>NW_024062636.1:0-735274 GCF_006381635.1 Hibiscus syriacus
AAAAAAATCATGAAAAGTTGAAGGAATAAATTTAAAAAAAAAATTGTTATCAAAAAGAGAATTGAAAGCAAAAGTATTATATGATAGTTTAAGAACATGTAGTTTTAAATTTAGTAAAAAGCTTAAAATAAAGAAGATTTGAAGGAATAAGGAAATCGTAGACTATTACAAAATGATCAAAATAGTAGATCAAATTTTTAGATTTTTGGATAACTCGAAATTTTTAAATTTCAACTAAACTCGAATTCAAAAACTGAATTGATAATTCAAACTGACTCGAATAACTCGATCTAATAATTCAAAATTAAAAAATATAATCGAGTCAAATTTTAATCATCCAATCCCGACTTTGCAAATCAAATGGGACATATTTTTGTTCTTTTAATACTTTGGTCAAAGAATGACCGAGTACGTAAAGTTTGGTAGGGTTAGCCAATGACACAGCCATTCGTTGAGTGGTTACTTTTTTGGTACAATTGAGTGGTTATTAATGTATCGACTCTGCTATGAAATTTACATATGTCGGAAACATATGCGAAATAAGAATTAAACAAAAATGTGATTAACTTTTTTATTCATCCAATTATGGATAAGTTTCTTCTTTATTCATCAAATTATAAAATATAAGTAAAGTATATAAATGTTAACGATGCTTTGTTGACTCACCGACTATTAAAAATCATCTTTTTTATTAAAATATTTGTGGTCATCTGAATTGTATATTAATCTATTGACTGAGATATAATAAAATATAATCTCAGCATCTTTTGAGTTGTATTTTGTAGATCAAGCCTATGTTTATATTATTTCATCAAGGTAGTGCTTGAAATATTATCTCGTCGAACCAGTGCTTGAAAGTAACGACGTTGCCAATAGACATAATTAAAATATAATTTTACCATATTTCATACAGATAACAGGTTAAAGTCTAGTTCAGACGATCACTAATGTTTTAACGAAAAAGAACGAGTTTGAAATATATAAATAATTTTATGATTATTTTATAACTTTTAATAGTCGATGACTCAATAAAGTAGAACCGGGATTACTTTTGTACTTTGCGTAAAAAATTACCAAGAATTTGGTTTTGGGGATAAGTCAAAGGAAGAATGTGGAGCTGTTGTCGATGATTTCAAACCGTTACTGTCCAAAATGGATGCAATTGTCAGCAACTCAAGTTGGAGCTCATCCTGAAGAATGAAAAATCAAGATTGCGACTTGTGAGGCTAGATAAGGATCGAAACGTGAAAACCCTAAATGACCAAGTTGCTTCAATTAATGGTGACATCTTTTTCTTTATTTTGATATTGAAAGTTTAATTTCAAACATTGAATTTACTGTTTAATATTTTTTTTGGTTCAATTGGGCATTTAAGTTTAACTTAGTAGTTGAAATTAACATCAAAACGTCACTTTTTTTAAAAAAAATTGGTTCTTATGGTAAATGATTTATATAAAGAGAAAATAATCTCATTGACCAAAAAATACCTTATAATATACGATTTTAACCAACTTTTTTTGGATTTGCCAAAATGACCAACTAAATCGCAATGCGATCGATAATTCACAACGCGATCTCCAGTATCGCAAATCAGTTTCCAGATTCGCAACGCGAACTTCGACTATCGCAACGCGAACTTGGACTATCGCAATGCGAATATGTAAATCGCAATGCGATAGTCGGCTATCGCAATGCGAATATGTAAATCGCAATGCGAACTTGGACTATCGCATTGCGATTTACATATTCGCATTGCGATAGTCCAAAATCGCAACAATTGGTTGTATTGCATTTGTTTCTTAAGAATTTTCTCTAAAAAGGTAGTATTCGCGCGGACGTGTCGAAGACACGTATTACCGCGACCGCGACCGCGACCCGAGACGAGACGGCGGCGGCGGCGCGCGAGAGTCCCCCTTGTTCTCTATCACTCAACAAGGAAGTGGGAAAGCCAAGCCTTAAATACCATTTTCAATAGTGTTTCCAATACTATGTGGGATTGAGCATTACCAACACTTGTTTCCAATACAATGTAATTATTTATGAAACAATTAACAATCATGCACCTTAAAACAACTGAATCAGTAACCAATTGCATTAGTATTATACGATTAAATATGTCATAATTAAATACCAATCTACATTCAATCGCGATTATTGCAATTTTAAGCAAAACATTCAAAAATAATATCACTATTTAAGGCTCAATTCCACATAGTATTGGGAACAAGTGTTGGTAATGCTCAATCCCACATAGTATTGGAAACACTATTGGGAATGGTATTTAAGGCTTGGCTTTTCCACTTCCTTGTTGAGTGATAGAGAACAAGGGGGACTCTCGCGCGCCGCCGCCGCCGCCGTCCGTCTCATCTCGGGTCGTGGTCGTGGTCGTGGTCGTGGTAATACGTGTCTTCGACACGTCCGCGCGAATACTATTTTTTTAGAGAAAATTCTTAAGAAACAAATGCAACACCGTCGTTGCGATTTTGGACTATCGCAACGAACTTGGAATAAATCGCAACGCGAACTTGGACTATCGCAATGCGAATATGTAAATCGCAATGCGATAGTCGAAGTTCGCGTTGCGAATCTGGAAACTGATTTGCGATACCGGAGATCGCGTTGCGAATTATCGATCGCATTGCGATTTAGTTGGTCATTTTGACAAATCCAAAAAAAGTTGATTAAAATCATATATTATAAAGCATTTTTGGTCACTTAAGTTATTTTCTCTTATATAAATCAATTTAAACCATAAGGTTAAGTTCAGGTATCAATTTAAACATACACGTATTTAACTGAACAATAAAATTAAGTATCAAACTGAAATTTAAAAATCCATATACCTAATTAGATAAAACAAAGAAATACCAAATTAATTATACATTGGAACAAAATTTGAATATATATATATATATATACCTTTCAAGATAAACGAACTTTAATTTTTTTTTTCACACTAAAAAAACAGTTCTACCATTTAAAAAGTACTAATTAACCCGTAATTTTAATTTTTCTTCTACTTAACTTTTTTGGAGGAAGATTTTGAGGATTTTGATTAGCAACGTGTAATGCTATCTAAATATTAATATTGAGTTAATCAACTTTGTCATGATACGGAGAAATCATTTGATAAATTCGATTCATCACGTCATTTGTGGTATCAGTGAAAAAAGTCATAAATTTTAAAATAACTCTCAAACAATTACTCTTTTTTTATTTACATATAGAAAGAGTTAAATATTCACCTTAGAAAAATGATATAAACAAATATTATTGGTTGAGACTACGGATGACATGAAAATCGAGACCATCTAACAATTTTTCCGTGGTACGAGTGATACTTGTTAATCAAATTACGAGAAAACGTTTTCCTTTTTGGTAAAAGCATATAAGGTATTGATAAAATAGATAACTTGTTATGTCATTATAGCGAGTATAGGAAAAAGCTAATATTAAAAAATTCAAATACGATATGCCTTCTCATTTTCAACCACAGAAAATCTGAATTGAAGAAGTAACCTATTCAACATTCAAACTAGAATGTATGATATTTAATAGATTTGTTTTCTAGATGATGGGATGATCTGTTTTCCAGGGCATCAAATTCAACCAAAATCCGTGGTCTGTCTTGATAATAAATTAATACAAATAGTTTTGAATACCTTGGAATGATTATAAAATAATGTGTTCATAATTCTTTTAGTTATTGACAATGTTCTGTTATTCGAATATGAAATCTCTAAGGAGAGCAATTGTAACATCCCAAACTACGGGTTAGTGACCAAATTGTAAAATTTCAGAATTTGGTGATTAAAGTAGAATAGTTGAACAGTTAAATGATTTAATTGGTGATATTTCCTGAAAGTTGTTAGTAATTATCCAAATAATTAAAGGGCAAAATAGTCATTTGTCATGAAAGATATTTTATACCCTATAATAGGAGGTAAAAACGTGGGAAGATGAAAACATTTAATCTTCCTCTTCATTTCTTCTTCTCCAACCGTGGAGGCTAGGCAAAAGTGAGTTTTCTATTTTGTTGATTATTTGTTGAATTAAAGGTTGAGTTTTGATCATTAGATGATAATTAAGCTTAAGGAAAGCTTAATTTGTTCTAAAACAACAAGATGAAAGGTATAGGAGAGATTAAAGATTTTGAGTTCTTGAATGAAATCTTGAAATAGAATTGATAAGTTGAATTTTAAGTTGAATTTGACTTGTCATCTATGAGAATAAGAAGATAGAAGCGTTACAATTAAGTTTGGATAACATGGAAAATTTAGTATGATTATTGATTTCTATATGGAGAATAGAATTTTGAGGTTTAAGATGAAATAAATGGATATAAATTAGTTTAAGTATGTATATTTGAGCTAAGAATATAAAAGGGGATGAAATATGAAGAATTGAAGCAAAAATAGTGAATTTTCGTGTAATGAATAGTGATTTCTGGACTTGAACAAAATTTCCAGATTACGCAGGAGGTACAAATTCCCCCTGGGGGGTATCGATTCCCCCCTAAATGAAAAAAATGAAATTTGGTTCATTAAACCGGTTTAAGTTATTAACATTAAGTTTAAAGTTTAGGCTTCTGGTAGTTGATTTGAAATCTTATATTTATGTAGATATTGAGCTTAAACAAGTTCCGGAATAATCAAAGGATTAGGATTGAATCAAAGCAAGACTAAGGTGAGTGCAATTTAATTGTACTTATGCTATCGAAAACATTGGCTTGCGATGAGCTAGTGACAGAGTTACTATAGTAAGAAGTGACTCCTAAAATGTTATATGATTGATATGATTCTTATGAGTGCATTTTAGTTTATAGGATTATAAGGAATTGGACTTGTGATAAGTCTATTTTCAATAGTTATAATGTATGGAGTATTGATTATAAGGATGTGAATGACATGAAATGTATATATACTTGATTATATGAACTGATATGTGCTTGTATATGCTATGTGATATATGTGATGCATGTGAAGCATATGAGAACAAGAGATGACATGATTTGTATGACATATGAATTCATGAGTAAAGGCATATGTGAATATAATTTGTATGCATTATATGTCATGTGAACATAAGAGAATAAAGCATATTATATGATATGAAGTTAGGTGATGAAACATAGATGAAATATATATGATGATATAAGAATAAGACATGAATCAAAGGATATATATGTTTATGTGAATCCATGCAAAGTGATACGAGCTATGTGACATATGAATATGAATTCATATAAAAAGTGACATGAAAGTAAACTACGTGATTATATGCACATGTGATATGTGATTACAAGAGAAATGATATGAGTACATGAACATATGAAACATAAGAATAATGCCCATGTTATATAATACGAGAGCTATAAGTATAGTTGGCATGCCAAGAGTCGAGGGTCTACGTGGTCCTTCGGGACATATACAGTGGTCCTTCGGGACAAATACATAGGTCCTTCGGGACAAATTTCATATGCCACTTAGTGAGACTTATACAAGCTGTGGTGACAGCATTAGTGCACAACCTCAATGTACTCACATACCTTCAGTTCTCAACGGTATACATGGGCTAATAAAGAGATTAAATATAATATATATGATGTATATGCTTTTGATGATATGAAATGTTACAAGAATTATATGATGATATATGTTTCTATATGATATGAATTGTATGAAATGATATATGTGTGTTATGAGTCATTGTATCTGTTATAAGAATGAGACATAATATATATGATAAGAGCATAAGAGGTTATATGAACAATAGATAAGAAATATGAATGATAATAATGTATGAATATGATAGAGATCATGATAATGTTGGCATATGTACATGCATGTATTCTGTTATGTGAAATGTTTTATGATTTTTATTATATGTTTATATGCCTTACTAAGTCATTGACTTAGCGTGTGATTGTTTCACACATAGGTTTGGAAAGCAGAAAGAGAAGTAAAGAGGAACAAGACAGGTCAGTTCTCCTTACCGAAGATCAGATCAGAAATTTAGTTAAATTACATGTATTTTGTTAGAAAGAATTTAGTTGTCATGTAGTAATAATATAAAAGATTTGTATCGGATACGCTCTGATCGAGTTTTGTAAGGTTTTAAATGTGTATATGTAAATGGAGATTTTATACCAATGAAAACTTGGATTTTTTACGAATTTATAGGTATTTTATCGAAGTTATTGTAGCAGTACTGTAGCAGGGTATCGATTCCCTGTAGCAGGGGAATCGGTTCCCTTTTTTAATCTGGAAAATTTTAACATTCAGGTACTGTAGTAGGTACTGTTTATCACTGTTCATTATTGTTTATACGGTATTGTTCATACGTATTTTACTGTTCATAAATACATTTTTGATTGCAAATTTTATACAAAACACAATTCAACAATATATGATCGTATTTTCTTAAAATGAGTTCATATGTTCAGTTATTTTGTAAGCAAAAGGTTTTGAAAAGTCAATGTGATATCTCAGACTTGTATTCGGGTCGAATACGGGTTGGAGTGTTATAACAATACTCTCTTTTACTACTGTATCCACTTAATAGATTAAACACAATTACACAAATAATTGCAAATGAAGATGATTTTTAACACATCGGACTATCGGAGTCAAGTGGCTGTTTTGGTAGTTAAGCGACTGAAAACCAAATGAACACGTTTCATGTTTTCTCTTTGGTCCTCTCGCCAACCGTTTAAATTTCATTTCTAGAATAAAGCGTTGTGGCGGATTTTACAACCCACAATTTCAGAAAGCAAAGCCAAGCTGTTTCATTAACTCTTTTCTCTTTCCTCGTCGAGTAAGATTTGGTAGGGATATTGGTAACTTGTATAACAAACATGTTGGAGGAGAGTGTATTATAAGACGAACATTACCTGAAACAAAAAGGACATGTAAACATGTTGTGTGGAATAACATGAAGACAAAGATGAATAGCAGTCAGTGGAAGGACAGGGATTTGTGAGAGGTTGTGCCTGGAGCAGTCAGTGGTGCATGAAGATGTGCCCTAGTCAACAATCTCTCACTGGAAGGACATGGTGTTAACGACATGTTTGCTGAAACCTGATGGAGGTGACTAAAATGGTGACCCTGACATGTACCCTCGATGGTGTGACCGGAAGATGGATGATTGGGATGCTAGAAGCATCAATGCAAATATTAATGCTCTTAAAGTTTGTTCGTGCGTCAAGTTACAAACTAACGGAACAATGCCATTGTTAAATCCATGTTTGAAAGAATAAAAGGTCCTCAATGTTTTCAGCTTGGGTTTTCAGTGTATGCTATTATATTTTTACTTTATTGATAAAACTTTATTAAGAACAAATATTAGTTGGTGGAGTTATGGGTTTTTGATATAGTAGTTTTTGTGTCATGGATTTCAGGTTGAGGGTTTAATTTTATGTAAAGATGAAGCTCTCTGGTGGTGATTGAATAATGAGACAAGTTGAGATTAATGGAGTTTGGATGAGGGTCTGTAGGCGATAGACAACTGGGTGGTAGTGGCTCCGATAGAGGAAGGAGTGGCTCCGATAGAGGAAGAAGATGATGGTTTTGGTAAATAAGAATAGAATATTTGTTTGAGTTTTGTAGATTTAAGATCAAAATTGTTATAATATTTATAGGTTTAGGGTGTTCTTTTATAATTAAGATCAAATTAACACAATTATAGAAAGGTTGAGGTATAATTTTTTTATTAGGCTTAATTAGAAAATAAGTGTCTAAATTATACCATTTTCTTAAATAGCTATCCATACACTTTTTCGATTTATCCATATGCCTAATATTACAAACGTAACCACTTTAGGTACATTGACTGTAACGGTCGTTAAATTCTATCGTTAAATGACATATTTCATGTTATAATAATTTTAATTTTTTTTAAAATTAAAAATTAAAAAAATATTATATTTTAAGAAAACCCCCCCAAAAAAGTTCAAAAAACGTTAAAAAAACTCAAAACTTTGAAAACCCTAATTTCAACCCCTAAACAAATGTCGGCCGACACTCTTTGTTGTCGATGAACCTCCACTCAACTTCACCACTATCCGACGACTGATAACCTCAGAATAGGAGTCAATCGATGTGTGTACCTTGATGAATCTCGACATTGCAAATCACAACCACACGCGATCTTGACGATCAATTGGCGACAAGGATGGAAACGTTTTACTAGGAAGATGGCAAAGACAACGTCGACGGTGGTGGTTGTGGTTTGTAAGGATGACGTCAACGGATTAGTGTGAGGGATCTAGGATTTTTAGGGATTTAATGCCTTTATGTAATTTAAGAGAAATTAGGGTTATTTTTTAAAATATGATAATTTTTTTATTTTAAAAAAAATAAAATTATCAAAATTATCAGAACGTAACATATCACTTAACAGAGTTTTTTTTAATGAACGTTATGGTTGAGGCACCTAAAGTGGTAACGTTTGTAACGTTAGACATCTAAAGTGATAACGTTTGTAACGTTAGACACCTAGATGAATCGGAAAAAAAATTCAGGAACTTATTTGAGAAAAACGATATAGTTTAGGCACTTGTTTCAAATTAAACCTTTTTATTATACTAATTTTACAAATTTTCATGTTTTGTTGTAAGTTAAAGATTTATTTATAAAATATAAAATCAATTGTTAGACGATTGATTAGTTCGTGTTCTTTTTTTTGTTGATTTCAAGTTTGGAAATAACACAAAGTGTTCAAGCAGCTCAAACATCCAACCCATTAAATTGTAAACAAGGCTTAATAAACTTGCTCAATATGACCTTCAATGCTAAATATTTCACCTCAGTTAAACCATTGCAAGTATGTGCTTCCCACTATCAATGATCCAAAAAATTTAACAGAAACGAGTCCAGCTCCAACATTCAAGGAACAACAAATATCAAATTACAAAAGTTGAAAGAGCCATTTTGATTATACTTCCTATTCATCTTAAAGATACAGACACATATATTCCAATCTAATTATACTTCCTTTTGATTACCTTGAAGCCTGATGATCGGATAACATCATCGTCTCTGTTGAGGGCCGCCTCGAAAGCTGCCATTGATTCCGGTTTTGTAAAGTAGGTAAAGAGAAGGTAAATGCCATCCAAGTAAATATTGGTTTCTCCAGCTTTATTTTTCTTCCTGATGCTGTAGGCTAGTGGAATTACCCCTGTTAAACATTTCAATATACATGTCGCCACCAGCAACCAGAAGCTGCAAGAGGATCCCAATAAAGAAACGCTTTTAAAGAATAAGAACAGAAACATAAGGTGTTTTTCTGAACATTACCTCCTCATACTTCTGGGTAAGAGAAAGCCTTTCATCTTCAGACATGTCGGGTCTCAAAACCGCCATTGTCTTGTACTGTCGGAGCCCCGGAGGACACTGGGGTTCCTCTTTATCTTCCAATGCATTTATGCCAGAGCCGGGTTGGGAAAGCGGGTCATCGTCGGAAACGATACCACCTGCAAAGAATGAACCGGAGAAGTCCATTGTCTGGGCTTTGACGGTTAAGGTTATGGGGTTGTCTCTGTTGAGGGAAATCGGAGACCTGGGGTTCAGTGGGATATGTTTGAGCTGTGAGTGAAGGAGATGACGGGTAAGTGTGAAAATTGGGTGAGAATGTGAGGTCAAAACGGGGAAATGGTTAAAGAAGAATTGGAGAAGCCATTTGGGTGTTCTTTGAGGTTCAGTGATTACCGAGAGAATGTTATGTGTGGCTTAATTTTACAAGCCTACAACTTGATAAAGTCCAAGTGATAGTTAAAATTAACATGAATTTAAGTTCAATTTTACAACCGTCAAAGATTATAAGATGACAATTATCTTGATAAAAGAATGATGCAAATTAAATATATCAAAAGTTCGAGTTGACAAGCTATGATAGGCAAAAATATTGGCAAGTTTATTCAAGTTGGCATAGCAAGTTGTCAACTTATGAACATGGGAAAATTATCATTTGGTCCCTAAACTATTAAGTTATTTGTAAGTTCAGTCCTTGAAGCTTAACTATAAATATTTCTAAGCACTTTCACTTCAAATCATCCCAAAAAGATCTCTCTCCCACTTGTTGTCTTCATTCTCCCACTTTGTAATATTTTAGGAATTATATGGAATTCCATTTGTTGTAATATTTTGTTGATAGTGAAGTTAACATCCGTTGGTGATGCCCGAGGAGTAGACGATATTTTCGTTGAACCTCGTAAATTTGATGTATTCTCTCCATTATTGTTCTTTATTGGTTTTTTCCATTGTGTTTCAATATTCAATAGTTTGACGGGTTTGTCTGCTGTGTAATTTTGATAGTTTTGATCTTGACATTTCAGGTCAATTTTGAAATTACCTTCGTGTGAAAAACTACCTGGTTTCCCCTACAATTGTTATCAGAGCTTCGGTTGACGTTATCTCGATGGTCCCGTTGCTAAAAATATCAAGCTCATGTTGTTGAATATTGTCAATTGGCATTGAAATGATAAAATACAGATCACTTGAGACATCAAGCTCTTCATCCAGATCCATGAGGAGGGTGATGTCAAATGTAAACTTCTCGGTGGAGTTGTTCAATGGATCCAATTATTTTTTATATGTCGCAAGGCTAGGTGTTAGACGATTTATTCCAACAAGGTTTGGAAATCCCCATTGAGGAAGAAAAACTCACATATATGGATGATAAATAATGGGGAATAATTAATAGTTTGACGTGCAACACGATTCAATCTTGTTTTTCCAGTGAGCAAAAATATGGCTACAAGAACGAGACTTCTGCAAGTAAGCTATGGAAAGTATTAGAGGAAAAATTCCTAAAGAAAAGCTCTCAGAATCGTATCCACATGAAGAAAAGATTATTCAGATTTGATTATCAACCAGAAACCAGTATGAATGAACACATCACTGCCTTCAATGAACCAGTGGTAGATTTATTGGGCATGTATAAAACTTTTAAAGATGAAGATTTGGCTCTAATGTTGTTATCATCTCTTCCAGATGAATTTGAGCACCTTGAGACAACATTACTTCATGGTAAGGATCAAGTTACCCTTAAAGATGTAAATGTTCCTTTGTATAGTTATGAGCTCAAGAAGAAAACCAAGATACAGAACAAGTACGAAGTAGCAGAGGCCATGGTGGCAATAGGTTGCTTAAAAAGCTAAAGCCAAAGAGGATAGGGAGATCAAAGTCAAAGTCCAGATTGAGAAAACATAAATGTGCCTTTGTCATGAGAAAAACCATTGGAAGAAAGATTGCTCGAGGCTGAAGAAGAAAGGAAAAACTACTCCAGATGTATTGTTGCAAAGCATGATGCCAATAAATCTAATATATCATTGGTATCTTCATCATCAACATTCCATTCAGATGAGTGGATGTAAAACCTTAATCCAGTTCGACCCAAGATCCTTGTATTATGATGCCACACAGAACCATCGAAATGGTCACCCCAATTTTTTTTCAAAATATTGATAAATATCAAAATCAATCATCCATCATAGCAACGAAATTTAAATAAAAGTTTACAAAGTATGTGAGTCCCCTAAATACGTATAATACGACCATAAGATTTAAATAAAAAATAGAAATAGAGTTATAACTCGAATAATATAAGGTCCATGTAGAATACATGGCCACTAAAATAAACTCAAGATCTACTCTGTAAATCATCCGGTCTATAATGTATTGATGTGATAGGATCATTAACGATCTTTCTACTAAACTGGCACGAAAACACATTCCATACGCTGAGCTCAAGAGCTTAGTGCCATAAGAATAAATATACAATACTACATGCATTCATTTCATGAACATACCGGTGTGCAAAGTCATAGATATACAAAGGTACATAACAAACATAAGATAGGCCGAGTGGTACGGTCGAAGGAATTTACTTGCATCTCGGACAACACATTATCCTATCTAGAATTGAATAGCTTTGGGTTAAGAACTAGAATTTATGTGCATCAGAACTTATAAACCTCAATTTATTTTGGATCCTCAAGAGGTTGGGGTGAGGTTCGAAATTTACGTACATCGGAAGCTAACATCCTACACCTAGTCGAGCATAGAGTATGATTTTGAAATTTACGTGCATCAGAATTCATACTGGTACGACCTAGAATTTATGTGCTTCAGATACGTACCAAACAGATAATATCCAAATATTCACAAACAAAGGATGATTGTCAATACTAGAGTAACTTGGATGTCCTAGCAATTTCCCAGAATCATTCAAAGCCAAATCTTATGTCATCATAGCTTGATTGATTTGTAGGTGAGAATTGAGTTAACTTCTTTTTTTCACTTGAATTGAAGACTTAAGGCTTATACGAACTCAAAACACCTCAGCCTGAACACCCAAGTAAATTAACCAAAATTACCAAAAAAATCATCGTGGGTATCGATAATGTGCCAATAATATCGACACTAGACCCTTAAGTATTTATACTCATCTTGAGTATCGATACCAAAAATAACTTCGATGTTTTAGAAAATGCCTTAGTATCAATACTCTTATGGGGAGTATCAATACTCTACTCTGGGTATCGATACTACCGTGAGTATGGATACCAAATTTGGCTTTGTGTTTTCAAAAATTCCTTAGTATCGATACAAACCCTCTAAGTATTGATACTAGACCTCGAGTATCAATACTCCTTGAAATGGTATCGATACAACCCTTATAGCATGCTTGGTTTTTGCCTTTCACGAAGAACAATATTGGTATTGTTATTCTAGTACCGATATCAACGGACCAAAATGCCCTATTTTGGGTACAAAAATGCCTCTAAATCTCACCCATGCACTCCCCTAAGACTAGCAAAGCTTATTAAAGTCTTATTTGAGGTCTTAGAGGTTAAAAGTTATCATCTTTCATGCTTACAAACAACAAAAATTGATCTTGCCATGAAATTACTCTAGCATGCTTATATGAAAAAACATACCAAAATGCACATACAATGACCTACATGCAATATGGTCAAGTTAGAACCATGTTACCTTGAATCTAGGTGACTGAAAAACGTTTCAAAATCACCAAAGGGTTAAGTTTTTCTTTCCTCTAGCCTTTGAGCTCTCCCATTGCTCTTGCACTAATCAAAACAAGTGTAATGAGTTGTTAGCTCATTTAAAACCTTAGGAAGAAGCTAAAAATGTTTTTCTACAACATGAATCTCATAAACAAACCAAGACTTAGGATTTCATAAACCCCACTAAAATCTGTTTTTGGGAAACTTGACCAAAACTTGCAAAAGTGGGTTTAGATGAAAGCTTGGGAGATGAAGGTTGTCATTCTTACCTTGGAAACTCTAATGGATGCTTGGAACTCTTAAAGCTTCCTACTTTAACTTGGTTCTTGAAGAGGATGAAAGATAAAGAGAAAAGATGAAGAAGATAAGCTTTTGGGGACAAAGAAATGATATATATCAGAATAGAAATCATCCCAAATTAATGGGAATCAACTTTGATTCAAATAAATGGGTTAATTACCCACCTGGTCCCTCATCATTTTATTCAAGGTTTAAAACATCCTTTTTAAAGCTTGTTAGTCTCATAACAAGCACAACTAAATTCCACTGGGTCCAAAGAATCATAAAATATAGAGAAAAAAGCCCCTATGTCATAACCATTTTTTCAGTAAAACAATTAAATATTGATTAAAAAAATGATTACGACTTTAATTTTGAAAAATTAGTGATTTTGAAATTAAATTGGATAGAATTGAAAAAGAGTCGACATCTACCTTTGGGTTAGGTAGGTCGAACACCTTAAAACGTATTTTAAAAATAATTTTAAGAAAAATCATTTTTAAGACAAAAAATTGGTCCGTGTTTACAAAGACTCGATTAAAACGGGTTCGGGAGTCGGTTACAGTCAAGGAAGGATTAGTACCCTTTCGGTACCATTTAATTTGTCGGTTGTCGTATTTACAAAAATTAAAATTAAAATTTAAAAATTCAATTCGAATTGCTCACCTTTGACCGATTGAAATTACTACTGAAAAAGTCAAAAAGAATGTTAAATTGAAAAATAAAAATAAATAAATAAATATTAAATAAAAAGAAAAAAGTTTTTTAAAAAAGTTAAAAAATAGATAAATAAATAAAATCATATTAACAAAAAGAATAATTAAATTTTTTTAAAAGGAAATAAATAAAGGTATACGGCTTTAAAAACATTTTAATTTCAAATTATACTTTATAAATAGAAAGAAGGAAAATTAAACAAAGTTGCGTATATACATGTGAAATCAAGAAAGCATTAGTGGACATAAATATAAACATGGTAAAGAACTACGATTCAAGCATGAATATGCTAAAATGAAGTACTAAATATAAAATAATAAAAATGGAAACAAATGAGAAGAAAAGATTAAAAGGATATATATTAGAATAGAGTGCCAAATAAAAAAGTAACAACAAAATGAAATAATAATAATAATAAAACTAAAATAAATTGCATGGAATAATGAAGGGTTTAAAAATGAGATAATCCCAACTTCATTTGATGAACATAGTAAAATAATAAAAAAGATCAAAGGAGCCCCACGTGAATATCCCATTCACCCAAAACAAGCAAATCCCTCTTTTTCTGCGTGAACATAATGTAAATAAAATATTAATAATTATAATCATTATAATAAAGTAAAGTAAAAAAAATGGTAAAGTTAGGGAACTAAACCCCCTTTATTAGTGACAATCTTTCTTTTCCACTCTTCCCCTTTCCCTTTTATTCTCTATTTTTTCTCTTCTTTGCTCTTTCTTTCTTCAACCGACAAATCTTTTCTTGCTCTGGTGAAAGTAATGAGGGAGCTTTCGAACAGGTAATATTTTTTTCCTGGTATTTGGTTCAAATCTGGCTGAATTGTTTTTTGCTTCATTTGAATGTTTTCTTTTTTTCAGTCCTTTTTTTCGAAACTATGATCCTTCTTTTATAATTGTTGTTGTATGTCTTTTGGTGAAATCCCACATTATTCGAGATTAATTTTTTTGGCTTGATTTGGCTGACTTTGGGTGTCTTTTTATATATGTGATGACGATGGTGTCTTCAAGAAGGCCCGAGAATACTCGGCGATGCCTCACGTGCCGATTTGGAGGTGAAAAGTCAAGTGAGTGTATCACAAGTGTTAACAATGGACCATTCAGAGTTCTCATTGGTGGAGGTGACTGGGAACTTACCAGAAACCCTAAGGGGTTTTGGGTTAGATGTTGGGCTTGGATCTCGGGTTTGTTCGACTGAACTGGGTCGGATCTTGGGCCTGTTCGTGTTCTCCTCTAGATCCGGGTCTGCTATTGAGTTGGGTTGCAATCTGGGTTCTAGATTTGGTCTTTGTATTTGGGCCCTTTGTAATCTGTAAAGTAAGATAAAATTAATAATAATAATAATAATTAATTTTATCCGATCCAAACTAAAACGGGTGTCTAAAGCTGCCCCTCTTTGCACATTCTTGTGTCAACAAGAATAGGGCAAAGACGAAAAAGAAAACCAGTTTTTGTCCAATTCTCTTTTTTTATTTTCAAATTTGATGTGTTCATTGTTGGGGAGCAACTGTAATTGGGCTTCGGGTTGAGCCTGGAATTGGGCCTTGATATTCTTCTCGATTTAAAGACCTCGACTTGAAAATTCTTCCGGAAAGTAGTTCCTCGATGCTACCATGTGTTTGATATGCCCTCGTGCTAAATGAAATAGAACTTGAAGGTTTTTCTTGACAGATAACCCTTCTCGTCTTGAGCTATGCTGTAAATTTGACTGGGATATAGTTTCTTGTTGCTAAATCACAGCTAACCCATGTCTTCTTCTTGACTTAAAGACATAGGTTTAAAATTCAACCGGAAGGTAATTCCTCGATGCTACCAAACGGTTGATATGTCCTCGAGCTGAATAGAATCGAACTCAAAAATTCTCGTTGACAGATAACCCTTCTCGCCTTAAGTTATGCTGTAAATTTGTCTGAGATATATTTTCTTGTTGCTAAATCACAGTCACCCAGGTCTTCTTCTTGACTTCAAGACATCAGTTTAAAATTCAACCGGAAAGTAGTTCATCGCTGCTACTATGCGGTTAACATGCCTTCGAGCTGAACAAAATCGAACTCGAAAGTTTTTGTTGACAGATAGCCCTTCTCGCCTTGAGTTATGCTGCGAACTGTTCTTTTAAGTGAAAGATGACTCCCCTTCGCGGGTCTAAGCCGATCATAATTCTTCAGGTGGTTCCCTTTAGCGGGTCTGAACCAAGTGAAATGATATTTGGATGACTCCCCTTAACGGGAAAGTCATGTGAGATTTTCTTTGAGTGACGTTGAAATATGGCTTGAAAACTTTGACTATAAACTAGCCATTCGCCGTTGAGTCAAGCTAAACTGGATCCACTTTGAATTAACTCTAGCTCCTTACCGCTGAGTTAAGCAACCACCATTGAATTTTTAAAACTCTTTTGAATCAAGTATCTTTTGCCTTGAAGTTGAAATTGTATGTGGATCGGAAAGTGGTTTCTTGTTGCCAATCTTGGTTAACCTTGGTCTTCTTCTCGATATAAAGACCTTGGTATGAAAATTTAACCAGGAAATAGTTCCCTATTGCTACCTTGAGGTAAATACACTCTCGAGTTGAATGAAATCGAAATCAAATTCGAAAGCTCTTGTTGACAGATAACCCTTCTCAACTTGAGTTATGTTGTACTAGGTTGGGAGGTAACCCCATGTTTGTTGCAGATGACTCATTTACTGTGAAACTAAGTCGATTTGTTGGGCACAACATCCTTCTTCATGAAGTTGAAATCGTGGATGGCTCCTATATGATGAGGAGATCTGGTAGGTGGATGACACGGTTCCTACATGATGAAGATGATAGACAATCTTTAGGGTTAATGGTTTCAAGAGAAACCGACTCACAGATGATGCTTCAAGAGAAACTGTCTCAAAAGAGACAAAATTTATTTCATGAGAAACGATCTCAAAGATATTTGTTGTTTCATGAGAAACGGTCTCAAAGAAAATTGGATTTGTTTTAAGAGAAACATCTCAAAGTTTGGTTGTTGTTTCATGAGAAATGATCTTAAGGAAACTAAAACTTTTTTTGTGAAAAGACAAGGAAACTAAAACTTTTTTTGTGAAAAGACAAGGAAACTAAAACTTATTTCAATGGAAAAAATCTCAAAGTTTGGTGTTTCATAAGAAACTATCTCGAGGGAGACAAAATTTATTTAAAGAGAAACAGACTCAAGAGAGACAAAATTTGTTTCAAGAGAAATTGTCTCAAGGGAGACAAAACTTGTTTTAAGGGAACCTGTCTCAAGAGAGATAAAATTTATTTCAAAGGAAACTGTCTTAAGAGAGATAAAAAAAATTTTCAAGAGAAATTGTCTCAAGGGAAACTGTCTCAAGGGAGACAAAACTTTGTTTCCAGAGAAACTGTCTCAGAGGTGATCGATAGTTTTTTTTCTTGTTGGTGGAGGAAATATCTTCAGAAGATCTGATTACTGACTTTAGGAAGTCAAATCCTTGTTTCTTCAAGTTAGAGACATCTGGTCATTTCCTAACATTGATTTCCTGAAAGATCAAAACGATGCATTTCTGAATGACTATCTTGGATGTTATGATGGATGCTAAGATGAAATTTATTTGACGTTCTATTGAATTTGTCCTCAAGAGAGGGAAAATCAAGGTCTTTATTGCACATGATGATGAATGCAAAGATGCAAATTTCATGTGTCATGTATGTATGTGTTGATGTATATGTTTATCTGTGAGGGGAATGGTTGCGTGAGTAGGCTTCATTCTATCCATGACTCAGTTTGTATTCATTTCCACCAGGGTGTGCTCTTGCAAACCTCAACTCGAGATAATTTGTTTTCCTTACCCCATCAAATTTTGCCCAAAATTTGGCTTCCTTTGCCCCCAACTTCGATCTTGAGCTTCATATAGATATTTAATTCTAAGACATTCTTCCAGAGAACTTATCTTGTTTGAAAATGCTTTTCTTCCCTTAAATTTTCAAAATTTTGAAACATATCAAAAGGAATCTAAAAAAATATTGTCTTCTTCTAGGTTTCACAATTGAAGCAAATCATAAAACAGGAGTTCATTGGATATCAAAAGAATCAACTACTCTTTTAATCTTTGATAGCTGCAAATCTTTGTCAAATATCAAGATCGAAAATGTTGGTTTAGAGGTTGAGTACCTAAATTCTAAGGTTTGTTTCATAAATTCTGTCACCTTGAAGATCATGGCATGTCCCTCTTTCTTGGTTTGGCATTTTGATCAGATGCGAACAAAATGTTGCAACTAGCATATTCAATTGCTAGACTCTTTAGAACACTTTTGTTTCAGTTCTCTGAAATCTTCCATTTATTCAAGCTTCGTAGATTCACCTAGTCAAGGTAGTGCAGAAATATTGGTCTAAAAATGATATTTCTAAGTGCTGATGTAAGTTCGACTATAATAGGTGTTCCTTAACTCCCTTAGTCCATATTCACTAAAACTCATTATTTAGTAAATTTGACTTAACTTGCCATTGTTTGGCTAGCTGAATTCAGCTTTATTGTACATATATCTTTTAATTGCCTTTGTTCGGCTAGCTGAATGATTCATGTCGTCACAAAGTCTTTGGCTTGACAATCACAGTGGAGCATACACTGAATTGCCAAATACCTGATCAATGTCATGGTTTGAATATAATATATTCATAAATCCAGAGCTTTTGAGTTTCCTCTATAACCAGTTACCTTAGCGGAATAGCTCAGCTATAATTTTCTTTATTCGTCTAGCTGAAGGATTCATGTTGTCATAAAGTCTTCGACTTGACAATTACAATGTAGCATACACCGAATTGCCGAGTACCCGATCAATGTCATAGTTTGAATATAATCTATTCATAAATCCAGGGCTTTCGAGTTTCCTCTATAACCAATTGCCTTAGCGGAATAACTCAGCTTTATTGTATATATATATATTTTTTCTTGGGTAAATGGATTTTAATTCTTAAGCTTATTTATGAGAACCTGTTATAGTCTCGGTGTTTGTTGAAGGTCAGATAATATCATCGTTAGAGTTTAATTCCCTAGTAACTGGCCTAAACTAGATTCACCTACTTGACTATTCCATCTGAGAAGATCATGATCATCATTGAATGTCATTAACATAAGTAAAAACCAATTAATTTTGCAATTTCATGTGCTAGTTGCCCCATTTTTTCATCTCCTAACGCATACCTAAATGCCAAATCCTTGATAGACCCTTCACGAGAAGAGAAAACTAGCTAGGTACATGCAAGAGAAGGGTATGTATTCAGGTGTATCTTTTAGATTAGGATCAAGGGGTCCTTGTTTTGCAGGGGTTCAATCTTGTCATTTGTTAAAGATCTACAACCTCAATTATTAAAAAGCTTTTAATTAAGGTGATCTTCAAGGAATTCAAGATTAAAATTTCCTCATTGCTCATTTCCTCAGAATAAAGCATTTTATTTAAAATGTTTGAATGTCAAGTGACTTACATATATTTAAACATAAGAATCACAAAAGAAATCCCCAGTCGACTCTCGATCAGAATACCACATTACACATTGAAAGTCAATGCCCCTGAATCGATCAGATCTTGGAACTTACGTTTCAATACCCCATAGTTCTTAGAGGAATGTCTGGAGTTTCATATGTGGTAACTGCACACAACTTCAACATTTTAGCCCTTAGGATATGGGGATTTTTTTCTTAGATCATCCCAGTAGGCCCAGTCCTACAACCAGCTGATCAGACTCCAACTGTTCTGATTTCAATTTACCAGTTGATCAGACTCCAACTGTTCTGATTTCAATTTTTTCTTTAATTGTTAAAATTAATGTTTTTAAAACCGGATTGGACCTTAAACTGGTGAAGGTACTGGTTCACTGGTTCAACCGGGTTGAACCGGTTTATATTTTTTTTAATTTTACATAATTTTCAAAGCAATATTAATATATATATCACTATAGAAAAACATCTAAAGAGCATAGAAGAGCAAAAATAGGAGAACAAAATAATCTCACATGGCTAAGAAACATAGAAGAGCATCCCAAAAGTCTAAAGAGTAAAAATAGGATAACAAAACAATCCCACATGGCTAAGAAACATAGAAGAGCATCCCAACTGACTTCTATAAATAATAGAGGTAATTTGGCTTATAAAGTCATGGAGCCTTGTGGTGAGCACAGAGCGAACTATTCTTTCGCTTCAATTGAGCTCGAGTTTTGGGCTTCAATTGAGCTTCTGATTTTTTTTGAGTTCGAGCATTTTCGAGTTTGAGTTTCAATATTATATTTTGAGTTCGAGTTGAGCTTGATAATTTTTAGTTCGCGAGTTTATGAGTCGAGTCGAGTTTACTTTTAAAGTTTTCGAGTTCGAGTCGAGCTCAGTAATACTCGAGTTTGACTTGGCTCGTTTAACAAACGATGTTGTTTGGTTTAAAAAAATAAAAGAGAACCGGCAGTTCAAACTGATTTTGTTGGTTTTCAGCTGGTTCTACCAGTTTTCAATCGGTTCATTACAAAACTAGTTTTGGAAGCTGACCAGACCGGACAGGCCACTGGTTCCTAGTTGAACTGGCTGGTCCGGTCCGGTTTTGATAACCATGGTTAAAATCTTGCTTTCATGTAGTGTCATGTAGTTAATACCACTTCATCGAATCCTCCATGAAGTAATTTCATGTTTATGAAAATGCTTAAAATGAAATATAGATGCAAAATGCAAAAATGCATGAAATGTTCGAAACATTGATCTGAAAACATGTATGTTATTATAAATAATCTTTATTGGGAAAAAAGTGTTATTTCTTAAGAGACAAAAACATCCTGATAGCTTCTAACAGGTTGACTAGTTTTCTGCCTTCGTTTGTCACCGGTTGAATACCCTGCCAAACCGCTCTGGCTTCTCTAGCTAAACCATGCAAGTGACGAGCATCTTTTTGTACTTGTTTCCAGAAGTATCAAATGACTGCATCTCTGGCTTTCATCCTTTGTTGAGCCTGTTCTCCAACGGAAACGCCATTGAAGCCCTCCATCGATAGGAACTATTTGAAGTTCATTAGCTTGTTTCTTGAACTCGTTAACAACGGCTTCCAATTTCAGCTATCGTTTCACCATCTTGTTCTTGTTGTCTTTGAAGGGACTCTCTAGTTCAATAACTTTTTTCTCGTCTTGCCCCTGTAACCTTTGCCAACCTATATTTGAAAAGTTGACTTTTGATATGCTTGGTATAAATCCCGATCCATTCTAAGTCCTTCACAATGCAGCAGAGTGGTATACTCTTAGATTGTGGGCACCATGTCTTCTTTATTGAATATGACACATAGTTGCCTTGCAGACTATCTCTTTTTTCCTTTTGAGTCTTTTCTGACCATAGTCGGACCTCTGCGTTTTTCACCTCTTGTATTATAACCCCTTTGTCCATTAATGAAAATTATTTATGTTTAATGAACACATTTTTTGTGGTTCAACACATTTTTTGAATGATGTAAATGATAAAAAAATAAAATGAAAGAAAACAAAAATGAAAGGAAAGAGTTAGTGAGATAATGATAATAATCAAAACAATAATGAAAATAAAAAGGCCTACCCTACATGCTTATTATTCCTACCCGAACATGATCTATATCCTGCATGTTAATCTCGAACGAGTCCTAACCGCATATCTTTCTAGTTCACATGCTTTGAACAGAAAGTAAAGAAGAAAATAACTCAAGATAACCTAGGTTTTGAAATGAAGTTTTGGGGTGGGCTCTAACTCCTTGTAGTCTCCCGGGTTATGTTCTAAACAAAGGTACCCGAGTTCTCCTTGCTGGTGCGCCCTTGGGCTTGTCAGACTCTTAGCCCTAAGTCCATTACAAGCTTATGTGGACTAAGTTAAACTCAAGAGGATACATTCCCTTATGTCTATGCAGAGAATAAATTCACACGAAGACATAAGGTATATGAATCCCGAATGTTACTTGCTACGCCTATACGGAGAATAAATTCTCACGAAGGTGATGCTTTCGCCCACACTTAAAAAGGGTTCGGAGCTCGGGTATAGATCCTTAGATGGAAAAAAATTGATAAGCTGAAACCATTGAAAGAAAACGTTAGTACAACTATTTGTTTGAAAAGATAATCAAATGTAAGTAATTAGAATCGAATAAATAAATTAATATTTAAATTTATTATTTTCGCTTAAAAAGATAACCAAAAATTAATTATGGCCTGACTCACTTAGATTCCCAGTAGAGTCGCCAAGCTGTCATAATCATTTTTTCGATAAAACAATTAAATCTTGTTTAAAAAAACGGTTACGACTTTAATTTTGAAATTAAATTGAATAAAATTGAAAAAGAGTCGCAATCGACCTTTGGGTTAGGTAGATTGAATACCTAAAAATGTCTTTTAAAAATAATTTTAAGAAAAATCATTTTAAGACAAAAAAATGGTATGTGTTTACAAAGATTCGATTAAAACGGGTTCGGGAGTCGGTTATAATCAAGGAAGGATTAGCACTCTTGAACTGCCCTTTCGGTATCATTTAATTTGTCGGTTGTCGTAATTGCGAAAATTAAAATTAAATTTTAAAAATTCAATTCGAATTTCTCACCTTTGAACGATTGAAATTACTACTGAAAAAGTCAAAAAGAATGTTAAATTGAAAAATTAAAATAAATAAATAAATTTTAAATAAAAAGAAAAAAGTTTTTAAAAAAGTTTAAAATAGATAAATAAATAAAATCATATTAACAGAAAGAATAATTTAAAAAAATTTAACGGAAATAAATAAAGGTATACTACTTTAAAAACGTTTTAATTCAAATAATACTTTATAAATCGAAAGAAGGAAAATTAAAAAAAGTTGCGTATATACATGTGAAATCAAGAAAGCATTAGTGGACATAAATATAAACATGGTAAAGAACTAGGATTCAAGCATGAATATGCTAAAATGAAGTACTAAATATAAAATAATAAAAATGGAAACAAATGAGAAGAAAAGATTAAAAGGATATATATTAGAATAGAGTGCCAAATAAAAAAAGTAACAACAAAAGAAATAAAAAAATAAAACTAAAATAAATTACATGAAAAAATGAAGGGTTCAAAAGTGCGATAATCCCTACTTCATTTGATGAACATAGTAAAATATTACAAAGGATCAAAGGACCTCATGTGAATATCCCATTCACCCAAAACAAACAAATCCCTATTTTTATGTGTGAACATAATGTAAATAAAATAATTATAATTATAATTATAATCATTATAATAAAGAAAAGTAAAAAAAAGGTTAGAGTTACGAAACCAAACCCCCTTTATTAGTGACAACCTTTCTTTTCCACTCTTCCCATTTCCCTTTTTCTCTCTATTTTTTCTCTTCTTTGCTCTTTCTTTCTTCAACCGACGAATCTCTTCTTGCTCTGGTGAAAATAATAAGGGAGCTTTCGAACAGGTAAGATTTTTTTCCTTTTTTTTCCGGTATTTGGTTCGAGTCTGGCTAAAATTTGTTTTTTCTTCATTTGAATGTTTTCTTTTTTCAGTCCCCTTTTTTCAAAACTTCGATCCCCTTTTATAATGGTTGTTGTATGTCTTTTGGTGAAATCCCAGATTATTCGGGATTAATTTTTTTGGCTTGATTTTGCTGACTTTGGGTATTTGTTGATGTATATGATGATGATGGCGGCTTTAAGAAGGCCCGAGAACACTCGGAGGCAGCTCACGCACCAATCTGGAGGTGAAAAGTCAAGTGCGTGTATCACACGCGTCGACAATGGACCGTTCAGAGTTCTCAATAACGATGGTGGCTGGGAACTTACCATAAACCCTAAGGGGTTCTGGGTTGGATGTTGGGCCTGGATCTCAGGTCGGTTCGGTTGTCACTGGGTCGGATCTTGGGCCAGTTCGGGTTCTCCTCTAGATCCGGGTCTGCTATTGAGTTGGGTTGCAGTTTGGGTTCCAAATTTGGTCTTTGTATTTGGGCCCTTTGTAATCTGTAAAGTAAGATAAAATTAATAATAATAATAATAATACATATAATTAATATTTTTCTAACCCGGACAAAAACGGGTGTTTACACCCTAACCCGTACTTTATGAGTTACAACTCTCTCCTCCTAAGAAGAAATTTCATCATCAAAATTTACCTGAGTAGAAGAGGTGCGGGTACTGATAATGAATGTCTTCCTTGAGTTCTCATGTCGCCTCTTCCACGCCATGGTTCCTCCACAGAATTTTCACCAACGGTATCCTCTTGTTTCTTAGCTCATTAACATCTATGGCAAGGATTTGAATCGGTTCTTCCTCTCAAGTTTTGCTTCACTTCAACTTGCTTAAGGGGGATAACATGGGACGAGTCTGATAAGTATCTTCAAACCATGGAGACATGAAAATCATTACGGATGCGTTCAAGCTCTGGAGGTAATGCTAAACTATATGGAACTGGCCCAACTATCTCTAAAACCACATATGGTCCAATGAATAACGAGTTTAATTTACCCTTGCATCCAAACTGAAGTACGTTTTTCCATGGGGAAACCTTGAGAAATAGTGTCACATTTTGAACTCAATATCCTTATGATCTGGCGCTTCAGATCGATATATGATCTATGTTTTTCAGAGGCCTCTTTCAGACGACTCTGAATCTACTAAACTTTTTCTTTGGTTTCTCATATCAATTCGGGGCCTACTATATTGCCTTCACTGAGCTTAGTCCATCACAATGGAGTTCTGCATTTGCACCCATACAAGGCTTCATACTGAGCCATTTGAATGCTTACCTGGAAGTTGTTGTTGTATACAAACTCTACCAAGGACAAGTGATCATCTCAACTTCCCTCAAGGTCCAAAACAATGCATCTAAGCACATCCTCTAAAATCTGAATAACTCGCTTGGACTACCCGTCTGTCTAAGGATTCAAGGCACTGCTATAATGCAGTTTGGTACCCAAGGCTCCATGTAGAGCTTTCTAGAATCGAGAAGTGAATCGCGGATCTCTGTCAGATATGATCAAGATGGGTACTCTATGCAACCATATAATCTCGCGAATGTAAAGCTAAGAAAATCACTCTAACGTATAGTCCTTACAAATCGAAAGAAAGTGAGTAGATTTGGTAAGTCGATCCACTA
Organism: Hibiscus syriacus; assembly: GCF_006381635.1. Lineage (NCBI taxonomy): Eukaryota > Viridiplantae > Streptophyta > Magnoliopsida > Malvales > Malvaceae > Hibiscus > Hibiscus syriacus. The sequence goes on from NW_024062636.1 coordinate 25,104, forward strand.
CAACCCATTTTGCATCGTGTCAAAATCTTGTCATTGGTAGACCAATTACAAAGTCTATCGTCACTCTCTCTATAATAATCCAGAGGGAACCTGATGTTCAGCATTGACTTGTTAGCACACCAAGCACTTAGCAACAAACTTAAACACTTCTCTCTTCATGCCCGACCACTAGTACAATGGTCGCGGAGCTATTGGTACATCTTGTTGATACCTGGATGAACGAAGAGAGGACTATAATGCGCCTCATATATATTCTTGTCACGAAGCTTCATCTCGAATACCACATATAAACACCCTCGAAAGTACAATACGCATCCATCACGTAACTCGAAACCTAGAGCCTTACTCGGACCGTGAGTACATAGAATGTCTATTAGAGTATGCCCAAAGATCAATCAAGAGATGATTGTAATGATATTTTTATTTACCAATTTTGAATAAAGCCATTGCCATTATTTATTTCAGCTATATTTATGTGTCTCAAATAAACTAAAAGATAATAAAGTCCATATAATAATATGATTGTTATTAAATATCCTTATTCGAGTATTATTATGAGCATGGATAATAAGTGTAACATCGTTAACCCGTATACGTCTCAATATATGAGTCAAAGATGTCACATCAACTTAAAAAACATTTACTGAACTGGAATTGCCTAAAAATTTGTTTCATTTGAAAACATCCTTATTCTAACTTTAAAAATCTCTTTTAAAGTATATCTCGACTATAATTTATTTCTTTGTCACAGGAAAATAAATTCATTTGTTAATCAATAATTTTTCTAAATCATGTCTTTTCATGAAATCTTTTAAAAACATAATAATGTATTATCATATTTTCATGCATAGAAACCGATAAAACTAAGCGTAAAATAAACTAAAATATCTATAGTTTACTATTAGAAATTATTTAAAATAAATACGATAAATAGAAACAACTGACATAATTATACATGCCACTACTAGTCAAAAGAAACTTCAATGATGTCTTATTGATACTGGCATTATAAATGATCTGCACATGATGTTTTGAAATCTCCTCGTAAAACGTCTGTATCTAAATCAGACCATACGCATGAAAATCATCTCGTGCTAAGTATAACTTAGTGAGGTAGTAATACTAAAGGTGAGAACAAATAAATAAAGCATTAAAATATATATATATTTATTTATTTATTTATTTATTTAAAATAATATAAACAAACTTTCATAATTTCAAATCGGATATCTCATGTTGATCTTTATCACAAACATGAAAAGAATCATCTGATAATTTTCAAAAATCATAATAAATCAGATTAGACAGAATAATCAGTCCTTATTCATTTGTAATCTGACACTTTTCAGAACTTTCGTATTTCATTTATATAGCCCAAAGTATATTTTAAGAGAATATAAGGTACGTGCGTCAGACGAGTATGCGCAATACAGATCTCAGTGCCATCATAAAATCGGAACAAATAAGCACACAAAATGCTATCATATCGGAAATAATAATATGCACACAAAGTACATTCATATCAGAATATATATACTAGTGTACACTCCGGTACACCACAGTATATCAGAATCAGAATAGATAATCACTCCACCTCATGGCATACTAATTATACCTATGACTCTCCATATAACATACAGTGGGATTTTTAGTTCATTTTGTAATCATTTGATAAAAATCATATCAGAATCAGAAATATATTTAATTCACATTTGTAAAATGTGACATGGGCAGTTCATACCCAAAATCATTCATAAAATTTATTAAAAATATTATGGATATAATTCCATAATCAAAACATAATTCATAGCTTTTTCATTTCCTTTCGGATCGTTCAGATTTCTAGATTTATTATAGTATGACAATACCAAATTATAACACAAATGTTCGAACTACATATTAGTATCGTACTAGCATAAGTTGATTTTAACAGTCGAAAATATATAAAAATCGAGATTAAATCGATATCAACTAAATCACATTTCCATTATAATTTCCAACTTCTCAAAAATACTCTTCCAAATTCATGAAAATTTATTTTTATCTTTAACCCTTCATCTTTGCTAAATTACACAAATAAGCCACCAATTGTGAATTCTTTTTAGAATTCACCTCGACCTTTCCATTTAATTCATATCGCTTCTATACCATTATGATCATTGTACATTAATTACTAAAATTCCAGCACTTGAATAAAATACCCAAATCAAATCTTCAATATTCAAAATATTATAAATTTAAACACAAACTTTCCTAAACTTTCGATTTTCAACACTTAACTTTATAAAATTTGTAATTCAACCTCAACTCAATATTTAATTCAAAATTCAGGATACTCATAAATTTTCCAACATTCAATAATTTACTCAAATAATACTTCTTCATTTAAGAACTTGCAAACAAGTACCCAAAGTTTTGGAACCTTTCAAATTTCACCATCTAACAATTAAAATGAATTCTTTTAGAATTCTTTTCAACATTTCCAATTTATTCAAAATGGTCTCTTGCCATTTACCTTCAATTCCAAGCATCCAAAAATCTTCTCAAACATTTAAACATTACTCTTTAGCTTCTAATCCATTTCCACTTAAATTCTAAAATTTCCATATTTAGACAACTCACACTACCTTTAAAGAATCAGTATTCTGTATTGATATACACACTGAAATTTAATTATGTTTCTTCCTTTGAAAACTAGACTCAAATACAAATCTATTCATATAAACAACTTCTTCTAGTTTATTCCATATAAATAACTCCTTCTAGTTCATTCTGTATAATTTATGGTAAATTTTCAAAGTTGACCGACATAATCTGTTTTGTACAGAATATGCTACCCCATTTTTGTCTGACCTTTCCTCGGTTAAAAATTCATATATTTTTTTATATACCTTGAAATTGATCCCCGTTTGTTTTAAACAAAACTATATTGACATATGAACACAAATATATAAAAATCACCTCCAAATCATTTTATAGAATTTCTGGTGAATTTTCAAACTTTCTGTCGGATTCAAAATCTTAATTGTTTTTCGTTAATTTGCATCTTTAGGTTCTTCATCAATTCTTACAACACTTCTAATATCAAGAATCGATATTTAATCATAAAAAATCAACATGTTACCAACTTGAGCATGAAACATGAAGATTTTTATACCAAATGAAAGAGAATTTCTTGTAGGTTATTTTATCCTTAATAACCTAACTTAAAATTCTAGTAAAAATGGACCAAAAATTAAAAACAAAGCTTCTCACCTTATTCATGGAGTCTCACGATAGCAAGGAGGATGAAGGTTTTCTTTTCCTGAATTTTCTACAATTATAACTCCTTTACACTTGTTTAACAACCATTAAAAAGGAATTAAAAATTTATTTTAACCCAAAAGTCAAAATTACCCTTAATGAAATTCCATAACTACAACTTTACCACTCTATGACATCATCCCTTACCTCATCATATCCAGAAAATATCTTAATTTTGATTTTATACTTCTATCCTTGAAATTTTTTAAAGTTGCAATTTAGTCACCTAATTCCAAAATTTTGGTTTAACATGAAAATCGACCTTAATTCCATTGATCCATGCTAAATTTCACTTTTCTAAAATATATAAATAATATTTCCAACCATTTTATAATATTATTCAAATTTTCGTAAAATTCCAATTCGATCTGAATAATTGATTTCAATACCGAACTTTACTACTTTATAACTTTTAACAAAATTCTCTTACCAAAAATTTTATTCCCACTAAAATCTCTGTTTTAATCCAAACTGTTTATTTACAGGATAAAATATATAACTTTTAAAACTTATAATTTCAATCTCTACACTTTTCAAAGTTTATACTTTAGCCACTAAACTTTCAAAACTTCTATTTTAGTCACTGGTCAAAATTTGGGGTATTACAAATCCTTCCCCCTTAAAGAAAATTTGTCCTCGAATTTTCTCTACATATCTACATACCTGAATTAAATAGATGAGGAAACTTTTTCTTCATGTTTTCTTCTTGTTCCCATGTTGCTGTCTCAACTTTATGGTTCCGCCAAAGAACTTTTACCAATGAAATCGTCTTATTTCTTAGTTCTTTGATTTCATGTGCTAAAATATTTATTGGCTCCTCTTCGTATGATAAATCTGGTTGAATCTCAATTTCCTCTAGTGTAATTACATGTGAATGATCTGATCGATACCTTCAAAGCATCGATACATGAAATACATTATGAATCTTATTCATCTCTGGAGGTAACGCCAGCTGATAAGCTACAGGTCCAACTTTCTTTATAATCTCATATGGACCGATAAATCTTGGACTCAATTTTCCTTTTTTCCCGAATCTCAGAATCTTTTTCCAAGGTGACACTTTAAGAAATACCTTATCACCTACTTGATATTCAATCTCTTTTCTTTTTAAATCAATATAAGATTTCTATCTATTGGCAGCTATCTTGAGATTATATTGGATGATATTTACTTTGTCTTCCACCTCTTTAATCAGGTCTGGACCAATTATATCTCGATCTTTTAGTTCATACCAATTCAGTGGTGTTCGACATTTTCTTTCATACAGTGCTTCAAAATGAGCCATTTGAATACTTGACTGATATATGTTGTTATAATCAGGCTCTGATAAAGGCAAATACTTTTCTCATGATCCTTTTGAAATCAATAACACACGCCCTTAGCATGTTTTTCATATTAATTATGGTTTGGTTTTAACAAGTGGTATCATCGCCAGGTCATGTTGAATCATTGAGAATCAAAATTTTCTTTTATTCATTTTCGATTTGATTTGTTCCTAATAAATTTTAGGGTTCGAGATAATATGTATTTTTTCCGGTAACGAAACCCTTAATAATCAAGCAATTTGTAAATTGCATATGATGGACAATAATCGATATCGTTGGTTTTCTTATTTCATGACTCTATTTATTAATTATATTTATTGCATGGTTTCTCATATCTTATTGTATTCACATATTTTTTTTTAATTCTTTGTTCCATCATGCACTATGTTTTTATTTCTGTTTATTACCGATGATTGCCGTCATAATTTTATACAGTCGATAATGGTTAATAAAAAGAATTATTAGTTTTACCTTCATTTTGGTGTGATACTTTTCCGCGGTTTTTATGATTTGGGTTTTATTCTAGTTTGATTCGTGTGTTTTCTTTATTATAAGAAGCCTGTATAAATTCCAAACGAGCTTCACGTTTCACCTATGGCATGTTATGGCCTTTTAGTTTATTGGATTTGGATGATGTTGCATGTTACTGCTTCATTTTTAGGTTTCAATTTTGATCATATTTTTGTAATTTATGATTTTGATTTGTTTGGTTGGAGTTTTGGGTTCTAATTCCTAGTGATAGTCATGGGTTTTAATACCATTATCACAATAATTGGGAAATTTGTATATGTTCTCAAATTTGGTAATAAACATGCATGATTAGAGATTTCCATAATATTTATATTTAATTTGGTTTTTTTTGTCATGTTCTGGTTTAATTTGGTGAATCTATGATAAAGAAATTCTTGAGTAATAGTCAAATATTTAGGTTTCCAGTTTCTAATAACGTCTTTTAGACAATCTTATTATGGGTTACTTCGGAAATCATGATGTGATTAGAAAATTCAATGTTATTTTTTTACTGTTACGGATTATAGAATATATATTTGACATTGATATATTCGATTCAGTTTGATTAAAGATCTAATTCATTGTTATGTACTTTGATTTTGACTTTTGGTTGAATATTGATTATTTTAAATTCGGTTTGTCTTTGGTAATTTATGAAGTTATGAATTGATTGCATGCTTAAGGAATTCTTCAGAAATAATTAAAGACTTAGTTTTCGATTTTTGATAACACCATTTAGGTAACCTTATTTTAGGTTATTTCGAATAATGTAGTGCAATAAAAAATTTCATTTTTGACATTTGATTGTTATAGAAATATTAAATTTAAATATTATTATTTGCTTTGAGACGACTTAATTAAGCAATAAATCGTTAAAGTGACCTCAATTATGAAAATATTTTATACAATTTTTTGTATATGTAACTTAGGATATGTTATTATTGATTGGCCCAAAGGAAGATTAATAGTTGACATAATCACAAGTACAACTTAGGATATGTTATTTTGGTAATAGTTGACATAATTTTCTTTCATTTCTTTTATTATTTTTTACTAACACTTTGTCTTTGTTTGTTTTATTTTTAACTTTGTTTATGATCTTTTTTAGGATAATTTTAATTGATCAAAAGATAAATAATTATGATCGAATTTTTAAATTTAAATTTTAACAATTAAGGCAATCGATAAATTAAATGGTACTGAAAGGGCAGTTCAAGGGTGCTAATCCTTCCTTGACTCTAATTGACTCCCGAGCCTGACATATTTCTGGTAAAACGTAGATCAGATAAGATGGTATCTGATCAACCTAATTTTTTTTAAATGATCGGTGGCAACTCTAATATTTAATTTAAGTCAAAGCCAAATTCCAGGCCCACCGAAAGATGACTGCGACAACTTGGCGACTATTCTGGGGAAAGGTAAGTGAGTCAGGCCGAAATTAATTTTCGGTTTTCTTTTTGAGCGAAAATTAAAAATTTAAGTTTTAATTTGTTTATTCGATTCTAATTATTTATCTTTGATTATTTTTCAAATAAATAGTTGTACTGACGTTTTTTCAATGATTTCATATTTTCAAATTTTTTATCTCATGCTCTATACCCGAGCTCCAAACCCTTTTTAAGTGGGGGTGAAAGCGACGCCTTCGTGAGAATTTATTCTCCGTGCTGGCCTAGCAAGTAACCTTCGGGATTCATTTACCTTATGTCTTCGTGTAAATTTATTCACCGTGCGAGCATAAGGGAATGTATCCTCTCGAGTTTAACTTAGTCCACATAAGCTTGTAATGGGCTTAGGGCTAAGGGTCTGGCAAGCCCAATGGGGCACCAGCAAGGAAAACTCGGGTACCCTTTTTAGAACCTAAACCGGGAGACTACAGGTAATTAGAGCCCACTCCAAAACCTCACTTCAAACCCTAGGCTGTTTTGAGATTATTTCCTGCTTTATTTTCTGTTCAAAGCATGTGAACTAGAAATTTATGCGGTTAGGACTTATTCAAAACCAACTTGCGGGATAGAGATCATGCCCGGGTAAGGAATAATAAGCATGTGGGGTAGATATCATGTGGGGTAAGACTTTTTATTTTTTTTATATTATCCTTATCTCACTAACTTTTTTTCCTTCAATTTTTGTTCTTTTTCATTTTATTTTTATCATTTACATCATTCAAAAGATGTGTTGATCCACAAAAATGTGTTCGTTAAATGTAAATAGTTTGCATTAATGGACAAAGGGGTTGTAATACAAGAGATGAAAAACACAAAAGTTTGGCTATGGTTAGAAAAGACTCAGAAGGAAAAGGGAGACCCTCTGCAAGGAAATTATCTGTCACGAAGACGTGGTGCCCACAATTGAAGAGTATACCACTCTGATGCATTGTGAATGATTCAGAATGGATTGGGATTTACACCAAGCACATCAAAAGTCCACTTTTCGAAAATGGTTTGGCAAAGGTTGTAGGGGCAAGACGAGAAAAATGTTGTTGACCCTGAGAGTCCCTTCAAAGACAACAAGAACAATATGGCAAAACGATAGCTGAAATTGGAGAACATTATTGACAAATTCAAGAAACAAGAAAATGAACTTCGAATAACTCTTATCGATGGAAGGCTCCAATGGCGTTTCTGTTAAGGAACAAGTTCAACAAAGGTGCAATCATTTGATACTTCAGGAAAAAGTACAAAAAGTAGCTCGTCACTTGCACGGTTTAGCCAGAAAATCCGGAGCGGTTGGACAGGGTATTCAACCGGTGACAGAAGAAGGCAGAAGATGAGTCAACCTGTTAGGAACTGTTCGAGGTCTATAAGACTTGGTGGTTTTTGTCTCTTAAGAAATAACACTTTTGTCCCAATAAAGATTATTTATAATAACAGACATGTTTTCGGATCAATGCTTCGAACATTTCATGCATTTTTACATTTTACATATATTTTTCATTTTTAAGCATTTTCATAAACATGAAATTAAGTCATGAAGGATTCGATGAAGTGGTTCTAATCACGTGACACCACATGGAAGCTAGATTTGAACAATTAAATAAAAAAGTTGATATCAATACGGTGGAAGTTTGTTCAACAAGTTGTAGGATTGAGCCTTCTAGGATGATCTAAGAGAAGAGTTCCCATTCCCTACGGTTTATGATATTGAAGCTGTGTGCAGTTACCACATAGGAATCTCCAGATATTCCTCTGAGAACTGTAAGGCACTGAAGCACAAGATCCAAAACCTGATGGATTCAGGGGCATGGACAATCAAAGAAGAGGGCATTGCATCTACCATTTGCACATAGAGCATTGTTTTGTTTGAACACGTTTTTGATCTTTCATATTTGCTTAATCTTTTAAACGACTGAATTAAGGATTCTTTTAATTCTTCAAGAATTATAGATTTTTGACACATGGCAAGATCATACCTTTCTTATCCTGTCTAAAACAAAAAAAATCCCTCGATTATTTACCTAGAATAATTCATGAAGATACAAAGAGTCATACATATACCTTTGAGTCAATAAAGTTGCACCATCGTCTTTTTAGACGTAAAACCAACAGTTTTTCCAATAAAACCTAAGGCATTGAGTTGTTTATTTGAGCATTCTTCTATGTCACAACTTGGAGCATCTCGTAGGGAGCCTGAACATTGAGACATGTTGGGAAAAAGAAGCAGAAATAAGAATTTATTCGAAATAATTCTATCATGCATTAATTACACTAATTTTTTCATGTGAATAAAATTAATCCTGAAAATCTATCCCCCTGGGATACCTCTTCTGTGAGGACTTTTGTGTATGAGATGATGAACGACTTTGTTTCATTTATCCATATATGTATATATATATATATATCGTTGTCCTCTTTTGAGCCTATAGTATTTTTTCTCTATGATTCAACCCTAACCAAGGATCACCCTCCACACTAGGGGGCAAGGTGGAAGAAATCTACTCACATGAGTGAAGACATCAATCCAAAAGAGATACCAAAAGGTGAATCAAATTCCAAGTGCAAAGATCCAATCAGAACAAAAAAAGAAAAAAGAAAAAAAGAAAAAAAAAACAAAGTAAAAAGCAAAGAGAAAATAAAAAGAGAAACAAAAACAAAGGAAAAAGTGAAGAAAAAAGAAGACAAGACGCATATGCAAAGATTCTCTCAATTCAAATGACGCATCGAAATTCAAATTATGAGATTGATCAAGAACAATCATTCCTGAATCACTTCACTCGAAGATCATGGAGCATCCAGAGAAAATAAAGAGAAACACATATGAGCATATTCAAATTGAGCAAGACATGATTGAAGGCATCAGAATGAATTGATCCTTGGTTTAATACCCTAAAACACTTGTTTGGGCCTATTTATCATTTTCTTTAATAACCATGAACCATGACCTACATTACGTGCCTTAAAAGTCCCTTCTAATCATACATGGATTTCTGAACAGAAGAGACTATCTTCAGATTTCATCCGGCCCATCAGGATTAATCTTTATTTACAAAAAGTTTTCTAAAATATTTAATGTATGATAGAGAAAAATAACAAAGGGGGTTCAAGACATAAATTCTGATTACACCCTGAAACCAAATGAGGATTCGAGTTGAAAACCTGAAAAGGCAGCTCGAATATAAAAATTATGTAGCTAAGGCGATCGCAGAAATTCCTTGATAAGGCACCGCACAATCCGAACGTGACCATGAAAGCTGAGAGTCGGAGAACACTCCAGTAGAGGAACATACAAGCTACCCCATCAAACCATTGAGCATCAAATAAACAAAAATGACAAACCTTTGACCAAACACAATAATCTAAGACTCTTTATCCTTTCTTTACTTAACCATTTCCCAAAGATAGCTTTGATCTTGACATTTGTCAAATAGCTATAATTTATTGAAGGATTAACAATATAATTAATTCTTTGATATCCAATGAACTCTAGTTTTATGATTTTTCTCAATTATAAAACCGAGAAATGGGCAATATTTTCAAAACTTTTGATTAAACATTTTTCGAAACTCTTTTAATTGATATTTTCATAACTTTGAAAATAAAAGAGAAAGAAAAACATTTTTCAAACAAGTCAATCTCTCTAAAGTGGATCTTGGTAAATGACATGTGGCTCTCAGACACGAAACTCATGCTTAGAATCAATCCTGAAGTAAGAAATGAGGAACAATGGGGGCATCTTTGAAGATTCAACATCGGGGCATTTTTGGAGACTCAACATCGAATATTGGGGCATATTTGGGGATTCAACATCCTAATGCGAATTATCAGATCTTCTGAAGGCTTTTCCGCTACATGCAGGAACAAACAGACAAATAATGAGGATCCATCTAAGAGATAAAATAGAACTAATTCATGTTGCATGCATCTTAGACATACTTAAGAGCATTACATTCATCATTTTTTTGCATACATAATTTTTTGCAGCTTTTAGAGTCAAGTTTCAACTTCAAGAAGAAAGATACTCGATTCAAAAACACCTTCAGAAATTGATGGTGGTGGCTTAACTCAGTAGCGAAGAGCTACACCTCAATCGATTTGACCTATTGAAAGACCGACGGGTCTTAAAATCAAATTCAGACTAGTTTGGGAACCAATTCAGAACGGATTCGGTCCAGCTTAACTCAACGACGAGTGGCTAGTTTCCAGTTAATGTTTGCAAGCCAGATTTCAACTCCACGACGGAGGATATCTGATTGGACGAATATACCACTTGACATTCCCGTGAAGATGAGCCATTTAAGAACTATGATATGTTTAAAACCACGAAGAGGGGCCGTCCTTCATTTAGAGGAAATCTACAGCACAACTTAAGTCGAGAAAAGCTGTCTGTTAACAAACAACTTTCCAGTTTCATTCAGAGTCAATTTCAGCTTCATAGCGAAGGATATTGGACTCAACAAACAACTTTCCAGTTTCATTCAGAGTCAATTTCAACTTCACGGCGAAGGATATTGGACTCGAAACAACGTAACTTACACAAGATTGGATTTCGACTTCATGACGAAGAATATCCAATTCAAAGCTCAACTTCACAACGAAGGAGTGTTTATCAACAAACAACTTTCCAGTTTTATTTAGAGCCAATTTCAACTTCACAGCAAATGATATTGGGCTCGAAATGATACAACTGGCACAAGATTGGATTTCAACTTTACGACGAAGGATATCCAACTCAAAACCAATTTGGTGAAACAACCCTTGGATTTCAACTTCACAACGAAGGATATCCAATTCAAAGCTCAACTTCACAACGAATGAGCCATCCACGATTTCAACTTCACGACGAAGGATATCGTGCCCACAAGCAGCAATGCAACCCTTGGATTTCAACTTCACGACGAATGATATCCGATTCAAATTTCAAATTCACAACGAATGAGCCATCCATGATTTTAAATTCATGACGAAGGATATCGTGCCTATCATATTGACTTAAAGTCATCTGCTATAATAAGGATTCATTCCCCAGCCCAGTGCAGCATAACTCAAGGCGAGAAGGGTTATATGCCAACAAAAGACCTTCGAGTTCGATTACACTCAGCTCAAAGGCACATCATTTGCAGCATAGCTCAAGGCAAGAAGGGCTATCTGCCAACAAAAGACCTTTGAGTTCGATTACACTCAGCTCAAAGGCACATCATTTGCAGCATAACTCAAGGCGAGAAGGGCTATCTGCCAACAAAAGACCTTCGAGTTTGATTACACTCAGCTCAAAGGCACATCTCATTTGCAGATAGCCCAAGGTAAAAAGGGCTATCTACCAACAAAAAACTTTCGAGTTCGATTACATTCAGCTCAAAGGCATATCAAATTTACAACATAGCTCAAAGCGAGAATGGTTGTCTGTCAAAAAAATTTGTCGAGTTCGATTTCATTCAGCTCGATGACATATCAACCGCATGGTAGCAGCGAGAAACTACTTTCGGTTGAAGTTTAAACCAAGGTCTTTAAGTCAAGAGGAAGATCTGGAGCAATCTCTCAGCTTAGTGCAACATAGCTCAAGCAAGAAATTACTTTCTGGAATAATTTTCAAGCCGAAATCTTTAAACCAAGAAGAAGACAAAGGCCCAATTCCAGGAAGCTTAATTACATTTGTTCCCAGATATATCATCTTAAAACAGAAAAGAACCGGACAAAAACTTGTTTTCTTTTTCATCTTTTTCCTATTCTTGTTAACATAAGAATGTGTAAAATGGGGGAGCTGTAGACACTCATTTTTTGCCTGGGATAAAATATTATTATTATTATTACTATTATAATTATTATTATTATATACTTATTTTATTTACATTTTTGCAGATTACAAATCCCAAACCCAAAACAAATACAAGACAAAGCCCAAGCTGCCAACCCGACTGTTGACCTGATTCAGATCTAGATCCATATCTGACCCGGTCCAATAACCGACTCACTTGAAATTAGGGTTTTGAGACCCTAAATACTATCAGCCTAAGCCATTGACGCTGCCGAACGTTTTAGTCAAGCCAGCAAGCCACCACTCCAGCCTAACACCATAACCGAGCCGAGACATCAACTGAGTCGTTCAAGTTGAGACCTCGCCGCCGTTGGAGACAAATCTGCACAAATCCACCGAAAATTCAAAGCCATCAAAGTCATAAGCAAATTAACCTAATCCTCAAAATTTTGGGATCTAATCCTACCAAATCTCACCAAAAATCCAAGGCATCATCACATGGCAAGTTGTTATTATTTTATGAAAAAGATCTGTAAAATTGCTATAAAAGGCCAAATGAAAATGTAAGAAGGGACCTCGGTTCCGATCGACTTTCCCGAAAAATAAGAAGCAAATAGTTACAAGTATATTTTTGTGTTTTTTTCCAGATATTCGAAATACTAGTAGATTTTTTTGTTCGAAATAAGCAAAAAACAATCATAAATAAATTTCAGTTTTATCCTAGTTTTAAAGTTTATTTGTTTAATTCTTAGATTGCAACTAAAAAATCAGTTAGTATAATTTTTATTCGTGGTTTATATACAAATTTTTGTTTTCTAAAAAAATATGAGTTAGGGATTTAAAATTACCTAGATAACATGGTGTTCGTCGGGGTAGTGTTGACGTCGCCGGAGTTCGGGTGTCGTCGTCGTCGAGTTTAGAGTCGATGGTGTAGAGCTTGGTTGTTGAGCATGCTGCTGTGAGGTATTGAACGAGTAAAGAAAAAAAAGAATGAGAGATGGGGGTTCTGGAGAGCCACGGGTAAAATAGAATTTGGGGAAGAATAAGTGCTTTTATTTTTATTTTGGGTTAATCACACCTAGGATCCTTAAATTTGTTGTCATCTTTTATATTGATCGATTAAAATGTTGGTTTATTTATGTTTAAGCCACTCCATTATCTCTGTGTTTTAAAAAGCAGTCACCAAACTTGTGCGATTAATTGCGTTGAGGCCCTCCCAATTCTATCATGTTTTTACACATTGGCCACCAAATCCTTACGTCTAATCACGTTTAGCTCCCTCTAATATTACCTTATTTTTACATTATAATCACCGAAACTCTATGTCTTTATTTTATTTTATTTTAGACGCCTTATTTTCGTTATTTTTAATTCGATCGCCAATATGTTATATTTTGTGATGATTTATGCATGTAACTTTCTTTTCCTTTATTTTAGTTACTATTAGTTTTTGATTTAGTCACTGTTATTTTAATTTTTGCATTTGGATCCTTTTTTATTTTTTATTTAGCTATTACTTTATGTTTTCTTGCATTTTAGTCAACATAATTAGATTTTATTTTAATTTGGACCCCTGTATTTATTTTAAATTGATTATTGAGGCTCTAACTTGTTCATATTTATTTATTAGGTCCTTTTAGTTTCTGTTAATACTATTTTTATCCTTTAATTTTCTATTTGTGCTATTTTGGTACTTTAAATTTCTATTTTTTGTTATTTAATCCCTCAAGTTTCTGTTTTTCTCTTACAGCTCATTCCTAGAATTAATTTGATCCATGAATTTTAATTTCTTCCAATTTAATCTTTTTTAATTTGAATTTTCTTTCATTCCTTTATTATTATTTTTACTAACTCTTTGTCTTTGTTTGTTTTATTTTTTAACTTTATTTATGATCTTTTTTAGGATAATTTTAATTGATTAAAAGGTAAATAATTATGATCAAATTTTTAAATTTTAATTTTAATTTTCGCAATTAAGATAATCGATAAATTAAATGGTACAGAAAGGGCAGTTCAAGGGTGATAACCCTTCATTGACTGTAATCGATTCCCGAGCCCGACATATTTATGGTAAAACACAGATCATGTAAGATAGTATCCGATCAACCTAATTTTTTTAAATGATCGGTGGCGACTCTAATATTTAATTTAAGTCGAAACCAAATTCCAAACCCACCGAAAGACAGTTACGACACTATTGAAGTACCTTCTTAACACTATAATTTAATAAAGCGGATTAAAAAACTTATTATTGAGTGGTTTCAATGATAGAATGAGATATTATTTTTTTAACAAGATCGAATTAGAGTAGGTGTATCTATAGAATGTATGTTTATTTTTAATAGACTTAAAAAAATTATGAATAGGTGTTATCTTCTATATTCTTATCTAATGGTAAAATCCCCCATGACTACGAGCATATGGAATCAACGGTCAATGTACACAAAATATATATCTCTATATTTCATTCCAATTGATATGCAACTAAGAACCAATTTGGGTGGTGGAGAATAGAGATCAAATTCATCACATATTTTAGTGGATGATCCACTGTATCCCAATCAAACGGCTCCAATAATCTACAGCTGGTTTTGAAACTTTGATATCACCTATTTTAACTAATGATATGCACTTCGACTATGTAAATTATGGGGCAGAAAAAAAAAACAGTGAACCCATTGTATTTGTATTTGTAATTGTATGACGAACAAACTTGAATGTATAGTATTAACAGCTGTATGAAACTTTTGTCCTTCATTCTTATTGATGAAATGGGATGCACTAGGTGAGGTCACATGCATTCCACGTCTAAAGGTGGGGTCACTCACGTGACATTATAAGATTTGATGAATTGGACGGCTGGATTGGATTCCATCCATGGGTGGCTTGGCTTCGCTGGGAGCATGCGCTTGGGGAATGGGGGTCCACCCACCAGCCTCTGCCTCAGCCTCAGCCTCCATCACATTCCAAATATTGGGATTTCAAAATTCAAATCAAATGGGTGGGAGTCATATTCATGTTGTTTGCGCTGCGTTTGGGACATCATACCCCACAATCTGACTGCTTCCATTCGCCCCCATACACTACAACTATTCCTCTAGTGTATTGTAGTGTTACAGTACACACTCTACCACACAATAGGTACTACTGTGATGTTTTTTGCCAGATGGACATATATATATTAATGTACTTTGTTTATGGAAACAATAAATAAATTCTTTAATATATTAACTAAACGAACCCTTAATTAGCAATGCTTCTCCACCTCTCTATGATTATATATTTTAATTCCAAACATTACTTCTACCAAGTTAAAAACGAATTATATAATTTTATTGATCTAACTCAAAAAGGCTCTAATAACTGCTTAAAATTATATTAGGCATAAATTTAAATTTCGTCTTGTTTAATTCCTTTTATGAAATTGGTCCTTCTTTCTTTTGAATTAAATTAATCTCAACCTTTCAAAATATATCAAATTATTTCTAATAAAAATATTAACTGAAACATTTATTTTAAACGATTTTCAAAGTAGTAACCACATAATAATAATTATATGTATTTTTACAAACATATAACTATTTCTACCATATATTGCATTAATAAATAATTTTTTTTATAAACTTGGAGTGAATACAATGTAGTATCTATTTAAAGACTTTCGATTATTTGACAATGAATACTCATTTTCTTTACATACATGGTGCTTAAACCCAAAACCTCATGAGATAGCAACAAATTCTTTAACCACACGGCAACATGATTCACGCACATTAATAAACAATTTTAGAACTATAAGAATTTCAAAGAACATTATTAAAAACCTTGTTTCAATTCTAATGAATATTTAATTAAATATTTGGGTATACAAATGATTCCCGACTATAAAGTGTTATTTTGTTGAATTTTCTTATTATTAAAAATTATAAAATGATTCCCTGATTATGTGATATTGTTTTATTGGGTTCTTCGACTATTAAAAGTGATAAAATGATCATTCAATTATTCATATGTTTCAAACTTGTTCTTTTTCATTAAAAATTGACAATTGTTTGATCTAGACATTAGATTGTTGACTATAATATAATCAAATGAGAGAATCGCCTCAGTGACCAAAAAAAAGTTATAATATACGATTTTAACCAACTTTTTTTGGATTTGCCAAAATGACCAACAAAATCGCAACGCGAAATAAAAATCGCAACGCGATCCCCAGAATCGCAAATCAGTTTCCAAAATCGCAACGCGATTCTTGAAAATCGCGATGCGATAGTACAAATTCGCATTGCGATTTTCCATAATCGCAACGCGAATATGAAAATCGCAACGCGAACACATAAATCGCAACGCGTATCCGTAAATCGCAACGTGTATCCGTAAATCGCAACGCGTATGGGTAAATCGCAATGCGTATCCGTATATCGCAACGCGTATCCGTAAATCGCAACGCGTATCCGTAAACTGCAACGTGTATCCGTAAATCGCAACGCGTATCCGTAAATCGCAATGCGTATCCGTAAATCGCAACGCGTATCCGTAAATCGCAACGATAATCCGTAAATCGCAACGCGTATCCGTAAATCGCAACGATAATCCGTAAATCGCAACGAGAATCTGTAAATCGCAACGATAATCCGTAAATCGCAACGAGAATCTGTAAATCACAACACTTAAATTTTGGGTATATAACACTGAAATCATAAACTAAATCCCTAAATCGCAACTCATTCCATCTCCATCTATCACTCTCTCCGGCGACATCCGTTCCTATATCCAACGACATCCTTCCCAATCCGGCAACAGGTTTTAGTTTCGCAGCTCGTCTGTTTAGTAAATTAATTTACAACCATGAAATCATCTAATGTTGATCATGTTTGGATAGATTTGTGTTTTGGAGGGTCATGGGATAATGTTCATGGTGTTTTACAATATATGCCTTTACCCATGAATCTTCAACTAAAATTGTCTTTACAAAAGTTAACTTATGAAACTCTAATGCTACGTGTTTCAAATAAATTGAATTTAGAGCCCCTAAGTGGATTTAGGCTATCTTATCAGAGAAATGGTAAAGTTTATTTGTAACCGACAATGAAGATGTTGAACGATTCATTGCTTACATTAGTGTTTCACAAGATGATGTTACATTGTATGTTGTTGAACCTAGAAGTAGTATTGTTGGGTCAGTAGCGGGTAGTAATCAACTAAGTTTTTCTCAAAACCCACAACCTTTCTCTAATCCAAATCCCAATCAACTTTCAGCACCAAATTCCGGTTTTCGTATTGACCAGTTAGACGATGATGAGCCAACAGAAAAAATTGTGAGTACTAGTCAGTATTCGAAATTTGGTCTTGGTCAATATCCGGACTTTGATATTGGTCAATACACGGATTTTGATGATGTTTCAGAAGAAGAAACAGACCATGCGTGTAATGATATTGATATTGGTCAATACCCGAATTTTGATGATGAAACAGCCGTTGCCGAAGAATGTAATGTTGATGATAATGAGGAGGAAGTTACGACTGTGAATGAACATGTTGAACATCCATTCTGTAATTCATATAATCCTGAAGAAGAAAAAGAAGAAGAAAAAGTCCCCGAAGAAAAGAAAATGCCACGGGCGTATAACTGGAATATGCCAGAATTACTTCAGATACCGGAAGAAGAGTTGATAAAGAAAGCAGTTGATTGTTACACAAAAGTTATTCGTATCAAGAAAGATGATTGTTTTGATACAAAGGAAGACTTGAAGATAGCTTTATATACGAAATGTGTGGAAGATGGCTATCAACTAAAAGTTAACAAATCAAGCAAAGATCGTTTCGAAACAAGGTGTATGATTGACAAAAACTGTACGTGGCGTATGATTGCAAAGAGAATAAAAGATTGCAAAATGTTTCAAGTTAGGACTTTTATTGATAAACATACATGTTCAAGAACCCAAGTTTTTCCTCACCATAGACAGGCAAACAAAAAGGTGTTGGGTGGTTTTCTGGCTGAGTTAATGTTTTTGAATGGCAGGGTATATCGGGGACATGAAATTATGACTGACATGAATGCTCGGTTCAAGATTAGTATATCATATTCTCAAGCTTGGAGAGCCAAATGTTATGCCTTGGAATTGTTGAGGGGGTCGCCAGAAGCATCGTTTGCCCAACTGCCGGCTTATTGTCACAATTTAAAGCTGAAAAATCCTGGGTCGGTAACTCATATCAAAACAGATAGAGATGGACGCTTTGAGTTGCTGTTTATCGCCATTGGTGCTACGGTTAGTAAATCAATATAATTTTGTTGACTCATTTTTGTTAGTTACATGCATTTCACATTTAAATGATTATATTTCTTGTGTATATTATTTTGTAGATTCGTTCGTTTATTACTTGCATGCGCCCAGTTATTATAGTTGACGGAGCACATTTGAAAGGTCGATACCTTGGAGTAAACTTATTAGCAGTAGCCATGGATGCTAACAATGGGATATTGCCAATAGCTTACGGGGTTGGCAAATCTGAAACCTCTGATTCATGGACATGGTTTATGGGGCATCTTAGGGATTGCATAGGTCCTATTAGCAATCTGACAATCATATCCGATAGGGCAAACTCAATTGACAACGCTGTTAGAAGGTGTTTCCCAGATGCTTTTCATGGACTTTGTGGTGTTCATTTGTATAGAAATCTAAAATCAAGGTCTGCTGGTATAAAAAAGCACAAATGGACATACTGGAAGGCTGTAAAAGCTTATCGGGAAGTGGATTTCAATAAGCATATAAATTGTTTAAGACGTGTTTTGCCTCAGTGTGCTCAAACACTAGAAGATGTCGGGTTTGAAAGATGGTCAAGAGTACATCAACTTGGAGCAAGATATGGTTTCATGACGTCTAATAGTGCAGAATCAATCAACGCTCTAAGTCGTCATTCCCGGAAATTACCCATTACTATGTTAATGGAGTTTTTCGAGCCTCTATTCAACAGTGGTACTACAAGAAAAGAAACCATGCAGGTATTATTTCTTTGAATTCGTAACTTATCATATTTATATTTTACTAAGTATTGTTTATTTAAATTTACAGGAACATTGGAACATCGTGTTACACCATGGACTGAAAAAAAGATAACGAAACGTGTTGTGAAGTCAACGTCATGGAGAGTTGAACCATGTTCAAACACTTTGTTTCAAGTACTGGATAATAACTTAAATGGGCTAGTCGATCTAAATGCAAAGACGTGTAGTTGTATGAAATGGCAAACATCTGGTTATCCGTGTGGCCATGTTATAAAAGTTGCTCTTCATTTAAACCAAGATGATTCAAGCGCATACGCTATGGATTGCTACACTACAGAAGTTTATCGACAGACTTATGCCGAGATTGTCTACCCTATTCCACATCCTTCTGAGTGGGACATACCAGATGACTTACAAACAGTTTTGCCACCAGCCATGGACAGAAGGCTACCTGGCCGACCAAAAAGTCACGATCGTATACCGTCTAAGGGTGAAGAGAAGAAGAGATCGACATGTAGTCGGTGCAAGGAAAGTGGTCATACAAGGTTGACATGTGGATCACCAGTGCCATCAAAATCATCTTTTCCTCTACCAAAATATGGATCCTCATCAAAATCCAAAGCTCATATGGTGTCAAGCAAAAGGCAATCATCTTTAAAATCCCAATCACGATTGGCTTCACCTTTTGAGACTGTTAACTTAGGTGATTTTTAAATGCAAACGTTGTATTATGTGGATTTTATGTGGAACTTTTAACATTTTCAGTTGAATTAATGACTCAGGCCAACCATTTTGACTTAACCAACTCTTGTTATTCAGTTGTTATCACTATTAGGCATGCATTTGACTATCGCAACACGGAAAATACAATCGCAACGCGAAATGAAAATCCCAACATGAAAATCGCAATGCGGAAATGAAAATCGCAACGAGAGAATCGCAATGCGAAATGAAAATCGCAATGCGAAATGAAAATCGCAACGACAGAATCGCAATGCGAAATTAAAATCGCAATGCGAAATGAAAATCGCAATGCGAAATGAAAATCGCAATGCGAAATGAAAATCGCAATGCGAAATGAAAATCGCAACGAAAGAATCGCAATGCGAAATGAAATCGCAATGCGAAATGAAAATCGCAACGAGATAATCGCAATGCGAAATTATAAACGCATTGCGATTTTCATTTCCGCATTGCGATTTTCATTTCGCATTGCGATTCTCTCGTTGCGATTTCATTTCGCATTGCGATTTTCATTTCGCATTGCGATAGTCATTTTTGCCTTCAACATAATGCAGATTGAAATCAACAAAATCAACCATTACATTTCAATCAATTAAACAAGCACAAATAAGAATTATGTTCGCATCAATTACACAAATCAACTTTTACAAATCATCTTTTACAAATCAATTAAACAATCAAAAAATAAGCAATAATTCTTATTTCCGATCATCTACTATTGAATCAACTTTTACAAATCAATTAAACAATCAAAAAACAATCAATTAAACTATTGAATCAACTTTTGCAGCTCGACATCATTTTCACGCAGTTCACTTCTGAGATTAACCTGCAGAAACCAAACATTTGTTCAAACAACACTTTCTACGCAAATTATTGAATTCTAGTTAATTAACCAAACATTTTCATTTATAAGTATATAAACTTACCAATTGTTTATGGACATTTTTATAACGCGGATGCAGGTAGGCAGCGTCTCGTATATATCGATTTAGCCATATAATGCCGAAACCACAAGCCTACTGCAGCTTTATCTCTATCGGTGGGAGGTAGATACTTGATGCTTCCCGTCGTCAAACGCTCCAACGCCAAGCATACGAGAGGACCACAATCTCCTCTGGCTCCGCTCGTTTGTTGTGGCGCGGTCTCGTCTCTAATAACTGTAATATTGAGCTTCTTTGGCTTCTTGTTTCCAGAACGAGTCCAATAATTGATCGCATCCAAGAATTTAGCCAAATGAGAGCTCCATCCCTTAATAACATCTCTTAAATCAGCCAATGATATGTAATTTATCATGCTGTCATACACTATTGTCTTAAGGGATGGGAGCTGAAGCTCGACGAGAATCCAATGTTTACGTTCCAAAACAGGGATAAACACCTACAATCATAAGTAATAATTCATTCATTTGCGCACTTATTTCATAAAACCTTTAAACTCAATCTAAAATAAATACTAACCTTATCGACCTCCCACCATGCAGGATAAAGTTTAGCTTGTCCATTGCCCAAATCAAATGATTCATCTCGTGCATTCTTCAAGTGAACGGCGTGAAAAGACGTCGGCATTATTGTATATCGTATATTTTTATTTTTCTTAAGTTTTCTTATTATTAGAAGACGTGTCACCCACGCATCGATATGCTGTTTTACAAAAAAAGACATATATTAGTGACTTACATAAATTTAAAAAAAAAATTAATCAAATTGAAATATAAGAAAAATATAAGACTTACCCCCCCATCGAAATAGCCATTGTCTTCGACCCCTAATAATACGCCCCACCAAGGCCGTTCAAGCAACAAAAAGATATCATCGGTGAGCTTGCATATGTCAGTGAAACACCCCTTGCTCCGCTCATGTAGATAAAAATCAACTGCGGTCTTAGCCCAAAGGGTGTTATCCAAAATTGTGTCCGGTAGTTGTTCCCTCTCCTCTTCAGATACCGGTATGGTACTGGCCGGTAACTCATACGAGAGCCAACTTGAATCCATCATGTCCGGCACGACAGAGGGTTTCTCAAGAAGCCTACATATGACGCCATGTGAATCGGGCTCTTGAATGGTGGGAGGGACCTCTTCAATGATGACAGTGGCCTCTTGAACGGTGGGAGGGACTCTCGAGGAATGATATGGGGGGCCTCTTCAACGATAGGAGTGGACTCTTGAGGGATGACAGGCGAGTCGGGCTTCTTCTTGCGGTGTCTTCGCACTATTGGGGTGTACGGAGACTTAATAGCACGTGCACGCTGTCTGATGCGTGAACTCTGTCGTGCAAGCATAACCCGACGTAAAGCATCCACTCTATCGGGCCGCTAAATAATTAAATACAAAATCAGTAAATAAACAGACATGATATTTAAACAGTGAAAACAAAGACAAATATGTTTCAAACTTGCATTGTATTCACCCAAGTCATTATTCTATCATAGTTCACAAAATGCATCAGATAACAAAGAAAAATATGTTTCAAACTAATACCCTGAAGTTAGTATTTGTCTTTGTTTTGTCTATTGGTTGAAGTAATGCAATCCATTCAAGTTTCAATTTGCAGAAGAAGAAATAGTTTACTTTCGCAACACGAAACTTAAAATCGCAACGCGAAACCAAAATCGCAACGCGAAATGAAAATCGCAACGACAGAATCGCAATGCGAAATGAAAATCGCAACGAAAGAATCGCAACGCGAAATGAAAATCGCAATGCGATTTTGGTTTCGCGTTGCGATCTTGTCGTTGCGATTTTGGTTTCGCGTTGCGATTCTGTCGTTGCGATTTTCATTTCGCGTTGCGATTTTGGTTTCGCGTTGCGATTTTAAGTTTCGTGTTGCGAAAGTAAACTATTTCTTCTTCTGCAAATTGAAACTTGAATGGATAAATTTACTTTCAACCAAAAGACAAAACAAAGACAAATACTATTTCACAGTGTTAAAGAATACACAGTTTAGCAGAATTGGCAGCAACCGAACAAATTTACTTTCAACCAAAAGACAAACAAAGACAAATATATTTCACAGTGTTAAAGAATACACAGTTTAGCAGAATTGGCAGCAACCGAACAAATTTACTTTCAACCAAAAGACAAAACAAAGACAAATACTATTTCACAGTGTTAAAGAATACACAGTTTAGCAGAATTGGCAGCAACCGAACAAATTTACTTTCAACCAAAAGACAAAACAAAGACAAATATATTTCACAGTGTTAAAGAATATACAGTTTAGCAGAATTGGCAGCAACCGAACAAATTTACTTTCAACCAAAAGACAAAACAAAGACAAATACTATTTCACAGTGTTAAAGAATACACAGTTTAGCAGAATTGGCAGCAACCGAATAAATTTACTAAGCAATCTAAGTGAAATGGCTAATCTAAGTGAAATTACGAGTAAATTTATCATTAAGTTAAATATGGAAAATCTTAAACTTACCTCGTTGCGTAGAGTATGAACCTCATTCTGCAACGATACTATCATCTCACGTAGAGCGGCAACCTCACCACGTAAAGTTGACACCTCCACACGCCATGCACCATCGTTATCGCGTAGAGTACCGATCTCCTCACGCAAGGCATTGACCTCATCACGTAACTCCCTTGACTCATCCCGTTGAGGTGGAGGTGGAGAACAGGGAGATAGGAGTCGTGGCATCTTTGCCGGTCGCCTATCATGAGGTGATGGTGGAGAAGAGGCTCGATGATGTGACGGGATAGGTGATGGCTCTCGTTCTAGAGATGTATAGTCGGGTCGATCGGGTGATGGCTCTAGGTGAGGTGATGGCTCTCGAATTGGAGGAAGTGGATGCTGCTCATCATCCGTGCCATCAAAAAAATTCTGACTAGCTTGCCACCAATCAGTGGCAAGCTCTTCCTCCGTGGGTGTCAGTCTTTGTAATGGAATGTTGGCCTCCTAAAATATAAAACTCAAACAAAGTTAAACGTCTACTATTAATAACTTGTTTATATATATATGAAAGTATTTGTGTTAACTTACATTATTTATTGTGGCATATGGTATTAAGTCTTCCCAATCCAACAGAGTTTTCCTCTTCCAGGAAATAGCCCTGGGAATATCATTTGACGTTTTTATTGCATATGTACGCATGCTGGGGAAAGCCTCGAATATCCAAATCTACAAACAATATAATAACAAAATTAGTAATTGTTAAATAATTAATTATAATTTTAGAAACATTATATAGAAATTCTTACCTTAAAGGCCCAAACAAAGCCTGACAAAGTGTATTTGGACCCATCGCCCCGCAAACTTTTGCGGTCATCAAAGGCAGACGACAACTTAGTCCAGGTAGCTTTCCATATATACGAACCCCACGGAAACAGATTCCATGCATTCAGGTCCTCTACCAATATTATTAGCTCCCGATGAATAGGTTGTCTGGCCTCTCTGCCTAAAAAGCCGGCATACACAAGTAGTAGAAGGCATACTCGGACAACATCGACGTCTTCCATCCGAGTGAAACCAGCTTTCTTATTAAATAATTTCTTCAGGTCGTCGACATGTAGGTTCGGCTTCTCCATTGACTCATCCGGAAAAACCCGGGATAACCATGATGGGCGGGCGATATGACGAGTGTACCGGCCTACATCATCGTGTCCGAATCGTAGACCAGTGATTAAGCAGAACTCCTTCCGCCCAAAGCAAGTATACGCTGGTGGAAAATGAAACCATATCTCTTCCTCACCACGTTGTATACTGTCGGGTAGATTTGATGTCATGGTCTGAAGCCACAAATGGGTCAAATTAGCATCTCCACCCGGATGCTGTACTCTCAGCCATGGCCCGAAGCAGGTTTCCTCAAACAATTGTCTTTGAGCAGGTGAAAGCTTCTTTGCAATTGTAGTGGCCAGGCTGACTTTATTTCTCAAGGTCAATTGAGCCGAAAAAATTTCTACAAAACAATAAACATACCAAGTTAGATATACCAAAAACTACACTGTGAAGATATACCAAAACAATAAACATAAAAGTAGTAGTTTATTCTTGAAACTAAAATTTGCAACACTGTTTTGTCTTTTGGTTGAAATGAAAATCGCAACGAGAGATTCGCAACGCGAGATGACAATCGCAACGAGAGAATCGCAACGCGAAATGGAAATCGCAACGAGAGAATCGCAACGCGAAATGAAAATCGCAATGCGATTTTGGTTTCGCGTTGCGATTCTCTCGTTGCGATTTTCATTTCGCGTTGCGATTCTCTCGTTGCGACAGTCATTCTCTCGTTGCGATTTTCATTTATCTCGTTGCGACTCTTCTGCAAATTGAAACTTGAATGGATTGCATTACTTCAACCAAAAGACAGAACAAAGACAAAGACAAATACTAACTTGAAAATCGCAACGAGAGAATAGCAACGCGAAATGAAAATCGCAACGACAGAATCGTAACGCGAAATGAAATCTAAGTGAAATGGTTAATCTATTATTGAAATGACCAGTAAACTTATCATCAGTTTCAATATGAAAAACCTACAATAATGCAAACATTTCAAAATAAAAATAATTAAAAAAACTAACCCTCGGAGGTTGATTTTCCATTTCTGAATATTGTGAGGGATTTCTGACCGTGAATGGTTGTGAGGGATTTCGCCGGAGATGGGGACGGAAATCTTCGGAGATGGGGACGGATTTCTTCGCCGTAGAGAGTGAGAGATGGAGATGGGACTGAGTTGTGATTTTAGGTTTTAGGTTATGAGTTGCGATTACGGGATTTTGTCTTAATATTCTTTTTGTAATTTGAAAATAAAATACGCATAGCGATTATAATGGCGCTTTAAATATCGCGTTGCGATTTACGGATACGCGTTGCGATTTTATGTATTATCGTTGCGATTTACGGATACGCGTTGCGATATACGGATACGCATTGCGATTTACCCATACGCGTTGCGATTTACGGATACACGTTGCGATTTACGGATACGCGTTGCGATTTATGTGTTCGCGTTGCGATTATGGAAAATCGCAATGCGAATTTGTACTATCGCATCGCGATTTTCAAGAATCGCGTTGCGATTTTGGAAACTGATTTGCGATTCTGGAAACTGATTTGCGATTCTGGGGATCGCGTTGCGATTTTTATTTCGCGTTGCGATTTTGTTGGTCATTTTGGCAAATCCAAAAAAAGTTGGTTAAAATCGTATATTATAACTTTTTTTTGGTCACTGAGGCGATTTTCTCATCATATTTCAATTATGTCTACTGGCACCATAATTGCTTTCAAGCATTGGCTAGATGGTATAATGTTTCAAGCACTGTCTCGACGACATAATGTAAACGGATATTCAATCTACAAAATATAACTAAAATGATTTTGGATCAAATTTTATCATATCTCAGTCAATAAATTAACGTTCAGCTCAAACCGGAGTCAATTTTTTAACAGAAAAGAATGAATTTGGAACATATAAGTAGTCAGGTAACTATTTATAATTTTTAATAGTCAGAGACTCAACAGAGCATCGCTCGATAGTCGAAGAGCTATTTTATAGATTTTCATAATTAAAAAACTCAACAAAATAATATTCTATAATCGGGAGACCATGCGTGTATTTCACCCTAAATATTGATGTTAAAAAATACTAAAAATTACACTTCATTTGTTACCATCTCTCTCGCCGTCTCGCGACAGAATCTCAATTCTCAGTATCTTCACTTGTAAAGAACGTTAAGATAAATGTAGTGAAGCCAGTGGATGTTAACCACGTGTGCATGCAAGAATTATAGCCCCAATTGAAGAAACTATTCACACACAAATGGATGGGGTTACAATTAGGTATGGTAATCATGAACACTGCTCATGCAAAGAAAGCCACGTGACCAAACAACTGTCGATGATGGAGGTCCCACTTTTAACCCTAAGGAACCGAGCTCAATCATGTCCCTCAAATATTTCACCATTAAGTCTTAAATAACAAGTAAAATAATACATACATGTGTATGCGTTTGGGTTGCATTTTATTTTTATTCGAAATGTCAAACACAGAGAGTTTGATTATTGTTAGAACTAAGTTGGTACTAGAAATCAAAAATCGTCTTGGATAAAAAAAAATCATATATACTTTTTAAATAAATCTTGTTCTCTGAGTATAATTTTTTATATTGATCTCATTCTATTATTTTCTTTTATCACTTATAAATTTTTAACAAGTGACTTTAGAGTTATAGTTCAAGTTATACAACTTCAAAGAATTTGTTATTGTAAATTTTATTAGTGATATTAAAGATATATGCAAGAGAAGTTTTGGTGTAATGATTTTTTAGTTGTAAGAGAATAATTTTTGACAAATTTAGTGATACTTCAATAAATATTATGTAAGAATTAAAATTATTAAAGATTTGAAGATGAAATTCCAACATATATTTAAATTATATAAGAATTAAAGTTGAAGATTCAGAGATTAATTTTGTAATAAAACTTATGTGGAAATAAAGATTAAAGATGAGCTAATAACTCATATCTGCAATACAATTACTACTAAGATTAGCAAATGTGCTTCGTGACTCGGTTTTACGTGCATGCTATGAAAGGAACCCTTTATGTACACATTTATGCTTAAAGTATGCGTTTGGTGCACTTTCTCAACCAAAGTGGAGTCATAATTCCACATGCTTCCATGGACCAATGTCACCACCATCATTTTGTTTCTATGATATAAATTTTTGCCTCTTCCTTCACTCAAAATCATTTCATTAAATGTATGAGAGATAAGAGAATTTATGGGCATTTTAACCTCAACCTGTAATGAATTTATAAACTTTTTTTATTTTTCATCTTTTCCTTGACTACAATAAATAATTTTTTGATAAATATGGGGTATATAAGATAATATATGTTTAAAAATTCTTAATCATTTAATCATTTGACAATGAACACTTATACCCTTGACATATACGGTTCTTTAAGTTGGACATCAAGTCTCTTAATCACGATTGCTTGATTAGTGCTCCTCAAGTACACCAATAAATACATATTTTGTTCAAGGATGAAATTAAGAGAAAGATGGGATGATTTTTTAGTAAAAGGATATGTAACACATAAAACCAACCACAATGTTTTATTCACAAACTATATATTACATATTTATAAGTATTGTATTTGCAGTAACAAATATTCCCAGTTGGTTCTTATTTATAAATAGTATTATACAAAACGTCCCATTTCTCTCTCTTACACACAACCCATAAAGCATGGTGATGCATTATACATATGCATAGAATGCACTCAGAAGGCAGCAAACATTTCATTTTCCCTGCTTGTCAAGCCCAGTTTCAAGACGAAAAGGATTGATTCTTACTTTCTTTCTTTCTTTCTTATATTGAAGACTTATAATACTAGTGATTTTTCTTCTCGAGTTTCATCCATGGGTACTGCTCAATGGCACCAGGTAGAGAGATATATCACCTCTTCTTCTCTTTATCGAACTTTTTTTTTTAGCTTTTTTCAAAGGAATACTTTCGAGTCAATTGTATGTTTATTGGGTGCTTTTCTTTTGCAAAAGATGTCAGTGCTCTAAATTGTGCAAAAGAAAAGAAACAGATGTTTTTTTCTATTGTGTTTATCTTTGTTTTTGTAGGAGATTGTGGTGAAACCAATACAAGAGATGAATACATGTCCAAAACCAGGAGGTTTAGAGAGGAAGATAAGGCCTCAAAAGGAACAAGCATTGAACTGTCCACGGTGCAACTCAACCAACACCAAATTCTGCTATTACAACAACTACAGTCTCACTCAACCTAGGTACTTTTGCAAGACTTGTAGAAGGTACTGGACTGAAGGTGGTTCCCTCAGAAACATCCCCGTTGGAGGTGGTTCAAGAAAGAACAAAAGATCTTCTTCTTCTTCTTTATCATCATCCAAAAAGCTTCCTGCTCTGCTAACACCACCAAGCTTGTCGCAGTGTTCTACTCAAAACCCTAAGATCCATGATGAGCAAGATCTCAACCTAGCTTTCGCAGCAGCAGCAGGTAGTCAAGGTTATAGGAGTATCACTGAATTGGTTCCAAATAGCTTAGAAAACAATAATAAGAACCAGATTCCTACTTCTTCTTCCTCCTCCCCTACTACATCTACATCTCAATTCCCGGCTTTGGAGTTGCTAACTGGAGTCTCTTCCAGGGGATTGAATTTTTTCAATATTCCCATGCCGGTTCCAGATCCGAATTCAGTTTATGCATCTGGTTTTCCCATGCAAGACTTTAAACCTACGCTAAATTTCTCCCTGGATGGGCTTCAAAGTGGCTATGGAGATCTCCACGGGGTTCAAGAGACAACCGGGAGGCTTTTGTTTCCATTAGAAGATCTAAAGCAAGTCTCGAGCACTACTGATATGGAGCAACATAAAGAGAAAGATGATTCAGCTGGTTATTGGGCTGGAATGTTAGGTGGAGGATCATGGTAAAGAAGATGAAAATTAATATGGGTCTTTTCTTTTTTTCATTTTCTTGGGTTTTCATTTTTTTAAAACCTTTTTTGTTGATTTCTTAAAGTGGGTGACTTGTTTGGATTTCTTCATAACTAACAGAAGATATACATGGGTTTCCTTGATCTCTCTCTCTATATGATGATGATTCTCCTTTATCATAATTATTTATCTTCAATTATGGTGGGAATTTGAAGCTTTTTAGGTTGGCTTCACTAAAGGTGACACAGGGGCATACTATGTTAAGGTAGAAGAAGATATCTATGAAGCTAAGCCAAATTGTTTTTAGGGTATAAGTGTAGGAGAGAAGAGGTGTTCATCCCCTTAGCCATTTTTATCCTGTATCAAAACCCAGCAGAAGGGCAACCCTATTGAGTGCAAGTACAAATAACAATAAATAATTTTATAATTTTCAAGTTTGTAAGGGATTCGTGGTTGGAAAGGAAGAAAGAGACTTTGGTTTGTTCATAAAGTCTCCAGTTTCGATTTTAGTAAACAAATAGTTGCTTGGTGTTAACAATGTTGCTGCAATGGCATTTTAAATTCTCTCACCCATCCCTTCTTTTCTACATACATTCATATTCGAATATGAATTCATTCCAGAGAAAGAAGTGTTTTCCAGGTAAGAAATCTGATACTTCCACATGCCATTGTAATTTTGCATTAAAGAATCCCTCACCTAAATAAAGCTACGAACTCAGTATTTTCTTGTGTTATGTATATTCCGGAAAGCTATACATACGGACATGTGCAGACATATTTCCCTGAGAGTGATGATTGTTTCAATGTCACATCCGGCAAGCCTCTTTTCCTTTTCTCTTTTCTTCTGCAATTGAAAGATCTGGCAAAGACTCCTTTGTTTGGGTGTTGAAGAAGGACCCACAAACATTCCCCTCGACAAGTGTGATGAAGAATAATACACCGCCAGTCCCACTAAGGTTTTCCAGGATCAATCCAGATGACCAGATCTATACACTTGCCCTTTACTATTATTATTTATTATTATTATTATTATTATTATTATTATTATAGTGTATGTTATTTCGATTTTGTTGTTTGCTGTAATCCACTTTGAAGTGTGTATAACATCTGACAAAATGGACAACTTTTCTGATTAGTGTCTTTCTCATCATGCCTAAATTAAACCACCTCTCTCTCTCTCTCTCTCTCTCTCTCTCTCTCTCTCTCTCTCTCTCTCTCTCAAGTTAAATAGCCTCTTTCTCCATGGGATGTTTATGGAAACCAGAAGAATATCCATGTGGCCAACCCCCATTTCTTCACATTTTAGTCTCAACTCTCAAAGGATAAAAGGAGAGTTTTACTCTTTCTTAAAAAAAAACCTCCGAGCTCAAATAATTATAACTATAGATTATAAGTTATCAATAATTAATAAAATTTTTGAATATATATTTACTTAAGAATGGCTAGACAATTGACATTATAAAGTGGCTGAATGACCCACCACTGCCCACATATGCATGTTCTTCAACTGTAAGGCGGGAATGAAAAGCCCTTTCCCTTTTCTTTTTCTTCCTTGTAAACAGTTGAGTAAAATCTTAAACTCAGTTTATGATGCCTATGACGGTTTAATTTGAGATGTTCAATCAGAGATGATAAAATTAAAAACTAATCCCTGTTTACTGTTACCTAGCCGGAGCACCTTGTAGTAAATGAGATTTGTGGCTTAAGCTGGACAAATGCAAAGATAGAGTAACAGTATATCTGAATACATTTTGGCATAGAGGAGGGGAGGGTATATATTGTTTTCACCTTATTAAAGAGAAATAAGAATGTCATTTTCGGTAAGTTACATCTAATATCTCCTAGTGTAATCATGAGACAAAATACTTTGCTCCTTCTAAGAATAATGGATCCATTACTATGAATACAATCTTCATTTATCAAAAAAAAAAAAAAAAACTTTTATCCATTATTCTAACATGTGTTTGAGTTTCTGATGCCATAGCATTATAAGATCTGATCTACATGAGGTAGCAGCTGTTTCTGCTTCTACCAAACTCTTCCTAAGACAGGTATAAATTTGCAGCTATATTTACTTATTTCATCACCACACCATCTGTATAGAAAACTTTTATAATCCTTTTTTCATGTGTCAATCTTGCTCACATTATCATCTAACACCCCATAAAATATTCGATTTTTATTCATGCCTTTGACATGTCCTACGTCTCAAATAATTTCAACTATTTTATCATACATCTTCATTTTCATGGTTCTAATAACAACAATTTTCAATCATCGTTACAACTGCACACATATCATCTGAAGATAGGTTTATAGTAATTAAACTATTCTTTTCTTGACGTCATATAATTTATGGCTCCCAAGTTATTTAGCTATATATTTTATAAAAAAAAAATTGCGTCCATATTGATATGAGATTTTTTTTATGAATTTTGCAACAATTGAGATTTATATTGTAAACATGGATTTTATGCGACGTTGAAAGAGGATTTATAACATAAAATCGAATTATATTAAATCTTATCACTGATACAAGTTTTATTCTATTTTACGTTCACCTTTAATTATCTTTCCAATTTTGAACTTATAAAAAACGATGAGCTGTGAAAGGAAATGCATCAAAGATATGGTAGTCCAAACTACCAGGCACGTTAACCATTCTGTATTATTTTTCAGGTCTGTCGTTGGCACCGCTCTTACGTACATCTTTCTACAACTTTTACTTTTTTTTATGTTTCCTTTCTTTTTCCCTTTATCACTACAAATAAACATGTACTGTTCTTTTTCCTTGATCAAACAAACGAACGTTGATTAAGGATTTATTATTACAACTCTGGGTTAGAGTTTATTCAAGGACAATACGATAAAATTGTCTTTACTGGCGGTTGGTTTGAGTTTCAGCTATTTGAAGTTCCCTCGATTAGAGCTTTCCTCTCCTTGTATGTTCTTTTTATTTTTTTGGATATGATCCTCTCCTTGCACGGAAATCCTACAGGCAAGGTTTAAGAAGATTCCACACAATAAATTAATGTAACGCGTTTCCATTTTATTCGGTAAAGAAACATTATAGAAGTACACTCGTTCATTGAAATGAAAGCACTGTCATTAGATGAATGCAACTCTTATTGGTGTTGAAGAAAATGCCATGTGGTTACTGACAAAATGAGATAATTTCCGACCACCGGCGAGGGAGCACAGTGTGTCAGACGATGCAGGTGGTTGATCGATAGTTAGCATTTGAACTTGAAACAAATTTTCTAAGAAAAATGATATTTCACCCGTTGTTTCATCTAACCTCAGACAACCAGGAACAAATGAGCCTTTATCGAAGGCTAATGGTGGTGTTGCCAACTCTATCCAAGCCTTCCATCAATCTTCTCTTTGCTGACTTGGTTCTGCAGCACCATATCTCGAATGCCTCACTCAAGTCGGGATAATTAACCTGTTCAGTTTCCATCCAATCTGATAGAATATCGGTTTGATCGTTAGATGGCAATGCTAGAAGTAATGAAACGATTGCCCTCTGGCACAAGTCTTCATCCATCTTGTAAGGGAAATTTGTATCCTTGTCTCCCTCTGCATCTAAGAGAGGTTTAATCTTCCATATGTAGGGTAGCCATGTCTTCAGCGATTGGACCCAACACGGCGCAGGAAGAATCATGTTTCCGTAACCAACAGCTTCGAGCAGTTTGAAGATACTAATTTTTTACCCATATTGATTTATTATTATTATTATTATTATTATTATTATTATTATTATTATTATTATTATAATTATAATTATTATTATTATTATTATTATTATAATTATTATTATTATTATTATCATTATTATTATTATTATTATTAAATATATTAAATACATATATAAATAATAATAAAAAAATATATATACAAGCCCAATCGACCGGCCCAATTACAATGGCCCAGCCATTTAACCCAAATGTGTAACCCTAAACCCTAGCCGCCATCATCCATCCACCGTTGGATCTGGCATGATCCAACGGTCCAAGAACCTCCAGATGCAAACCCAAGGGTATGATACCCTAGGGCCACGCGGCCACCGCAGCTGCTCTCGCCATCTCCACCGCTGCCACGTCCCAACCGAAGGCTCCAGAAGCTCCAACGCTAGCCGTCCACGCCATGGCTATGGGGTGAGTCACCACTGGGAGTCCGGTGACTCACCGAAATCCGCTCTTCGGACCGGTCCGATGGCCACACCGGTGATGGTTATAAAGCCATCACCCCATCTGCAAGCAAAAACAGAGAAGAACGGGGAGAGACGAGGAAACAACAGAGACAGAGAGAGATACAAAAACTACCAACGATCCCAGTCAACAACAACACAGCAACAACAACAACAAAAAAGAAGAGGAAAGAAGCTTACCAAAGAAGCCTTGACCATCGCCGGAAGCACTAAACATCGCCGGAGAACAGAAAATACCGAAGGTATTTTCATAGATTTACTCCGATTAGGAGTCTTTTTGGGGGAAACAAAGGCCGGATTCGGTCTTAGGGTGTTTAGATCTACATTTTAGGTGAATTTGGGGAATTTCCGACCACCGGAGGCGGTGGTCGGCGGGGGAATTTACGGCGGCAGACGACTGCCGGATTCCCTCCGATGAGGGAATATAGAGAGAGGCCAGAGAGAATTCTGGCTCTCTCTCTGCTTGAGAGAGAAAAAAAAAAAGAAATGAAGGATGGCCCTTCGGGCCAGCCGTTTTGGACCTTAAATAGGCCTTCCCGAACGGCGTCGTTTCGGGAAGGACTATTTGTGCAATTTTAAATTGTTAAATCTCGTCCGCAGCCATCAAGATTTGTAAACTTTACATTTTAGTTATTAAATCAAGTTTATAATCTTTTTAATTCAGATCTTTAATTTTAATTTTATTTATTTTAGTCATTTATATTAAAATAATATATTTAGGATAAATAACAGATTTAATCCCTTAATTTTAATAAATAATATTTTAATCCCTAGTTTATATTTTTAATTTATTTTATTCTAATATCCGAATTTTAGATAATTTTATTTTAGTCACTAAATAAATAAAATAAAGAAATAGCATGTTTAATCCCTATAATTTTGATTAATTATGAATTAGGTTTTTAATTTTACTTTTACTATAATTTAGTCATTTATTTTAAATGTTTTTATTTATTTTACTGCTTTTAAATATATCGTTCTAGTTGTATTTTTATTGTTTTAATTTTACTTGTTTATATTTTTAAATATTTTTATTATTATGTATTCATAAATATATATATAATAAATAATAATTTATTTTTTAAAATAAATTATTTTAATATTTATTTTTCAATATCGAAGAAAATGACAGTCTTAATACAACTGGATGTCCTATTCTGGTATTTTAAAATTAAAAATTAAAAAAAATAATATTATTTAATTTAAATTAATATTTATCAATATCAAAGAAAAGAGCTGTCTTAAGGCACCTAGAAGTCCTTTTCCGATATTTTTAAATATTTTTTTATAATTTTGAAATAATAGGATTATAAATTAAATATATTTTGAATTTTTAATATTTTTAATAATAGAGACAATTTATAATTAAAAAGTACCAATTTTGGGCGTTGTAGGGGTGCTAATCCTTCCCTAAACGTAACCGACCACGAATCCCTCTTTATTATTAAAAAGAACGAATTTTTGGTTAAAACGCAGATCAGTTCATTTTTAATTGAGGTTTTCTTAAAACTCTTTTAAAAAAAATAATTTTTAGGTATTCGACCTACCTGACCCAAAAGGCCGATGGCGACTCCCAAATTATTTTCAAAACCATTTATTCACATCAATTTTCCCGCCAAATAAATATTTCGTGCCCGGACGAAAACCGGTTACGACAGCTTGGCGACTCCGCTGGGGACCGGTCAAACTTTAAAATCAATTATAAATTGTCTCTATTAATTAAAAATTAAAATTTCATATATTTAATTTTTAATTCTTTCTTTTCAAAATTTTTATATTTACTTATTATTTTCATAATATTTATATGTTTCATTTTATTTGCAAGTATTTTATTTCATTATTTATTTTTCTGTCAGAGGTTTGAACATTTCTCCTAACACACAACACTTGCATTGCATAACATAAAGCTCTATAATTGAGTTGTCCTTTTTAAGTGGGAGTGAAAGCGACGTCTTCGTGAGAATTTATTCTCCGTGTCAGACCTAGCAAGTAACTTCCGGGGTTCATATGCTCTATGTCTTCGTGAGAATTTATTCTCCGTGTCAGACATAGAGAAATGTATCCCCTCGAATTGAACTCAATCCATTTTAGTCTGTGATTGACTAGGATTGAGGGTTAGCAACCCAAGGGGGCACTAACAAAGACAATTCGGGTACCTTTATTCCTAGATCTGAAACCCTGCATATAATAAACCCTAGAAACTCTTCCGATCTGAAGTCATGACGAAATTTTATCCAAAATAGGTGTATACACAGGAGAAATGATTTCTAACTTTCATGTTAATTTATTTATTTTCGTTACTGATTAAATTACATGTATATTATGAAAAAGCATGTTTAAATAAAAATATTTAGGTAAATGTTATTATTAAATTTCTTTATTATGTAAACTAATTCATTTCTTTTTGTGTGTTCTTTATTTTTTCTGTTTGCATAGCATCATACAAGATAAAAGGCATTGATCCTTGTGTTAATGGTCTCATTGGAAAGCCTTCATCCATGGATAAAAAGTGTTCAAATCAAGTAATTTTAAACTCAGAAGTAAGACAGTGGGCTGAGGACTTACAAAGACAAGAAGGAGACAGTCTGCAGGATGATTATGTATCTGACTTGGCCAGTTATACTCCAGTTTCGCTAAAAAGAAATGATATGCAGGATTTGCGAAATATTTGGGAAAGTTGGGATTCAAACAAAAAATTGCAGTTTTATCAGACTTACGGAGACATCCCATATTTGCTCTATGTCAAAGTTGATGATGAATTACTCAGAGCCCTAGTTCAATTCTGGAATCCAGGGTACAATTGCTTCACTCTCAATAAAGAGGATTTGGTCCCTACTATTGAAGAGTACACAACTTTGCTACATATAGATGGGGCTTTGGAGAATAGAATCTATTCAAAGTCAATTAAAACTCAACCCTTTCGAGTTAAATTAGCAAAGATTGCAGGGGTACGAGAAGAATGGGTGGCATCCCGTACAAAATAAAAAGGCGAAAGCGAAGGCATTGCTTGGACCAACATTAAAGAACTTATTCAGAGTCATCCAGATATTAAAGTACGATTTGATTTATTTGCTCTGGGTATGTATGGTATGGTCATCTTCCCAAAAGTATTGGGATATGTTGAAGCTGCAGTGGTAGATTTGTTTGAACAGCTACCGAAAAAGATTAATCCTGCTTCTGCAATCTTAGCAGAGACCTTCAGATCGTTAAATGCTTGTAGAAAGCTAGGAGGTGGACGATTCTCAGGGTGTACCCAGTTGTTATATGTTTGGATCCGTAGTCATTTCTGGAAGACAGAAAAAGTTTCATACCGACGCTTTAATACGGATTATTCACCATTAAAAGAATTTCTGGAGCAGGAATGTCCGAAAGAAATTAAGAAAGATATGTGGATTAATGCCTTTCGAAATCTGCAAAGCAATGACATTGTTTGGCGAGCCCCGTGGCAAATCCAAAGGGAATTCTTTTACAAATGTGGAGATTACAACTGGATAATGCTGCTCGGATTATGGGGAGGAATTGGATATGCACCACTTCTGGTCATAAGACAGTATGAAGGTCGTCAATTTGTACCTGTCACTGCTGGATTACAGTCATCTGAGTTCGCATTCCACAGCAAAAATTATAAAAGAAATATCATGGAAGCCGTTACAGCTTGGAAAACAACTTTTTGTATCCGAGCTAAAACAGCAAAAGAAATGTTAACTCCTGATTATGAGGAATGGAGATATGTCAGGAAAAATGAAAATATTCCTCTACCAGATCAAAATGAGGATATCTCTATGGAAGATCGTATTAAGGTGGTTCCACCAGAGATTGAAATCTTGAGAGCTGAGTTTAAAGCAGAAAGAGAAGGCTGGTCGAAAGAATTAGAACAAATGAGACAAGATAAAGCTATGTTGGGTGTTGACATTGACTTTCATTCATCACAATGTGCAATGTTGAGAAAAGATAAAGAAAAAGTTGATGATGAATTCAGAGCATTACAGAAAAATTATCAGGAGTTATATAAATCCCGTAAAGCATCAGGATCAAGCCAAGCAACAATACAAATGACCAGAGAATTGAACATCGAGAAAAGACGAGTTGAAGATCTAAAAGGAAAGAATAGCCGTCTACTCAAAAGCCTTGAGAAAGGAAAGCAAAAAATGAAAGATTTTGAGGTTGACAGAAGAGAGCGAATTATAAAAAGCAAGGCTGAACACCGCGAGATCATGAATGAAATGCAAAGAGAAAGGGATCGAGCCAAAGATTTAGAAGAAATGAAGAATGACATCTGTGATAAATTTGAAGGTGAGAAAAATATCATGTTCCAGGGATTTGAATCTGAAATGAACCAGCTGATTGCTGAACTTGAAGTCAGGAGCCAAAAGATTGAAGAATTCAATGTTGAAAAAGAAAAATGGGAGCTGGAAAGAAAGAATTTCAACACCAGACTTGAGGTAGAGCAGGAAGTGGCTAGCAATTGGATGCAAAGATGCAGAAACAAGGATGTTCAAATCCAGAAGCTTAATCAAAGAACGCAAGAAGCACGAACAAAACTTGAAGAAGATCTGGATCAATCTAGAAACAAAAACTCAGAGTTTAATGCTTACATTTTTCAACTTGAAGAATCGTTATTTCAAGAAAAGGTTCGTCTAGGACCTAATGATCTCAAAGAAAGTAATGAGGAAAGTGCTTCACTGCGAAGACGCATTAGAGATCTTGAAAAAACTCTGTACAATTGCCAAGTCAGAATCACTGAGTTAGAGCAAACTCTTGAAGGAACAAATGAACAATGGCAAAAGTCAACTAATTTCTATGTTGAAAGAAGTGAAGAAAGAAGTAATATGGTGTTCGAGGCCATGGTACAAATGAGCGAAGTTGCTAGATATGTTGGGGAACTAGCTGTTGAAGCCAAAATAATGAGCATCACGTTGATCCAGTTTCTAAGTGCGGAAAGAAGGTGTCATGGTTAATGAAAGAAATTATAGAGCTTAATAGGAAAGCTACGCCTTATCTGTAGTTATGAACTATTATAAAGAAACTTTTGTATGCCAATGAAAGTTGTTCTATGACAGTTAACTTTTTGGGATCAATACCTTTTTGCATACATACATTTTGCATACATTCATTATTCATTTCATGATTTTTTTATTATTAGGATAAAATTCATTAATTAAAATTTGGAAAAAATAATATTAAAAGATTTTTCAATCGCAGTTTTTCTGGCCAAAAGAGAAATACAACATCACTACGGTACTAGACAAGCTACTAAGAGAATTATGGAGGATAAAATACAACGTATTGAGGAACAGCATAATAAAGAACAAGCAGAAATGAGAATGAAGCTGGAGAAAATTGAAGCCAATATTGCAAATTCACAAGACAGCATGATGCAGAAAATAGAGGACATGTTTAAAAGACAGGCTATCATTGGAAAAATGCATGAAAATCCTGTATCTTTCGACCAAGAACCTATGTATCCTCTAGGTTTTCCACCAGAACCAATTTATCATTCTGGTACTATACCTATACAAATCAATGCTCATACATCTGCATTACAAGAAGCCAAACCACATGAAAATCAACAAGTGGATCCTGCATCTTCAAGTAAAAATCCGCTTATATCAGATGTGAAAATAGAGGATTTTAATACTGAGCATTTAATCCCAGATTTGAATGAGCTGAATGAGAAACAAAAAGTAAATGAAGAATTGACCAGACAGATCAAGAGCTTAGAAGAACGAATGAAATCCGTGGAAATAACTGAATCATTTTATGGGTTTGACGCTAGTGAGTTGAGTTTGGTTCCAGACTTAATCCTCCCCATCAAGTTCAAAGCTCCTGAATTTGATAAATATGACGGTACTACATGCCCTTCATCCCACATTACTATGTTTTGTCGCAGAATGGCAGGATATGTGAAGGACGAGAAATTGTTAATTCACTGCTTTCAGGATAGTTTGACAAGACCGGCTTTAAAATGGTATACTCAATTGACCAAAGCCAACATTAGATCTTGGAAAGATCTGGCTAAAGCATTCTTAGAGCAGTACCGCCACGTAACAGACATGGTTCCTGATAGATGGACTCTCCAAAACTTAGAGAAAAAGAATAATGAAACATTCAGACAGTATGCCCAGAGATGGCGTGACACGGCAGCCCAAGTTCAACCACCTTTGTCAGAAAAAGAGGCCACCGTAATATTTGTCCATACATTGAAAGCTCCTTATTTAAATCATCTAATGGGGAATGCAACCAGAAATTTTGCAGATTTGGTCATTTCTGGAGAACTCATTGAAAATGTCTTGAAAAGTGGCAAAATTGAATCAAATGAGGGGTCTAGTTCCAAAAGACCTATGTACCGAAAAAAAGAGAATGAAGTCAACAATGCAAATTCTTACAACAAGGATTCATCGAAAAGTGTTACAATAACCCAGCCAATGGTTAAGAAAGAGGAAACAAACACTAATCGAGCAGAGTCCAGAGGATCTCGAAAGGAAAATGAAAGGTTGTCTTTTACACCTTTACCAGTACCATATGCGGAGATCTATGATTCGCTGTTAAAAGCAGATGTCATACGGCCCTATCCTTTGGTTCCCATGCAACCACCATTCCCTCCTTGGTATGATACAAAGGCACACTGTGTTTACCATGAAGGAATTACGGGTCATTCTATTGAAAACTGTTTGGCATTCAAAAGGGTGGTTCAAAATTTGATCAACACTGGAAAGTTGGAATTCAATACACCATCTGCATCAAATCATCCATTGCCAAATCATGGAGATAAAAACGTGAATGCAATTCAGGAAGAGAACAGAAAGAAAGCAAAAACTGACATTTCTGAAATTAAATCTCCTTTTGTTTGGGTATTCCAACAACTCTCTTTAGCCGGTATAATTCCCCAACAATTTAGGCCAAAGCAGAATGAAGGCAAGAATTATTGTGAATATCATCAGGAGAAAGGGCATAAAATTCAACTATGTCCTGAGTTTAGAGATTTGGTGCAAAAATTGATGAACAACAGAGAAATAGAATTCTTTGAAGAAGAAACAAGGAAAAAAGAGGATGATGTTTGCTCATCAGAGGATTCTAAACCTAATCAAAGAATAAATGATCTTGTGATCATTAATGTGAAATCATCTACGGCGATTCCTGCACCAATAAAGCCGAAAGTAGTTATCATCACTCCTCTACCATTTCCATACAAAGATACCCGTAGGGTACCTTGGAATTATACTACCAATGTTTCAATGGTAAGAGGATCTGTTTCTCTAGAAAAAACAGAAGAGAAAAAACAGAGTTTGGGTACAACATCGAAGTCTGAAGCAGTGAGCGAAGTCGGTTTCTTTACAAGAAGTGGGAGATGTTACTCTCCCGAAACATCCAATGCTTCAGAACAAGTGAAAGCAAAAGGAAAAACCATGGTAATACCTCAGAAGGTATTTGAGGATGAATCCCTTCCAGCATTTAATGAGCCTGTGACAGAAAAACAAGCTCAAGAATTTTTGAAATTCTTGAAACATAGTGAGTATAGTGTGGTTGAACAACTACACAAACAACAAGCGAGAATTTCTATTCTTGATTTATTGATGAATTCAGAAGCACATAGAAATGCTTTGATGAAAATTCTCAATCAAACATTTATCCCCGAAGATATATCCCTCAATAAACTTGACAGAATTGTGGGACATATAGCCGCTGACAATTACATAACGTTCACGGATGATGAAATACCGGAAGGCGGAATGGGGTCAGTAAAAGCTTTGAACATCACGACACATTGTCATGGTCATGTGTTGCCAGGGGTATTGATTGACAATGGATCCGCTCTCAACTTGATGCCTCTAGTCACACTTCAAAGAATGCCTGTGGATCAATCACACATGAAGAGTTATCAGAATGTAGTGCGAGCATTTGATGGTACTAAAAAAGAAGTGCTTGGGAAAATGGAAATACCGTTGTTAATTGGACCAGTCGTGTACAGTATTGACTTTGTGGTGATGGACATCCATCCTACATATAATTGTCTATTAGGGAGGCCATGGATTCATTCAGCAGGAGCCGTTCCTTCTTCATTACATCAGAAATTGAAATTTGTTGTTGATGGACAACTAATATGCGTAGGGGCTGAAGAAAAAATCATTGCGTCGGTAACAAGTGATGTTCCATATATCGACACCAATGATGATGATCTTGAATGCTCTTTCTGAGCTCTTGAATTTGTAAATGCAACCTTTATTGCAGAAGGAAGCAAAATTCCATATCCCAGATTGTCTGATTGCACCAAGATGACGGTACGACAAACTTTAGGCATCGGAGCTAAAGCTGGGAAAGGGTTAGGAAAGAATCTTCAAGGGATTTCAGTTCCTGTAAGTATAAAGATGAAGAAAGATCGTTTTGGGCTTGGGTTTAAGCCCAATTTTCAGCAAAAGAACAAATAGATGAAAAGAAGATGTGAAGACAGAAAGGCAAAATTGAAAGGGGGAGAAATCCTTTGGAAACACATGTCTTTCCCACAGTTGAAGACCATATTCAGATCAGGGGGAACAATTAATGTAGAACAGCAGCTTGTTGAAGCCTTTAAAGAAGAAAAGTTGACGAAAGATCAAAACATAGTTGAAGAAGCTATGAATGGATTATTTATCAACATGATCATGAATGACAACAAGACGGGCAAATATTTGGATAGGATTCGCCCATGTTTTCTTGGAGAAACACTCAACAATTGGACCACTGAAGATCTTCCTATAGTTTTTAATATTAACGCAGAGTAATATTCAGAACTAATCTTTATGTTTAGCTCAAAAATATGAAAACTTTTGGTTATCTTGTAAAGGAAATTATGTTAAATATAAGAAATTTTCTTTAAAATTTTCAGATGGCAATCTTTCTTTACATTTTCTTACATTTTTACATTTATTTATTTCATAAATTTACTATATTCTTTCGGAAATATGTCCGACTTAAATTTGCAGGTGTCACCATGTTAATAGCATGTTTATTCCTAAATTTAATCAAGAGATAAATTTAGAGCAACCTATATGTCTGGAAGAAATCAATGGGTGTGAGGATGAACCGGAATGTGATGTTCCTACTGAACTATTAAGATTGGTAGAAAAAGAAGACAAACAAATTCTACCCCACAAAGAAGAGATTGAGACTGTGAATTTGGGAACAAATGAAGAAATGAAAGAGGTGAAAATTGGTACTACTCTGACAATCCAGATAAAACAAGAATTGATAAATCTCCTTCAAGAGTTCAAAGATATCTTTGCCTGGTCTTATCAAGATATGCCTGGTTTAAGCACATATATAGTGATACACAAGCTTCCAATCAATCCAGAATATAAACCGGTCCAACAAAAGCTCAGACAAATGAGGCCAGAAATGTTGTTGCAGATCAAAGAGGAAGTGATGAAACAGATCAATGCAGGTTTCCTACAGGCATCTAAATACCCAGAATAGGTAGCCAACATTGTTCCCGTACCAAAGAAAAATGGGAAAGTTCGAATGTGTGTGGATTACAGAGATCTCAACAAAGCTAGTCCGAAAGATAGCTTTCCATTACCCCACATAGACACATTGGTAGACAATACTGCAGGACACGCATGGTTTTCATTCATGGATGGTTTTTCAGGATATAATCAGATAAAAATGAATCCTGAAGACATGGAAAAAACAACATTTGTAACCATGTAGGGCACATTCTGTTATAAAGTGATGCCATTTGGATTGAAAAATACAGGGGCAACGTATCAAAGAGCCATGGTAACTTTGTTTCATGACATGATGCACAAAGAGATTGAAGTATACGTGGATGACATGATTGCCAAATCCCGAACTGAAGAAGAACATATTCAAAATCTGAGAAAGCTATTCCAGAGATTGAGGAAATATCAATTAAAGCTCAACCCCGCAAAATGCACTTTCGGGGTAATTTCTGGAAAACTTTTGGGATTTGTGGTCAGCAAAAAAGGAATCGAGATTGATCCAGATAAGGTAAAAGCAATTCAAGAGCTTCCACCACCCAATACAAAAAAAGAAGTTCGAGGCTTTTTGGGAAGATTAAATTATATATCTCGGTTCATTTCTCAATTAACTGACAAATGTGATCCAGTGTTCAAATTACTTCGAAAGAACAATCCTGAAGTCTGGAATGAAGAATGTCAAGAAACTTTGGATATTATTAAGAAATATTTATCCAATGCCCCAATTTTAGTATCACCAATGCCTGATAGACCATTAATTCTCTACTTGACGGTCTTCGAAAATTCGATGGGATGTGTACTAGGACAACATGATGAATCTGGAAGAAAAGAAAAAGCTATTTATTATCTGAGCAAGAAATTTACTGATTGTGAAATTCGATATCCACCAATACAAAAATTATGTTGTGCCTTGGTGTGGACTACTCGAAGACTCAGACAATATATGTTATATCATACTACTTGG
The DNA here is from genome assembly GCF_006381635.1 of Hibiscus syriacus. NCBI lineage: Eukaryota > Viridiplantae > Streptophyta > Magnoliopsida > Malvales > Malvaceae > Hibiscus > Hibiscus syriacus. The sequence continues at coordinate 69,244 of NW_024062636.1, forward strand.
TTGATATCTAAACTTGATCCTTTGAAATTCTTAATGGAATCACCAGCTTTGACAGGCAGAATGGCTAGATGACAAATGTTATTATCTGAGTTTGATATTGTATATGTCAACCAAAAAGCAATAAAAGGAAGTGTAATAGCTGATTTTCTGGCCAGTCGTGTATCAAATGATTATCAGCCTTTGAGTTTCAATTTTCCTGATGAAGATTTGTTGTGTATATCCATGAATGAAGAAGTCAGAACAAATGATGCATCTGCATCTTGGAAGCTTTACTTTGACGGAGCATCCAATGCTTTGGGACGAGGAATCGGGGCAGTGTTAATTTCTCCAGAAAATGTTTATTATCCCTTTACAAGTAGACTGGAGTTCTTTTGCACCAATAACATGGCAGAATATGAAGCCTGTGTCATGGGATTAAAAGCAGCTATAGAAAGAAAAATCAAATGTCTCAAAATATATGGAGATTCATCGTTAGTGGTGTATCAATTGCGAGGAGAATGGGAAACAAAAGACCCCAAATTGTTGGAATACCGAAATTTTACCCTCGAATTAGTGAAAGAATTTGAGAAAGTTACCTTCAATTATCTCCCTCGAGAAGAAAATCAAATGGCAGACGCTTTGGCTACATTAGTTGCTATGTTTCAAGCAACTAAGAAAGTTGATATGATGCCAATCAAAATGCAAGTATATGAAATTCCTGCACATTGTTATAGTGTGGAAGAAGAGGTAGATGGTAAACCATGGTATCATGATATTCTGCAATATATCAAAAATCAAAGTTATCCACCAAATGCATCGGAAATTGATAAAAGAACCTTGAGAAGAATGGCTGCTGGATATTTTCTTGATGGAGAGATTATGTATATAAGAAGCAATGATCAAATGCTATTGAGATGTTTAAATACCAGCGAAGCTAAAAGCATCATTGAAGAAGTATACAGTGGAATATGTGGAACACATGCAAATGGTCTTTCCATGGCCAGAAAAATAATGAGATATGGATACTATTGGGCTACCATACACACAGATTGCATTGATTATGTAAGGAAATGTCATAAATGCCAGATATATGCAGACAAGATTCATGTACCCCCATCTCCTTTACATGTAATGACAGCACCCTGGCCATTTTCTATGTGGGGAATAGATGTCATTGGTGCAATCACACCGAAAGCATCGAATGGACATTGTTTCATCCTTGTGGCAATTGATTATTTTACCAAATGGGTTGAAGCTACTTCATATACCAATATTAAGAGGTCCACAGTCTGCAAATTCATAAAGAAAGAGATAGTTTGCCGGTATGGCCTACCAGAAAGGATCATTACAGATAATGCTCTGAACCTGAACAACAAAATGATGACCGAACTTTGTGCACAGTTTAAGATCAAACATGCAAACTCAGTGGCATATCGTCCAAAGATGAATGGGGCAGTTGAAGCAGCAAATAAGAATATCAAGAGAATCATTATAAAGACCACTGAAACTTACAAAGATTGGCACGAGAAGTTACCTTTTGCTTTATATGCATACCGAACTACTGTTCGAACATCTACTGGGGCAACACCGTTTTCTTTAGTCTACGGGATGGAAGCAGTCTTACCAATTGAAGTTGAGATTCCATCGCTTCGAATATTGAGAGAAACAAAATTGGATGAATCTGAATGGATCCAAGCTAGAGTTGATCAATTGAACCTGGTTGAGGAGAAAAGATTGAAAGCTATTTGTCATGGACAGATGTATCAAAAACGGATGATGAAGTCTCATGACAAAAAAGTACATCCAAGAGAATTCCAAGAGGGTGATCTAGTACTAAAAAAGATCTTGCCTATACATAAAGATTTCCGTGGGAAATGGATGCCTAATTGGGAAGGGCCATACGTTGTAAAAAAGGCCTTTTCTGGAGGAGCATTGATCTTGACAGAAATGGATGAAAAAATTCTGAGAAATCTAATAAACTCGGATTCTGTCAAGAAATATTATGCTTGAAGAAAAAAGAAAGAAAAGAAACAAAAGAAAAAAAAAAAAAAAAAAAAAGAAAAAGAAGAAAAAAAGAGAAAAAAGAAAAAAGAAAAAAAAGAAGAAAAAAGAGAATTCAAGATAAAAACCCGCAAAGGGCATCTTGTAACCAAAGGAAGGATTTGAGTTGAAAACCTGAAAAAGGCGGCTCAAATGCAGGTTGATATTAGGCATCTGGCAATTGAACCCTCTTAAGATTTTGACAGTTTGGGAGAAACTTCACATCTACAAGCATTTTGACAACGTTTGAGATCTTCCAGACAAAAGCTTACATCATTTCTCTAAATTGTGTCAACTTGATTAATTTAGAAATACTTATGCTAATAATTTGTTGAGACATTTGAATTTTTATCATTCTTATGCTTGCCATAACTTTGAATACAATTCTATCTATTTCAAGTTCAATTTATTTGAGATTCAATTTATTTTCGAAAATTCAATTTATTCTTTTATTGAATTAACATAATTTTGAAATAAGTTAAAGATTTCTGAATATCACTTTATGTTAATACCTTTTAAAAGCATGGAATACAAAGTAAGCAAATCATCACCATCTTAAAGCCATGAACAACAAGATTGTTACATGGGATGCCACTGACAACAAGGTCGAGTCCATTAATACTACTCATCAATTGCTCCAACCGATCATCATTCAGTTCTTGCACATCTATTTTTAAAGATATGCTAAGACAGTAGAAGGCGACCTTTGCAGCACTAATTCCAGAGAAAAGAGACAGGACATTGATATCATTGGGAAACATGTCTCTATACAGATCCTCGTGTATGGTTTTTAAGGAAACCTAGAAGCATTTCCACCTCATCAGGTTCAAGTGGAGCACAACTTTATTCCTTCCAACCCATACAAGATTCCATTTTCAGCACTCATCAAGAACATACTTCTGAACACTCGAATGTGGCTCTTTGTCATAAGCTTCAAGAGCCTTACAGATCCTTTATGTCAATTTGGCACTTTCTGTACATGTTTATAAACAGTTCAACTTTGTTCTTGGATTCCAAGAAGGCCATCATTTCTTTGTCAATGGAAAAGCATCAGCACATGGAGGAAACATAATAAGAGAAAATCTGTTCTTAATTGGCAGAATTATGAATATAGCCCTTTTCAGTGTAGTAGCATGAAAATGCTTCGAATCTACAAATTCTGGCTTTACATCGAATAAGTACTGTGATATCCCAGTCCAAACATTAACTGGAACAAATGCCATGTGCTCATAGCATCTTCTGGAAGTGTTCTTTGAGTTATCTGATCTGGTTTGGTAAAATCAATCATTGAATTTGGAAGAATAATGTGCTCATAGCATCTTCTAGAATTGGTCTTTGAGTTATCTGATCTGATTTGGTAAAATCAATCATTGAAATTGAAAGATAAATGTGCTCATAGCATCTTCTGGAAGTGTTCTTTGAGTTATCTGATCTGGTTTGGCAGAACCAATCATTGAATTTGGAAAGATGAATGTGCTCATAGCATTTTCTGGAAGTGTTCTTTGAGTTATCTGATCTGGTTTGGCAGAACCAATCATTGAATTTGGAAAGATGAATGTGCTCATAGCATTTTCTGGAAGTGTTCTTTGAGTTATCTGATCTGGTTTGGCAGAACCAATCATTGAATTTGGAAAGATGAATGTGCCCAATAGCTTCTTCTGGAAGTGTTCTTTGAGTTATCTGATCTGGTTTGGTAAAACCAATCATTGAATTTAAAAGATGAATTTGCTCATAGTAGAAATAAGGAGACCCAATAGCATCTTCTGGAAGTGTTCTTTGAGTTATCTGATCTGATTTGATATAAAACCCAGGACTAATCATTGGAATTAAAAGATGAATTGCATGATCGTCTTCATTAAGAAGTTTCTTTTCAAGCTTCTTTTGCTTATTCCTTTCCCAAAAATCATAGCACAAGTTTCGCCTTTGCTTGTAACTGGGATCATTGCATAATGGCTTCCCATCTTTTACCGGAAGAAATGTGTCGGCAGCCTTAGCCATTTGAGCAGTACATATAAAATTGTCAATTCTGCAATTGATGAATCTGGACCACATCTCTCCATGGCTTTTGAAGCTTCAACCTCTGAGAATTCCATTTTTGTCAAGTATAACAGTTTATTCTCCTCATCAGAATCAGAAATCATCTTGAAATGACATTTCATAATCAGATGAGTTGTTATCAGAATCAACATGTCACATGAAGGCAAGCTTTTCAAGAGCCTATACTATTGAGTTTTATTCTCAAGAGGTTTTGTGACATTATATCTACCTCTACATTTGTCAAAGAGGATAGATTCTCTGATTTGAAGAAGAAAGATTTATTGGGTTTTTACAATTGAAGAAATACTCAATTCACCAATCTGAAATCAAATAAACTTAACATTCATGCATCATATTTAGGTGTTTGCAAAAATAGGTGCATTTTTATCCATACTGGATTTTTAACAGGAATTTCAAAGATTTTATCAAAGATTTAAATCCATCATTCAATGGATCAACTTTTCCAGTTCAAGTTCATAATGAGAAGAACTCATATGAAGAAGGAAGAAGAAATTCATAATGAGAAGAATTTGTTCAACCTTTCGCTCAAATCCATCACTTGATGGATTAGCTTTGCCAGAGAAGTTCATAATGAGAAGAACTCATCTGAAGAAGGAAGAAGAAGTTCATAATGAGAAGAATTTATTCAACCTTTTGCTCAAATCCATCACTTGATGGATTAGCTTTGCCAGAGAAGTTCATAATGAGAAGAACTCATCTGAAGAAGGAAGAAGAAGTTCATAATGAGAAGAATTTATTCAACCTTTTGCTCAAATCCATCACTTGATGGATTAGCTTTGCCAGAGAAGTTCATAATGAGAAGAACTCATCTGAAGAAGGAAGAAGAAGTTCATAATTAGAAGAATTTATTCAACCTTTTGCTCAAATGCATCACTTGATAGATCCGCTTTTCCAGAGGAAGTTCATAATGAGAAGAACTCATCTAAAGAAGGATGAAGAAGTTCATAATGAGAAGAATTTGTTTAACCTTTTGCTCAAATCTATCACTTGATGGATTATCATTTCCAGAGAAAGTTCATAATGAGAAGAACTCATCTGAAGAAGGAAGAAGAAGTTCATAATGAGAAGAATTTGTTTAACCTTTTGCTCAAATCTATCATTTGATGGATCAACATTGCCAGGTAGAGTTCATAATGAGAAGAACTCGTCATCTAAAGAAGGAAGAAGAAGTTCATAATGAGAAAATTTTGTTCAACCTTTTGTTCAAATCCATCACTTGATAGATCAGCTTTTCCAGAGAAAGTTCATAATGAGAAGAACTCATCTGAAGAAGAAGAAGTTCATAATGAGAAGAACTAATCTGAAAAAGAAGAAGTCCACAATGAGAAGAGCTTATTCAACCTTTTGAATAACTCTATCACAGAAGGAAATAGGTCAACATCATCCCCAGCGGAAAGTTCATAATGAGAAGAACTCATCTGAAGAAAGAGAAAAATTTATTCAACATCTCCATTATGATCAAGTGAAGCCAAATGGATAAAAAAAATTATTATCTTTTCATCTTTGCCCTATTCCTGTTAACACAAGAATGAGCAAAGAGGGGCAGCTGAAGATACTAATTTTTTACCCATATTGATTTATTATTATTATTATTATTATTATTATTATTATTATAATAATAATAATTATTATTATTATCATTATTATTATTATTAAATATATTAAATACATATATAAATAATAATAAAAAAATATATATACAAGCCCAATCGACCGGCCCAATTACAATGGCCCAGCCATTTAACCCAAATGTGTAACCCTAAACCCTAGCCGCCATCATCCATCCACCGTTGGATCTGGCATGATCCAACGGTCCAAGAACCTCCAGATGCAAACCCTAGGGTATGATACCCTAGGGCCACGCGGCCGCCGCAGCTGCTCTCGCCATCTCCACCGCTGCCACGTCCCAACCGAAGGCTCCAACGCTAGCCGTCCACGCCATGGCTATGGGGTGAGTCACCACTGGGAGTCCGGTGACTCACCGAAATCCGCTCTTCGGACCGGTCCGATGGCCACACCGGTGATGGCTATAAAGCCATCACCCCATCTGCAAGCAAAAATAGAGAAGAACGGGGAGAGACGAGGAAACAACAGAGACAGAGAGAGATACAAAAACTACCAACGATCCCAGTCAACAACAACACAGCAACAACAACAAAAAAAAAGAAGAGGAAAGAAGCTTACCAAAGAAGCATTGACCATCGCCGGAAGCACTAAACATCGTCGGAGAACAGAAAATACCGAAGGTATTTTCATAGATTTACTCCGATTAGGAGTCTTTTTGGGGAAACAAAGGCCGGATTCAGTCTTAGAGTGTTTAGATCTACATTTTAGATGAATTTGGGGAATTTCCGACCACCGGAGGCGGTGGTCGGCGGGGGAATTTACGGCGGCAGACGGCTGCCGGATTCCCTCCGATGAGGGAATATAGAGAGAGGCCAGAGAGAATTCTGGCTCTCTCTCTGCTTGAGAGAGAAAAAAAAAAGAAATGAAGGATGGCCCTTCGGGCCAGCCGTTTTGGACCTTAAATAGGCCTTCTCGAATGGCGTCGTTTCGGGAAGGACTATTTGTGCAATTTTAAATTGTTAAATCCCGTCCGCAGCCATCAAGATTTGTAAACTTTACATTTTAGTCATTAAATCAAGTTTATAATCTTTTTAATTCAGATCTTTAATTTTAATTTTATTTATTTTAGTCTTTTATATTAAAATAATATATTTAGGATAAATAACAGATTTAATCCCTTAATTTTAATAAATAATATTTTAATCCCTAGTTTATATTTTTAATATATTTTATTCTAATATCCGAATTTTAGATAATTTTATTTTAGTCACTAAATAAATAAAATAAAGAAATAGCATGTTTAATCCCTATAATTTTGATTAATTATGAATTAGGTTTTTAATTTTACTATAATTTAGTCATTTATTTTAAATGTTTTTATTTATTTTACTGCTTTTAAATATATCGTTCTAGTTGTATTTTTATTGTTTTAATTTTACTTGTTTATATTTTTAAATATTTTTATTATTATGTATTCATAAATATATATATATAATAAATAATAATTTATTTTTTTAAATAAATTATTTTAATATTTATTTTTCAATATCAAAGAAAAGGACAGTCTTAATATAACTGGATGTCCTATTCTGGTATTTTAAAATTAAAAATTAAAAAAAAAATATTATTTAATTTAAATTAATATTTATCAATATCAAAGAAAAGAGCTGTCTTAAGGCACCTAGAAGTCTTTTTCCGATATTTTTAAATATTTTTTATAATTTTGAAATAATAGGATTATAAATTAAATATATTTTGAATTTTTAATATTTTTAATAATAGAGACAATTTATAATTAAAAAATACCAATTTTGGGCGTTGTAGAGGTGCTAATCCTTCCCTAAACGTAACCGACCACGAATCCCTCTTTATTATTAAAAAGAACGAATTTTTGGTTAAAACGCAGATCAGTTCATTTTTAATTGAGGTTTTCTTAAAACTCTTTTTAAAAAAAATAATTTTTAGGTATTCGACCTACCTGACCCAAAAGGCCGATGGCGACTCTCAAATTATTTTCAAAACCATTTATTCACATCAATTTTCCCGCCTAATAAATATTTCGTGCCCGGACGAAAACCGGTTACGACACACTTTCCCAGTCACTTCTATAAGCTTCAGCTTCAAACCCCACATGGCATTATCAAGTTTCTTGTCTTCAATAATTCCCCAAACCTTACCAGACATCTCACCCCAACGACAAACAAAGTCCTTCATTAAATCCGTCTTGGGGAGTATGTTACACATCCACTCGAGATCCAATAGGCTCTGAAAAATTCTATTCTCAACGGTCTCAGCCTTGATATCCAAAACAACAAGCAAGGAAGATAATTTCATTTTCAAATGACGAACAAACTCGGGTAAGACCCGATTTTATCACCGATTTTACCTCATCATCAGCTGTAACTAACAGGTTTCTTCGTCTCCTCCAAGCATGAATTCCAATTGTTCTTACGCAGATGCTTAAGCTCATCTCCAAAAGGTGGACAAGATCCACCGATTGATGTGGAAAAGCGAACTGCTGAAATAAACACATTTTCGGTGGCACTTAAATGTTAAATCTACTGGTTGGATCCTTGCGAATACGGGCATGGTTATTGGTCCCAGTCTCGAAATCGCTTTTATAACTTGTTCCTCTTCCTTATCGTCCCAAGGAACAGCCTCCGAGTACTGGAGGCAGCAGTTTGTAACATCTTCACAGCGAAATGCGACTGCCAAGTGTAGAATACCAAGAACAGATTGGACCGAGACCAGGGAGTCCAAAAGTGAATCAGTGGGGAGATAAAATGATTTCAAAAGGTTAACATGATGATCATAAGTAGTATCCAAGCACTGAATCTCAATGCACGAGCAAAAGTCAGGATTAGAGAGCTGAACCACAAAGAAACCACTTTACTTACGAGAACCGATGAGTGGGAATATAACCACTCAGGTCTTCATCCATCATTTTCCAAACGTAAAATAACATCACATGTACTCTAGTCACCAAAACTGCAACGCTTGGATGCTGCGGTTAGGTTAACGTGCAGAGAGAGTGAATTTGATATTCATACTTTACGGAACACATACCAGAAAGTAATCTTCAAATGAAAGTTTAGGCAGACCCGATATGAATTCCGAAAGTATGAAAATAGATCAATCTTTCCTCTGTCAAAATATGTTTTCTTGCACCAAACAATACGTACACTACTAGTATGCAAAAGTGCACAAGCAACAATAATAAAGAAACTTGAGAAAAAAGCTGCATTTTTTGGTTCGACGAGACATTGAAGCAAGAATTAACCAGACCTTAGAATGTCTCCAGCATTAAGAAGAGACACACACACACAGTTAGAAACCAAAGAATCATACTCTATGAATAACCCTTCTTTTTTCAAAGTTGCAACTTATAACTATATCAACAATTTCAATCAAAATCAATCATTATCACACGGAACTGGATAACTGATTCAGGGTTCGAACCCGAAACCTAAAAATTACGTCTTTGCCATTAAACCAATGCCACATTAGCGACAGAAAAAATGATTGCAGATTTTTCATCAGGAACCATAGATTACTGTTTTTTATCCCCAACTCAATAGAACACAGAACTATGACCTGCAATACTTTGTTGAACAAGATCCAAAGACAGAGGTTCTTATAAGTTCCTAACATTACAAGATAAGTTAGCACCACCATAAATGCTACACTGTTAATTAAGCAAACTAAAAATAATTAATATTTCATGGGGGGTAGAAAAACTTCAGAAATAATAAATCTAAATTAAGGAATGGTAAAAAAAAGTCTGACCTTTAGAAAGACCCAGATTGCATTAAGAACAGTCATAAATATCTCCCACGTTTAACATAACAAATCAAGCAAATAACACCGAACAGCGAGTTCCCTTTGGTTCTGGAAAACTAGTTTCGTTTGCAGTTTTGTGGAATGAAAATACAGACAAACCCAAAGCTCCTTTTTAAGACAAGCATTTGAAATGACACTACTAGCCTTGATGCTTTGTATGTTAGAACTGGACAAGTGGTTGGTTGATGAGATGCTGTGTAACGGGACAAGATGAAATTTTTGTCCGTTCGATTTTAGTTTGACCCTGTAAAAATATAATTCGATTTTTAATTTAATATATTTTTATGTGTGTTAAAATTAATTTTGAAAATAAATAGAATATTTTGATTCTAATTTGATTAAAAATTTTATTAAAAATTATTTTGTTATAAAATTTAACTTTTAAAATACTGAACTTTATTAAATTAAATCAATCAAAATCAAATTCTTTTAGGCTACTTTACCCTTCCTAGTTGAACAAGAACATTGAAGGGTAAAAATGTAATATCATGACACATTACCTATGACGTGCAATAAATAAATTAGTTGATGGATTAGATCATGAAACATTCAAACAGGAGTGTAGACACAACATTTGGCCCATAATATTTTGATTATAATATATATATGATATACATACTATATTATGTAATAAACATATATTAATTCTTTTTTTTTTGTTTGCTTTGTTTACAAGATCAGGCCCTAGGCCCGTTACAGATAAAATACATCCAATACGCAATAACCCAGCAGTCCATTTGTGCGGCCCACAACCCAGACCCAACATCACACGATCCATCAAGCTAGGGTTTTCAGAACCCTAGCATTCCTTCTGCGTCGCAAGCCTCAACATGTGGAAACCTCTCCGAGTTTCACGGCCACTTGACTCTAATAGCCCCAAATCGACCGACGTCGTGCGAGATATCAACCTCAACAACCAAAGCAAGAGGAGTAGTCTCATTAGGACTCTATTTGTACTAAAAATAGTATATTGTTTTTGCTATAAATGTAACACGACAATCACAGAGGAGGGGATACGATTTACACACGAATACTAGACACAGTATATCACGTACGAGTACACAGAGAGAGATCGTGAGAGTCACACAAAACTCAAAAGGTAAAAGCATTCGAAGCTTTTTTTCATTTTTGAAGAATAAATAAAAGAAATGTATATCTTTGCTTACTTTCTCATTCGTGTGGTCCTTGCATGAGTGTTTATCCACCTTTTTTGGTTCGAATCGAACCCCAAAAAACCATTTTTAGCCGATAAACATGGGGAGTTCTTCAAAACTTTGAATATATATCTATTCCCCAAGGCTCGTTATTTGTTAAAAAATTTTGATTTTTGAGAAATAGGGGAAAAGTGCTTTCGAACTATAGAAAAAAGTTTTGATTTTACCGCTGGCGAGGTGGCTTGGGGTGGCCAACGGTCGGAATCTGGAAACCAGGCGGTGGTGTTCATCCTTGGATGAACAAAGGAGAACATTTTACAAAGGGGGTTCATGTATTTGAGAAAGAGAGAAAATGAAACTTTTAAAAAAAATTGGCTTATATATTAAGCCCATTTGACCCGCTTCGACAGTGACCCGACCTGCGTGTTCCCTCAGAACCGCGTGTTTTTGAAGCATAAATGGGAAAATTACAGTTTCATCCCCCTGCACCTTAAATACCTTCATTTTGATCCCAATTTTGCTTTGAATTGATCTCTCATTTCAATTTTCTTTTTAATTTGGCCACATAATTTGCTTTTTAATTCAGTTTAATTCTTATGCTATTATTATTATTTTTATTATTTATCCATATGTATATAAAAACGTTATTTATCCATATATATATACAAACGTTTTTTATTTTGTATACCTATTATTAATATATATATATATTGATTATATTTATTTGGTTATTTTTCTTTTTTTAAGTACTATATTTTATAATATTATATATATATATATATATTTCTATTAATTTTCTATTTTTTTATATATTACCATTATATTATATATATATATATTATATATACATCTTATTACTATTATTATTTGTGTATATTATTATTACTATCTTTCTTCATTTTATTTGCTTTATTTATTTTATTCATTTTTACCTTTACTTTATTTTTATTTTTTATTTATCTTCTTTATTTTATATTAATTTCCTTATTTCGTTCGTTTTTGTACTTTCTTTATTCTTTATTTTCATTTTTTTCCTAACACATTTTTTAACTTTTAAAGGGTACATTTTTAATCAATCGAAGGTAAGTAATTTGGGTCGTTATTTTTACCTTTTAAGTTTAACTTTCAATTTTCTTAATTAAAAAAAACTGTAAATTATGTAGTACCGAAAGGGCAGTTCAAGGATGCTAACCCTTCCTTGACTGTAACCGACTCCCGAATCCGACACATCTTTGGTAAGACGCAGATCATGTAAGAAATAAGGTATTCGATCAACCCATTTGTTTTAAAATAAATGATCGGTGACGACTCTAACCCGAATTATTCAAGTCGAATCCCAATTCTAGGGCCAACCGAAAGACAGTTTTGACAGCTTGGCAACTCCGCTGGGGACACAGGTAAGTGAGTCAGGCTAAGGTAATTTTCAGTTGTCTTTTTAACGAAAAGGGTAAGATTAAATTTTAAGGTAACATTTCGATCCTTATTGCTTACTTTTGGTTATATTTTTCGAGTAAATAGTTGTACTAACTGTTTTTTAATGATTTCAGCCCCTAAGGATTTTTCATCTAAGGCTCTAAACCTGAGCTCCAAACCCATTTTAAGTGGGGGTGAAAGCGACGCCTTCGTGTGAATTTATTCACCGGATGGGCCTAGCAAGTAACCTTCGGGATTCATATACCTATGCCTTCGTATGAATTTATTCTCCGTATGGGCATAAGGGAATCTGTCATCTCGAGTTTAACTTAGTCCACACAAGCCTGTGATGGGTTTAGGACTAAGGGTCTGGTAAGCCCAAGGGGGCCCCAGCAAGGAGAACTCGAGTACCGTTTTTTAGAACCAAAACTGAGAGACTATGGAGAAATAGAGCATACCCCAAAACCACATTTCAAACCCTAGGACATTTTTACCCTAACCATGTTTTTTTCCTTACTTTTCTTTCTTTCTTTCATCATTTTTTATATTTATTTATTTTACTAACTTTTTGCCTCTGTGTTTTTTGAGCATTTGTATCATAACAATAGGTCATTGATCCCTAAAAAGGTGTTTGTTACACAAAAAATAATATGAATTAATGGACAAAGGGGTTGTAATATAATAGACGAAAATGCAGAGGGCAGTCTACAAGGCGACTATGTGTCACATTCAATCCAGAATATGTGGTTCCCGCAATTGAAGATTATATCATTCTGCTGCATTATAAAGGACTCAGAATGAACCGAGTTTACATCAATCACAATGAAAGTCTATCTTTGCAGGGGCAAGATGAAGGTTGTTGATCTTGGGAGTCCCTTCAAAGACAACAATGGAAAAACGATACCTAAAATTAGAGTTGAAGAATTCAAGAAACAAGCCGATAAACTTCGGATGGAGGGCTCCAATGGTGCTTTCATTAGGAACATACTCAACAAAGAGTGGAAGCCGGAGAAGCTAGAGCGGTTCGACAGGTTATTCAACCGGTGACGGATGGAGGCGGAAGATTAGTCAACATGTCAGAAGCTGTCAGAATATTTTTTATCTCTTAAAAGATAAAACACTTTTGTCCCTAATAAGGATTATTTCTAATAACAGACACATTTTTTGATTAACGCCTCGAACATTTCATGCATCATGCATTCTTGCATATTTTGCATTATTTTCTTTTTCTTTTTCATTTTTTTCTTTCATTTCATCCACATTAACTAACAAGTGATGTCTCATAAAAGGGTACAAACACTGGACATTCCACCTCAAGCGTTGGACACACCCCATCTGCATAACACCTGCTTGAAAAAGAAAAAAATAGAAGCCAAGATTGCTCAGATAGAGGAGAACATGTTGAAGCTCCAGAGAGAGCTAGAAGATAAGATAAACCAGAGTAGTCTGAGTATTCTGAATACAATCATGAAAAACCAAGAGTCCTTAGTTAATCAGATCGTTGCCAAGTTAGTTGGCCTACAACAGACCAGTGTGCCTGGGGCAGGTTCACCGGAAGGGGTAACTATACCACTTACCCCACAAGTGGTTATCTTAACTGAAATCTTACCCGGATTACAAGGGGACTCATATGCTATCAATGGGAAAGCCATATCTGGTACAAATATACAAGCTTCCGCGACCAATACTCATCCGGAAGACTATCATATCCCGGATTTTGATGAGAAGGATAAGACAAAGAAGATGGAAGAGAAGATCAAGATGTTAGAAGATCAAATGAAGATGGTTCACGGGGACCATGATTATTATGGTGTGGACGCAATGAAGCTGAGCCTGGTTCCAGATTTGGTGCTTCCACAAAAGTTTAAAGTTCCTGAGTTTGAGAAGTTCGACGGGAACAACTACCCTTCAGCCCATATCACTATGTTCTGTCAGAAGATGACAGGATATGAGGGGAATGACCAACTCCTGATCCACTAATTCTAAGAGAATCTGTCGGGCTCAGCCATCCGGTGGTACAACCAGTTCAGTCAAACCCATGTTAAGACATGGAAATACTTACCCAACTCTTTCTTAGAACAGTACAAAAATATCAATGATAAGAGACCAGACCGAGTTATGCTGCAAAGCCTAGAAAAGAAGCATAACGAAAGTTTCCGACAATATGCACAGAGATTAAGGGATATGTCTGTACAAGTTTATCCCCCTTTGGATAAAAAGGAAACTAAAAAAGTTGTTTCTACAGACCCTAAAGGCATCTTACTTCGGGTACCTGGTGGCAATTACATCGGGAACTTTCTCAGATCTAGTTATAGCTGGTGAGATGATCGAGCTAGCTATAAGACAAGGAAAAATTGAGGGAAGTGACTCCAATGATAAGCCTCCAATGAAGAACAAAGAGTGAGAGATCAACAATGTCAACACCTACAACGCAAACAAAGGGGTTACGATCTCAAGTTCGAAAATCAATGTTGCTGTACCATCTGGTACTTTTAAACAAACTCAGAGAGAACCAAGTGTCGAAACGATTTTTGAAGTGGGGAAGCGAGATTTTGAAAACCGCATCATTTTTAATTATTCTCTTAAGATTACAATTTTTAATTAAAAACAATGTGATTTTAGAAAACCTCTCGTTTCGAAAATTTGAGAATTCATTCACGATAAAAAACACAGGTTCGAAGAGTCACCACCAATCTTTGATTAGGGTGTGATTGGACACCCAAAAATGTTTTGTTATTTTAAATAAAAATTAATTTTAATTAAAATAACAAATTTAGGTTTGCGTCACCAGAAAATGAGTTCGGGAGTCGGTTACGCGTGGGGAAGGATTGGCACCCCCACAACGCCATAAATCGGTACCTCGTCGATTAATTAATGTCTTTGCAATGAAATTTACAAATTCGAGTTTAATTTGGTTTAAGATCCCCAACAAAACAACAACACAAGAATTTTACATTATTCAAAAGCGACAAGATTGATTAAGTTAAAATTACCAAGCCTTTAGAAAGATAAAGAATATTCGATTAATTACAAATATCGAGACCAGATCTTAGATAAGTTTTAACTATCTTTTCTCGATAAATTTAAATAGCCGAATATTTCTTTTTCTTCCGTTCCCAAATTTTAAAATGATAGATCAATTTTTTTTTTAAAAAGTGTCAATAATGGGATATACTTTTAATTTAAAATCATCAAAAGCGAATATCTAATCAGTTAAGACAACCTCCTTTCAACAATTTTAAATTAAAAGGACATTACCCTTAATTAAATTATGTAAATAAGTCGAGTTATGTACATGAGGCTATCAAACATAATATGCAAAAAAGATGTCATGCGAAAAATTAAATAAAAGTATTATAACCCCTAATTTACCAAATAATTATCATACAATAATATTTTAATGCCAAAATTATATACATAGAGAAATATCTTTCAACCATATATTATAACCCATATATATATTAATATGTAATACACCACATAAATTAGATACACAAATGACACATAGCACACCAAACTAATAAATAAATAAAATAATATACTTATTGCAAAGGCTTAAATAATACTAAATAAAATTTGCTGTGTAAACGAAAATAACTATTAAGATAAAAATATAAATATTATGCTATAAACAATAATGCCATTGAAACAAAACAAAATAACAACACGAAGGATTAACTTTGAAATAAACCCTAAATATATATGGGACTAAGAAGGAACATGAAAGAAATAAAGGCTCTAATTCTTAAAACTATGAAAATTATACAAGCACAAATCGGACTAGATTTAAAAGTGAATAAAACAAAGTAACTAAATTGAGTACACCTGAACCTTCAATTAAGGATTAAAATGAAAATATTCCGAAGATTAAGAGTCAAATACATAAAGTTGTGAAAACTTAAAACAACATAACTCATACTGAAATGTAACGAACATAAAGATTGAGAGCCAAATTCGAAAGTTACACAAAACAAAGCGAGGATTAAAACAGAACAACCAAGAAATACAGGGAGCTCGCGCGCGGTTATCCCACCTAGATGCAGGGTCTAAACGACGCCGTTTTGGACACTGAATATATTAGGTGTATTAGGTTTATTTTTAACCTAAATTTCATTCTAACCTAGTTTCATTTTTAGTAAACATCTTCCCCCGCCGTTTCTTTCAACTCTTCCTAACCCCATTTAAAACCCTCAGCCACCGCAACCCCAACTATGGCAGCCACCACGGCTGCCGCCTCCCAAACTACCCCGATAACGAGCCTCTCATCCACTAAACCATAACCCTAAGGCCTAGATTCTGACCAAACCCTCAAGATATACTTAAAACCCATCAAATCCCTAAATCCATGGCTTAAAATCGACATGCATGACTAGAAAATAATGAAAAATAAAGGGTTTACCTTATCACGGGTCGTGGGTTCCTAGCAAAGGCAACAAAAACTCCTGGATTCAAGAGGTAAGTTCTCCTATTCGTCTTTTTTTGGACTGATGGTTTATTCTTTTTTTTTGATGGACTACTTTTTTGGTTGCGTAATAACTACTGATCTCTTTTTCCTTTGATTGTTGGTTCGCTTTTATATTTTCTCACTGATAATGGCCCTCCCCTTTTTCTTTTCCCGTTATTTTTTAGTCAAAATTCATGTTTTTGCTTCCTCGTGTTCTGTTTATTTGGTGGGCAGGATACCGGCTCGGACATGGTGAGCACGGGCAAAGGTGGCGATGACCTCGGTTTTGATGGATGGCCGACAGACGTAGCTTCGTGCTGTCTCGAGGAATGCATGGTGGGTGCTTTCTTAGTACTCTGTGATCGTTGAGAGCCATTGGATCTCATCAGATCCAACGGTGTAGGCTTCGGCGGCGTTGGGCATAGGGCAAAACCCTAGTGGTTCTTCGATCTGGACCATTGGATGACAAACAAATCCAATGGTCCATGGCGTGCGGCGCTGGGAATCTCTCAAGGGAAAACCCTAATGGGTTTAGGGCCTCTTCAAATGGGCTTGAATATCCAAGCCTGATTATTCTGATTTTTTGGGCCACTTTGGTCCAGCTGGTTGTAATTTGGATTGTAACAAAACAAAATAAAGCAGTAGTTAGTATTTATTTATTTATATTTATATATATTAGTATTATATTATTTATATGTACTCATAATAATATATATATTCATATATATTACTACTATAGAACACGTAACACTATATAATCCAACTAATCAGCTTATAACTTAAATAAAATCCGAAAAAGAAAATAATTAAAAATATGCATATGAACTCAAAAGAACACCCCGGACAAAATGAGCATCTACACCAAGGAAAGGAAAGATTCGCATCAGTCCAATCCCAATGACATATGAGGAGTTACTCCCAACGCTAGTTGAGAAGAATCTTGTGGCTTCGGTTCAATCCAAACCTAAAGAGGCCCCATATCCTGAAGGCCATAATGTTAACGCCATATGCCTCTATCATATTAGGAGCTCAGGACACACCCCTGAGAACTGTGGGGCATTGAAACGTAAGGTCCAAGATCTGATCGATTCAGGGGCATTTACTTTCAATATGTAATGGGGCATTCGGATCGAGAGTCAGATGGGGCATCCATCAAGAATTTTATTGCATTATCAAGCATATCATCTTGTTTGAAATTGTTTTTCTTTTTTACTTCTTATGTGTAAATGTTTTTAAGTCACTTGACGTTCAAATATTTTAAATAAAATGCTTTCTTCTTAGGAAATGAGCAAATTTTAATCTTGAATTCCTTGAATATATCACCTTAATTAAAAGCTGTTTAATAATTGAGGTTGTAAATATTTAACAAATGACAAGATTGAACCCTGCAAAACAAAGACCCCTTGGTCCTAATTTAAAAGATACA
This sequence comes from Hibiscus syriacus, assembly GCF_006381635.1. NCBI lineage: Eukaryota > Viridiplantae > Streptophyta > Magnoliopsida > Malvales > Malvaceae > Hibiscus > Hibiscus syriacus. The sequence goes on from NW_024062636.1 coordinate 87,164, forward strand.
TCAGACTACATGCTTTTCTCTTACCGAGCTAAGTTTTCTCTTCTCATGAAGAGTCCATCCAAGTTTTGGCATTCAGACACGTATTAAGAGCGAACAGAATGGGGCAACTAGCACATGAGATTGCAAAAATAATTGGTTTATACTTCTATTTAAGACGTTCAATGATGATCATGATCTTCTCAGACGACATGGTCAAGTAGGTGAATCTAGTTTAGGTCGGTTGCATGGGAATTGAACCCTAACGATGAGATTTTCTGACCTTCAAAAACACCTAGACTATAACAGGTTCTTCTTAACAAACTTAAGAAATTGGACCCGTATACCCACATTATAATATTATATATACAATAAAGGTTGAGTTGTCCCTCTAGAGCAATTGGTTAAACGCCCCGACTTTATGGATAATATTCAGCTATCCTGATAAAGGCGATTATACTATACAATAAAGCTTGAGTTGTCCCTCTAAGGCAATTGGTTAAACGCCTCGGCTTTATGGATAAGATTCAGCTAACCTGATGAAGGTATTTACATATTGAGCTGTCCCTCTAGAGTAATTGGTTAAACGCCCTGGCTTTATGGATCCAGCTAGCCATTTAATGGAAAATTTAAATAAGGAGTTTCGGTAAAAATAGACTAAGGGAATTAAGGAACACCTGTTATAGTCAAATACACACGAGCACTCAAGAATCTCATTTTTAGACCGATATTTCTGCACTACCTTTGTTAGAGAAGCTTACAAAACCTGAACAAATTGAAGATTTCAGAGAACTGAAACATAAGTATTCTGAAAGGTCTAGCCATTGATTATGCTAGTTATGTCATTTTGTTCGCCTCCGATCAAAATGTCTGCCATGATCTTCACGATGACCGAATCGATGAAACAAACCTTAATAACCCACCTCTAAACCAACTTTTTGATCTTGATATTTGTCAAATGTTTGCAGCTATCAAAGATTAAAAGAGCATTTGATTCTTTTGATATCCAATGAACTCATGTTTTATGATTTGCTTAAATTATAAAACCTAGAAAGAAGTGACATTTTCAAAAATTTCTTTCGATAATTTTCAAAATTTTGAAAATAAGAAGAAAGAAAACATTTTCAAACAAGATAAGTTCTCTGGAAGCATATCTTGAAAATCAACAAATATCTCTCTGAAGCTCAAGATTGAAGTTGGGGCAAGAGAAGCCATATTTTTGGGCAAAATTTGTTGGAGCAAGAAAAACAAATTATCTCAAGTTGAGGTTTGCAATAGTACACAAACTGAGTCAGGGATAGATTGAAGACTGCTCACACAATTATTCCCTTCACATATCAACTTTTATACATCAGATTTAAGCATGTTGAAGAATCCAAGATCAATAATAAGAAATTCAAGATTCCAGAACCAAGAGTCATTAAGACTGACAACCAGAGATTGAGATTTTTCTCCAAGCCCTAACATATTTCGCATATACATCAACACATGCATATATTACGCATGAAATTTGCATCTTTGGATTCATCATCATGTGCAATAAAGACCTTGATTTTTTTCCTCTTTTGAGGACAAATTTAATAAAACAACAAATAAAATTCATCTTGACATACATCAAACATCCATCATCAGGATAGTTACATCCATATACATTTTATAGATCTTTTAGGAGAAGATAAGATTAAAAGACAACAAGGCATCCACATCAAGAGGGAACAATCATCTTTAGATTCAACATTTCCGATATAAATTTTGACTCGCTTGAGACAGTCTCATTTAATACAGATGATTTATCTCACTTGAGATTGTTATTCTTAAAACAGACTTTGTCTCACTTGATACTGTTTTACTCGAAAGAAGATTTATTTTCCTAAAGATTATTTTTCTTAAAACAATATTTTTCTCGCTTGAGACCGTTTTCACTCAAAAGAAGGCATTTCATTTTCACTCAAGACTGTTTTTAAAGAAGATTTTATCTCGATTGAGATAGTTTCCATTGAAACAAAATTTTATCTCCCTTAAGATAGTTTCTCTTGAAACATAAACATTGAAATGAATTTTGTCTCTCTTGAGATAGTTTCCGAGGAAACAAAATTTTGTCTCCCTTGAGACAGTTTCTCTTGAAATATAAACATTGAAAACATTTCCCTTGAAATGAACTTTGTCTCTCTTGAGATAGTTTCCCTTGAAACAAAATTTTGTCTCCCTTGAGACAGTTTCTCTTGGAACATAAACATTGAAAACATTTCCCTTGAAATGAATTTTGTCTCTCTTGAGATAGTTTCTCTTGGAACAAATTTTGTCTCTCTTGAGACGATTTTCCCTTGAAACAAAAACTTTGAATTTGTTTTCTTTGAAACAAAGTTTTTCTCTCTAGAGATATTTTCTCTTAAAACAAATTTTGTCTCTCTTGGGACGGTTTCCCTTGAAACAAAAACTTTGAATTATTTTTCTTTGAAACAAAGTTTGTCTCTCTTGAGACATTTTCTCTTAAAACAAATTTTATCTCTTTTGAGACAGTTTCCCTTGAAACAAAATCTTTGAATCTGTTTTCCTTAAAATAAATTTCGTCTCCCTTGAAACAGTTTCCATTGAAACAAAATCTTTGAATCTGTTTTTCCTTTAAACAAATTTCGTCTCTCTTGAGACAGTTTCTTTTAGAACTAAATTTTGTCTCTCTTGAGACATTTTCTCGTAAAACAAATTTTATCTCTCTTGAGACAGTTTATCTTGAAACAAAATCTCTGAATCTGTTTTCCTTGAAACAAACTTGCGTCTCCCTTGAGATAGTTTCTTTAGGAACTAAATTTTGTCTCTATTGAGACAGTTTATCTTGAAACAAAATCTTTGAAGCTGTTTTCCATTAAACAAATTTTGTCTCACTCGAGACAGTTTCTTTTGAGATAGTTTCTCATAAAACACGAAAAAAGTTTTGAAAACGTTTCTCTTGAAACAAAAAAGACCTTCGGGTTCGACTACGCTCAGCTCAAAGGCACATCATTTGCAGCATAACTTAAATCACGAAAAGCTATCTGTCAACGAGGACTTTTGAGTTCGATTTTGTTCAATTCAAGGGATTATCAACCATATGGTGGAGTCAATAAACTACTTTCCAGAAAAATTTTAAAACCAAGGTCTTTAAACCGAGAAGAAGACCGGAGTTGACTACAATTTGGCAACGAGAAGGCACATTCCGATTCAAATTCTGAATTGCGGCTTCAATTCCATTTCAAGATGGGCCCGACTTCGTGTCGGAGGAGCCATCCATAACTCAATTCGATAGGGAGTTATTCTTATACTAGAGTCAATTTTTTAATCCCATTGAGCGAAATTTGTGTCATTTTATCTTTGTCCTATTTTTCGTTCAACGAAAAAGGACAAAGAGGGGCAGCTGCAGACACAACATTTAACCCATAATATTTTGATTATAATATATATGATATACATACTATATTATGTAATAAACATATATTAATTTTTTTTGTTTGCTTTGTTTACAAGATCAGGCCCTACGCCCGTTACAGATAAAATATGTCCAATACACAATAACCCAACAGCCCATGTGTGCGGCCCACAACCCAGACCCAACATCACACGATCCATCAAGCTAGGGTTTCCAGAACCCTAGCATTCCTTCTGCGTCGCAAGCTTCAACATGTGGAAACCTCTCCGAGTTTCACGGTCACCTGACTCTAACAACCCAGAACCGACCAACGTCATGCGAGATATCAACCTCAACAACCAAAGCAAGAGGAGTAGTCTCATTAGGACTCTATTTGTACTAAAAATAGTATATTGTTTTTTCTATAAATGTAACACGACAATCACAGAGGAGGGGATACGATTTACACATGAATACTAGACACAGTATAACACGTACAAGTACACAGAGAGAGATCGTGAGAGTCACACAAAACTCAAAAGGTTGTAAAAGCATTCGAAGCTTTTTTTCATTTTTGAAGAATAAATAAAAGAAATGTATATCTTTGCTTACCTTCTCGTTCGTGTGGTCCTTGCATGGGTGTTTATCCGCCATTTTTGGTTCGAAACGAACCCCAAAAAACCATTTTTAACCGATGAACATAGGGAGTTCTTCAAAACTTTGAATATAGATCTATTCCTCGAGGCTGGTTATTTGTTAAAAAAAAATTCGATTTTTGAGAAATAGGGGAAAAGTGCTTTCGAACTATAGAAAAAAGTTTTGATTTTGCCATCGATGAACGGCGGCCGACGAGGCGGCTTGAGGTGGCCAACGGCCGGAATCTGGAAACCAGGCGTGGTGTTCATCCTTGGATGAACAAAGGAGAGCATTTTACAAATGGGGGGTTCACGTATTTGAGAAAGAGAGAAAATGAAACTTTTAAAAAAAATTGGCTTATATATTTAGCCCATTCGACCCGCTTGGACCGTGACCCAACCCGCGTGTTCCCTCAGACCCACGTGTTTTTGAAGCATAAATGGGAAAATTACAATTTCATCCCCTGCGCCTTAAATACCTTCATTTTGATCCCAATTTTGCTTTGAATTGATCTCTCATTTCGATTTTCTTTTTAATTTGGCCACATAATTTGTTTTTTAATTAAGTTTAATTCTTATGCTATTATTATTATTTTTATTATTTATCCATATGTATATACAAACGTTATTTATCCATATATATATATATATACAAACGTTTTTTATTTTGTATACCTATTATTAATATATATTTTTTGATTATATTTATTTGGTTATTTTTCTTTTCTTAAGTACTATATTTTAAATATTATATATATATATATATATATATATATATTTCTATTAATTTCTATTTTTTTACATATTACCATTATATATATATATATATATTATATATATACATCTTATTACTATTATTATATGTGTATATTATTATTACTATCTTTCTTCATTTTATTTGCTTATTTATTTTATTCATTTTTACCTTTACTTTATTTTTTTTATTTATCTTCTTTATTTTATATTATTTTCCTTATTTCGTTCGTTTTTTTTACTTTCTTTATTCTTTATTTTCATTTTTTTCCTAACACATTTTTTAACTTTTAAAGGGTATATTTTTAATTAATCGGAGGTAAGTAATTTGGATCGTTATTTTTACCTTTTAAGTTTGACTTTCAATTTTCTTAATTAAAGACAACTGTAAATTATGTAGTACCGAAAGGGCAGTTTAAGGGTGTTAACCCTTCCTTGACTGTAACTGACTCCCGAATCAGACACATCTTTGGTAAGACGCAGATCAGGTAAGAAATAAGGTATTCGATCAACCCATTTGTTTTAAAATAAATGATCGGTGTCGACTCTAACCTGAATTATTCAAGTCGAAGCCCAATTCCGGGGCCAACCGAAAAATAGTTTTGACAAGGAGCATCGATAATTTTAATGTTATGATGGTCATAATTCAAACCAATACCTTTCGGAAGAGGGTAAGATAATCAAAGATTAGATTTGATATCACATTTTTCAATTGATTTTGCCTCCTAAACTTTTACAAGTTGCTTTGATAAAAAAAGTTTGGTATAAATTTAATAAATGTAAAATTTATTAAATAATTTTAATGATTAAAAGAAATATTTTTTTAATTTTTAATTTTAAACTTAAATAATTATATATATATATATATATATATATATATATATATATAACTTTATAATTACTTCAAACTGTTAATGTTTTTAATAAAAGTATAATAAATACATTGTATTTTGTATTACGAACGTTTACAAAGTAAACCACCTCGATGACCTCATTAAAAAAAACCCCTAATCCTAAATAGGAAAAAAGAGTGTGCCTTGAGATGATAAATGTGGTAAGTTTCAATAAACACAAAATTGAACATCACCCAAACCCAACCACTACAAACCCCAAACTCATTCCAAGAAATTCAACAGAAACAAACTACTGAAATGAACTTAGACCTAAAACAAGATTGAACACCGACTGCATATCCAAAGTAACGAGCCAACACCTCAAACACAACATTACCCGCAACCAGAGCTTGAACAAAGGCTAGCCCTGAGTCATGGAGAACCACACTTGCTGAATGTTTAATTGTGTTCACTCTTTGATATCATCTCACTCCAATAAATCCCTCAAATATAAATGTTGAATTTGATCCATATAATCGTAACTGTTGAATGTATTTGTTTAAATTCAAATCTAAATATTATCATAAATTAGTTTGACATTTCTATTAAGGGTTAATATCAAAATAAGTATCTAAACTATACCTCAATTAATAGTTGTCTAAACTATTTTTTATCCATTCAGGTGCCTAATGTTACAAACATTGTATCATTTTAGGTACATGGATTGTCAACAATGTTAATTTTTCCCTTCAAGTGACACGTGTCACAATATGGTATTTTGAAATTTTACTTTTTAAAAATTATTATATATATATATATAAACTCTAATTTCTCTTAAATTATAAAAAAACCCTAAAATACAAAAAATTATCAAATCCTATCCTTAACCCGCCGCCGCCAATATAGTCCCTAACATCCTCTTAGTCATACGTCGTCATAGTTGTCGTTGATTGGCTGTCAAGATTGTGAGGGATTGCGATTTTCATCCTAGGGTTCGCAGGGTATATAACGTTGATTCGTCGTCGATTGGTCACGATTTCATGGGAGTTTTGGTCGTCGAGGGAAGATGAGGTCGGGTGGAACTTCGTCGACGGTAAAATGTGATGGTCAGCGAGTGTTTAGGGGTTGAAATGAAGGTTTTCAAAGTTTTGGTATTATTTTAAAATTTTTATGTTTTTCTTTAATAATATATATAATTTTGATTTTTAATGAAATTTTTTTAATTCACCATATTGTGACACATAATATTTAGTGGGGAAATTAACGTCGTTGATGACCCCAACGCCTAAAATAATAACGTTTGTGATGTTAAATATCTGGATGGATCAAAAAATAATTTAGACACCTATAAAAAAATTGAGGTATAGTCTGTGCACTTATTTTAGTATTAAGCATTAACAGAAATGTCAAATTAATTTATGATAATATTTAGATTTGAATTAACAAATACATTCAACATCTACGATTATATGCATCAACACAAAAAGATGTAATTATGAATCTCAAGTATTGGTCTGATGTGCAATGCATCTATCTTCAAAGAGTGTTCACTATTCGGTTTTAACCGAATTAACTGAACGAACTAAATTAGTTCGTTTAATTTGGTTGCTTAACTAATTAGTTCGGTCGGGGAACGATTAATATTTTTTTAATATTCGGTTAACGGTTAATTAGGTTCAAAATCGGTTAATTAACCGAATTAAGATAAATTATTAAATATTATATACATTATAAATATATTTTAAGCTCAAACCCATTAAAAATTAATACCCATGATCTTTTTAATCACACTAGACTCGTTAAGTTATGAATACATAATTAATTTTTAACTCAAATAAAAAATATACATATATTAGTTTAAATTAATCTAATTATAAAAAATTATAAAAAAATTCGGTTTAATTAATGGTAATTCGATTCGGTCAGTGACTGAATTAACCGTTTAAACACACCAAGAATCTTCTTAATACATTACCGACACCAATTCTTAGAAATTCATCTCCTCGATTCGATGCATGCACTTATGCTTTCCCATAAGATTGAATTTCGTTTTTTGGGTATAGTCCCACGCATCAAGGCCTAAATGAACATGGTAGAATTGTAATATTTCAGAAATGGGTCTTTCCGTTTGCTTAATCAAAATATGACACTTTAACAGATGCATCCTTGGAACTTATCTGGATTAAAACAGAGAATTGTAAAGCAGGTTTTGTGAAAATGGATTGACATGTTTTTGTTCTGGTTTACTGCTGTCTTAGTCTTCAATGATTTAGTAACATAGCCCACATCCCGTTTTGTGCTGTGGTTATATGCCCACTACGAACCATTGTCTTCAATAGGTATCAACATTGTTATTCTCTCGTCTATTTTCAATGAACTATCCATGTTCTTGGGAGCTACATGGATTGGCTATCCTTCTGCAAAAGTCCTAAACTGAAATTGTCAACTTGTATGATGAATTTGTCTACAAAATTAATCTATTCAATAATCATTTATCATTATTTCAATCCCATCTGTCTTCTAATTTATTTATTTTCATTTATGTTCAAACTTGGTTTATAAATGGATAACCGGATTATGAGCTCAGCTTTAATTCCTTTTCCTAATTTTGTCTAACTTTATTTTTTCTAAGCCTAAAGAAAAAAATATATATTTATTTTGTTCACTATTAGTAGAATAAAAATTTCACCAATAGATTTAGAACGTTGTTGTATATTCTTATATAAAAATAACAAAACAGATATCCGATGGATTTCTAAATCTGTATATGAATTTTTATTTTCATTTCTAGTATAGAATAATTACTAAATAATATATTAAACATCTATGTAAATACTATGCATTTAAAAAATAAATAATATATTATCTATTCATTCAAACATTTTTTTTGTTTATTATACAAATTGATATATGGATTTAAAATATTTTCTCAATAATTTTTTTTCCAGTTTGATGCTTTATCTTGGATAATCTTTTTGAATACTATAGGGTAATTACAAGATATTATATATTAGAATATTTTTTTATTCATTGACAACACGTGCATACCTACAGACACAATTGTTCAAACTCAGAACCTCTAAGGAGAACAACATTCCCTTTAACCATCAAAACTTTTTGATGGGTTCTTAGATAGAACTCTTAATTGGATACCCGATGTTAATATGGTATTCAATATCTAAGGAAGATGTCACATATGACGTTTAATGACATCATTATTTTGATAAGTCAATGTCATATAAGCTAGTTGATTGGTAGTTGAGCTGCCAAGCAAATCTAGGTATAATTTTGAATAAATTTCTAGGTTCAGGTATGAATTGAAAAAAATAGCTAGTTCATGTATCAATTCGTAAAATAACTCTTTTTAAAGTATAAGATACTATCTGATTGGTTTGCCGCCTAGTCAAGATGGCCGAGTTGGTCTAAGGCGCCAGTTTCAAGTACTGGTCCGCGTACTAAAATTAAAAGCTCGATGAAATCCTCAAATCGATATTGGTCTCTGATCCCAAACATCGTTATTTGCACCACTAAACTTTAAGATTTAAGAATTGATTTGTTTATATCATAAAATTTATAATTTTGTCAATTTTAATTTTAATATTTATTTTTAAGTGTACTAATGGCTACATAAACATTTTTTCCCTAAATACCACATAATCCTAAAAATTTAAAAGTTAAAGGACTAAATTTTAATTGAACAAAGAGTACGGGAACTAACAACAAATTATATTTTTTTTATTTACATGTTCATGTCCTTGCCCTTAGGCCTATTCAAGGTCGATCAGATCGAGCTATCAATTCAAAGCTCAACATGATATTCAGGGAATTTTAACGTGCGACAGCCTAATATACGGTTAAGGGAAGGCGTTATCAATTTTTTTATTATATTTTTTATAAAATCGGTAAAAAATTACCAGAAACATTATTATTTCTACCGGTTTTGTTATTATTGGGTACTTTACCGGGCTTGGTAATATATCCGGTAGAAAAAAATAATGTTTTAGTTAACGCTTTACCGGATATATTATCAAGCTCCGTAAAGAGCTCAATAATGATTTGGGTAGAAATAATAATGTTTCTGGTAATCTTTTACCGGTTTTGTTAAAAAATAATAAAACTAGTAACGTATTTCCTTAGCTGTATAGTTGTACGGTAGAATTTTTCATAATATTCGGGAGGATTTAAATAATATTATGCCCGCAAATGGGTTAGATTAAGAAATAGATTCGTTTAAAATATTAGTTTGACATTAGACTCCAATATTTAAGGCTCGAATTTCATATAACCCGCTTTTATTATTGTAATATATTTTGTTGAAAGTGAGAGGTATTCCACTATTCGTATGGTTGAAATCCCTCCATCATAACTAATAGCTCTCCATCCAAATCAAAAGAAAATATCATTAAATATTTATATCATGTCTTCATAGTGCAATATACTCCTGTAATGTCTTCTTAGAATGATATATTGATTATTTCATATATTCTTTTAAAACGCAAGACACTATACTGTCTTTTTAGTGTAATGTATTTTTTTTTGTATCTATCATATTTTCAGATAATGAACTGTCTTCGATAAATTCTATCGTTCTTATATTATTTCAAATCAAGATTCTTTTATAATATCTTTCTAAAAGTCTATGATACTCTAAAATATGAAATGTTACCATTACCGCATGGCTTGTGTTCTTCATTATGAATATTTATCTAAAATAATTGAAACACTCCATCTGCACGAACAACCATAACGCTTTAGGTAACATATGCCATCATGGCTCAAGACTAAGCATAATCAATTGTCCAATAAGGAAGAAATCACCCCACAGTAATTATGCAAAATTAACTATTTTATTAATGAATTCTTCTTTATTTTTATTAATTTAGGATGAGTATAAAGAAATATCTGTTGAAAGATAACACTTAATAGTTTGATATTGAAAACTCATATTCCTAACATTCCTGACGCTCGAACATGAGATCTCAAAGGATAAAAATAATTTATTTACCACTAAAATTGATTCGTTCATACTTATTAATGAATTCTAAAGAATAAAATTGAAACATAGATCATTAGATTTTAGCACATTAATATAAACTTATATTAACATGTTGATTATCTAATGACCCATATTTCGATTATAAATATATATTTTTTTAATTCTCCATTCTACATCACCATTTACTGAACTATAAGAAACATTTCCCTACAATCAAGTTCATAATGTAGAAATTTAAATCTCCAAGCCTAACTCTAATCAATTACAAGAAGAGCATCAACACATATGAATACATTTTATAATCATAATTGATCGAGGAAACAAAGAAAAACTACATGATAAGAAGTGCCCAACACCCTAAAACACCCAGCTGGTTCACACATTTAAACCCCACCAAAACTCAAGAACAGCACACTGAGAGCAGCCATGGAGAGCAGCACGGGAGGCGAAGACACCGTCGCAACCATCAATCCATTCGGACCCAACTGGAAACCCGAATCCAAGAACAACATGCGACCCACCTTGACCTCCTTGCCTGCCTCCAAAGTCTGGATCCTAACATCGTTCCCCCCCTCGATATCTCCCTCCGCTTCGTCTCCGCCTTCAACCGCCGCTCCTTCTCTCCCACTCCTCCACTCCCCACGCATAAGAAGATCTCCCACCCACCCCAGCCGCCGACCCAAAACATCTCGCCCTCATCAACCCGAACGAGGCGGTAAGAACGCTGACGATAGAGGCAACCCGTTGTCGGTGGTGAGAGCGATGTGGGGAGTGTTTACTTCACAGAGTACCGTTCAGGGCGATAGATTCTTCTACGGTTTTGAGGAGTTGGAGAACGACGAGAATATAACCGCGGCGGAGAAGGCTGGGATGCGTGAATTGGGTGGCGATTCCAGGGCGATTCTCTCAGTGGAGTTGGCTTTGAGATCAATGGCGGAGGATAACGGCGGCCTCGAGATCGAAGAGTTTGTCGTCGGTGGCAAAAGCAGGGTCATGGTCTTAGCATCGATCGAATCCGGATAGTTAGAGAATTACCTGAAGAACCTCAAAATCATCTTAAACGAGAAAGGATAAACAACCCTAACGAAAGTGAGAACTGGCAAATTAATAGTAACAGCAATCGAGTGGCTAGCACCGAGACCCATGAGTGAAATGTGGATGGGAGGGGGAGACCCTGGTATGATGTACCCGCCGGGTGGTCCGATGGAAGGCCCGAGAGGTCGGGGAATGGGGATGATGGGTAGGCCGCCGATGGCACCGAACAGTGGTCTTTTGCCGGTGGCGAGACCGAGTACCGAAGAGGATGATTTGAAGGATTTGGAAGCTTTGTTGAATAAAAAGTCGTTTAAGGAAATGCAGAAGTCCAAGACGGGTGAGGAGATTTTGAACATCATTAATCGCCCTACTGCTAAGGAAACAGCTGCGGCAGCTAAGGTATATCGGGTTCATTTAGGTTTTTTTCTTTCTTTCTTTCTTTCAATTCAATGTTTTCATTTTCTTGCTGTTTATTTAGTTGTTGATGTCTGCAAATTACTTGTTATAGTTTAAAAGCAAGGAGGTTCACAAGTGAGGGAGTATTGTTCAGCTTTAACCAAGGAGGACTGTCGAAGGCAATCTGGCACTTTTCTTGCCTGTAAGAAGGTATAACAACAATAAACTGTTAGTAGTAGGGATGGAAAATTTGATGTTAGGTGTTTTTGTTCAATTGTTCGATATATTCATTAGCCTGAAAGTTTGCATCATTTGAGTTGTAGCCTATACTGTTGTTATCTGATCTTGTGCGGTTCTATCTTTTGTCTAGCTTATAGAACTATCCTTCTATGATTCCTTATTTGCCTATTTGCAATGTTGTTTTTTTTTTTCATTTTTTCTGTAACACTTGTCAGGTACATTTTAAGAGCATAATTGCGCTTCATACTGACATCAGTTTGGGGGATTGTTCATTTCTAGATACTTGCCGACATATGAAGGTAAATCTTTTTTATACTGATGGAAGTTCTTTGCTAGCTTTCTCTGTTGTCAACTTATTAGAACTACTACTTGAGAGTAATGCCACTCTGATCTTGTTCGATAGACATGCAAATATGTCCATTACGAGCTTGACCAAACACAAGATGATCTTGGTCCTGAGAAACCTTTGAAGCCACCACGTGCTGAATATTGTTCGGAAGTGGAACTTGGTGAACCACAATGGATTAATTGTGATATCCGGAATTTTAGAATGGACATTCTGGCGCAGTTTGGTGTCATCATGGCAGATCCACCATGGGATATTCATATGGAGTTGCTTTATGGAACAATGGCTGATGATGAGATGCACAATCTTAATGTTCCCGCATTGCAGACTGACGGTCTGATCTTTCTTTGGGTCACTGGACGTGCACTGAAGCTAGGGCGGGAATGGTTTGTGCTTTATTCTGCACGTTTGTTGATTTTAATATATAAAATTTTATCCATATATGTAAAAGCAAGCAATCGTTCGTGCTTCTTGTTGTTTGGAACAATGGGGTTACAAGAGGTGTGAGGAGATTATTTGGGTGAAAACAAATCGACTTCAGTGAATAATTAGAACTGGAAGAACAGGTCATTGGTTAAATCATAGTAAGGAACATTGCCTTGTAGGAATCAAGGGAGATCCAGAAATAAACAAGAATATTGACGGATGCCATTGTTGCCGAGGTTTGAGAGACTAGCCGTAAGCCAGATGAGGTTTGTGGGGAATTTATATTTCATACCCTACATATTTGGCAGTCCCAGTTACAATTATTAGTTTACCACTTCTTGATGCTTAAGGATGCTGATGACCTAGATACTAATTTTGAAATTTAATGTTGTGCATCTTACAATACCAGAAATGGCCGATCTTTACTGCTGTTGTAGTGCTTTATTCATTTGCAATGACATGTTTTGTAGTTGAAGAACTTACTGGAAACTTTAACTCTGCAGATGTACCCCATGCTAGAGAGGATAAGTCCAAGGACAAGGAAGCTGGAATTATTTGCTCGCATGCATAATACTCATGCAGGGTATGGTATCTCGCTTTTAAAATTATTCAAATATATTATCATTTACGATAGGGTATGTTTTGAGGAACAAACTTGAAGGTACCTAGATGGTTTCAAGGCTTAAATATATTATGGATTTGTCCCATTAAGTACCTAATGTTAATTCCCCCTGAATAACTAGCTATTACTATAATGGTAAGTGGTAAGTGGGCAGTTGTAGTGGTTTTAGAGCCCAGTGAACCTGAACTCTTTATTGTATTCTTGGGTGTTTAAGCAGTCTTGTTTCTACATGTTTTTCCATCAGATGGATATCACTTGGGAATCAGTTGAATGGAGTTCGATTAGTCGATGAAGGCCTAAGAGCGAGGTACAAGGCTGCCTACCCACATAGAGGTACAACCTCCCTCCCCCCAAAGCTACAGCAATGGAAATAGACGCTACTGCTGCTACAAGTCCCTTTGCCACAGAGACAAGATCATTGTTTGCGGACCCTGCAGCTCCTGAAGACAGGGCAATGCCTGTAGATGCCGACATGGTCGTCTGAAATACAATCAAATGCTGTTGGAAAATTGTTTGAATAGCGCCTCTTAACTTAATTTTTGCTATCTCCTATCAAACATCAAATTACCAGGCCAGTTTTACTGATTCAGTTCTTTCTAAAGTTTGAATCTTGATTTCATATGACATCAAGCCTCGAACATTTGAAAGTCGAGGATAGTTAACTAATGTAACCTGTTGCTCTAAACGAAATCGAGCTTGGCGGAGGCTATGGAACTTGAAGTCCTGAACCCACTTTCCCCATTATGTTTGTCATGTGTACGATTCAAAAACACCCCATCAATTTTGATTTTTTGAGATCGTTTCGGTCGGATCTTTTAATGTTAAACAGTTCAACTTGGCTTGATTTTTGGTTTTTATTTAATTTTGATTTTGATTTTATTTTATTTTGAGATATATTTGATAAAGTTTTTTTTAATATTTTTTGAAAAAAGAATTTTCAAATAAATAATAATTTTTATATACTATCTTTCGACTAGAGATGCACAGAAGCCGGATTTTAATCCGATCCGGATCGGATAAAAACCGATCCAGTTTTTTCTCCCAACCCAAAAATCGGATTTAAAAAAAAACCAGATTGGATCCTAACCGGTTTGGAAGGCCGGATGGTGTAACCGGTTTCGGTTTGCAAAAAAATCGTTTTTTTTTTAAATTGGATTTTTTCGGATAAAAATCCAGTTTTTTTAAAAAATCGGATTTTTTCCGGATAAAAAACCGGTTTTTTATCCGGTTTGAAAAAAATCGGTTTTTAATCCGGTAAAAAAACCGGTCGTTCAATTTTTTCCCAAATCGGTTATACTATCCGGTTTTTAAATATCCGATCCGGTTTAAAAAAAACCGGTTTTTCCAAAATACGGTTTCGGATATTTTTTAGACAAAATCGAATATTCGAATTTTTTGCGCACCTCTACTTTCGACATTAAGATATATTTTTTAACGAGTTTCCTTTGCTGGGGACACATGTGAAATAGTGGAACATTGTTGGGGACAGATGCCCGGAAGCTAATTTGTATGCTGTTGGATGGTCTCATGGTGCAAATATACTCGTTCGATATCTTGGTCGGTTGATATTTGCAACATAACGAAATCTAAAACATAGATCTCTTTTAGACCAGTCTTTAAAGCTTTTCTGGTGTCTTCTTCTTCTTCTTCTTTTTCATTTTGTGTGTGGCTAATACAGACAAGACAAACTAGCCAGAACTCATACTATCCTGCATTAAAGCAGCCTCCAACTCTCTCGGTGGCACTAAGAATTCATGAATTCCCAACTGAGCCCCACGGCTGAGGGCAGCTAAGCGATCATCAGCATTTTTCTGTTCTCGGCAAATATGACGCATCTTTATAGATCAATCCCGCTCCTTTAACTCGAGCAAGGCATCCAAAAGCGAATTTCCACGAATCGCATCAGAAACATTTGACCAAATCTTGATTACCTCGAGGTTATCTGTTTCCATCTGGATCTGTCTATAACCAAGCTTCCAAGCGTATAAAAGGAATATCTCTCAGGACATGTACATAAAGATGGGTTTCTATTGTAAGTTCCCAGCTAAGTTACCCCAAATGTTTTTAAAATTTACTTTTGGAGTCCTAAGCAATATTATATAGATCGTTTTTCATGTCAAGATTAATTTTCTATTTAAGTTAAGAGGTGCTTTTCTGAAGTTGAAACTTATAATTTTGATTTTTATATACATCATTATTACTAGAATATTCTTAATATCGTGAGTTTGAACGTGATTAAACCTATATCTTTAATTTAAGGATTGATAATTTTTTTTTGAAATATTATACCATAAAAAATATCATTGAACATCTAGTTTTGTATTTTATTTAATTAAGTTTCTGTAATAAAAATATTTTTGGTCTAATTTGATTCTGTTTTTTTTACACACGATTGTTTTTAATGTTCATTTCATAAATTTACTGAAAATTTTAAATTTATTTTTGTGTAATAGAATTATTTTAAAATATATATTAGTCTTTTTATTTTTTTAATTGGTGTAATTTATGTCCAAATTATTTTCAGTTTGTCTTGAAATGTATTTTACAATATGATTATGTGTCCAATTACATTTTACTACTGATAATTTCGCTATTTAGATTGATTTGAGATTTTTTTTTTTGAAATCTTCAGTTAGATCTTAGAACTTTTAATTTTGATTACTGGCGAGTTTTTTTTTTTTAAAAATACAAATAAGTCAAAAAGTTTTATGGATGCTATATTTGGTAAGCTAGAATGATTTTGTGTTTGAGATTTATTAATCTAGTGCTTTGATCATTTTTAGAAAAAAATATTAAAATATTCCTAAAATTAATTTTTATATTAATATAATTTAAGTTAATTAAGAATATATTAATATATCTAATTTTTTTTTGACTCATTTATATTTAAAAAATATATATAAATTAACCAAAACAAACAGTTCAATGAACTTAATTGAATAACTCAAATGAATCCAAATATATATATAAACAATTGGATAAAAAATATGTTTTAACAAGCAAAGCTTTTAGAGATAACCATGGTGTTGTTGGATTGGGTCCAAATGGGATAATAGAGAATCTTTGGAGGCCCTATTTGTGTTTGATACGATAAAAGCCTTAGAAATGCAAAGGGATAAGATGGATGGGTGGTTGGCACTGGCAGGCCCTACTGCTTACTCATGTCGGTGCCCACGCCTGTCCTTCTGTCTTACATTATCCACCTCTCCCGGTCTTATACAGTACATCGTAAACTCATTATAGCCATCTTTCCGAGTTTATTTATGCCCACCATCTGGCAATACTTATACCGTATCACCTTTCCCTTTCATTCTTTGAAACTTCCAAGTCATTTCAACGGGCGTTTTTCACTGCATCGACCGACTACCGTTGATCGAAAGACATCTTGGAAAGACAAGGAGACAAGTGAAATGCTCATAACTTATATTTCTATTATGTTATAGTAAAAAATATGTTATAGTAAATATTCCGATATAATAGAGGAAAAGAAGAATGCTTGGTTCCATAAAAAGTGAAAGAGCTTTTGGATTCATTGTAATTTTAGTTTTTAAGACAATTTAGGTAACGCTATGTCAGATTAATACCAAAATTTATTAAATATCTAACAAACCAGGCCACCTTCTCTGGTTTTATATATGCCTTCAAATCCACCACGTCTCTTCACAAAACCCTTCTCTCTCTCAAATAAAATCTTCGATTGGTTTGTCGGCTTCCCCTGTTGAATTAAACTATGGCAGAAACCCAGACCCGTGGCCATGTTTTCCGCCGTAAGAAAAGAGGTACGGGGGCCGATGAATTTGAAGGCGATGATGTTTTCGTGGCAAAGAAATCAATGTGGCCCACAATGGCAACGGAAAACGACCCTGCCGCAGCATTAGCCAGCGCCCGCCATGAATTCGGTGAGCATGGAGGCGTTAACATGTCCATCGAAGCCTCCGCGACCTTCACCGTCATGGAACCTGAAACCATGCGCCGTATGTTCGCCGGTAAGCTCGGCCCCGATCGTGATTTCTTCATCTATAACCGTCATTTCAATCCCACCGTCTTAAATCTTGGTCGTCTCATGGCAGCCCTTGAAGGAACCGAAGCTGCCTATTGCACCGCTAGCGGTAATTAGTAATTTTTTTTATATAAAAAATTGTGGTTTATAAATGATCTGATTTGGTGATGACAGGTATGTATGCTATATCATCCGTGTTGTTGCAGCGGCGGACATGTGGTGGCATCAAGGATGCTGTTAGGTATGTCTCATAAATATACCAGTAAAGAGGATAGGAGATGGAGCGGAGTGAGCGAACATCAACTGTCCTTACAAAGAAAGTCTCGTTGTGGGGTTACGAATTATGTGGGTTAAGGGTGCGGGGGCGTAGCCCCCGCGGTACGGTACAGAGTTGATTTTGTAATTATGTACCAGGGTTTTCTATTATAAATATAGATGTAACCTAGACCTAAAATATCATTGAATAAAACTTCTAGCGCCGCCTAGGCACCGAGGACGTAAGCACATTGCTGAACCTCGTAAAATTCTCGTGTTCTTTTGTTTTTTTACCCGTTTTCGTCAACAATTGGTATCAGATGTCAGGAGCAAAATTCGAAGTCGCGAAATTCGATGGTCAGGGTAACTTCAGATTATGGCAAACGAGGGTGAAGGATCTATTGGCGCAGCAAGAGATCTTGAAGGCTTTGCGACCTTCAAAGCCGGCGTCGATGGATGAGGAAGATTGGGAAGAATTGCAGCAGCGAGCGGCAGGAACCATACGATTATGTTTGGCGGACGAGGTCATGTATCACGTCATGCATCTATCGTCTCCAGACGAAATTTGGAGGAAGTTGGAAAGTCAGTTTATGTCCAAATCCTTAAAGACAAAACTGTATCTGAAGCAGCGGCTGTATGGGCTGAAGATGCAGGACGATCACGATTTGGCGCAACACGTGAATATCTTCAATCAAATCGTTTCTGATCTGGCTCGGCTTGATGTGAAAATTGAGGATGAAGACAGCGATGATTCTGTTGTGTTCGTTGCCTCCCTCTTACGAACACATGGTGACTACTCTTACATATGGGAAAGAGACTATCAACGTTGAGGAGATTACTGCAGCCTTGTTGGCTCACAACCAGCGGAAGCAGAATGTAGGGGAAAGCTCTCAAGCCGATAGCTTATATGTCAAGGGTAATCGAGATCGTGGACGGAAGCCAGAGAAGGCAGGGTCCGGGAAGCGGAATTCCAGATCCAAATCCAGGGATAAGAAGACGATTCACTGTTACAAGTGCAAGGAGGCGGGATATATGAAGTGAGACTGTCCGAAGTTGAAAAAGCAGACTGATGAGAAGCGTGATGGCTCATCCAAGTCTGTGAACATGGTCGAGGATGATAATTCTGATTGTAGTGAGGGTGATATGCTTTCTATTTCAATGACACAATTGACGGATGCTTGGATTCTTGATTCTAGATGTTCTTATCACATCACGCCAAATAGGAAATGGTTTTCGACATACAGGCCGGTTAATTCTGGTTCGGTTTATTTGGGTGATGATCGATGTTGCAATATTGTTGGTATTGATGATGTCAGAATTAAGATGCACGATGGCTCCGTTCGGACGTTGAGTGGTGTTTGAAATATCCCAGACTTGAAGAAGAATTTGATTTCCTTGGGCACTTTGCACAAGAATGGTTTTATCCCTAAGGCTGACGAGGATAGGGAAACCATTCGGATTGTTAAAGGAGCATTGACTGTGATGAAAGGCAAGATGACTGCAGGGAATATCTACAGATTGTTAGGGAGTACCGTTGCAGGTGGAGTTCACTCTGTTGAGTCTCGTGATGATACGACAAAATTGTGGCATATGCGCCTTGCTCATCTTAGTGAACGTGGTATGGCAGAATTACACAAGAGAAACTTGTTGCATGGTGTCAAAAGCTGTAAGCTCGATTTTTGCAAGTATTGTGTTCTTGGTAAACAGACTAAAGTTCGTTTTAAGACTGCGAAGCACACAACTCAAGGGATTCTTGATTATGTGCATTCTGATGTATGGGGGCCTTCCACGACATCGTCTTTGGGTGGATCTAGGTACTATGTTACTTTTATTGATGATTTTTCACGGAAAGTTTGGGTGTATTTTTTGAAACAGAAATCTGAAGTTTTTGAGAAGTTCAAGCTGTTGAAAGCTAAGGTAGAAAACCAAACAGGACAAAAAATCAAGTGTTTGCGGTCTGACAATGGTACGGAGTACACAGATTCACAGTTCCTACAATTCTGTAAGGAGCATGGGATTCAGAGGCATTTTACAGTGCGCAAGACACCACAACAGAATGGTGTTGTGGAATGAAAGAACAGGTCATTGAATGAAAGAGCCAGATGTTTGCGGTTGAATGCGGGGCTTCCCAAACACTTCTGGGCTGAGGCTGTTAACATGGCGTGTTACCTTATCAATAGATCGCCAAGGGCATCGCTGGCTGGGAAAGTTGCAGAAGAG
The DNA here is from genome assembly GCF_006381635.1 of Hibiscus syriacus. Lineage (NCBI taxonomy): Eukaryota > Viridiplantae > Streptophyta > Magnoliopsida > Malvales > Malvaceae > Hibiscus > Hibiscus syriacus. The sequence goes on from NW_024062636.1 coordinate 107,279, forward strand.
GTATGGACTGGTCATGATGTTAGTTTTGATAACTTACGGATTTTGGTTGTCCTGCTTATGTGCATGTACCTGCTGATGAGAGATCCAAACTTGATGCAAAATCGAAGGAGTGCATTTTTCTGGGTTACAAGAAAGGTGTCAAAGGATTCAAGTTCTGGGATCCAGTTGCGAAGAAAGTTGTGATTAGTAGAGATGTCATTTTTGATGAACAGTCCATGTTGCAGCAGAAGCAAGACACGACAGTGGTGAATTTCGAGCAGTTTCCAGTTGAGAAACCAGAAACTTCTCAACCGACTTCTGGTGGTTCCACTACGGATGATTTGCAGGATTATAGTCTCGCCAGAGACAGGGTGAGACGGACGAATATAAAGCCTCCAAACAGATTGGGTTTTGAAGACTTGGTATCTTTTGCACTTATTGTTAGCAGTGATGATCCGGTTACTTTTCATGATGCCGTTACTAGTCAGGAAAACGACAAGTGGATGGTAGCCATGGTTGAGGAGATGGAGTCTTTGAATCACAATCGCACATGGGAGTTAGTTCCCCTTCCTGAGGGTAAGAAGCCGATTGGTTGCAAATGGGTGTATAAGAAGAAACCAGCAGTAACAGAAAAAGAGGGGGGAGAAGTTCAAGGCTCGTTTGGTAGCTAAGGGTTTTTCACAGCAGAAAGGAGTTGATTATGATGAAATCTTTTCTCCTGTGGTCAGACACACTTCAATCCGAGCAGTACTTGCATTGGTGGCTAGTTGGGATTTGCATTTAGAGCAGATGGATGTTAAAACTGCTTTTTTGCATGGTGATTTAGAGGAGCAGATCTACATGCGGCAACCTGAAGGTTTCACTCAACCTGGAAACGAGCATTTAGTTTGCAGATTGAAGAAATCTTTGTACGGGTTGAAATAGTCTCCGAGACAGTGGTATAAACGGTTTGACTCCTATATGATCAAGATTGGCTACAACCGATGTGAGTATGATTGTTGTGTCTATGTTAAGAGCCTTGATGATAATTCTTTTATTTTTCTATTACTGTATGTTGATGATATGTTGATTGCTGCGAAGAACATGGATGATGTTATCGGTTTGAAAACTTTATTGAGTCAGGAATTTGATATGAAAGATTTAGGTGCTGCAAAGAAAATTCTTGGAATGGAAATTTGCAGGGACAGAGACTCAAGGAAACTGCGGCTATCTCAACGGGGTTATGTTGAGAAAATGCTAGAAAGGTTTGCGATGAGCAGCGCGAAACCAGTTAGCACTCCATTGGCGAATCACTTTAAGCTCTCATCAGAACAGTGCCCTAAGACAGATAAGGAAGCTGAAGATATGGCAAAGGTTCCGTATTCTAATGTAGTTGGCTGCTTGATGTATGCGATGGTATGTACTCGTCCTGATTTAGCTCATGCTGTTAGTCAAGTTTGTAAGTACATGTCTAAACCTGGTAAGCAACATTGGGAAGCAGTCAAGTGGATCTTTCGGTACTTAAAAGGTACTGTGGGACATGGAATTGTTTTTGGGAGTCAGCGGGATAATCCTTTGGTTGTAGGATATGTGGATTCAGACTATGCAGGTGACTTGGATAATAGAAGATCTACGACAGGGTATGTCTTTACTCTTGGTGGAGGGCCTATTTGTTGGAAGTCTACTGTTCAATCTGTTGTGGCTCTATCTACAACTGAAGCTGAGTACATGGCAGCGGCTGAAGCTGCAAAAGAAGCTTTATGGCTTACTGGTTTAGTGAAGGAGTTGGGTGTTCAACAAGGTGGAGTTCAGTTGCTTTGTGATAATCAAAGTTCTATTCACTTGGCTAAGAATCAGGTGTATCGTGCTAGAACTAAACATATTGATGTAAGGTTCCACAAGATCAGAGAGTTGGTTGCATCTGGAGAGGTTTTGTTTCAGAAGGTACATACTGATGAGAATGCCGCTGATATGTTCACCAAGCCAATTACGACAGACAAGTTCAAGCATTGCTTGGACTTGTTGAATGTTTCGAGTTGTTAAAGAAGCAAGGTAACCCAACCCACATTGAAGTTTCCAAGGGGCAGGATATTCGCCAAGGTGGAGATTTGTTAGGTATGGCTCATAAATATACCAGTAAAGAGGACAGGGGTACAGGGTTGATTTTGTAATTATGTACCAGGGTTTTCTATTATAAATAGAGATGTAACCTAGACTTAAAATATCATTGAATAAAACTACTAGCGTCGCCTAGACACCGAGGACGTAAGCACATTGCCGAACCTCGTAAAATTCTCGTGTTCTTTTGTTTTCTTTATCCGTTTTCGTCAACAGACGCTCTACGGCGGCACCCATGCACTTCTAACACATTTCTTGCCCCGAGCCTGTAACATCACGACCACGTTTGTCGACATAGGCGATCTCGAAGCAGTGAAAAATGCCATCGTCGAAGGAAGGACCAAAGTCTTATACTTCGAGTCTATGTCGAATCCACCCCTCACCGCAGCCAATATCCCGGAACTTAGTAGAATCGGACACAAGAAAGGAACCACAGTGGTGGTCGACAACACCTTCGCCCCAATAGTTCTTTCCCCGGCTCGGCTCGGTGCCGATGTAGTCCTCCATAGTATCTCCAAGTTCATCAGCGGTGGGGCCGATGTTATTGCAGGTTCGTTTGTCAAATTTTCACCTACGCTTGTCAGACATTAATCTTCATTTGTTTGATAATTTGTTTAGGTCAATCACGTGTCGTCTTGTGATTAATGGAGCTTTAATTGGAATCCTAGAATGTTAAATTCAGTTCAATGCAGCCAAAGCTAAAGTTTGGCTTTTATGAGTTGTGGATGCCTACTTATTTCGTGAATGATGCTATGCTCTGACTGATCACTCGAAAGCTGCCAAGGCGATAATTATTATGCACAGCGCGCGCACACACTCTCTTTTCCATTTTCATATATATATAATATTATTATAATTATAGGATAATATACATTTGAATTTTTAAATTATTAATATATATATATATATATATATATATATATATATATATATATATATATATATATATATATATATATATATATATATATATATATATATATATATATATATATATATATATATATATATCTTATAATAGTTACTTTAATCCGAATCATTTAAATATAATAGCATATCTTTTACCATTTACTTGTAGTTTAGCTTTAATGGCGGATAAGGATCATTATCATGCATGTGAGTAGGTGTACGCAGCCATCATCCTCTTCTTGTCCTTGTCATGGATATGCTTTCTTGTGATTTGTTTTTCGTCTTTTTTGTTTTTTTGAATCAGATCTGTTCAGATAACTTACATTGTTAGTTGAAGATTGAAAGCGTCTCTTATTCTAATTTTGATGTTTGTTTATTCATTTGATTAGTGTTGGATCTAAATTTCGTACCAAATAGGTTCAAGAATTTAATTAAGAGGCTTACTACTGTTTTTTACTCCACTTTTGTAGATATTTTTTTCCAAGTTTTCTTACTTTTTACAAGAACTTTTTAGACCCAAATAAGATCAATTGAACCCCAATAAATTACACGTCAATCCGCCCCTGCATCTAGCTTTGCCAAAGCTTTTAGTTTATTGAATTGGTAATCTTAATGACAATTTTAAGGAGCTGTTTGTGGACCTGCAAGCCTAGTGAACTCGATGATGGATCTTCATCAAGGTGCCTTAATGCTTCTAGGCCCGACTATGAACGCCAAAGTTGCCTTCGAACTGTCCGAAAGGATTCCTCACCTGGGCCTAAGAATGAAGGAGCATTGCCGCAGAGCCATGGAATACGCCATTAGAATGAAGAAACTAGGCTTCAAAGTCATATACCCAGGCCTCGAGGATCACCCACAACACGAGCTATTGATGTCCATGGCCAACAAGGAATATGGGTTCGGTGGGCTTCTTTGTGTGGACATGGAAACTGAAGAAAGAGCCAACAGGCTGATGCACCACTTGCAGAACTACACGCAGTTTGGGTTCATGGCTGTTAGCCTGGGTTACTACGAGACTCTCATGTCCTGCTCCGGCAGTAGCACCAGTAGTGAAATGAATGCTGAAGAGAAGGCACTGGCCGGCATTTCGCCAGGGCTGGTGAGGATGTCGATTGGATACATTGGGACACCGGAGCAGAAGTGGAGCCAATTAGAAAAAGCACTCTCTAGGATGCAAGATTCCACCTTGTTCCATAAAAACTAATGTTGCCCTGGTGCAAGGTCTCGTTTATGTTGTGTCTGTTGTTAAAGACTGGTGTTTTGCGTAATATAATGCTTTCTTTTAAGAAGTTTCTTCTTTAACCTTCCCAACTTCAAATGTTATCATTGTTTATATCGCATTATTTTTTAACTTTTTATGATATAAACTGAATTTATGTACTTTATGGCTTATGCATTATGGATTTTGTAACCCTCAGACCGATGCGGGTAATCCGATCCGATTTGGAGTGTCACATTAGGGTCACCGGAGCGACCCATTGTAAAAATCTCAGAAAATTTAAAAACTTTTATTAAAACATGTAAACTTATAAAATCATTAATCGGTATCCAGAATTAAAACAGATTTCCAGACTCAAATATAAAACAAAATACAATGACATGCCCCCTAATCACTTGTACCATACTCTGCAAGCAACGCCGGAAGAACTCCCTTATTGATGTCGATAGTTGCACTGTTACAATTCTTTTAACCTGCAATGGTGAGTAATAGAGTGAGTTTCGGAAAGCTCAGTAATACAGAACTACCAGATGATGCTACATGACATGCAGATAAATGGGAAGCCATAATTTCCTTATTGAATCAAACGTATACCAGTTTGCGGGATAATCTGGGGTTTCTTTAGTAGTTCATCAAGTAGAAACCATGAAGATCTTAGTTCACAGGAAACATTCATATTATCACGTTTTTAGGAAGTCGAATAGGATGTCTAGTGTGTTCCATCAGTACGATAAAATCATAATAGGTACACTAATCAAATGATAGTTCAGTAAATCTCATAAACCATACTGTAGTGGAGCTTTTTAAATTCGTATTTTAAAACCATCGTATAAAGAGTTAACCTAAGGGAACATCTTAGGGCCTGAGAGCCTACCCAAGAAAGTTCGGGGCCACGGGGCCTACCAACATCTTAGGGCCGTAGGGCCTACCCGAGAATGATCTCAGGGCCGCAGAGCCTACCTAAGAGTCACATTAGGTCCATAAAATTTTTCCAGCTTGATCAGAGATTTACTTTACAAATCTATATCTCCAAGATACAATTTATACAATAATACAATTCCATAAACCATCACCGTTAAGTTGGTGCATCCATAAATAGTAACCATAGATTTCAGTGTACCACATGTTAAAACAATAAAACAATTTATTAATATATAGGGAACACACTAGAGAATCCAAGTACTTTTCAGAGGCATTTTGTAGTTATCAGTATGGATAACATGAACTTGTGCAATTTGATCGAATTACAAGAGTAAGACCTTATTGAAGAGAATCGATTTCTAACTGATCTAATCATACATTTCAGATTGATACTTTAGAATTGCACTATGTTTTCATGTGCATCAGGAAAACATTCAGGAACCTTTATGCATAATAATTCTAGATTCAGATTTACTAAGTGTGATTCCATGACCCAAATAATTAGGGGTATTCAGGAACATACTTTGAATTCATAAGATTTTAGCCCAATTGAACCAAATAGGGTATTCAAAATCTTTTCCTTCAACGTTTTCAGACCTGACCGAAGTGATTTGAGATGAAGATATAGAAACGAAGATTCAAGACATTTACAATTTATGTCGATCGATCGGATTATCAAACAACTTGAGTTACACAACTCCCAAACTAATGCATATCGACAAGTCTATTCAATGCCCTTCCAGGGTATTCACTCTTTAACACTAACAATTCTTGTCCATTGATCACCTTCAGAATCATCACCGAATATATCTTAAGGAGACGAACAGATATTCTAAAGGTCTGTATTTCATTTCCATGTTTCAACTATATAAGGAAATACAGACGTACTTGATTCATGGTTCATGACCCATAAGGACAATTCATCATGTAAATTCAACAGTGTTTCCAGACTCATCCAATCACCTATTTAATCCTCAGCCATTGAGGTTACTTAGTTCGTTTAGCAATCAAGTCTATCTCGGATATGTAACATCCCAAAATATGGGTTAGTGACTAAATTGTAAAACTTTAGAATATGGTTATTAAAGTAGGATATTTGAATAATTCAGTGATTTATTCGGAAGTATTTCCTGAAAATTATTAGTAATTATCAAATGAATTAAAGGGTAAAATGATCATTTGACAGGAAAGATTTTTATTTCCTTATAATATAAGGAAACCACGTGTAAGGGATGAAAACAAAGCCATAGTTATCTTCTTCTTCTTTGTTCTTCCATACGAGAGAGCCACAACAAAGGTGAGTTTTCTATTTTGTTGATTATTTGTTGAATTAAAGGTTGAGTTTTGATCATTAGATGATAACTAAGATTAAGGAAAGCTTAAGTTGTCTTATAATCAAAAGATGAAGAAGTTATAAGAGATTTAAAGAAAATGGGTTTTTATATGAAATTATGGAAAGGAGTTGATAAGTTGAATTTGAAGTTAAATTTGACTTGTCATCAACCTAATTAAAGAATATGAAGAATTAGAATTTGATTTAGAACATATTGAAATTTGAGTATGATTTTGAATTCTAGGAAGAGAAGTGGATTTTGAAGTTAAGCATGTATTGAATGAGTATTAATGAGTTTAAGTATGAGTAGACGAGTTAAGTATATGTAAAGGAGTGAAATAGGAAGTGTTTGAGCAGAAATGAGGTGATTTTCGTGCTCAAAATATAATTTCTGGTCATAGGGTATCGATACCATATGAAGGGGTATCGATACCTCATTTTGAACGAAAAATTACAGAATGTCAGTATGGTATCGATACCATATAGGGTGGTATCGATACCCCCATGAAGATGAAAATTTCTAGAATGTAGGCAGGATATCTATACCATAGGCAGGGTATCTATACCATAGACAGGGTATCTATATCTCAGTTAGGGATGTATTGATACCTACTTTATACAAGAAATGAAATTGGTCTTTCCTTTAGTGTAAAAATTGGAAGATTAAAGTATACAATTGGATTATTGATATGTATAAATGTATTACTATGTAGATATAAATGTAATTTCATTCGGAACAAACGAAGGATTAGGATCGAGTCAAGCAAGCAAGGCTAAGGTGAGTGCATTTTATAGTTAAAGTGTATAGAGATAAGACTTGTGATAAGTCTATCTCTGATAATTGAATTCATGTTTCCATTTTCATGTACATGCATATATATATTATTTTTATAGTGATTTCATGCATAATTAATTATGCTTTAATATGATATTAAGTGAACGAATGCCTTTACCAAAGAAACAATCCAGGTATGTGAATAATGAAAATGATTATATGTGTTACATGAAAAGTGATGAAAAGATATGAAATGAGAAATGTATTCATGTTTAAGCCCATGTTATATGATATGAGAGCTATATGTATAGTTGGCATCCCAAGAGTCGAGGGTTTATAGTAGTCCTTCGGATCTTATCCAGTGGTCCTTCGGGACATATCCAGTGGTCATTCGGGACGTAGTGGTCCTTCAGGACAAATATTTACTGCCTCTAGTGGGAATTTATCGAGCTGTGGTGACATCATTAGTGCACAACCTCAATGTACTCATGTACCTCTATTCTCAATAATATACATGGGCAATTGAAAGATAAATTAAAGTGAAAGTGACACAAGAAGGTAAGTTTCATATGTGCATGACATGATTATATATGTCATAGTGAAATATATACATGCATATTGAAATGTAATGATCAAATGGTAAGAATGCATATTCATGAATCTATTGTTACAAGTTTATCTATTGCCTCACTAAGTCTATGACTTAGCGTGTAAGTGATTTACACCTAGGTACCAAGAAACAAGAAGAGCAGTAATAGAAGTGGCAAGGACAACATCACTACTAAAAGATCAGATCAGAAGTAATTAACAAAGTAAGTATTTTGGTTGTGTATATAGTGTTGGCGTGTAATAAGTTGTTAATTACGAATGTTCTGATCAATTTTGAATTTTGTGGTCTTTTTTATGTAAATTAACGTATTTTGTTTTAATGAAAGTTTAAAATTTCCCTATTTTTCTTTAAGCGTTAAAGTTTGAAAAGTCAATGTGACACCTCAGACGCATATTTGGGTCGGATACGGGTTAGGGGTGTTACATTTAATGGTATCAGAGTTAAGGTTTAGTCAATTCTCGACATAAATCAGAGTTTAGAGTGTCGTAAAATGTATACATGCCAACAAAATAGTGAAAACTTCTGATCTGATAGAATAGTTGTTTTGCTAATAGAACTATATGGTTGTTTTTGTTAGATGTCCGAACATGATAGCTTTAGAAGTGAAGCGGGAGTTGATAGACCCGATAAAAGTAGTAATTCACCTGCCCTGGCCAGGCAGAGTAAGAACATGCACCCTCGGGAGTGCCTGTAGCTGATCAAGATGTGTTCTTTGGAATGTTAGATGCGGTATTGACGCGTTTCCAACCTTCTGCTACTTCAACTCCAAAAATGAATGTTGCAAAGGAGTTAAAGGGCTTAGGAGCACCAGAATTTAAAGGTGAAGCATAAGAAGATCCTGTTGCTGTGGACCTTTGGCTTAATGATGTGAAAATTATGCTTGAGGGACTTCATTGTTCCGATGCTGACAAGTTGGATGGAGTTGTCTCCTTACTTCGAGGGCAAGAGAGAATTTGGTGGACCAGCGTTACATTGAGAATATATGGTGATCAAGTAACTAGGTCATTGTTTTTAGAAGAGTTCAAGCATAAATACATCAGAGATCTGTTCATTCTACAAATGAAGCAAGATTTCATGAACCTGAAGCAATGGAACTGTACAGTGTATGAGTACGAATGTGAATTCAACAAGTTAAGTCGCTTCGCTACTGAGTTAATTCCTACGGATAAGGATGCTTACGAATGGTTTATAGAGGGACTGCGTCCTCGGCTGAAAGAGATGTTAATTGTGTTGAATTTATCTTCATTTCAAGAAGTGGTGAATCGTGCTAAAGCTCTAGAAAGAGCTCAGAATGAGAGGTTCAGAGATTCTCGAGCTCAGACATCGAAAAGATCGGGTGCATCATCGAGTGCTGCATCATCAAAAAGGGACAAAGATGTTAGTTCTCGACCCCAAGCGTGGTTAGAATCAGTGGCATCCTTTGCTAGAGGATTAAATTCGATGAGGGTCTGACAAACTCAGTCAGTGGGATCTGGAGCTAGGAGATCTAACCAAAGCCAAGTCCGACAATGCCCACATTGTGGAAAGAATCATTCCGGGATATGTAAAATGATTTCTGGAGCTTGCTTTAGATGTGGGGACATCGGACATTTTATTCGAGATTGTCCCAGGGTATCTGCACAGCCAGAGAGGTCTATTTCTACATGCCAAAGGGGAAGAGGTAGAGGTATAGGAAAAAGTCAGTCAGAGTCTTTTTCTCAACAAGAGATACATTCCACTGCTCCAGTATATAATCTCAGGACCAATGAGGATCGGGATGATATGGAGATTATAACAGGTACCTTTCTTCTGTTTGATAAACATGTTATGGTATTGATTGATACGGGGTCTACATATTCATACATCACTAGTAAGTTAGTGAGAGAATTGAACATTCAGTTAGAAGCTACTATATGAGGTGATAGTGACGAATCCGTTAGGGCACAGTGCTCGGGTAAATATGGTGAGTCGAGGGTGTCCCATACGAATTTAGGGAATTGAATTCCCTGCTAATTTGATGGAATTATCTTTCGAAGAATTTGAAGTGATATTGGGAATGTATTGGTTATATCATTATTACGCTAATGTCGATTGTAGACTGAAAAGAGTAACGTTGAGAAGTCCGGAAGAGGTAGAAGTCGTGGTGTTTAGTGAAGGGTGGAATCCATTGGCAAATGTAATCCCGGTGATGACAACAAAGAAGTTAATGTTACAAGGATGTCAAGGGTTCATTGCTAATGTGCTAGATGTAAGAGCCAAAGACAAAGAGATTGAAGATTCCTATAGTGATAGAGTTCTCCGATGTATTTCCTGCAGAGTTGCCAGGTTTACCTCCAGATAGGGAGGTAGAATTCCAGATTGAGATAATGGCATGAACAACACCCATTTCCATGACTCCATACAGAATGACTCCAAAAGAATTGCAAGAGTTAAAGATATAGTTACAGGAGTTACTGGACAAAGGGTTTATTAAACCAAGTGTATCACCTTGGGGAGCTCCAGTTCTATTTGTTAAGAAGAAAGATGGATCAATGCGTCTTTGTATCAACTATCAATAACTCAATAAAGTGACCATCAAGAACAAGTATCCACTCCCCGAATTGACGATTTATTTGATCAATTGAAGGGAGCTTCAGTGTTCTCGAAGATTGATTTATGTTCGGTTATCATCAATTAAAGATTCAAGATAAAGACATTCCAAAGACGACGTTTAGAACAAGATATGGCCACTATGAGTTTATCTTGATGCCGTTTGGAGTTACGAATGCACCAGCTGCTTTCATGGATCTAATGAACAGAATATTCCAATCCTATTTGGATCAGTTTGTAGTGGTGTTTATTGATGATATTTTAGTGTATTCAAAGTCAGAAGAAGAGCATATTTTGCACTTGAAGATCGTTTTACAGATTTTACGAGATAAGAAGTTGTATGCTAAATTATCAAAATGTGAATTTTGGTTGAATGAAGTGGCATTCCTTGGACATGTAATTTCTGTAGAAGGAATTTGATGAGTGTTCAGAATCGTTAATCTTTGCTCGTTATTTCTTCAGTTTTGAGGATTTATTATTGCTAAATTGGTTATGTTATGTTTGTTTCGTGCAGGTCCTTACTTTCAAAAATTAGTGACAAAACGGGCTCATTCTGTATTTTTTTATTATTTTATCACGACTGGAGACATGGGCACGACTCTGGTCATGACGCGATCTGACGTGGCAGTTTCTAGAAGGTCCAGTCAGCGACGATTTTTAGAAGACTTCCTCCACACACCTTATGGAAGATTGACGAACAGAGTTGCATTAGGAGACTAGTTTAAGTTTGAATTTAAATTAAAAAACAATTATCTTTAGGATTATTTTATTTATTTTCTTTGTTTATCCTTTAGGCTTTGAGAGTCTATAAATACCCACTTGGGGTAAGCCTAAATTCATCATTCGGATTACAATCTTCTTTTCTCTCTAGTTTTTATAAAAGCTTTCTCTTTTTACTTTTCAAGTTCTTTTCATTTTTATTTTATTTTCCAAGCTTTGTTTCAAATGCTAAGTATGACTTTTTTCATGCTTATCTAAACTTTTCATAAGCCGAGAGCTGTTGCGATGACTCAATTCCATCGGGAGAATTGAAACAGGCCCTTCATATCTTCGAAATATCTCTCTCAATCTCTGCGCTTATTTTTCAAAATCAAAACAGTTTTAAAAATCAAAGATCGACTTTGGTCAAGAGGTTGTTGCAATTAAATGTGTGGGAAGAAGATTCGGCTTATAGAAAGCAATTCGACTTCCTGGGAACACACTTGGCGAGATGGCTTCGCCAAGAGGGAATTGAGATCGGAATTGGCTGTTATTGAAGCAACAATCCGAGTCAGACGCCACGAACTTAAATGGTAATTGATCTGTTACAATTGATGTTGTTAGAATCAATTACTAAAGTCAGAATCAAATATTGCCTTGGGTATTCAGTATACAAGATAGAGTCAAGGGGATAACCCTTGTAGACAAAGTAACCGACATGAATCCCGAAGAGAAAATCTTATTCGATGATCTAAAGGAAATTAAGTCAGAGCGAAGCTTGAGGCTATTTTTACAGTATTTATTCACAAACTTTATTATCTTATTTTTTATTTAAATTGCTTTTATTTATTTTTACCATTTTAATTTCATTTTACCAAAACCCCCTTTTCTTATTTTCACGCCTGGTTTAAAACCAATCAAACATAAATTTGTGATTTTCTAAGTCCCTGAGGATTCGACATTTATTTCTCTATACTACGTATTTCCTTATTTATTTAATTGAGAAAAAGGAATTATTTTGACATCAGAAATGACAGTTGTCAAATTGGCGCCGTTGCCGGGGACTTTGCCAAAGTTACTAATTTTTGTTTGCTTTTGATTTATGACCAGGTCTAATCCGGGAGCATTAGTGGAGTACGACCTGGAGATTGAAGCCAAAGCTAGGAGACTCCATGCACAGACGCTTCGAGAAAGAAGGAGACAACAAAAAAATTCAGAAGAAGAATCAAATTCAGGTAATATAAATATGATGGCCGATCTTCATATCCGGGAGTTAGCCGCAACACCTACTGAACAAGTGCCTTTGAGCATTGATTTTCCCCAAGGCGAAACTCCGTACCAAATGAAAACTGACCTTATTAATCTCCTCCCTACATTCCGCGGATTGCCGAACGAGGATCCACACAAACAACTCAAGGAATTTCATATGGTTTATTCCAGCATGGGACCACAGGGAGTAACCGATGACCAAATAAAACTTAGAGCTTTTCCTTTTTCCTTAGCCGATTCGGCTAAGGAGTGGTTATTTTTATCTTCCTCCTAATTCTGTTAGTACATGGGCTCAAATGACTCGTCTTTTTCTTGACAGGTTTTTCCCTGTGGCAAAAGTAAGTGAACTACAAAGGAGAATACTTGGAATCAAGCAGCTTGATGGAAAGTCACTTTACGACTACTGAGAGCGGTTTAAGAAGTTATGTTCTAGTTGCCCACAACATGGGTTAACCGAACAAACACCCATTCAATACTTTTATGAAGGATTATCTCCCCTGGAAATGAAGATGATCGATGCTGCCAGCGGTGGAGCCTCGGTGAATATGACTCCTACTAAGGCTAGAGACTTAATATCAACGATGGCCGCAAATTCCCAAAAATTTTGCACAAACAATGAACCTTATCGAAGGGTTCATGAGATAAGTTCATCTTCCTTAGAAAATAAAATAGACAAGTTAACTGAAGTCGTAAACTCTCTTGTTACAGGAAAGACAGGACAAAACCAATTATGTAGAATATGTGCATTACCTGATCATCCAGCAAACGGTTTTCCACTGATTCAAGGTGACGCAGCAACTCAAGTCAATGCAGTCAGAAATTTTCCGGGACCTCCCCAAAGAGCTTATAATCCTTAAGGTAATACATACAACCCATGATGGAGGGATCTTCCGAACTTCAGTTATACTCAGAACCCGAGACCGAATCAAGACTATCAAGCGAGACCTCCCCCACCACAACAACCGCAGAAGTCATCATTAGAATCAATTGTTGAGAGGTTAACACTTTCCCAGGAAAAATTCTAGAATCATACTGAAGCCCGCTTACAAGAGATAGACAAGTAGATAAGCCAACTGGCTCAAACCATAGGTCGCTTGGAATCACAAGGTAAACTTCCATCTCAAACTGAAGTAAGCCCGAGGGGGAACTTCAGTGCCATCACTCTTCGGAGCGGTACAGTAGTGGCGCCACCTGTTCCATCAAACGAAGCAACCCAAAAGGAGAAAAAGATTGATGATTCAGGGTTCTAGAAAGAGAATAAAGAAGAACAAATAGATGACCCGGCGCCATCTCCCTACGACGTGACACCGTATTTTCCATCAAGGTTAGTTAAATGGGATAAAAAAACTGAGGAAAAGGAAATATTAGACGTACTTCAGAAGGTGGAAGTTAACATACCTCTCCTTGAGGTTATTCGGAAGGTTCCAAGGTATACCCGATTTTTGAAGGATCTCTATACGAATAAATGGAAGCTTACCAGGGATGAGAAAGTGAATTTAGGAGCAAACGTCTCAGCCATTTTCCAACGGAGGTTACCACCTAAACTAAAAGACCAAGGTTTGTTCGCGATCTCTTGTAAAATTGGTAAGGTTGAGATAAAATGAGCATTGTGTGATCTTGGCACATCAATTAACGTAATGCCTCTATCTGTTTATAAAATGGTTACTAACGATCATTTGAAGGATACAAAGATCTCGATACAGCTTGCCGACAGGTAAGTGATCTATCCAGAAGGACTCTTAGAAAATGTATTGGTGGAGAAAAATGACTTGATATTTCCCGCTGATTTTTATATAATTAATATGGAGAATGATCGCACAAGCACATCCTCTGATATCCTGCTGGGGCGCCCTTTCCTAAGCACTGCACACACGAAAATTGACGTGAGAAGTAGAATTTTAACTATGGAATTTGACAGTGAGATTGTTAAATTTGACGTATATAAGGCAATGAGATATCCTGATAAATTGGAAAGTTTAAATTCTATCGATTTAATTGATCCTTTGGCTGATGAATTTTTATAGACTAATTTTTCCTTTGATATATGCAGAGAGCTAGAGGATCATGATGAAAACGTGAATTCTAATCATACTGAATTGAATTTGATTTCTTCCAAGCCTAAAGTCTTACCTTTTATTTTGCTGGCACCCGAAGTTGAACTGAAACCGTTACCTGATCATTTGAAATATGCCTTCCTCGGAGCAAACAACACTATACCAGTAATCATATCAAAAAAGTTATCCGAGGAGGAGGAAAAAGATTTAATCACTGTTTTGCGCCAATACAAGGAGGCTATAGGATGGACCATCGCTGATATAAAAGGGTTGAGTCCATCCACTTGCATGCATAAAATTAAAACTGAAGAAGGCGCAAAACCAACATGTGAAGGTCAACGCCAGCTAAATCCACCAATGATGGAAGTGGTAAAAAAGAGATACAAAAACTCCTAGATACAGATATTATATATCCAATTTCAGATAGCAAATGGGTAAGTCCGATACATGTAGTTCCTAAAAAAATAAGAGTTACAGTGATTGAAAATTCTGAAGGATAACTTGTACCAACACGAGTTCAGAATGGATGGAGAGTCTGCATCGATCACAGGAAGTTGAATTCTTTAACTCGAAAAGTCCATTTTCCTCTTCCGTTCATATATCAAATGATAGAACAATTAGCCGGTAAATCTCACTATTGTTGTCTTGATGGATTTTCAGGCTTCTTCCAGATTCCAGTAGCACTTGAAGATCAAGAAAAGACGACATTCACATGCCCCTTTGACACCTTCGTTTATCGACGCATGCCTTTCGGACTCTACAATGCACCTGCCACATTCCAAAGGTGTATGATTAGTATTTTATTTATTTTATTGAGAAAGGTATTGAAGTCTTCATGGACGACTTCACTGTTTACAGTAATTTATTTGATGAGTGTCTATTAAACTTAAAAAATGTGTTGCGTCTATGCCTAGAATTTGACCTTGTTCTGAATTATGAAAAGTGTCACTTTATGGTTGATAAAGGTTTAATTCTAGGACATATTGTTTCATATAAAGGAATTACGGTAGATAAGGCGAAAATCGATATAATATGTTCACTTCCTTACCCCACTACGGTGAGGCAAATTCGCTCATTCCTTGGTCATATAGGTTTTTACCGTAGATTCATTAAGGATTTCTCTAAGTTCGCGCAACCCTTGTACGAGTTATTACAGAAGGATAAAGCCTTCAATTTTGACCAACAATGCCAAGAATCATTCGACGTACTAAAGGAGAATTTGGTTTCGGCACCCATAGTCTAACCACCGAATTGGGACTTCCCCTTCGAAGTCATCTGTGATGCTTCGGATGGAAGCGTTGGGGCTGTGCTCGGACAAAAGATCGGGAAAGAACCTCACGTTATCGCTTATGCATCCCGTACCTTGGATTTTGCACAACGAAATTATTCAATAATCGAAAAAGAATTATTTGCTATTATTTTTGCATTAGATAAATTTAGATCATATCTTCTTGGTACTAAGGTTATTCTTTTCTCTGATCATGCAGCCTTGAAGTAATTGCTCAGCAAAAAAGAGGCGAAACCACGACTAATCCGTTGGATCTTACTCCTCCAAGAGTTTGATTTGGAAATCAAAGACAAGAAATGATGTGAAAACTTAGTAGCCGATCACTTAAGCCGGCTTCCAATCACTACAGTTGATCCTCCCATTCGTGAAGAATTCCCGAAGGAGAGCTTGATGGTGGCACAAACGTAAATACCTTGGTTCGCAGATATAGTAAATTACTTAGCTACAGGTAAATTACCATTTGATTTAACGAGAGCTGAAGTAAATCGTATTAAAATAGAATCTCGTTTCTTCATTTGGGATAATTCGTATCTTTGGAAGCATTGTTCAGACCAGGTAATTAGACGAAGTGTTCCTGAAAGCGAGGTAAACTCAATTTTAAAATTTTGTCATTCTTATTCATGTGGTGGGCACTTTGGACCAAAGCGGACCGCTCATAAAATTTTGGAATGCGAATTCTTTTGGCCTCATATTTTTCGTGATGCTTATTTGTTTTGCAAATCTTGTGATAATTGTCAACGTGCAGGTAATTTGAGTCAAAGAAACGAAATGCCCCTTAATCCTATATATATATATATACGAAATATTTGATGTTTGGGGGCTTTATTATATGGGTCCATTTGTTTATTCTTTTGGCAACTGTTATATAATCCTTTGCGGTTGATTATGTTTCGAAGTGGGTAGAAGATAAAGCCACTCGGAACAATGATGCTAAAACTACTGTTCAATTTCTATAAAATTGTATTTTTTTCTAGGTTTGGCATACCGAGAGTGATAATAAGCGACCGCGGCATACACTTCTTCATCAACTGGGTGATTGATGTGCTTATGAAAAAACATGGAGTGAATCATAGAATTGCCACGACCTATCATCCGCAAACGAACAGACAAGCGGAAATTTCAAACTGAGAAATAATGATGATTCTTGAGAAAATAGTTAAGCCAAGTCGCAAGGATTGGAGCTTCAAATTAATTGACGCTTTGTGGGCTTATCGGACTGCATATAAAGGACCTATCGGCATGTCACCATATCGCCTTGTGTTCGGCAAGACGTGCCATTTACCAGTCGAGCTAGAACACAAGGCATATTGGGCAGTAAAACAGTGCAATATGGAGTTAGAAGCGGTAGGCGAAACACAGAGATTAAATATACAAGAGCTTGAGGAAATCCGGAGAGATGCTTACAACAACGCCAAAATATATAAGGACAAAACAAAAGAATTTCATGATCGAAAAATTGTTTCTAAATCTTTTTATATCGGACAAAATGTTCTTCTTTTTAATTCAAAATTAAAACTTTTTGCAAGTAAACTTCGATCAAAATGGAGCGGACCTTATACGGCAACTGAAATATTCACTCACGGCGCAGTCAAAATTGAGGACAATTCGGGCACTCGATTTAAAGTAAATGGACATAGGCTTAAACCATATTATGCGAACAACGAAGTTTGCTTAATTGAAGATCTCAACTTAGAAGAACCTGTAGTCTGAACCGGGTCGTCGAGCTAACGACGTTAAATAAAAGCGTTTCATGGGAGGCAACCCATTGTTTTTTCATTAAATTTTTATTTTTACTTTTTATTTTTATTCGATCAAGCATGTTTAATTTAATTTCTATTTTTATTCTAAAGGAACCGAATATTTTTATTCAGACTTAAACGATGAAAAATTGTGGCAACTTCATTCGAACAGTGCCAATTTCGGCTCCTACAGAGCAGTGAATGGTCGAACAAAAAAAAAGGGGGAGCCCAGCTATGCATACCATTTCATTAACGGCGCACGTTAGCAAAACCCAAGGGAGGCTTGTCGCACGATAGCAAAACCCAAAAACAAATTTCCCCCTTTTTTGTGATACATTCTGCTGCCCTATCTCTTTCCTTTATTTTCTCTTTGACCGTGGACCCCACCCCTTTCTCTATCACTTCACCATTTAATTTTAAACTCCCCTTTATTCTCATCAAAACCAAATTATATTCAAACCCAAACACCCCCCACGCACAACAGAACCAAATTAAACCCCAACTTTCTTTCATCTTCTCTAAACCGATCACCTTTAAAAAAAAACACATCCATAGTCTCTTCTTCACCGTCGTCGGCCTTCCTGAATTATTCCATTCGTGCTAACGTGCTTCAACCCGTCCACTCCTCTCTATGATGGTGAGCACAAGAAATCAATCGGGCAACACCACAGCTCATTCGCCCGTCGTACTTGGTGGACGTCGTCACATCAACATTCTGACTTTTTTTGCCATCCCGAGAGATTCAGACTCCTTTCCGCCGCCACCTGCTCCTTTTTCTATCATCCACAACAGTCGATTTTGCCATAGTGTTCGATGCATTCGGCGACATCGGAAAATACTCCGGAGGTAAATTCTGATCCTATTTCTATTCAACTCACGGCATCAAAATCGAGCCGCCCACTTCTTCGCCTTCCACCATGGCCGTGGTCGACAGTATATCCAGGGAGTATTCTATTCCTTCTTTTGCACTTTAATTTTTTTTTCGTTTTGAGGCAAAACACTTTAAGTGAGGGGGAGTAGAGTGTATGATTAAATTTCCCTTTGCTTGTCTTTATGTTTCGATGCTAGTATGTATTGGTTGGATTTGTCAGAAATTTCATTGATTGTCTTTGTCTTGTTGAAACTCTTTGGAATGCTATGCTTTGTTTGGGAACACATGATTGTTTAGGTTAAGATGTTCTTGATAGCGAATAACATAAATTGTGATCAAGTCAGTGTTTTTGTGATATTCCATAACATTATTGGTTGAAATGTGATTAGTTCAATGCATGAAACAATTTGGTGAGATTTGAGCCTTTACGAGCATATAATTTTCGCTCGCATTTTGTTTGATTGAGTGTGTTGAATTTGGCATTGATATTCTAGAACCTACATGTTGAATACTGTCGAGATTACACATGAACATAATGCTTAAAAATGATTTGGGCACCATAGGATTAACCATCCCGTTTCCCCGCTAAATAGCCTACCCATACATTTTTTCCCTTTAGTTAAACACTTTTGAGTCTATTCCCGTTTTTATTGTTTTCACCACATTTATAAACCCGAGCCTTTTTGTTTTATCCCTCTTTTCTACCTTTTCAGGGAAAGTGAATAATTTTACCATTGTATTCTCCATCAAAAAAAAAACAGCAATTCGAAAAAAAAGAAGTTGTTCGAAAGAAAAAGAGAGAGAAAAAAAAGAGACATGAAAGAAAAAATGGAAAACAAAACAACAAAAGTGTGAAAAAATGTATTTCGATAAGAAATTTGTTGTTTGATATGTCGTCTTTTTATCTTGTTGTGCTTATTGTTCCGATGGAGTTGAGATTTTTAGCCATATTGTTAGCCTTTATCCCACATTTACCCTAGCCCCGTTACAACCAATAAAAGACCCTTTGATTTATGCATCTTGTTCTTATTAGTAGTGGAGATTTGATTTACTTGCAGGCCTATGGTAATATCATGTCAATTTTAACGTTTAGCGTTTCTTTACCCCAAACACATTAAGTGATTTGAGTGAATCCTGGTAAGGTGTTGAGTTATGAGCATTAAGATTAATGAATGAATGGATAGTACAAATGCACTTGACTTGTTCCAATTGATGATGTTCAATTGATTGATTTCTTGACTTGAATAGTTATTGTGGTCTCTACCTTGCTTCCTTAAATGTGAAACTTGATAAAGAACAATAAATGAAATTTTTGACTAGTTTGATTAATCATACTTGAGGACAAGCATGAGATAAGTGAGGGAGAATTTGATGAGTGTTCAGAATTGTTAATCTTTTCTCGTTATTTCTTCGATTTTGAGGATTTATTATTGCTAAATTGGTCGTGTTATGTTTGTTTTCGTGCGGGTCCTTACTTTCCAGAATTAGTGACAAAACGGGCGCATTCTGTATTTTTTTTATTATTTGATCATGGCTGGAGACATATGCATGAATCTGGGCATGACGCGGTGTGACGTGGCAGTTTCTAGAAGGTCCAGTCAACGACGGTTTCTAGAAGACTTCCTCCCGCATGCCTTGTGGAAGATTGACGAGCAGAGTTGCATTAGGAGACTAGTTTAAGTTTGAATTTAAATTAAAAAACAATTATATTTAGGATTATTTTATTTATTTTCTTTGTTTATCCTTTAGGCTTTGAGAGGCTATAAATACCCACTTGGGGTAAGCCTAAACTCATCATTTGGATTACAATCTTCTTTTCTCTCTAGTTTTTATAAAAGCTTTCTCTTTTTACTTTTCAAGTTCTTTTCATTTTTCTTTTATTTTCCAAGCTTTGTTTTCAAATGCTAAGTATGACTTTTGTCATGCTTAGCTAAACTTTTCATGAACCGAGAGTGTAACATCCCGAAATCCGGGTCAGTGACTAAAATGAGAATTTTTGAAATTTAGTGATAAAGGTAAAATAGTTAAATAGTTTAATGACTTATTGGAAATATAGTTGAAGGTTGTTTGGTAATTATTGAATGAATTAAAGGGCAAATTGGTCATTTGATAAAAAAAGAAGAATATATTTTCCCCTTTTATAAGAATGAATCACGTGGGGGAAAAGAAAGAGTTATCTGGAAACTCTCTTCTTCTTCTTTTCTCCCGTATCTCCAAGCTCAAAGGTAAGTTTCTGATTTCTTGATTATTTGTTTATTTAAAGGTTGGGTTATGATCACTAGATGATAATTAAGCTTAAGGAAAGCTTAATTTGTTCTTAAACAACAAGATAAAAGATATAAGAGAGATTAAAGATTTTGAGTTCTTGAATGAAATCTTGGAATAGAGTTCATTACTCATATTGGAAGACAAATTTGACTTGTCATCAACTTAATTAAAGGATATGAAGTGTCAGAATTTGATTTAGAACATGTTGAAAATTGAGTGAAATTCTTAAATTTTATTTGGAGAATTGGATTTCTAAGTTTTTAAAGGTATCGAATGGATAATAATTAGTTTAAGTAAGTGTATGCAAGTTAGGGATATAAAAGGAGGTGAAATATAAAGTGTAGAGAAGATTATAAAGAGATTTTCGTGCTTAAAATGACATTTCTAGGCTATGTGCATCGATGCATCAAGGATAAATCCAATAAATCATTCAAGGTGTATCGATGCACATGAAGTGCATCGATGCACTAATTTAAAATACAAACATCGAATGCCATCTGTGCATCGATGCACCCCATTAAATATAAACATCGAATAGGATTTATCAGTGCATTGATGCATAAGGAGTGCATCGATACACCCCCTTAAATATAAACATCAAATAGGATTTATGCATCGATGCATGGTGTGGTGCATCGATGCATGCCTTCATTAAAAGATGAAATTAGCTTTTCCCTTAGTCTAAGCAGTGATAGATTATAGTATATCGATTGGATACTGATAGTATAAATATATGATTGTGTAGATATCGATCGAGAGAAAGTTTCGGAATGATTGAAAGATTAGAATTGATCCAAAAGAGAAAGAAATCCATAGGAGTAATTGATAGCAAGTGAGGCCAAGGTGAGTGCATATTAGATTGTATATGATATAAAATGGAAATAAGACTTGCGACAAGTCTATTTCCTATAGTGTTATGCATAAATTCATGAACATTAACAGGTGTTTGTTATGAATTATATGTTATTGTAGGTATGATATGATTTGTATGAATATATGTTTATATAATGAATAATATGCATATATGATATATGAATATAAGAGATTAAGTGAATGAACATAGATGATTTGCATGATTATATAAGAATAAGATATGATATATATGTTTATGAGAAACCATGGAAGTGATATGAACTATGTGAAATATGATACAAAGTGATGTGATTATATCGTCACAAGAGATAAGAGACAGATGAAAGTGAGCTACGTGATTATATGAATATGTGACATGATATATGTTGTTAATGCCCATGTTATATGTAAAGAGAACTAGAGGTATAGTTGGCATGCCAAGAGTTGAGGGTCTACGTGGTCTTTCGAGATATATATGTATCCTTTGGAATATTTACAGGGTCTTTTGAGACAGATTTGATCCACTGGAATATGCATATGGTTCTTAAGGAGTGGTCCTTCGGGACAAATACAATACATAGGTCATTCGGGACAAATCTCATAGCCACTAGTGGGACCCCATACGAGTTGTGGTGATTACATAGTGCACAACCTCCATAGACTCACATATCTACAGTTCTCAGAAATATACATGGGCTAGACAAAGATATAGCAATAAATATATTACATGTGAAGAATATGTTTTTGTGATATTTGTTGATATGTGTATTGCACGAATCATATGATGATATGTGTATTTTTTGGTTACACGAAGCATATGTTGGTTAAAAAGGTTAGGTTCAAGAGGATATGATCAACACATATAAATGATAATAATATGGATAGTGAAATAAGATTAATGAAGTAAATGATGAGTGTATGTTTCTGTGTATATTTGATTATACGTAATGTGATATTGTTTTGTGTGATAGCACAATATGATATGTTCATGCATGGTTAAGAAGTTAGAGTTTCTCTTATAAGTTTAATGTCTCACTAAGTCATAGACTTAGCGTGTGAGTGTTTCACATGTAGGTTCTAGAAAGCAAAGTGAGAAGCTAAGAAAAGAAAGACAGGTCAACATTTTCCTTACAAAATTTCAGATCAGAAAATAGATGATTTAAATGTGTTTGGTTAATCTGAATATAGTTGGCATGTACTAATTGATTGAGTTGAATATGCTTTGATCAATCTTGGTATATTTTGGTCAATTTGTGTAAATAAACAGCTTTTATTTTAATGAAAGTTTTAAATTTTCTTTGAATTTTGTCAAGCGTCAAAGTTTGAAAAGTCAATGTGACACCCTAGACTCGTTGAGGGTGTTACATTTAATGGTATCAGAGCTAAGGTTTAGCCGATTCTAGGCTTAAACTGAAGTCAAATGAGGTTTAAAAATATGTACATGCCAACTCAAAGTGAAATTTTTTGATCTGATGGTGTAAGGAGTATCTTATCTTGCTAATAGAATAAGATTTGTATGATATAGTAGAAATTGATTATAGAAATTGTCGAAGTGAATCGATAGCTGACAAATCTGATGGTGATAGCAATTCACCTGCCCTGGCCAGGCAGGATGAAGAGCAGAAACCTCAGAAAGTGTCTTATAAGATTAAAGGTTGATTTCAGAAATTAAAATCATATTTGAATAGTGATAAAAGGTTTTCACTGTTTCGAATCGAAAAAGTGATATGGAGAAGTTTTGTTATAAAGTGAATAAGATAGAATATGGTGAACAAGTGTCACCATAATAACGTTAAAAAGATCAAATGATTGAGTTAGAATTGCCAAAGAGTTCAAGGATAAGTGCATCAGCGACAAGTGTATAAGGTATATGAAGCCATAGTTTATGAGTTTGATACAGAGGGAAATCGTAATGTGTACGGACAAGAGTACAGTTTGATGAGTAGAGTGAAAGGTTGTGAAGCTAATTTAAATGAAAATGATGCATACAAGTGATGTGTAGAGAGCTGGTGTCTAGATTAAAAGGAGTGCTATAGGTGTTGAATTGGTTCCCTTTTCAAAAGTGGTTATTGTGTTAAGGTTCTGGAGAGAACTCAGAATGATTAAGGGAACTAGTATTTCATAAATCACACTATCGAAGAGAGATAGAGATTATGATTTTCAACTACAAACTTGGTTGGAATTGGTTGTATTCCAAGTCTTTTAAATGGATCAAGTGATGTGGATATTGTTTTGCATTCTAGAAGGAAAAACTTAGCGTTGGCTAACAAGAACATGTGATGGGAATGTACTAGAAGTATAAGATTATAAGATATTTTCAGGATATGATAACCAAATTTAAAATGGATCTGGATACAATTGTATATTTGGACCATAGTAAGGTGATATAGTAAAGGAAAAGGATTTGTATATTTGAGTAAAGCTGATGATTGATAAGAAGAGTTCAAGAATGAGTATATCGATGATCAGATTATAAGACAAAGGAAGTCAAAATGTTAAGTTGAGCAACGGAAATTTCAAGATGTATATGATTGGTTGACTAGGGCTTGTGCCCTAGATTGAATAGATATTATTGATTAGCTATCAGAGTAAAAGTAATAAAGTTATAAGATTGGAGGAAAAGATAAAGTTGAGTTAATCAATTCTGATGTGGATTTGAATATAGTTGTGTATTCTGATAAGATAACTATGATGTATACAATGAGAAAAGTAATTGTATGGAGCTTTAAGGAAGGAAAATACAAGTATAAGAGATAGTAAAGAATGAAGTTCTGTATAAGAATGGGTTATTAAAGTTATGAGGATGCAATGAAGATTGGTACACAGAGATGAGTATAGGTGATAGGACAAGAGTATATGAATATGAAATGAAAGATATGATTTATGTATAAGAAGATTTAATATTGGGTTCTTGGTCAAATGATGATGGAAAACGTTTTTGGTTATTGTTATAAGGTAATTAGAGATGGATTTATGAGGTTATGTAACAACCCGATTTTCAAAATAATATTTAATTAAAATTGGAGGGTTTAATTGTGAAAATTTGGCGAAAATTTGGGACTGAATTGAAAGATTTTAAAACTTGGAGCTTGTTTTAAAGTTAAAGAAAATTCAGGGACCAAGCCCTGAATTTAACCTTGGAGTGTCGGCAGGCAATTGTTATATGCGTGATTTCTGTTTTGAAAAACAGAAATCAATTTCACAAATCATTCCTCACGCACACAACTTCCAAACTCGATTCCGACGCCGTCCGAATTCCGATTGTTGTTTTGAAACCACCGTTGTGTTCATCATCGAGCGAGAAACAAACCCTTCAAATTAATTGAAGCAAAACGCGGTCAAACGTCAGGAATTTCCAGTCAAAGTAGCGACGGTTTTGTTAGCTCTATCGCCGAGGAAATCTTAAATTCACCGCTGATCGTTGCTCCGTTTACGACACCTCCCGCACCATCGTGTTCCTTGTGCCGTTCCGAGTTCACCGGTGTCAACCTTGTCCGCCGTAGACGGCGGCGCGTGAGGAGGTGGTGCAGTCAAAGATTCGGCCGATTTGAAATCGAGCTCTCCGCCGTTCAAAAATTTGAACCGATCGTTGTAAGTATCTCGAAATCGCTCAAAATAATTTTTAGAAATTTTTCCGGGATTTTTAGGGCCCTGGAGGACGCCTCACGCGCCACACGCGCCGCCGCAGGGCGAGTGGCTGCTGGAAACCGGTTTAACCGGTTTTCAACCGGTTCTGACCGGTTTGACCGGTTTCAACCGGTTCGAACTGGTTTGACCGGTCTGAACCGGTTTGACCGGGCTGACCCGACCCGACCGTTGACTGTTGACCGTTGACTTTCTTTGACCAAAACTTAAAATGGCTTTGACCGAGCATTAAACGACTGTTAATCTTTTCCGAGTATACCTATCCTGATAGTTTTCGACGTGCCGAATCCGTTTCTGTGGTCCGTTTTGTCAAATTCGAATCCGAACGTCTCCAAATCTACGGTCAAAGTGGTTGACTTTGACTTTGACCAAGAATTTGAATTTTCGGAAAGTCATACTTTATGTTTTTTGACGCCCTGATTCTGATTCCGCAATCCGTTTGGCCAAATTCAGACTCGAAATACCTCAAATTGATAGTCAAACCCGAAAAATGCTTATATACTTAAGAAGTTTAGCTTTGAACAATTAAATAGGATTTGGGACTGATAAATATTATTGTTTAAAGGTACAAGAGACTCTCCGGATCGTTCGACAGCTCGACCCAGCTCTTCTAGATCAGTTAAACCACGTGTACCAGTATTCACCCGTTCGAAAACTATAGCAGAGCATGGTGAAACCAGCAATCCGTAGATTTGTTATTTGAATCTATTGTCGAGGTGTGTTCACTACTTATTACTGAACTGGTTTATTGGTTTTAATATGTGGTACACCGAATTCATTGGTTATTGTTTTATTGATGCACCAATTTAATGTGACAATTTATGGAATATGGCTGCTATCTAATTTTTGTTTTGAAATGGTATATGATTACCATGTTTTTGGATTTATGGAATTTGTGTCACGGTGCAATTGAATTTTGGAATTGAATTACGATGGAATAGCTCTGATCAAGCTAACTGGGCCTAATGTGACTCTTGAGGGCCCCAAGATGTTTCATTAGGTCGGCTTTCCTTTGCTGTGTGCTTAGGGTAAGCTATATGGACTTATTGACTTGGGCTTAAGGATACAAGCTTCAGAGCCTATCCTTAAGTCGACTTTCTTTTTGCTATGTGCATAAAGTAAGCTATATGGAAAATAATTTTGGGAACTACTGATGGTGTACCAGAAAAGGGTTTAAACTATGATTTTTAAAAAGTTAAACTCTTTTACGAATTTGTGAGATTACTGGACTATGATTTGTACCTATTGTAATTTTATGGAAATGTTGGGACACACTGAGCCTAGCTCACATTTTGAAAATGTTTTCCCCTTTCAGATACTGTTGGTTAGATACCTTGGTTCGAGCACTTGGAGGATCAACATATCTCTTGAAGTAAATCAGATTGTAATGTTTTTATCTGGCAAGTTGACTTTATTTTGGTGACATGGACCTTATTTTAAAATATCAGATTTTATAATGATAACTCTTTTGCTAATACTGCTCGGTTTATTGTGATATTGAATTTGAAGACATGTTTTAAATTAAATTATTATTTATTGGTACTATATTTACGAGTTGGATTTTGATAGTATAATTTGTTTATAATTTCATGTTATTTATAATGTGATTTTATATTGATGGAATAACGGTTTCGAAAAATGTATTTAATAATCATAATGTGATCCACTAGACTTAGTCGAAACGCATAGGCCGGGTCTAGGGGGTTACAGGTTAAGTTATGAAAATGGATGTTTCTGTCTATGTGATTAGTGACATTATATGAAATTTTAGAAAGGTCAGAGGAAAATGCAGCATCGAATGAGAGAAAAGACATGAATGGATTGATGTTACTGGTTACTGTGTATATAATAAGTGACAATAAATAAATGTATAAAAGAAAAAGGAAATTAAAGAACTAAAGGAAAGAAAGGTTAAGTACATGAGGCAACATGAGAACATTAGAAGATATGTTCTTATGGATATGTTCAGTGAAAATTCGAGGACAATTTTTCTTTAAAAGAGGGGAGATTTGTAACATCTCGAAATCTGGGTCAGTGACTAAAATGAGAATTTTTGAAATTTGGTGATAAAAGTAAAATAGTTAAATAGTTTAATGACTTATTGGAAATATAGTTGAAGGTTGTTTGGTAATTATTGAATGAATCAAAGGGCAAATTGGTCATTTGATAAAAAAAAGATATTTTCCCCTTTTATAAGAATGAATCACGTGGGGGAAAAGAAAGAGTTATCTGGAAACTCTCTTATTCTTCTTCTTCTTTCTCCCGTATCTCCAAGCTCAAAGGTAAGTTTCTGATTTCTTGATTATTTGTTGATTAAAGGGTCGGTTATGATCACTAGATGATAATTAAGCTTAAGAAAAGCTTAATTTGTTCTTAAACAACAAGATGAAAGATATAGGAGAGATTAAAAATTTTAAGTTATTTAATGAAATCTTGGAATAGATTTCATTACTCATATTGGAAGACAAATTTGACTTGTCATCAACTTAATTAAAGGATATGAAGTGTCAGAATTCGATTTATAACATGTTGGAAATTGAGTGAAATTCTTAAATTTTATATGGAGAATTGGATTTCTAAGTTTTTAAGGTATCGAATGGATAATAATTAGTTTAAGTAAGTGTATACAAGTTAGGGATATAAAAGGAGGTGAAATATAAAGTGTAGAGAAGATTATAAAGAGATTTTCGTGCTTAAAATATAAAGTGCACATTGAATGTGCATCGATGCATCAAGGATAAATCTCAGAAATTGTTCAAGGTGTATCGATGCACATGAAGTGCATCGATGTACTAATTTAAAATACAAACATCGAATGCCATCAGTGCATCGATGCACCCCCTTAAATATAAACATCGAATATGATTTATCAGTGCATTGATGCATAAGGATCGATGCACCCCCTTAAATATAAACATCGAATAGGATTTATGCATCGATGCATGGTGTGGTGCATCGATGCATGCCTGTTACAAAGAGCTGTCGCAATGACTCAATTCCATCGGGAGAATTGAAACAGGCCCTTAATATCTTCAGAATATCTCTCTCAATCTCTGCGCTTATTTTTCAAATTCAAAACAGTTTTCAAAATCAAAGATCGACTTTGGTCAAGAGGTTGTTGCGATTAAATGTGTGGGAGGAAGATTTGGCTTATAGAAAGTAATTCGACTTCCTGGGAACACACTTGGCGAGATGGCTTCGTCAAGAGGGAATTGAGATCGGAATTGATGGTTATTGAAGCAACAATCCGAGTCGGACGCCACGAACTTAAACGGTAATTGTTCTGCAACAATTGATGTTGTTAGAATCAATTACCGATGTCGGAATCAAAGATTGCCTTGGGTATTTGGTATACAAGATAAAGTCACAAGGATAGCCCTTGTAGACAAAGTAACCGACGTGAATCCCGAAGAGAAAATCTTATTCGATGATCTAAAGGAAATTCAATCAAAGCGAAGCATGAGGCTATTTTTACAGTATTTATTCACAAACTTTATTCTCTTATTTTCTATTTAAATTGATTTTATTTATTTTTACCATTTTAATTTCATTTTACCAAAACCCCCTTTTCTTATTTTTCACACCTGGTTTAAAACCAATTAAACATAAATTTGTGATTTTCTAAGTCCTTGAGGATTCGACCCTTATTTCTCTATACTACGTATTTCCTTATTTATTTAATTGAGAAAAAATAATTATTTTGACATCAGAAATGACAGTTGTTAGAATTCGAGTGGATCCTCAAAAGATTAAAGCTATTATGGAGTGGGAAGTTCCAAAGAATATATCAGAAGTTCGAAGTTTTCTGGGGTTAGTTGGTTATTATCGAAGGTTCGTTAAAAACTTTTCGATAATAGCTTTACCTCTAACTAAGTTATTAAGAAAAGAAGTAAAATTTTCTTGGACTCAGGAATGCCAAGAGAGTTTAGAAAAGTTAAAGAAGATTTTGACAGAAGCTCCAGTGTTAGTCCAACCTGAGTCTGGCAAGGACTTTGTAGTGTATAGTGATGCGTCTCATAATGGTTTGGGATACGTGCTAATGCAAGAAGGCAAAGTGGTGACCTATGCTTCGAGGCAACTAAAACCACATAAAAAGAATTATCCAACGCACGATCTGGAGGTGGCTGCAGTGGTGTTCGTAAGAGTTTAAAGTACTTGATGACTCAGAAAGAGTTGAATTTAAGACAGAGAAGATGGGTGAAATTTCTTAAGGATTATGATGTTTTGATTGATTTCCATCCCGGAAAGGCAAATGTGGTAGCGAATGCCTTAAGCTGAAAGACGTTTGCAGCCTTACGAGCTATGGATAGTAGACTATCATTAAGTGAAGATGGTATTATCTGTGCTGAATTGACTATCAAGCCATCATGGCTAGATCGAATTAAAGAATTGTAAGCTAAAGATGAAAAGTGTTCAAAGAAGCTACAATAAATAAAGAGTGGAGAATGTACAGATTATGAGATGAAAACTGATGGGAACCTATATTATCAATGGAGGCTAGTGATTCTAGATGATGATGAGTTAAAGAATGATTTATTAACGGAAGCTCACTGTAGTCCATTAACGATGCACCTAGGAGGAAACAAAATGTATATGGACCTCAAGAATCGATTGGTGGCTGGGAATGAAGAAAGACATTACAAAATTTGTATCTAAGTATTTGACTTGTCAGCAAGTTAAGGCTGAGCATCAGGTTCCATTGGGACTATTACAACCAATGTCGATTCCTCAGTGGAAATGGGAGAACGTAGCGATGGATTTTGTAACGGGGTTGCCTCTAACTCCGAATAAAAGAGATTCAATATAGGTGATTGTAGATAGGTTGACTAAGTCAACTCATTTCATTTCGATACGAGCTGATTTCTCTATGGATAAGTATGCTGAGTTGTATATCAGAGAGATTATACGGTTGCATGGTGTACCTGTTTCCATAGTTTCTGATCAGGATCCTAGATTCATATCACGATTTTGGAAGTCTTTGTATGGAGCATTGGGCACACGACTGAACTTTAGTACAGCGTTCCATCCTCAGACAGATGGTCAGTCTAAACGAACTATCCAAATTCTGGAGGATATGCTAAGAGCCTGTGTAAAAGAATTCAAAGGATCATGGGAAAAATACTTGCCACTTGCTGAATTTGCATACAACAATAGCTATCAGTCAAGCATCAAAATGGCTCCCTATGAAGCTCTATATGAGAGAAGATGTCATACGCCCTTGAACTGGTATGAACTTAGGGATAGAGAAATCCTTGGTCCTGAGTTGATTCAAGAAGTAGAAGAATATGTCCAAATAATTCAAAGTAATCTCAAAGCAGCAACTGATAGACATAAATCATATGCAGACCTA
This sequence comes from Hibiscus syriacus, assembly GCF_006381635.1. NCBI lineage: Eukaryota > Viridiplantae > Streptophyta > Magnoliopsida > Malvales > Malvaceae > Hibiscus > Hibiscus syriacus. The sequence goes on from NW_024062636.1 coordinate 137,725, forward strand.
AAAAGAATAGAAATTGAGTTCCAAGTTACAGATAAAGTGTTTTTAAAAGTATCTCCATGGAAGAAAGTTTTGAGGTTTGGTTGAAAAGGAAAATTGAGTCCTCGGTTCATTGGAACCTATGAGATCGTAAAAAGAGTGGGAACATTGGAATATAAACTAGCTTTACCACTTGAGATGGAAAAGATACATGATGTCTTTCACATTTCAATGCTTCGAAGATATAGATATGATCCTACTCATATCGTGACACCAGAAAAGATTGAGATTCAACCTGACCTGACTTATGAGGAAGAACCTGTTCAAATATTAAATCACGAAGTGAAAAAACTAAGGAATAAGACTATTCCTTTGGTCAAAGTGCTATGGAGAAATCACAAGGTAGAAAAAGTGACGTGGGAACGTGAAAATGATATGAAGATTCAGTACCCCCGTCTATTTGTACAATGAAAATTCGAGGACGAATTTTCTTAAGGGGGAGAGATTTGTAACATCCCAAAATATGGGTTAGTGACTAAATTGTAAAACATCAGAATGTGGTTATTAAAGTAGGATATTTGAATAGTTCAGTGATTTATTCAGAAGTATTTCTTGAAAATTATTAGTAATTATCAAAGGAATTAAAGGGTAAAATGGTCATTTGACATAAAAGATTTTTATTTCCTTATGTGATTTATTCGGAAGTATTTCTTGAAAATTATTAGTAATTATCAAAGGAATTAAAGGGTAAAATGGTCATTTGATAGAAAAGATTTTTATTTCCTTATAATATAAGGAAACCACGTGTAAGGGATGAAAACAAAACCAGTGTTATCTTCTTCTTCTTTGTTCTTCCATACGAGAGAGCCACAACAAATATGAGTTCTCTATTTTGTTGATTATTTGTTGAATTAAAGGTTGAGTTTTGATCATTAGATGATAACTAAGCTTAAGGAAAGCTTACCAAGCTCGGTTCACAATTTTGAACGGCGGAGTGCTCGATTCTGAATTGAAAACTTTGACTTTCTCACCCCTCCACGCGCCGGTGACGACAGAGACACGGAGGACACCGGTGGAATCGGAATGATGCAAGGAACACGATGGTATGGGAAGTGTCGAAAACGGATGGCCGGATCGACGTGAATCGATGAAAAACCAACAAAATTTGAGTTGAAACTGACGATACTTCCAATTAAAATTAACGACAAATGACAACGATTCACAACGAGTGGTTTGAGGGGATTTGTTCATCGGTCGACAACGAACACGATGGTGGTTTCGGTTTGTCGAACGGAGGTTGGACGGTGAGTAGACCGGAGATCAAAGTGAGTTGACTGGAGGAGAGAAAATGAAAATTTCTGCATAAAAACATACGGGAATGGGGGTTTATAATTCTCCCCAAAATAAAATAGTTAAACTATGAGTTTAGCCACTGAATTTCCTACACTTTATAAAATGGTCTGCCAACTTTGAAATATTACAATTTAATCCTTAATTTCTTCCAAAATTCCAATTAAATTCATCACTTTTAAATTTCTAAAATTTAGCCCCTAAATTGGGGTGTGACATATTTTCTTCCGTAGTTGATTATCATTTCAAGGAAAACTTTAAGTCGAAATTTATGTTTTGACATGAAATCAAAAACAGGTGGCAAACAGGTAATTTGGATTGGGTTCAGTTCAGTTCAGGTCATTTTTGGTGGATCATTTCAGGTTTAGACTCAGTTCGGGTCGCGTTCAGTTCGGTTTGGATCATTTCATGTTTCATTTTGTTCGGGTCTATAGTAAGTCGGGTCTGGTTGAGTATTAATTCGAATCAAAATCAGATCAATTGATTTTTGATTTGGATCAATATCGAGTTTGTTGATTTTAGGTCGAGTCAAATTTGTTCCATTGTTTTTTCGATCGGATTAATATCATATCAATCATTTTCAGCTCGGGTCAACCTTGGATCTTTGGGTTAATTTGTGTTAAATTAATTATGTGTCAAATCAAATATATATAAAATCATTAACGTAATTTTGTAAAAAAATTGTGTTTTTTTAAAAAAAACAATTAATTTTATTCAAAATAGGAAATACTTAAATATACAAAAGGTGTCCAACGTATGCTCATTTTTTCAATTCAGTGCCTAACCTTTTTTTGTTCCAGTTTGGTGTCTAAAGTTTCATTCCGTAACTCAAAATGGGTCACGCCATGACGGACCGTTAAGTTTGGTCGTTAACTCATTAAAAATGCCATGTGGCATATTTTTAATATTAAAAAATGATTTCTGAAAATAAAAATGAATTAAAATAAAAAATTAAACCTTATTAACTTTTTACCCATTAATCCTAAATCATTTTCCCTCTTCCAGTTCACTCTCTTCCTATTCCTTTTGGATAATCTGAAAATTTGCATTGAACCATGATAATTTCTGTTTATTATTGCAATTGAGGAATATAAAATCTATTACTACCAAAAGCGAACCAAAAAATTGATTCCTTTTTGTTTTTTAATCAAACCTATTAGAGTTAAGGAAGGAGAACCGTCGAAGAAGTGAAAGTGTTGGTCAAGGTCAAGTTCAAAGGTAAGTCTGAAAAAGAAGTTTATGTGTGATTTTAATTTTAATGGTAAGTATTTGCAATGGAAAATCCAGATTTTGCTTTGCCAAAATTGGTGTTCCTATTATGAGTTCTAATTAAAGGACAAAGCTTTGAAGAAAAATAAAGGGTACCAAGAAAAAAATAAAATCAAAAGCTATGGAAGGTAAAGTTACTTGATCTCGAATAAGAATTTGGAGATTTTTTTTTACATTTGTGTTAATTAATGTTTTCTCTTTGTGAGTTCACTGTAATATGTAAACAAACTTGGGTGTATGGAGAAATGTTTGGGCAAAAACCCTAACAGTTTTTATAAATTTGCTTTTTAGACCCTTGTGGGTTGTTGGGAAAATGAAGAAATGTAAAATTCTAACCATGATTTTTGTTTGCAGCAAAAGGGTTATGATTTTTTTATTGAATTGTAGTCTTGTTTGCTTTAGAGTATTTTTGTTTCGAAGTTTTATTTTTAATGATTTAATGCCGTTTAGGGTACACTCATCCCACCACAACCTCTGACCCGACCTAATCTCCTTTCTCGTCCCGATAACTGAATTCGTCGTGAAGCTGAAAATCTTTCGCCTTAAACGGTCTTCGGAGTGAATCTTCGTCGTGGTTCGAGTCTCTTGTGGGTTGAATAAAAAATGGGTTTTCCATTGTTAGAACAACAACCATCTTCTTCAATGGAAAATCTTCAGTTTCGTCGCCAATCATGAAGAACGTCGCTATTATCCATTTTTTCGGGAAAAAAGAATGGAGCGAAAGAGAAAGAATAAATGGATATTTGAGCTGCAGAGATGAATGTTGCATTTAAGGAAAAATATATTAATTAAAATAGATTAATTAATTTCTTATTTTTAGAAATTATTTTTTAATATTAAAAAATGTGACAGGTGACATTTTTAATGGGTTAACGACAAGACTTAACGGTCTGTCATGTTGTGACCATTTTTGAGTTACGGAATGAAACGTTAGGCACCAAACTAGAACGAAAAAAACGTTAGGCACTGAACTGTAAAAACGGGCATACATTGGGCACCTTTTGTATATTTAAGCCAATAGGAAATATCACAAATTACGATAAAAATTTACAATTACAATCGTAAATTAAGCACATAATTAGAAAAATTTCCTATAATCATTGAAACAAAACTAGCAACTTAAGATCACATAAAGACCATACAATGAAATATTAAATCTAATCAAGAAACTCGAACAAAGATAGATGTAAACAGATTCGATTGCATTGGCAAACGAACCACAAAAGAGGATCAAGCTATAGAAAGACTATTGACAAACCGCAAATTAGACTCGAGATACATGAAAAGCTATCAACGAACACAAATCGAATATCCAAATCCAATCCGAGGGTCCATATCACGTTGCTAAATAATATATAATAATAATAAAGATAAAATATTTTTCACTTTGACTCAATTATCGGGTTAAAATTGGGTTTGGTTCATATCAGATTTGGGTAAATTAAATTTTATTTACTTTCGGTTAGGGTTTCGATTCGGGTTCATATTTGTTCAACTAAAATTCATATTTTTTCGATTCAGTTCTGTTTGTTTGGGTTTTGAATCAAAATTGAGTCATCGTGTTTGGATTTATATCAAGTCTCGGGTTAGATAAATCAGTTCAGATAATCGAATTCAGGTTAAATTTGTCAGGTCTAATCAAAAGTGGATTCAAGTGGTGAATTTACTAAACAAGTTACTCAAATAAAATTAAACATTACAACATACAACTCAAGCAATTCCTATATGAAGGTAGCAACGCTCTTTGTGAAATAACATCCCGCCGTTGCTACATTGGAGGGGTTTGCGTCAAGTATTTGGGAGACAAGGCGATGTTGTGGACTCGTTCATTGATAGAAAAATGGACAGAACAGGAAAAAGATTTGGTTTCGTGAGATTTTTAAATATGAGGGATGTAAATAGAGTAATTGAAAGATTAAATGGTTTCAGTCTATATTGATCAAGGATTTATGTTAGTCTTGCAAAGTTCAATGGAAGATCTTCGTATTGAAGGAAAAAACGATTTTTAACAGATCGAACAGCTCATCCGTCTCCAGGAATTAATGAATAGGATGGCTGGTAAGGTGAGACCATATGAAGCGCAATCGGGTGAATCCAACTTGCAAAGTGAGGCACGAGTTAGAATTGAAAAGGGTGCGATGAAGGTAAAAAGAATCCAGGGCCATGTTGAGGAAGAGTCCTCGTGGAAACTTAGTAAATGTTTGATAGGAACTATGGCAACTGACTGCAGTTCGGAAGTGGTTAAGTTGAGACTCCATAACTGGGGACTAGGAGGTTTTGATATAAAAATCTTGTGACGTAAAAGGTTTTTAATTGATATAAAAGATGAAGAACTGCAAAAGCTATTGGAGGAACAAATTTGGCTCTATTGTTGGAAAATTTGAGTCATCGTGTTTGGATCTATATCAAGTCTTTTGAAAAATTTGTCCAATCTTTGTTCTCCATGAAGAGCGTTACTAAGACAGATCCCTAACAATACAATAGCAAAAAGGAAGGATCTCTTGTAAGGGGATTGATTCCTAGCTGCCTGCTTCCCTTAAAAACTTGTATGAAATCCTAATTTTTCAAGAGAGTTAGCCTATACAAAAAGTAGCCATTTCCTCTCCTATGCATTCATCTCTTGTTCTGAAGCGACATCATTGTTCACCCTGGTCGTTTATCATTTCATCATTATACGCTAAACATTCGTAGAACATGCTAAAAATACAAATTACCACAACTAATTTATTTAAAATCGCATAAAATAGAACTAAACAAAATCTCAATTCAACTGGGATTCAAAGATAACTTCGTAAAATAATTACATGATTTCCAAGTTCCTATGTCATATGCCATAGTTAGGTTGTAATTGTTGAACTTAATGGTTTTCAAGTTTGGAGTGATAATGTTATGTAAATTTCCATGAGTTGTATGTGTTTGGACTGAATTACATGTTATGCTATTTTGTGCATGACCAAATAAATGGCATGAAGATAATCAAGAAATTTTAGCTTGCAATGAGTATGGTGCATTCAGGTATGCTTAGCAAAACATGTAAAGTATGATTATTTGTTTGAATTCAATGGAATAGTGAATTAGAACCCCTTTTCTGCTCATATTGTTCCTAGCATGTCAAAAATTGATTTGAACTGCTTTAAGAATGGATGTGTTTTAAATCGAACATTTGCATGCTGGTACAGTGGTATCATAGGCCAAATATTAATACTTATAGCATAATATGGATATCTATGTTCAATTATCAATACTTCTTTTTATTTATTTTTCAACAACTTTAAAATCTAAGATGATATCGATATCAAACTAAGGGTATTGACAAGCTAGATATTGATGCCTGTGGTCATATTTTTTAAAAATTAGTTAATAAAATTACGAGGACAGACTAATTGTTTAAGTGCTTTTAAAATTTTAATTAGTTAATCCTCTATAACTCCGTTCTAATTTCACGATTTAAATTAAAGTTAATCCTGATATTGTTTTAATATAGGATGAGTCTACAATGAGTGGCATTCATTGCAATACACCACTAATGGCATTCATTGAAATGCACCACTAATATAAAATATGATAAAATTTATAAACAGTCACAAAATTTTTAAATTGATTTTATTTATCATTGAATTTTTAAAAGTTACAAAGTAGACATTAAACTTTGAAATTTGTTAAAAAGTAAATAACAATTGTTAAATGTTATTAAGTGGTGAATAACATACTAAATTAATGAAAAATATCTTATTTAGTCCCTCAATTATAACTCAAATTTCATTTTAATATTTTTCAACATTTTTAAGTGGTAATTCTAAAAAAGTATAATTTTTAGAATTTTCTAAAATACATGAAAATATAATTATTTTTAAAAAAATATTTTCAAAAAAACCAGTTATCAAAAAAAGAAATTAATTTTTTATTAAGCAAAAATTATTTTATAATTCATTATTTATTTAATTGTTATTGTATTTTTAAAATTAAAAAAATTATAATTTTCGATGTCTGAAAATTTATATTATCAAATAATAAAACTATTATTTTTGTTAATGACATGATTTAATCATTTAACTTTTATTTAACAAATTTAAATGTAATTTAAAAATCATACATCCATAATTTTATAATATCATATCAAATAAATTTTAATTTATATGGTACAAATTTAATATTTATAATATAAAATTAAAAGATGATATTTATTTTATATATATCTATTTTATTTTCAATTCAACGAACCTAATAAAAATTATTTCAATTAGAATAAGAGTAAGATTAAATTTTAACTATAATTGAAGGGTCAAATAAGATATTTCTTACTAGTTTTATATTATATTTTATTGTTTTCCACCAATCCCTCCTAATCTCTGACCCTTAATTAGTAATGTTGTTACCCAAACTATAGAGAAAAAAATCGAAATGTACAGATTATAGTGATAAAATATAGTCAACAATTTCGTTTTAAAAATTATTTAGTTTATTTATAAAATTATATATCTAATCTATCATATCCATTTTACTTTTTATATTTGAGGTTTCTTGTTATCCTTTTAATAATATTGCCTGCAAGGTTTGAATATAAATTTTCTCATTCCATAGTATCTAATACATGATGGAATTTATATATATATTTTAAAATATGATAAATAATACGACGGATAAGAAATTATGGTGATGTTTGTCCAGATGTTTACTCCTTTCTTATGGGTACATTAACCCCCCTTTCTTATGGGTACATTAACCCCCCACAAAGATCATGGTTTGGATACATGTGTACTAGGTTCTCATTTTTCAACCACAACTAAGGAATAACAAGAAATGAAATAAATATTCAAAAGATTCTCATGTAAGGGCATGACCCTAGAACTGAGACACCTACATGTGTCAATTATATATATGGACATTAATATTTATATTAAACAGTTTTGTACTATGGAATTGCACTTCACTTTCACGTTCCATCCACTACTTCAAGGTGAAGAATAGCATCGGAAAAGTGGCATTCTAACTCCCTTTTCTAGCATTATTTGGCTTTACTGTTTGATTTCAAAATTAAAAGGACTAAAGAAACAATTAAACCTAAAGTTTTTAATTTGAGGCAAATACAAGGAAATAGATGTTCAAATATGTCATAATAGTTAATTGGAGAGGAATCCAATTTAATGTCAGTCATTATAATTTTTCTTTTGTTTTTATCGGATTTTATTATTTATAATAATAAAGTAAAATAAACATGTCAATGTTTTGTGATGAGACATGCCAAGATTTCTCCATGTTCTTCGTTTTTAGCTTAAAATACTATATTTTACATAGATACATGCATGACAATTAGTGTGACAAATTCACTTATATAAATTATATCTTTCAATAATTTTAGGAGTTTAAATTAGATGTTTTTTTATTTTGTAATTATTTTTAGACCGTTTGTTTAAAAATATTTATTTATTTATTATCCAACTATCCAAGTATTATAACTTTACTTTTACCTAATTAGTCGCATTATAAGTAAAATCTAATTGTTTTGGATTAATTTTTAAGAGTTTAAATTTTGATTTTATTTAATATAAATGTATTTTTGAAATCAAAGTGTTTAAAATTTTCTACTAACTCTCCATTGTTATTTTATACCTTGAAGTTTGAATTATTTTTTATATAACAAAAGGGGGGAGAGGTATAGGTTCGAAAAATTCAATTTAAATAATGAAAAAGGGGGAGCTTAAATATTTTTTCAAAATATTTCTCTTTTTCATTAAATGTTTTATTAAATGAGAGTTTTCCTAATGCCATTTTTCAAATGTTTTGTTATATAAAAAAATGGGAGATTGTTGAACCTATATTTTGATATAACTGTCGACACCCGTTTTCGTCCGAATACCCTTTATTATTATTATTATTATTATTATTATTATTATTATTATTTATTTTACATTTTGTTTGGCATGCCCATTATTACCATATTGAAGCCCAATAGCAAAACCAACCTGAAACCCAACAAAGAACATCATACAAGGCCCACCCAATTCAGGTCCAGAAGGGAGCAAACCTACTGGCAGACCCAAACATATTTGGGTTTTCACCCTAAGGCTCTACAACCATCTCCGTTGCCGCCATCAACAGAAGATAGACCCTCAATCATCGGCGCGTATGGTAAACATGCTTGACCTTTCGTCTTCCCGACGCGTGAGCCGTCATCATTAAGCCCCAGTCACCGTTGATGAGCCGAGTCACCCCAATTTAGCCGAATCACCCCTGTTTCAAATCATATCACAAATAACCAAAATCTAAAAATTGTTTTAAATCCCAACATATCCCGAAAAATTCGGGAACCGTTCCCAAAAAATTTGGGATCTCAACAGTGAACCCAACAGAGACATCATTACTCCCTTGCCAAATCTCACCAAAAAAAGAAAGAGATGACATTAATGCATGCAACAGGAGGCCATTCGGTGGGGGATAAATTAGAATCAGGAGAAAAAAAATCGAGGTGGAGGGGTTTTCGGTTTTGTAAGGAAAAAGAAGAGACTCTTGATTAAAAAAATAATGTAAAAGGGGTCTCTCCCCATTTTCGAAGAGCAAATAAAAAATAGTTCGGAACTATTTTTTTCGGTTCTTTCCTTTTCATTTGAAGTATTTTTTTTTTGCAATAATAGAGTAAAAAAGGGGAAAAGGGGGAAACGTTACATTTGACGAAAGATTTTCTGGCGTTAGGGGACCCTATTCGAAGATCTGAACGGTCAAGAGGGATAAGAGAGGCCAACGAGCAACATACCTCGAGATCGGCCCGATCCAACGATGGACAGCGAAGATCGGGACGGTGGAATTCAAGAGGTTCTCGACTTATTTCATGGCATTGGGGTTCGTTTTTCACGAAACCGAGCCCGAATCTGTGGCCACCGCGTCGAGGCAAGCAAGCTGGTGAAATTTGGTTGCCAACAGCCACCGACGACAGTAGCGACGCGGTGACCTGCGGTCGGCGAGGGCTAAGTGGCCGGCAAAGGGCCAGAATCTAGAGAGAATGGAGACCCCTCTCTCTAAAAATAAATAAAATGAAAAAAAAAAGGGGGGATTTATAGGCGCCTTAAAACGACGTCATTTTGGAGTTTCAGGACCGAAGGGTCTAATACCTCCCACTGTCCCCGCCTTTTGTGTCCTTTGCAATTTAGTCACCTATTTCATTTTATTTTATTAATTTTAATTTAATCATCCTTATTTTACTATTTTCCCTTTTTATTTCTCAGCATTAACTTTTTGGTTTATTTTCTTCCAAGTCCCTTTACTTTACGCACGTTTTTCCATTTAGATCACTGATCCTCTATTTATTTTATTTCTTTATTTTTGTGCTATAATTTGTGCTTGTTTTAATTTTGTCATTTTTATTATTCTAGTTTATTCGAAACTAGTCCCTTTCTGCTTGTTATCTTATCTTTTGATTATTTTAATTTGAGAGCCTTACTTTAATAATTTCCATTTTGGTCTTGAATGATTGAAGTTGGTTTATTTATGATTGTTGTGTCTAGTTTTTAAAATATATTTAATGGTTGCCTTGATTTCTTGTTGGTTGTATAGTTTAATCCCTAAAGTTACCATCTTTATTATTTTGATCCGCCATTTACATATTTGTTAATTTCATGCTAGTTGTAATATTTTCAAGTATTATTTTACATGAGGAATTTATATAAACGCACCTTAACTAGCAATGAGCGCGTTTCCAAGAATTGTTCGAACAAAAATAATACCCTTTATATTCTAATGAATTTGTTTTAAATATATTTAATATATGTATTTTATCTAAAAGATAAGGCAATATTATTTTGTATGGGGAATCCATGGAAATGCCCCCTTAACTAACAAGAAGGGTATTTTCGAGAATTATTCGTGCAAAATAACACCCCTTATATTTTTTTCCAAAAAGGATCGTAATTTAAATGTATATTCGAATTTGGAAATTTCAATATTTAGATGACGTATAATCACTTAGGTACCGATTTTGGGTGTTGTGGGGGTGTTAATCCTTCCCCACACGTAATCGACTCCCGAACTCTTTTTTAAAACGAATCTCTGGTTAAATGCAAACCACTTTTTATCTTTTAAAATTATTTTTCTTAAAATTATTTTAAAAGATATTTTTAGGTATTCGACCTACCTACCCAAAGGTTGATGGCGACTCCAAAATTGTTTATTTATTCATTTTTTAAAACCCAATATTTTCCAAGATTAAGTTGGATCGCTTCCTGCCATAGCCTAAAAAAGCTTCAGGATCGTTCCGACAATAACAAATAAGGGTAAAATATTTTTGGACTTTATAGAATTTGTTTAAATGATTAAAAAATAATTCAAAATTCACGAAACTTGAAAAATGTTTTCCAAGTATTTTTGACTTGATTTACACCTTAAAGTATGTTTAGAAACTCAATAAGTCAAAATATTCAATTCATGGTGTAAGGTTTCAAAACCTCCATGGCAGAATTTTCAAAGTTTAAAAAATTTCAGAATGGTTTCGAAATCCTCTTGCCTGGTTTCGAAAACCCCCGTGTTGGTTTCAAAACACCCATGCTTGGTTTCCAAACCCCCTGTTCCAATGGTCACATTTTTCAAGAGGGTTTTGAAACCCCCTCTAGTGGTTTCGAAACCACTATGCAAAAATGCAAAAATTGAGCAGAATAAAGGCTTCCAACGGCTCCAAAACATCCCAACGGTTAGAAACGGCCACAAGCTCACTCCATCATATAAAAACAACCCAATGACACTTGAAGAAGCTTACTACACCTATCAAAGCATAGAGATCAAGAGAAAAGTTTTTTCATTCCTATTTTATTCATTTTCTCTTGTACATAAGTGTATTGAGCTTATTCTATATTTTTTTAATTCATTCTTTGTGAGCTTAATTCTTGTAAACACCTACCTAGAGAGGTATTCTTGTTTACCCAAATCAAACCTTGTAAAGAGGGGAGAGGTTCTAGTATACCTTTGGAAAAACTAGAGAGTTGTAAAGGTTACACCTTATCCTTAAAAGGTAAGAACAAATTAGTGAATTTGTTAGAAAATCCTTAGTGTGGAGCTAATGTAGTGGATGTAGACTTGGTTGAGAAGTGGAACCACTATAAATAGTTGTGCCAATTTTTTAATCTTTTATTGCTTCCATGGAAATGACCATCCAGCTCAGTTGGTAGAGCACAAGGTTCTTAACCTTGAGGTCGTGGGATCGAGTCCCACGAAGGGCATTTCATAATTCGGAGGTCTCTTACGGAATCTGCTCTCAACTTGGTGTTGGGGGTAGCCTACTATCTTACCTCCCCCTTACCCCATACATATGGGAAAAAGGGACATCCATTTTATTGCTTCCATGCCAAAGGCTTTTAAAGGCCAAATCACCCCTCTTGGTATATTTTGGTTGATCGATTCGAGTCCAACAATTATAGGCGGAGAATCAAAATCAACCCTTTTGGGCACTTCCCAGAAACATTTGTATCAACATCACTCCAAGCTTTGTTTCTTAGATATTTAATCAAACACTAGAAAAAAAACAAAACAAAAACAAAAACAATTATCCACCTAAAAATAATGAAGAAAAATTTTACCTTTTTTACAAGAAAATGAAAATATAAAAGAAAGTAGTTAAAGAAAGTGCATTGAAGAAGTAAACTTGAGTGGCCTGATTCCAAATAAAGTCTTTGCCTTTTATGAACTAAAATTATATATACACATACCTGTAAAACAAAAACCGAAAGAGAAACAAAGAGAGTTTCGTAGAAGCAGAGATATTTCTTCCTCGTACACTTCTATTTCATTTTCTCTCACCGGGAAACTAGAAAAATATACATATAATAAACAAAAAATGGTTTTTTACAAATTAAAAGTAGCGTGTTAAATAGAAAGTGAGAGAAAAAACATGACTGGAGGGAGATAAAATGAAAGAAAAAACACACAAAGTTTTCTCTTAGACACTATAGTCTTCCGTCATTTAGAAAGGAAAAAAAAAGCAAAGTTGAAAACTTGGCTTAAAAGAAAAAAAAGGGGTAAACTACACAATTGGTCACTAAAACTTCATCAAAGCTCTATTCCATAAAACCAAAGCATTATCAGTTTGCTAAGTCAAAGCTTATAGAGACATAAAAGCAAGGTAAAAATCCAAAAAAAACACTCATTTCTTCTTCTTTTTTATGCTTTTTCTTTTCTGCAACCCTAAGCATACAAATCTTTCTCGAGGTACCATGGGAGGATCCATCCAAAGAAAAAAGCGGCATTTTTTTGTCATTGTATTTCTCATAGTTTCGATAACTATAAAACCTCCTTCAACATTTTTCATTCGTCCAAGCAATGGCCACTTTAGTTGGGAATCCACAGTTGCAAAGTGGACATACATGGAGTCTTTCATCTTCACAGAATGTCTTTTGTAATTTAAAGACAAAAAATTTAAAAAAGAGAGTGAATGAAAAAACTTAATTTAAATTTAGGGATTGAGTTTTTATTTAAAAGAGAAGATGTAGGTCTCCAACATAGTTGTTAACCCAGTCAACACCATTCATGTAGGTAGTTAACGTGCCAACTATGTTTTCCGTCACGTCTGTTAAAGATTGTTATCGTTGAGTGACCATTTTGTAACTAATTGATAATGTTATTGATCGATTTGTCACTTTTGAAACTTCAGTGGGAAAAACAAAAACTTACTCAAATATTAGTGACCACTGTGTAGTTTACCCTAATTAAAATTAATAAAATATCTTCCAATCTGGTAATGACACGTGTCACAATCTAATTGGATGTTAAATTTTTTAAATTAAATTAAAATTATGACCAAATTGAAAGAATGTATAAATATTGAGGATCGAACGTGTAATTATATCAATTTTATTCACTGACGCGTCATCACTCCTGTTAAATGTTAATGACAAGTGACATGATTGAATGCATTTAAATAGTTAGATTATCTAATTGACAAAAAAATTTAAAAAATGATAGTAAAAAAAGACTATAATATATCTTAAATATAAAAATTTATATACGACTCTACTAACCTACCCCTACAAAATAACGTTTTAGTTTATAAATAAATTTATAATTTTTTTGAATGAATTAAAAAATGGAAAGTGTCGTTGATAGTGAGAAATGTCTAATCTAGAGATCAGAGCAGAAGACGGTGGTGAATTTTGAAAAATGGTTGGTGGTTAGAGATGAGTATGAGACTTTTGACAGGTTTTGAATTGATCTCATCCGAATGAGTAAGGTTTTTAAAAAAACAATTAGGGTTGGATCTGGGTTTTTTTAATATGATGTTTGGGTTGGGTCGGTTTGGATTTAGGGTGAAAAATATTGATATGACCTAAAAAATATATAATTTTACCTTATATATTTAGAAATAATTACATAATATCCCTCTTTATATTATTTTTTTTCAATTAAATCATTTTTATTAAATAAAAATAATATTTTTTTATTATTTCTGATCGAGTTAAATTTTTAAATTATATATCTGGTCAAATTCGGATCGAGTGAAATCTTATTTTAATAAATCCTATGAATCTTAGGTGGAGTATTTCTTGTTCTATGATCGGATCCATCCGTAATGGTGGTTGTTTGCTTTCCAGTCTGATTCAGTCAGTCGTCCTCTCTTTCTCCCTCTATTTACCTAGTGCTCCGTGTAGCTTGCTTTATTTGATATATAATTTTATAATTCATTACACTAATTAATTTAGATTTTACATAATATCTTTAATATTTCATTAGAGTATGCTTTATATTAACATTTTAATTATAACTATAATTTATAATAATTTGTAATTAATGTTTTATAAGGCAAAATAAGAATATTTTTAATAGTATAATATATTAATAAGAATAATATTGAATAATTATTCTACCATTTCATTAAAAATAATATTAAAAATTTTTATATTTAATTAAATACTCAGTTTTATTTTTATTTCTTTAGAATTATTTTATAATATAAATAATATTGAATCATTATTAACGATGACATTTATTCCCAGGTTATGGCGCGACGATCAAAAAGGAATGGCTAGCAGCTTTATTTAACGAAATTAGCACCGTAGAATTTGGGACAAATATATGCACAAATCAAAGAAATGCATTCTTCTCTTTATCTGAAATAAAAATACCACATAGGTTCAAAAACTCTTTATATTTTCTGGGGAGCTAAAATGCCAAGTTTCATTTTATTGGCTACAATTAAAGGTATACCTTCAATGATTTACCTGTTGCGGAATACGACTATCGGATAGAGTAAAATCTCAACTAATAATTTGAGAAAATAAAGATGAAGATAAAGAAGACACAAATTTTACGTGGAAAACCCCTAAAATATATAGGGTAAAAACCACGGGCAACGGTAGAAGAATTTCACTATGAAAAATAGGAATTACAACTTCTCTCGATCTAACAAGGAGAAAACAATAGCAATTCTCTTTTGATAAAAAGGAAAACAACTCTCAAGAAAAGTCTCTAAATTCTCTAGTATTGGAGAAAGCTAGAATGATTTGGGATGATTTTGAAGCTAAATGAGTTAGGGTATTTTATAGTTGAAGCTTAATGAATAATATTATAAATACCCTAAAATTTAGGGACTAAATATGATAATTATCCCTTGCTAATTTTCAACAATTTGCAGCCATTTTGGACCAAAAACAGCCGCCCCATTTGCTATGTTTATTTTTTACTTTCAACAATCTCCCATTTGAAGATTTGATTGGAACAATCATATCTTCACACCATTCTTTCTACCTTGTACCATCATGTTTCTTACGTCTCTGACAGGCCACAAGAGGATCGACGCCAAGTAAATTTATCAGCATTGATCGCCTTCATCATGAAATCTGTTATGTTGTCTTTGGTATGGATCTTTTGCATATCTACAGTCTCTTCTTCCATCTTTTAACGATTGAAGTGGTATTGAAATCGTATGTGTTTTGTTCTTGAATGAAATGTTGGATTCCTTGCTAGATGCAAGACGTTTTGCCTGTCACAAAACAAAGAGACATACTCTTAATTGTGCCCAAGCTCCTCCAATAGCATCTTCAATCAGATTGCTTCTTTACTGGCTTGTGTAGCTGTTACATATTCTGCCTCTGTTGTGGATGTAGCCAAAACTGACTGCAATTTTGAAACCCAGCTTACAGCTCCACCAACAACTTTAAACACATATCCATTGATAAGTAAGTTTGATCCTCATAACATAATGCAACATTTGAGGTCCCTTTGATGTATCTCAGGATCATCTTTACTGTATCCCAATGCTCTTTGCCTAGATTCGCCATGTACCGACTAACCACTCTCACTGCTTGTGCAATGTCTGGTCTTTTGTATATCATAACGAACATTAAATTTCCCACTGCTGATGCATATAGTACTCGAGACATCTCCATCCTCTCTTATTCACTACTAGGACTCATACTGGAGGATAATTTGAAGTTAATAGAAGAGGGTAGAAATTGGCTTACAATCTTGCATGTGGAATCGTGACAAGATCTTCTTCAAGTAATTCTTTTGTGAAAGCTAAATCTTCTATTACTTTTGTCTCGGTGAATTTGCATCCCCAGAATCTTGTTTGTTAATACCAAGTCCTTCATTTCAAATTCCCTAGCCAGATGTTCCTTCAATTCTTCAATACACTCTTTGTTGGGTCCTGCAACCAACATGTCATCCACATACAACAACAATATAACAAAATCGTTATCACCAAACCTCTTGAAATAAGAACAAGGGTTTGCATTAAGTTTGTTGTATCTAGGGTACATAATGAAGGAATCAAATCTCTTATACCAACACCTTGGAGTTTGCTTTAGACCATACAGAGATTTGTTCAACCTACAAACTAAGTTCTTATTTTTTTCCTTCTTCAAAACCTTCAGGCTGGAGCATATAAATCTCTTCTTCAAGATTTCCATGAAGAAAAGTTGTTTTAAGATCTAGAGCTCTAAATGTAAATTCAATGTAACACACATTGCCAAGACTACTCGAACTGTTGTTAGTCGAACCACAGGAGAAAAAATTTCATTGAAATCAATACCTTCTTTTTGAGCATATCCTTTGACCACCAGTCTTGCACAATACCTCTCAACTTGATCGTTACCATTTCCCTTGATTTTGAAGACCCATTTGTTACCAATTGGCTTCATTCCTTGTGGTAGTGGCACAATGTCACATGTATTATTTTTATGAAGGGCTTCAATTTCTTCTTGCATCACCATCATTCACAGTGAAACATCTGAGTTGTTTATTGCCTCCTGGTATGTTGATGGCTCACCGTCCTCTGTTAAAAGCTAGTATGCAATATTTCCTTCTATAACATAATCTGAGTGCCAATTGGGACGTCTTCTCACACGATCTGATTGACGAGTTGTTGGAGCTTCGAACTCTCTGGTTCTTGTTCATCATGTGCTGGTTCTGCTTTAAAAGAATCTCCTTGTTCAAACTCCTTTTCCACATGTATCTGTGTAGTCTCTAACTTTTCAGCGCTATATCGTCTTCTTTTCTTCATAATTTATCTTTTACAAAAATAATATCCATGTTGATGATCACTTTGCGGGCAGTGGAATCCCACAAGCGATACCCCTTTACTCCATCAGTATACCCCAAGAATTTGCATTTCCTGGATTTTTTTATCCCATATCTCCTTAGTTGTCTTCTTCTCCTCAATGTTTGTCAATACTTTATCTACCGACCTTTCACTGATAGCTGCTAGACAACTGTCTTTCCTCAGGATGACCTTCATCTTCAATTTCATGAGAAATTTCTCCCATTGAATTTTTTAATATCAAATTTCGTTGTCATAGCTTCTATTACGGATAGCTCCCACTATTTCACTATCGTGAATAGTTCTCTGGAACCTTCAAAGAATGTGTAATACCTTCTTACTTTCTTATGTTGGAGGATCCACCTTCTGGTGGCAACCACAAAGACAATAAGTAGATATTACACACTCTAATCTGGCTCTTGATACCAATTGTTGCGGAATACGGCTATCAAATAGACCAAATCGCAACTGATAATTTGAGAAAATAAAGATGAAGATAAAGAAGACACAAATTTTACTTGGAAAACCCCTAAAGTATATAGGGGAAAAACCACAGGCAACGATAGAAGAATTTCACTATGAGAAAATAGGAGTTACAACTTCTCTCGATCTAACAAGGAGAAAACAATAACAATTCTCTCTTGATAAAAAAGAGAAAACAACTCTCAAGAAAACTCTTTAAATTCTCTAGTATTGGGAGAAAGCTAGAATGATTTGGATGATTTTGAAGCTAAATGAGTTAGGGTATTTTATAGTTAAAGCTTAAAGACTAATATTATAAATAACTTAAAGTTCAGGGACTAAATATGATAATTATCCCTTATTAATTTTCAACAATTTGCAGCCATTTTGGACCAAAAACAGCCGCCCAAAATCAGCCATTAGCCGCCCCATTTGCTATGTTTATTTTTTACGTTCAACATTACCCAATATTAACTAAAATGCTAAGTTTTGAACTTCCCCACCCCACTAATAGTCGTTTTACTGTATAAACTATCAAGGGAAGCTGTGGGGATACTTTTAAGAAAATAAACTTTGGTCCTAGATCATAGTTTCTACCATCATTTTTAAGGGTTATTTTTTCCCTAAAAAATTACCTAATGGAGAATGGTGTAGAATCCATCATAAGTTCCAAGCTTGAAGCATTGGAAAATTGTACTCATCGGTCCCTCCTAATTGTGAATTTGGTGATGAATCAGCGTCAGACAGTCTTCCAAAAGGAATCACGAATTAGAGAGATAGGTGGTCTTAATCAAGATGTAATCATAAGCTGTGTAAACCATGCATGAAGCATGAGAAATCTGTAGCATATTCCGTCTTCTAACAACCCTGTAGATTGATCACACGACCTGCTCGCATCAGACATCGTTAAGCTACTTCAAATGCAACACTTTCTAGAAAGCATCTGCTTCACCAACAACCCGATACTGGACCGCCACTCAAAGATGGTAAACAGAACATTGTTGCAAATCAGGATGTGCTCTCCCTTTTTGGAAAAATAGTTTTGATCTAACCTTCTAATGCTTCAAATAGAGTAAAAAACTGCCAATCTGCTTTTGTCAACTGAAGTTGACGGGAATGATACATTTAATCTAAAATACTTTCTTGCCTTTCTTCTCTGAAATGAGAGTATGTGCAGTAATTAATTTAATCCTGTACCAGCTGTCTCGGAGGCAAGGATAGGCAAAATTTGGGCAAATAGTGTTTTTTTTATTGATGCACGGAATTGGTGAAATCTACACAAGATATTACTAACCAGGTTAGTTAGGGTTTCAAAACCTTGTATGCCAGATTGCTTCATCACCCTCCTCGCACCGCTGATGCATGTTAGGAAGTGAGCGTAATAGAGAATATACACAGGAAAGTATATTGTGTTCTTCATATCAGCTGGTACATTATATTTATACAAGAAGATTAGACTCTCATCAGCTCCACTAACCGTCTAACAAACTAACAACCAGCATAACCAATCCTAACGGTCTAACTGCCTCCTCATGCACACATTGTGCATTGATAGTAATCTAACATTCCCCCTACTCTTTCTTTTCTCCTCTTTGACAACAATCTAACATTGCCTCTACTGTTCCTTCTTGATGAAAAGATGAACACTTGAATCGGAAGTGCCGATGCTTCCTTCCGTTCGATTTGAATCGGAAGTGTCAATGCTTCCTTCCGTTCGATTTGAATCGGAAGTGCCGATGCTTCCTTCCGTTCACTTGAATCGGAAGTGCCGGTGCTTCCTTCCGTTCGATTTGAATCGGAAGTGCCGATGCTTCCTTCCGTTCGATTTGAATAGGAAGTTCCGATGCTTCCCTCCGTTCGATTTGAATCGGAAGTGCCAATGGTTCCCTCTGTTCGACTTGAATCGATGCAAACTTTTGATGTGAATGAACATTCAACAAAAAATTCTAAAAAAAACCTATTCTATAACAACAATGTGAAACAAACCAAACACCAGCAACATCATTGAAACATTTGGTCCGCATCACCATAGAGTAAGTTGAACACAGTTCCCTTGCGACCGAAATGCTGTTGAATCAACAGGCAACCCAAGCTCTTCGTTTGCTTCTACTGTATCGCGACCGGCATCCTGCAGATTATATGCACGGAGCTTGTGGCCCAAACCGATTCTCCTGCCTTCATTCCCACGAAGGTATACCAAAACACCCCTGCCAGCAGCCTCGATCTGTTTCATTGCAAGGCCAAGCTGATTCCCACAGTCGTATCTAGTGGATCCAAATATGTCTCCCGTGAGGCATTCCGAGTGAACCCTGACAAGAATATCTTGTCCATCTCCAGTCTCACCCTTAACCATAGTTATATGCTCAATCCATCCAATATTGACTTGTAACAATAGGTCGTGAATGGCCCCCACATAGTTGGTATCCAAGCCACACCAGCGAGATCAGTTAATTTATCCCTCTTTCTTCTATATCTGATTAAATCATCAATGGATACGATTTTCAAGTTTTCCCACTCAGCAAATTGACGAAGCTTTGGTAATCTAGCCATGGATCCATCTTCATCGACAACCTCGCAGAGAACTACAACAGGGTCCAGCCCAGCTAGCACTGCAAGATCAATAGAAGCTTCAGTATGCCAAGCCCTTTACAGGGCCCCTCCTTCCCTGTACTTCAGTGGTAAAATGTGACCCGGGCGGTTGAAATCCTCTGGCTTGGAATCTCCAGAAGCAAGGGCCAACACTGTTGTTGCTCTATCATGAGCTGATACACCAGTTGTAGTACCATGTTTTGCATCCACTGTAACTGTGAATGCAGTGCGGAGTTTCTCTTCATTTTCTCTTTGGTTCACCATTAAAGGAAGTTGCAGTCTCTCCAGATCTTCCTCTAGCATGCTCGGTTCTTCTGGAGCATCATCTTCCAAATCGGCCCATCGAACAGGCGTCTCGGAGATCTTTTTGGTTTCTTGAGGCGTTGGTGCCTCGGCGGACGTGACGATCGAAGTGGCAAGTTAGCAACGGTTTCAGCCATGAAGTTGTAGAAACTAATGGAACAAACGGGAAGTTGTAGAATCCATGGCAACTGAGTCAGCAGTTTGCTAACTAGACCCATTGTGCACCATGAGTGAAGAACCAGAGAGAAAGAAAGTTTAGAAGTGTGAAACCAAAATTCCCAGGACTTTGGCGAAAGATACCATGTTAGGAAGTGAGCGTAATAGAGAATATACACAAGTATATTGTGTTCTTCATATCAGCTGGTACATTATATTTATACAAGAAGATTAGACTCTCATCAGCTCCACTAACCGTCTAACAAACTAACAACCTCAGCATAACCAATCCTAACAGTCTAACTGCCTCCTCATGCACACGTTGTGCATTGATAGTAATCTAACAATGCACCTCCTTCATTCTCTCCACGGACTTGCAAATGCCACTGCAGCTCCAATCGAATGATGCACCACACGGATTCCCTGCTTGAGCTTTCCACTCACAATCTATCAAACAAATTTTAATCATTGTCATGAATAGATCATTTCCATACACTTTGAATGGTACACTACTTCAAAAATTCAACCCTGGTTATTTTACCTTGGGAAGTCAAGAACTGGTAAAGCTGTATATAAAGAAGTATAACTACTGTCATCTTACCTGGGACAGTTCCAAAACAGAGGCTTCGTTCATCGATTTGCTCAACATCAAGACCAATAAGGAACCTAAAGACACGTCTTCATTTGCATATCTATGGAGTATGTGCCTACAAGTAAAACAGCATATGGTAAAAGATATCATGAAAGGAAATAGCAAAGAGAAAAGATATTACCGAAAAAAGGAATTACCTATTGACAGAGATGTAAATAGCCAAGTCTCTGGAAACTGCATATATTTGTCCAGTAGCATGCCTAAAGTACTTGTTACCCTTCTCGCCAAACTTCCAGAATTCTGGCTCATTGTATTTGACACCTCTGTGCACAAGCAAGCATGGTGGAAAAAATGATAATTGGAAAAAATATTTAATCCTTACTTCTGTCCAAGAACTGGTCCAGACATTCATGCAACCCATATAAACACGGGGTTTCGATCTTTGACGGGCCAACGTGGAACCCACCATACCTGTCGAATATTCCATATCAATATAGTAACCCTGATACATGTATTTTCATGAGGAAGAAATCAAGGTGTTGTGAAACTTAAATCCATATCACTAACCCAGATTTACTTGTACATCATCGTCGACTTTAATATACAAGTCTGCATCCCACTTAGCAACAGCTGTGGAAAAGTATATTTGGGTTTTCGATGATTATTCATGGTAACCTTCTGCAAGAGAAAAGGTGTGATTCTATGCAAGTTTCATAGAAAATATAAGTAATCTTCACTCTTCCTTTTGTCTATAATTAGCAATAACACCCACCAAATTTCTTGAGAACATAATACTAGTTTCAAACTACAAAGTCCAGCTTCAATGTTCAAACCCTAATGTAACTATCTTAACAATCGTTATCAAAGTGCTCATCAATATAATCTTACTAGAACTGCTTCAAATATTTTATAAGCAAAGAACAAGGGAAAACAGATAGAAGCTTTTAAACTTGGACCGGGCGTCAGGTGAGAGTTGAGAAGAGGTACAGGTACTTAAGCCAACTATACCTGCACCCCAAACTACTCGAGGAACTAGATTGATTTTTCTCCTCCATTCGACTAAAGCTTAGAACCATATTCTAGTTATACAAATGCATCTTTAAAATTATAAATATTAAGCTCTTCACTTTGTCATGCTTTGCACACCAAGATTAAAGAAAATAATTCATGAACTTGGTCCAAGGCAAGTAAGCATGAGCATACCAGGCGCAAAAAATCTTTGTGCCGCTCTTCTTCAGCGTCAATGGCACGATCCAAAACACCACCTGGGGTTGCACTGAGAATCACAAATACAACATCTTTAATCCGATATCATTACGCAAAAGTTAAATGCTTCAAACTTTCAATTAAACTTACCTTTGTCCTATGACAAACCGCATTACAATTCCCTTCTCTTTCTCCAACCTCTTTAATTCTTCCCCTGAGAACAATAAACCTTAAGTAATAAATAATTGACTAGATCCCAGAGAATGGTATAATGCCACAAAGTACTGAATAAAACCTTGAGGCATCCAAGTTTCCCTGATCGAGTCTCTTCATTTCCTACTGCTGAATGCTGTTATAATTCCCATAACAAAGAGAAGTTTCGAGTGTTCCTTCAAGTTCTCAATTCCTGATTCTGTAGCCATTGAAGATCCTTCACCATTATCTGCTTTGACAGCTCTAGCAGAAGCTAGCTGCACTCCAATGAGGAGATTTTTTTTTCTAATTTCCTGACAGTATGTATCATGCGAACCCTCTTAAGTTCTAAACAATTTTTAGACATCCAAGACTAACTTTGGACAGTTAGTTCAAAGATAAAACCAAAACAAGGTTAGGAGTTTACTTATAAAGAGAAATAGTAATCCAGAACCTATTGTAGAATTATCCAGCAAGACAGAAACTTACAGGATTACATCATGTGTTTGGGAAACTTGAGAAAGAACATCACCTCCCTGGACAGAAGCATCCTGTTGTATGTAATATACACTATCTCATCAAGATTCTTGGCATGCAATATAGCTTATGATCATTCTACTCTTAAACTCGCCTTATCACAATTAACTAAGGGGTGAACTTTTCTCTGATGTTTCAATACAGAAGAAGCCTCATCAATTTTGACTGGATCGGAATCAGTCCAAAATCTGTAAAAACATAAAAAAAAATGCACCATCAGTCAATGCACACTTACACGAAAAAACTATCACTAACAGACAAAGGCAACAACATACAGAAGATCAGCAATGAACCTAGGAGTGATACCATCTTCACTATAGATTGAACTAAAGAGACGATCCTTTTAAGAAACAACATCATTGATAAAATGCAACAGGTTAGATCAAAGTTTGATGCCGAGAGAAAAGAAAATGGTAAAAGGTAGTGACATTTTCACATAACTCGTGGAAATATTAACATCTAGGTTCAGGGACTAGTTTCTCCAATCATACCAAAGTAGTTTTCGTTCTCAGAGATATCTCTTTCGCTAGCAGCTACCAGCTTTACAGTAACTATATTGATTATTATTTAAAAATATCAATCAGGGTTTCAAATCGCGGTCGCATTTTCGGTTATTTCGGATTTACCGTGATTACGGCCGTCGCGAGCGCTATTGCGGCCGTCACGAGTGCTATTGCGGCCGTTGCAGGTAAATCGTCGGCGGCGAAACCGCTATATCGCGGCCGAAATCACGGTCGCGAACCGTTTTTTAAAACCCTGATACCAATAACCAGTTTGGTATAGCAATTAGTTTCATACTCGACCAGCTCTCAAGTACAAAGTACACTTCATGAGTTATAAAACCAAATTCAATGAGATTAATCTTCTTCCCAAAGTCTTGCATTTCTAATCAGCTCCAATCTCCATGAGCTACTAGTGGAACGATGGAACCTGCCTAAATGTAAGACCTCCAAATCTTTAGCAGGGTCAAATGTCAATCAGGTGTCTTACTGATAACTAATGCATCTTCCGATCGCCCAAATACAGCCCCATGAACAAGTAAAAAAACATGCAAAATCATTCATGATCCATTGATCCGCCTAATGCCTAAAACACGATCCCGGGCACTGATTCAACTAGTGGGGCCATAAATCTAGCAACCTAAGAAACAAATCTATTTGTATAGTCATTACTGAATAGATCTGCACCACATTAACAGGTTCCTTGAAAAAAACATGCTGGAGCAAAATGGCAGAGAAATGAAACATTAGTTAAATCTTCTTAAGTTTAAAACCCACCATTAAAAGCAGAAAACACGTAAGATGCAGGATCTCGATCATCCAAAATTTACTCAGATAAGATGGGGAGGGGTGGGGGGAAGAACCTGTTGAGAAGTACACCCAATAAGAAGCTAGCAATGCAGGAGAAAGAAACCCATCTGATAGAAACTCTATTGCCAGGATTTTGAGTTCTGCTTGTTAGAAACTAGAGTAAGAATAGTAAACACATTATTAGAATGTACAACGAGAGGTATCTTTTTTATTGATCTATAGCACTGTTTTTATATAAGAATTACACAACAGCAAGCAACCTAAGGCTTCTATCAACTGCTCATAACAACTACGCTAATAACTTCCTAACTGCATAACTACCTACACTCAACACTCAACTTTCTCTCTACTTCTTCTTCCTCCCCAAGAAAAGACTGAACATTAACTCTGGTTTTAAACACTTCAAACTGAGCTACAGCCAGGGCTTTGTGAAACCATCAGCAACTTGATGACTACCTGGCACATAATTCACCACCACTTGTTTCAATGTAACCTTCTCACGAACAAAATGAACATCAAGTTCTACATGCTTACTCTTTGCATGATAGACACGATTGGATGTCATGGCAATACACTGTTGTTATCACACCAAACAATTGGTATTTTTCGCCTTGCAACATCCAAATCAGTCAGAAGAGCACTCACCCATGTTTTTTCAGCAGTAACGTCTGCAACACTCATGCACTCAGCCTCCATAGTGGATCTGGAGATTGACTTTTACTTCCTAGAATTCCACATGACTAGATTATCACTTACAAACACAGAATAACCAGAAATGAACTTGCAATCATCATGTTTGCAGCCCAATCAGCATCAGCAAATGCTACAACATTGAAATCTCCCACTGTATGTGCTATCACCAAACCATGATTAATTATTCCTACCAAGTACCTCAAGATTCTTTTAACAGCAACAAGATGTCCTTGCCTTGGAGCATGCATATATTGTGCAACCTTATTAATGCTAAACGCAATTTCTGGTCGAGTATGACATGTATATAGCAGTGCACCTACGACACTTCGATAATCATAGGCATTATGAAGTAACAAACTTGCATCTTGAATCAACTTAGCAGACACAAGGGTGTAAGGCAGAATTGGCAGTACTCATCTTAGTCTTCATTAACAATTTTAAAATAAACTTTCGTTGGCTAAGAATCAATGAACCTCCACATCGCTTAACTTCTATGCCTAGAAAATAATATATATCACCAAGATCTTTTAAGGAAAACTCATTCCCAAGCAACCTCACTACTTCTTCAATCTGTACACTGGAATCCCTATTCAATACTATGTCATCAACATATACAAGTATATAAACACACCGACCGTCTGCCCAACGAACAAACAACTATGTATATACTGAAGATTCTTTAAAACCAATTTGAACTAGGCAATTCTTAAGCTTGTCATGCAGTTTCGAGGAGCTTGACATAGACCATACAACACCTTCTGTAATTTACACACCAAAGGACTGCTATCAACAACCACTTGTTCGAACCCGAGCGCCTGTTGCATGAAAACCTCCTCATGCATATCACCATGCAGAAATGCATTATTCACGTTCACCTGACACAGTTGCCAGCCATTCATTACAGCCAATGAAAGGACAACATTTAGTGTTGTAAACTTAACAACTGGGCTAAATGTCTCACCAAAGTCATGTTCTGGAACCTGCGAGAATCCTTTAGCTACTAACCTAGCTTTGATCTGCTAATCGAACCATCAGGGTTGTTTTTAACTTGAAAAGCCATTTACACCCAACCACTGACCGTCTTTCAGGAAGCTTCACAGGGGTCCATGTACAATTTTTTCGCAAAACTTTAAATTATGCATGCAGTGCAACTCTTCAATGAGAAGACTGAAGTGTCTCATACACATTTACAGGTTTCATATCATCAAAGCTAGACAAATATAACTTAGGCTTAAATATACCACATTTAATTCTTGTCAGCATCAAATGATGATTCAATGAAATACCACCACCGTCCAGTGAACCTTCATCATTACCACCCCTTGTAGCAGTTGTTTGTAATGGAATAGCAATGTTGTCAAGAGGATTAGAAGTTGCTACAGGTTTCACTCGATCTACTAACTTATTATCCTCAACTGCACTAACTGAAGTTACACCACCTACCTCTTGTTGAACTGCTCCTCCTAGAGAAGTATCACTCCTATCTACAGTAGCATGACCCATGTCACCAAAATCTTCATCAACACTATCTGCATTTGCACCAGTAACCTCTTGCTAAAATATTGCTCTGAGGAGTAACACACACATCCAAAGCAGCCTGGTCCATTTCACTAGAAAAATAAGATTCTTGTACTGCAAAAGTCCCACTGGTTCGAAACTGCCACATATCGGTCATAAGTTCAAGTGCTGTAGACTTCTGTTTACAAGACACAAAAGCATTACTTGAACTACCAGCCCCTACAAATAGAAAAGTAAATTTATAAAAAATTACATGTCTAGAAACATATATTTTTCCACTTGCTGCTAGGCAAATATACCTTTGTGCTAAGGGCTATAACCTAAAAAAGTACATGGTTGGGATCAAAAGTCAAGTTTTTTTGCTGAAACATTCTCAAGTGAGGAAACCACTTGCACCCAAAGACCTTCATGAAATCATACTCTGGTTTCTTCCCCTACAACTTCTCATGAGGTGACAACCCATTCAAAACCCTAGTAGGAAGCCTATTAATGAGAAACACTATAGCGACAGCCGCATAATACCAATAACGTAAAGGCATAGCAGCCTGAGCTAGCAACACCAAAGCAAGTTCAATGACATGTCGATGTTTCCTTTCTGTCACACCATTTTGGTCGGATGTGTGAGGGCAAGCAACACGATGAATGATCCCATCTTTCAACAAAACAACAAGAGGTTACGATACTCCCCACCCTAGTCACTTTGCACAGCCTTCACAGACAACCCAAATTGAGTAGAAATCATTTGCTGAAACAACTTGAACGTATTCACTGCTTACGATCCGGCTTTCAAAAAAATAAACCCAAGTATGCCTCGAATAGGCATCAACAAATGACAAATAATAGTAATATTCATTAGAAGCAACATGATATGGCCCCCATATATCAGTATAAACAAGTTGAAAGGGTTCAGTATAGACAGAATTGGAGTGAAAGAAAGGTTTTATAAGTCTTGCCAATGCAACAAGCCTCACAAATCTTATTCATGTCTTTAGGAACACATACATCAAGAGTTTGGCATACACTAACAACTATATTATACGCTACATGCCCTAACCTTCTATGCCAAAGATTGTAAACATCATCAACCACAACAGAATTTACACAGGCTTTGTTACAAATACTTGAAGTACTATTATTAGGAAACACATAAAGCCTTATGGAAGTTATTTCGGATTTACCATGATTGCGGCCGTCGCGAGCGCTATTACGGTCGTTGAAGGTAAATTGGCCGGCGGCGAAACCGCTATATCGCGGCCGAAATCACGGTCGCGGACCGTTTTTTAAAACCCTGATACCAATAACCAGTTTGGTATAGCAATTAGTTTCATACTCGACCAGCTCTCAAGTACAAAGTACACTTCATGAGTTATAAAACCAAATTCAATGAGATTAATCTTCTTCCCAAAGTCTTGCATTTCTAATCAGCTCCAATCTCCATGAGCTACTAGTAGAACGATGGAACCTGCCTAAATGTAAGACCTCCAAATCTTTAGCAGGGTCAAATGTCAATCAGGTGTCTTACTGATCACTAATGCATCTTCCGATCGCCCAAATACAACCCCATGAACAAGTAAAAAAACATGCAAAATCATTCATGATCCATTGATCCGCCTAATGCCTAAAACATGATCCCGGGCACTGATTCAACTAGTGGGGCCATAAATCTAGCAACCTAAGAAACAAATAAAGCTTCTTCCATATGTCCTTGAAGAAGCATCTCTCAGTAACAACATCAGAAACGCAGAAACCTTGAGCATGAAAATCAAAAATCATGTTGTTGTCCCTAGCAAACTTGGATACATAGAGTAAATTTGAGTATACCAGGCACATGAAGCAAACCATTAACTAACAACATTCTAGAAGAAGACTTTATGGTTGTATTACCAACTAAATCAACAGCTAATGAAACACCATCACCCACAACCAGCTTACATAGACCACTATGAAAAGTGCGGTGAGTTATAACATTAGCATTCAGAGTGACGTGATACGTAGCACCAGAGTCAACAACCCACTGATCCTGCTCAGATGTTGAAAAAACTACACCAGTCGAAGCATGAAGTTGAGAACCCTTCGAACAACACATGCAACTGCACTTATCATATGCAACAGTATTGACTTGAGCAAAATCTTCTACATATCGCGATTGACTTCTATTGGCAATCTGGTAATCTTCATTATAGCGATGCCAATAGCGATCGACTAAATGCCCAAGCTTACCACAAAATTAACACTAAATACGTGGTCAGCCACGTCCTCAACCTGCTCGACCACCAGATCTGCCACCTGAATGAGCAGTTGAAATACGATCTTTATCATAGTTTGAATATGAAAGTTTAAAGAAGTCACCTGAACCAGATCCATGAGTAAGATGAGTTGTAGCCACCACAGTTTCTTCTTGAGCAGCAAACCCATCAAGCTGTGTCTCTGCATCTATAAGCATGGTGCATACATTATCCAAAGGTAACATATCATTACTTGATGTAATAACAGCCATAAAAGGCTGATACTCACGCGGCAAGCCCTTCAAAATACTAGCAATATGCCCTACCGGAGGAATTGGACTCCCACATGAAGCCAAGGCATCACAAATTTCTTTAACCTTGGCAATATACACACGCATACTATCTTCTCCCTTCTTGAGAGACTGAAGTTTACAATGCAAGATCATTACTAAAGTTGAGGATCAAGTGGAAAAGTACTGCAACATTGTACTCCAAATAGAAAATGTTATCTCAGTAATAACAAATTGAGGCATAAGATGTGGACTAATAGTAGAAAGCAACCACGACGCCAATGCACTATCCTGGGCTACAGAATCATCATACACCTCATTGGGAACAAGACTGTTGTCTTTATCAACAACCATTTCAGGTGGAGATTGCATACAACCGATAAGAAGAGACTCAAGTCGATGAAGGTGAACAGTGAGTAAAACTTGTTGTTTCCACAACAAGAAATTCGTTTCATCCAATACCACATTGATCTTTTTGTTAGTGAACATCTCAATAGCACAACGATCAAGAAATCACAAGAAGAAAACTACACAAGCAAAAGCATCATACCAGGATCACTAGAACTACATCAAATCACGTAATGACTATCTTCTACACAGGGAACACCGAGTTGAACCAAAGGCATCAATCTATAGTTACGCAGCAAAAGAAGTACAAGCTCTAGAATCTATGGCAATGATACCATGTTAGAAACTAGAGAAAGAATAGTAAACACATTGTCAGAATGTACAATGAGAGGTATATTCTTTATTGATCCATAACACTATTTTTATATAAGAATTACACATCATCAAGCAACCTAAGGCTTCTATCAAATACTCATAACAACTACGCTAACAACTTCCTAACTGCATAACTACCTACGCACGTCAGCAACAGCTCCAACACTCAACATGCTCAAACCCATTGCAAAAAATCCGAAAGGGCTTCAGACGTAAGGAATCTTCCTCTTTCTTTTTTCCTTTTCTTTCTTCTCAGAATCTTTTCAATGCTGGAGAGAAGAACCCATGAAGAGAGAAAGGGAAATGCTTAACAGCTACAAGTAACCAGGACTAAATAATTACTGAAGACTGAAACATATAGGAATTCAATTGGACTTTTGCTCTATTTTGGCAAACAATAAAGATGGGTTATCGGCAAGTTTCTAAATCATGTTATGTTATGGTTATATTGTATGCACCCTTTCGCTGCTTTATTACAATGCAATTAAGATTTAATATCTCATTATCTTACATTGAAGTTTAATTTTGTTTTTATATAATTTTTATAATTACTTTATCTTATCTATTGTTTTAGTGTGATTTTTTGTTAAAAATCATAAAAATAAAATTAAAAATATTATAATTTTAGGAGTAAACTAAAAAATCGTCACTAATGTTAGAATAAATTTCTTTTTTCTCTTATTAATATTTCAAAAGTAACGATTTAATTATTAGCATTTTTTTATTTATAATAAATCAATCATTAACAATTATTACTGGAATAACTGAACGTTGATGTGACATGTTAGTTAGTTGACTGTTTTAGCATCATTTGACCACGATCATGGATTAAAAACTGCATTTTTTCTATTCTCACTCCCTCCATATTTCTGCAATTCTCTTTCTAAAATCACTGCACGAAAAGATACACTCATTTCTTCCATTTCTAAACTCATTAAAGATATGTTTCCCCTTCACGTTACTAATGTTTGAGTGAGGATGCACTCTTCATGCTTCTCATTTCTTTCAATCCAAATTCCAAATATAATCATGGCACAAAAATGTGTGAACCAACATTCGACTTTTATGATGAAGTTTTTAAGTTCGAGGTTTATTAGTTCACATATATTAAAGAAAAGTATCGACTTTAACGCTCTAATCTCTTAGAAGACATGGTTTAAGTAAAAACATGTATAACTTTATCAATAAATAAATGTATGTATGTATGTATGCATGTATGCATGTATGCATGTATGCATGTATGCATGTATGCATGTATGTATGAGGCTTGAATATTGCATACATTTTGTTCTCATTTACTCATTGTTTTTAATTGGATATTACTGATTTATCTCTGTTTTAGCTTATTTTCACACATGAGCTTCATTTGAATTTATTGGACCGAACAAGCTTAACGTATATGATAAATGAAAAGGATTATTTTCACACATGAGCTCATGCTTAACGTACATGAGTTATATACAACACATAACAGTATGTCGCATTGTGTAGAGTCTCAGAATTCTTAAGTCAGAGAACGATTGCACGAGGTCTCCACTTTGTAAGGTGTACTCTACAAGAAAGCCATATGTTGCTAGTTTTGCTAGGCAATTGGCTGATTTCTAGTTATGAATACTTTATATGCACGATTCGATGAGTAGAGCATATGTAAACTGCAAGGTAAATGAGAAACAATTAGGTAGCGTGGATGAGTATTGAGTCAGAGTTGCGCAGCAGAAACGTACGTAATCGATATATAGAAAGCCATGAGATGTTATCATATTTTTAATTGTCGGTATCGAGACTGTGTTGACAAGTGTCGTAAGATCTCAACGTGTAACATGAAGAGTTACCTGATTTCAGTAAGTAAAGGAGCTTTATAAGATGGTTTAGCATGTTAACTCGATTGAGTAGAGCTAACGAGTGAATAATTTAACGATGACAGTTGAATCGTAGAGTAACGTTTTCCTTTTGAAACGTTCCAAACTTTTAATGTTAGACAATAAGAATGTGATTTTTCTTAAGAGTTTTTAAGCTTTATTTGTTGATTTAGGGTTTAAACTATAGTGTTTGAAAGGGTTTTTAGGCGTTTCTCAATCTTTAGTTTTTTAGGTTGTAGTATTGTTACTATTCTTGTAGTATCAATATTGGTCTTGTAGTATCGATACTCCTATCAATACCCTTGGAGTATCGATACTCGTAGTAATACTAGGATCAATACAAGTATCAATACTCACATCAATATCAATATCAATATCATAATGTCCAATACAAAAAGATTCAAAACATCACTCGTCGTATCCAAATATCTTTACATTTATATAAAATATATAATTAAGCTTGAAAATGGTCCTAAATTATGAAATGACCCAAAACGTCCCTTAGGTGGCATAAATTATAAAAGACTCTTAGTGAGTGAAAAGCCTTAAAAATACCCTTAAATGAGTGTGTATGAAATATTCACGAACGGTGGATCATTGTAAAGGACACGCCTACAAGTGAAGTGGTGTAGTATACTAATAATGTGATAGAGAAACTGTGAACAATGTGAATTATTGAAATACCCTTATGGTCCTAAGTGAATAAATTAACCTATACTAGTAAGAGTTAAAATGATCCATAATGGTGGAACTTAGTCCGTGGGGAACATAAATAACCAAAGATGCCTAGAGACACTCGTAGGAATAGGTTACAACCAAAGTAACCATGCTAAGCGTAATATGTCCAAGTATCTTCAGTCGAGCATGTATCAAATAATTAATAAAGAGGATCATTATAGAGGATATACGGACAAGTGGTATGATAAGTAAGTCAGATTGCATAATAGAGAATTTGTATTCTTAGGACACGTTAGTGAATCGATAACATGTAAGCGATACCTTCAATTTAAAGGGTATTGAAGGGAAGTACGATAAGAACGATTAGAGTGTCGCCACCCAGTAATAAACCCGAGTGAGGTATCAGGCTAGCTATTGTTACAACCAATTAACAACAAGTAGGGTAATCATAGTTAAGTCATGAAATATATAAAGACCTCTTTAGAGACAAAAATTATTAAAATACCCTTAAGTAATGAATGACCAGAATAAAGTAGTTAAATAAACTAATAGAAGTAACATATTAATAAACCCTTGCATAATTTTCTAGATGAGAGAACAAGCGAGATAGCAGTTAGTGAGACGACGATCTCACTTTAGTGTGTCCAACTATGCTAGGGTGTAGTTAGGTTACCTTAGTTGCCCTAGTGGGGCATTATCAGTATTTTGAGGGCTTAGGGCCCTCAATTATGCATGTATAGTTGCATCAATCCAGTACAATATATACCTTTAGAGCTTGGCTTGACGACTGTATGAGACCGAGCCAATACTTTAGTTGATCAGGAATTGTACCGATGCTATGTGACATCAGGTTCCTCCTTCATGATCTACCTGATGGTTATGTGAAACCAAGAGATCATTTAGCAGCTTAGTGGAAATTTTACTGATTCTATGTGACATTGGGTTCTCTAGGTTAATTAGTGTCTAATATCTATGTAAGAGCAAATACTAATCAGTATGGCAATTATATAATGCGCAACAGTGTTAGTTTCATATTTAAAGAATGCATGGTAGATACAATTAGTGTGGGTAGAGATCCAATAGACTTGTACTCATGGCAAGGCCCTTAGCAGAAGATTAAGGGTAGCGTGAGACTCCTACTTTAGTGAAAAAATAGTTAAACTATAAGTAGGTAGCACTTGATTAAGATCATGTATGTACCTATTGCTCAGCACCATGCCTTTAGCATGTTTATGTTTATGAAACTCATAATAATGCTCTAGATTACCGATTATACTACTAGGATTTGTAAGCTCAACGTTTGGGTGTTCCGTTCGCAGATTTCTAGCTTAGATCATTCGTGAAGCACCATCGTAGTAGGACTTCCAACATCTCCGTCAGAGAACTGTACTGTAGCTTTAGTGGGCATATGTATTCATAAAACCTTACTTATGTATTTTTTTATTAAACTTTAAGTTTATATTATTTTGGTTTAACAATATGTCACGGAGCTTCGGTTTGTTAAATATTTTTAATAAATGTCTTTTATGCACATTGATACCATGATATATGTTTTGAAAAGAAAATGAACATGTTTTGAAAATTAGGGGTTGTCTTGGCAGCCCAATGTGTAAGGTCATACATGATCTTATTGATGTCGAGTATTGGTTGAAGATGTTGCATTGTTTATTTTTTAGATGAATTACCTCGTCGATTGTAAGTTGAGGGTCGTTGTATCTCTGTCAGACAACGAAACTCAAAACTAGTAGGAGGTTAAGGAGGATAATATCTCAGTCGGCCAAATCATATGGGAGTATTTGCTTCAGGCATTTTAGGATCATTATGTGGAAGTTGAGCATCTGGCGAAGTATCGTTACGATTTTTAAAACTTAAATAAGAATAATATGTTTGTGAACAACTTTGAGATAGAGTTTATGAGATCGATCAAGTATACTCCAGAGATGGTTTCTAATGAAAAAGAAAAGTGTGATTGGTTTCTGAAAGGCCTCTGAATTACAACTCAGTCAAGTGTTGCCTTCAATCACAACAAGATATTTAGTAAGTTAACTGCACGAGCTAAGACTATTGAGAGGATCGAGCCACTGACATCAGGTCTCAAGTCCCAAAATTTTGATAGATTCTAGAGGCTACCTAGACTGCAAGTGTTGAATGTTCGACTGATACTTGTGGGGTGCCATCATGTTCAAACTATAAGAAGTGACATGCGAGAGAGTGTTGGAGGAAGACTTTAGGTTGTTTTCGATGTGGATCTTTGGAGTATCATATTTCAATGAGTGTCCATTTCAACCTACTTCTCTTTATTTTTCTAATCAGTCTCAGGATTCAATTCAAACACCGATCGGAGGTAGATAATAAGATAGACCTACTAATTTTGATTCAGCTAATATGGTTAAACCAACTCATAGTAAAGGTTCAGTTAGCTTAGTAATGAGGAAGCTAGGGTTGGTATATTCTACTTAAAGATATGAGGATCAGGATAAGCCAAACAAAATTACAGGTACTTCCTTTATTCATTTAGGTAAATTTTGAGGTTGAAATTTTATTTAAGG
Organism: Hibiscus syriacus; assembly: GCF_006381635.1. Taxonomy (NCBI): domain Eukaryota; kingdom Viridiplantae; phylum Streptophyta; class Magnoliopsida; order Malvales; family Malvaceae; genus Hibiscus; species Hibiscus syriacus. The sequence goes on from NW_024062636.1 coordinate 172,714, forward strand.
GATGAGAGTTGTAACACCCAATATTAGCCTCATTTGAAACCCTAGAAATTGAGGAGTTTTCTTCAAATCCCTAAAATTTAATTCATGACCAAATTGAAATTTTCAAAAATTTTAGTGACCATTTTTCAAAAGGTATAAATTTTGGGTCCATTTCGGAAAATATAAAAAATGAGGGAATAACCTTGTAACTTATTTTGTTTATATCATCAACCCTGCCCTTTTTATTTCATGCACCTAAACCCCTATTTTTTTTTTCTTTTCCTTCTTCATTCTTTGTCATCGCGCCGCTTGCTCCTCTTTACCAAAGAGTTGTCACTGTCCATTAAAGCAAGGTCGTCTCCATTCTCTTTCCTTAGCCGTGAGTTTGCTGCCGCTTGAGATTTTGGTAAAGAATCAAACGTCAGGCCGCAGATTGGAGTTGTCTACAACTGTTAATGGTCACCGGTTGGTCGGAGCTTCACATGATAAGGCCTAGTCAATCGTTTTCGAGCCTGGGCAACACCTTGGTTGTTATGGGGGCTACTGTCACCCCTTTTTTCCCTTCTTTTTTTTTAGTCTCGACTAGGTGGCCATTGACGTCGTCGATACCACCTACCGCTGCTGTCGTTATACCTTTGTCGTCACTAACCTTGGTTGAGGCAGAATCGGGCTACCATCGTTCGAACTGATAGCCTGTTGCTCGGTTCCCTCGTTTCGAGTTGGATTAATTTTAATATATCATTTTAACGTTTTAATATTTGAAAATTTTTGTAATTGAGATTTTGAGTCGAACCTTGTATTTTTTTACAAGAGACTTTATCTTGAAAACGAAATTACTGCCCCCTCCGCCTTTACCGATTCATTTTGAACCAACCCACTAGCGTATACCTCCTTCAGATACTCGTATACAGGCGACCCTGTACATAGAGTGTCACTACACTTTTAGGTAAAACTATTACGTTCAATATGAAATTTATTTGAATTTTCTTTTTCGGATTTGTATTTATTATTTAGGATTAATATTTAGGATTTAGAAGTGACATTGGAATCAAACGTGATGTAGCGCCCATTAAAACAATGATGCCAGTTGTGTTAATCTTAAGCTGATGTTGGTTTTTTTTTTTTCAATACATAGATTAATATGCATCCCTTCCAAAAGTAAACGACTGGATTGCATTTATTAGTTATTCCCAAGCGCTGACATAATCTAAATTTGATTTTCATTTTGTTCAACACGTACATGGATGACCAATTCCAATATTCCCGACTAATATTAATATCCATGGAATTCTGACTTTTTGGACGTGGCTGCCAAAGTTGGTTCAATTCACACAACCAAATCTCCACGATATCAAATTCCTAAATAAGTTGCGTTGGTAAATGGCACCGGCGCACCACGGTTTCCCGTTGTTCTGCTAAAATTCTGTTCAAGTCCTTCTCTTTCACACTCATCTCCGGCTGATGATAAAGTTTAGCCCTTTTGCTTTCTGTTTCAACTTTCGGCACATAAAAAGAAGTCAAATAATATTTTATAGTCTGCTACAGAAAATGTCAAAGAATGAGGCCAAGCACCCACCTCTCAATGTGCCTACACGTGTTCTTGTCTTATAGTTTTATTTATCAGCCTCGGACAAAGTTACCCAAGCAACGCACTGTTTATAATATTTTGTCTGAAAAGGAACAGTTGGCTTCATCTCAAGGTGCGTGAGGATCACTTTCTAATGTCGAGCAACACTTCCAAGGAACGCACCAGAATGTGTTTGATTTAATAATTAATACAGAAGTTAAACAGCAGCGTAAAGTTTGACTCTTAAGTTCCATTGGTTTCCCGTTCCCACTTTTCAACCCTTGCAAGCACAACACATCCATTTCTTTCTTTTTTTTATATCGATTATCAAGTTCCTACGATAAAGTCTTTGCAATATGCGGTAGATTTTGAGGTTTCCACATTTAGTATTTGTTGAAGACCAAAAACTGATCTGCAACTCAAGCATATCCTGAACTATTCTTGATCCATAAAGAAACAGTATGGTCAATCGACTGCCACCCTTCGTGATCGTTCTTATTCTCTCGGTTCTTAATGGACAAGGACTGATGATATCAAAAGTTGAAGCCAAGAGCAGTGTATGTAAATTAGTCCATCTCAAGATTATTATTATTAGTTTTTTTTTTTTTTTTGCTGTTACTGTTTCTGAAGAAGAGGTGTCCAAAATTCTATTCTTATTCAACAGGTTCACATCGTTTATCTTGGAGAAAGGCCGTTTGATGATCCTAAGCGGGTTACAGATTCTCATCATGACTTGCTCGCTACGGTAGTAGGGAGGTATAACAACAACAAAAAAACAGGGAAAGACAAACGGAATTATGTGTTTAATTAGTAATTACGTAATGAATCTGATTCTAGTGAGGATTTCATCATGATGCAGTAAGGAGATAGCCTCAGATTTTGATGGTTTATAGTTACAGACATGGCTTCTCAGGATTTGCAGCTAAGCTTACAGAGTCTCAGGCACAAAAACTCTCAGGTACTGATTAGAGTTGATACTGAAAACATCATTTTAACTCTAATGGATATTCATGAAGAAAGATAATATATTCTCAGCAGGCCATGTTGATGATGACTTCAAGTGGTACATTAATATGACTTGCTTTTGTTTTGTTTCCTTTTGTTTTTCATTTTATGCAATCCTTCACCTTTTAGAGTTACCTGGTGTTGTTCGAGTAATACCGAATAGCCTTCACAAACTGCAAACAACCAGGAGCTGGGACTTCCTTGGTCTTTCTTCTCATTATCCTACCAGTGTTCTTCAAAATAGTAAGATGGGTGATGGAGTTATCATCGGTGTCTTCGATACTGGTTCGTACTTGCAATTTTTCTGCATCTCGCTCTCGTAGGCTTTGTAAATGCATTAAGGAGCTAATTTAGTTGTTCATAGTGAAACAGGAATATGGCCAGAGTCTAAAGCATTCAGTGATGAAGGACTTGGGCCAATCCCATCCCACTGGAAAGGTGTATGTAAATCGGGGGATCATTTCAATGCAGCAACTCATTGCAACAGGAAAATTATTGGAGCTCGTTGGTTCATCGATGGATTTCTTGCTGAGTATGGACAGCCATTAAACACAACTGAAGATCCAGAGTTCTTGTCACCACGAGATGCTAATGGACACGGAACACATACATCAAGCACAGCAAGTGGTTCTTATGTAAGAAATGTTAGCTATAGAGGCCTTGGTCCTGGGACAGTAAGAGGTGGTGCACCACGTGCTCGGTTGGCCATATATAAAGTCTGCTGGAATGTTCTTGGTGGACAATGTGCATCAGCTGATATTCTGAAAGCCTTTGATGAAGCAATACATGATGGAATTGATGTGTTATCATTGTCAATTGGGTATTCATTACCTCTATTTTCAGATGTCGATGAACGAGATGGGATTGCTACAGGTTCTTTCCATGCCGTTGCTCGGGGCATCACAGTTGTTTGCGGAGCTGCAAATGAAGGGCCTTCAGCTCAAACAGTGCAGAACACAGCACCATGGATATTAACTGTTGCAGCAAGTACCATGGATCGAGCTTTCCCAACACCCATAACACTTGGGAACAACAAAACCTTCTTGGTATTAATTCTGTGATTATGTTGGCTATTGGATCCCAAACTTGATTTATAGAGTGCTGATGCATATCGGTTGATAACACTTGCAGGGTCAAGCCATTTTTACAGGAAAGGAGAACGGGTTTACCGGCTTGACATACCCAGAGGGCACGGGACTTGACCCTACTTCTGCAGGGTAGCTATTTTCTAAGTCCATTGAGTTTTAACTTTAGAAGATTCCAAATAAAGAACATATTTCAGTTGGTTAACTACTACCTTGCAGTGCATGCCAATCTCTTTTACTTAATTTGACGTTGGTAGCTGGAAAAGTGGTACTTTGCTTTGCCTCAGTTACAGGAAGAGTTGCTATAAGACTTGCTGCAGCAACTGTGCAAGAAGCAGGAGGTATTGGGCTGATTGTTGCGAAAAATCCAACAGATGCCTTGATTGAATGCAGTGATGGCTTTCCATGCATTGAAGTTGACTACGAAATCGGCACCCGAATACTCTACTACATCAGATCCGCCAAGTACCATCATTTTTCTGTTCATAATAAGTAATTACTAGATTCCATTGAAATCCTTGGTGATTCTCAAAATTTATCAAAACAGGTCCCCTACAGTGAAATTGAGCCATTCAAGAACATTTGTAGGCAAGCCTCTGTCAGCTAAGGTGGCCTTTTTCTCATCAAGGGGGCCTAGCTCCATTGCACCAGAAATTCTCAAGGTAGATTGATTTTACTATTATGTATATAACTTGAGAGTTTTCAAAATTCTATACCAAATGGGGCTTCAGAAGTTCAGCTAAATTTTAATCATTCATCAGTGATGTCTTAAGCTAATGACTTATGTTTAAAAGTCGAATGAAGTATTTCGAGATAATCTTGTTAAATTTTTTTTGGACACAGCCAGATATAACTGCACCTGGAGTGAACATACTAGCTGCAACTTCTCAGATGGATCGGTGGATGGACGGTGGATATGCCATACACTCGGGAACATCGATGGCCACTCCTCATGTTTCAGGCATCGTTGCACTTCTCAAAGCAGTGCATCCTGATTGGTCTCCTGCAGCTATTAAGTCTGCATTAGTCACAACTGGTATTTCCATTACCTTATCTTTTCATTTATGTTTCTTCAGAATGTAAGTGATTAACTCATGATCATTATTAATCACTTCATGATCATTATTCGTTAACCCATTGCAGCAAGGACGAAGGATGCATCAGGTTTCCCACTCTTTGCTGAGGGATCTCCTCAAAAACTGGCTAATCCATTCGATTTCGGAGGTGGCATCGTAAACCCCAATGCAGCAGCAGATCCCGGCCTAATATATGACATGGGGTTATTGGACTACGCCTATTACCTTTGTGCCATGGGTTATAATAACTCCGCCATCAATCGACTTACAGGGCAATCTACAACGTGCCCGGATGAAAAGCCATCCATTCTAGATGTGAATGTACCATCCATAACCATTTCAAGTCTAAGAAATTCGGTAACTCTTACTAGAACAGTAACAAATGTGGGTTCCCCTAAATCTATCTATGGAGCTGTAATTGAGCCTCCAATTGGCTTAACTGTAACGGTAAGGCCTCACGTCTTGGCCTTCAACTCTAGAACCAAGAAGATCTCCTTCAATGTTACAATCTCTGCAGCACATCAGATGAACACAGGGTATTTATTTGGGAGCCTGACTTGGAGAAATGAACGAACTGATGTGAGAATTCCATTGTCTGTCAAAACAGAGGTTTTACAATCTTATGCAGATGATAATTGATACTTGCCTTGTTGATAGGAATCTGTTCTACTTATGTTTATTCAATCCAAATATGAGTTCAATTTAATTTTGTAAACATTTAATTAGCTTGCAATCTTTCAACATTTAATTTCATGATGATCGATTATATGACATCGATCAAATAAACCAAACATCATGTTGTGGACGAGGATTTAGAGATTAAAGCAGAGGTAAATATCAACAAGAAAATAAATTTATGCAAAAAATGAAATATCTGTTTATCTTTGACAGTTTTTGATCATATGAGTCTGTCTCTATATTGCTATCCACGAGCGAGACCCAGAGACGACAAGAAAAATGAACTCAAGGATTCATATAGTAACAAAAGAGTATTAACCATGTAAAATCTAAGAGGTATCTGGTTTGCAAGATTGACAAGTACAAATTCAGAAATTTATGCAAAGTTACAATTTCTCAAGTTAAATTTAGGAAACATGGTACCAAAACAAAGTTCAAATTTCACTCATCCTTGAATTTAGGATCTTGACCAAACCTTAGCAGCTGACATATTCTTCAAAAGCAATATCTCGGTTTAAGAATTTCAACAGGAAGAGAAAAGAGCCCTGCCAGCAATGCCGGTGGCCTCAATGTAGCGATCCACACATCTAGAGATGCAACTACTTTCACTTCCACTCAGACTCGAGCCTGGCTTTGTTATGCACTTTTCAAAGCACTTCCCCCTCACCGTCTGTATGACAAATAAAAAATAAGACATTAAGTGGAGATTTTTTTGCATTTACCCCGAAATACTGCTGTAGAAAGCATGAAGAAAATCATCTGATGTCGCAACCAAATAACATACTACACTCTCATTCTCATGAAGTGGACATTTTATAGCAACAGCCAGGCCTAGAGGTAAGATATCCGACAATTGGTTGCATCACGAAGAAACTAAAAACTTTAATCAAACAAAAATATCTACACATATAAGTAAACATACAAAATAAGCTATGAACTAGTAACAATTTTTCTTCAAATAATGCTTAAACAGTGACTAATTAGGCCAACAAACTTCTACAAGTATGCTTTCGTAGACAAACATAATGCTGAAGAACAAGAACCATGGCATGGATTATATTTTATTAGGATTGCCAAATTGTGACCTCAGCATAGAAAAGATTTGTAGCATTAACATTTATAGAATCCTCCTGAACGAACATTTTGAGACAAGCTAAGTCAAATGAGTCGAAGGGTTTAAGCCACTTATAGAAATCCGAGGGTCATGGCTTCTTTCTGGGTTTTGATTCCATCTAAACATTGCATAACTATCTAAATCAAGAATAACCCACGTCCGTCTTATTCCATTAAAATGGCTACCTTTACAATCATCCAACAACATAAAGTTATCTACACAGGGAACAGATGTTAATGACCCATGAACTATGGCCGGTATAGAAAAATATAATTCAAGTTGTAGAAAAAAGGGTTGAAATTCACAAATTTTACTGATTACATAAAGATACTGAAAACCAAGAAACATAATTAAGGAAGAGGAACAGAGGGTAACCTCGAGGAATTCTTGGGCATAAGCTGGGCAAGTTGAACCTTCATCTGATCCATGAATTCATCTGTTGAAAACTGGGGAGGTCCTGTTCCGCTTGAACCTGTTGAAAACGAATCCATTTTCTCCTTCCCTTTATCCTTCTTGTTTAACTGTCTCTGTCGCAGCCTTCAAAGTTCAAACCAGAACATAGAAAGAAAGCACAATAAACCCTAACCATATAATAGAGGAGAGGTAAGGGAAAGGGGACGACGCTAAACCCCAGACTTTGCCATCAGAGGATTGGGTTTAGACCCATTTTGTTTGGCCCATCACAGTATTCATTTCACCTGGATTTAAACGAAGTTGTAATGGGCTAATAGATTTATACTCCATTATGATTACTCAAGTGAGAGATGGAAGGCAAAATGGAGTGCGAGACATGCATCTCTCTCTCTCCGGGTCTTATCATGTCGTCATCTCTCTTTTCAATAATATCGAGGAAAGAGATCTTCTTACACGTCATCCCCAGACAGAGAAGCCGACAATGGTGACACATAGCGGCCGCCAACTGGACGGTAGGGAGGGCTCAATGGTACAGTTTGAGTTTGGAAGGTGTGGTGGTCCTACCCTATAACCTCCCTCTATAAACACAACATATGGACCATCATATTTCGCTCTCTCCCGCCAAATGCTTTAAAACCTTTGTACCGTTTGAAATATACAATTAAGCAGAAGCCCATAAGAAAACTATACATAACAAATATAAACACAATTGCAGAGGCTGTCCCACCTTTTTGGTTTTGTTGCACTCGCATTCGCATTCCCCCATCCCTCTGCGTCGACTTATAATATGGTCCAAACTCAATAGGTGTTGTTAAGTTATAGCATCTACCGTCTCAAGGATTCTTCTTTTATCTCTATATATTAATCTTCTGAATGGAGACAGTAGAGACAACGGTTTTGTCAAAAGATCTGTCTTGTATAATATAACCTTGTGCGTTTGTCTGCACTGTCATTTTCAATGTAATAATAGCAAGGAGTGAGGTAAAGGCCCACGTCTCTGTTTCATTGATGCGTATGCTGCACTAGCTACCTAGGCCTAGCTATTGTTACAATCTACGCCATTTCATTTTCTTCTATCCTATGTGTTTATATATTCATGATGTATCGACGAGAAGAGTGAACTAAACGATTACTTCTCTTAAAATTTTATAATATTATTTTAAATATTTTTTTATTGATAATCTATTTTTATTTTTTAAAATTTTTTATAAGTTTACTTCCTTTAAAATTTTATAAATTTAATCCTTAAAATAAAATCTTAATTATTATAGTAATTCATCATCTTTGTTCTTGTAAAACCTTATCATCTTTCGTTGTATTTTGTTTTTTTTTTCAAATGTTTCTATTCAATATGAGCTTAAACTTACAAGTATTTAATCCTATGAGAATTATTTTTAGTTTGCTAGTTCATTTAGGAAAATTTACCGAAATATCACTACAGGTAATAATTACCTGTCAGACAACCTTTCTCTTAATTTTACTAATCTAGTACACTTTTTGACAAGGCACAGATCGTCATCCGCGCCTTTGCGAGGTTTCATCCGAGTTGACGCCACGTCATGAAAGGCGGATGACTATCTGAGTTGCTTCCACGTAAGGACATGCACGGATCGCCATCTGCATCTTTTTTAGGTTTCTAACACGCGCCAGTAAGGCGCGGATCACCATCCGTGCCTTCCATTAATACCCCAACCGTTCACACCTTCTACATTTATGGGAAATTCGACTAACCCCCTCCCATCTTCCTATAAATACCCCACCACCTCTATATTCAAACACAAACCAAACACACACATCCAAACCCTCTCAAAGTTCAAATTCTCTCATTATTCCGAGTATCATTTTTCTATTAAGAAGATAAAATATTTTTAATATTGTCATCACCAAATTTCAAATGAAAAGTAAAAAAAAATAACTTCCTCCACTACAACCGAATTCTAGCTGGAACAACAGAACAAACAATGATACCAACTATTTTGACTTTAAACATTTTTAAAGAAAAAAAAGAAAAAACAAGTGAAAATAGTGTAAATCGGGTCTATAAATACCCGAACAAAAATGTAATAGAGGGGGTTGGATTTATCAATAAGAAGTAGAGAAAAATTTTCAATGATTTTTTGGTATTTTTATTTTATTTTATTTATTAGCTTTCAAAACAAAAAAAATAAAAAAAGGCGTTTTACCATTCTATCGGAGTCTCGTCAGCGTTCGGAGGTTCGGTTAGACGATCCGAACGGTAAGAATGAGCGTCTCGAGGAGCGGAGCGGCATACTGAAATTTGGACCTGATCTAACGACGGACGACACATATCAGAGCCTGGGAAAGTCAAGCGGTCTTTGGCCATTTCACGACGATCGGAGCGTCTCCTAACAAAAAGGAGTCCAGATCTGTTACCACCGCGACGAGACGAACAAGCCCCGAAAATTTGATGGCCAACGACCACCGAAAACCGGCCAAATTCTAGAGAGAAGGGAGACCCTCTCTCTAAAAAATAAAATAAAAACTAAAAAATGAAAATTATAAAACAAAAACAAAACGTATGTTATTTTAGAAGGATTTTAGGGGTAAATTTTGTTTTAAATCCCTTATATTTGAGCAGGTTTTGCATTCTGGTCACTATAGGGGTCGATTTTGATATTTCACCAATTTACTATGCATGCTTTAATTTTTTGGTAAATTTACTATTTAAATCCCTCTAATTTTTCCGTATTTTTACATTCTGGTCACCCTTTCATTTCTAATTTCTTGTAATTTTATTATTCTGTTTTGTTTTATTTTAATTTAGTCATTGTTAGTTCTAATTTAGCTACTGTTATTTTATTTTTTGCATTTTGGTCACTGTTTATTTCTTATTTAGTTACTGACTTTTTTTTTCTTACATTTTAGTCATTCTGATTTTATTTTATTTCAATTAAGCTTTAATTTTTACTTTATTTTAATTTAGCCCCTTTGCATGTTCAATTTGTTCTTTTTTGCTTGGTAATTATATATTTATGCAATTAGGTCCTTATATTTAATGTTTATTTTCATTTATTTTATGTTGTTTTTATTTTACTGATTTTTATTTTTTATTTGATATTTTATTTTTTAAATTGTTTAAGTGTTTCCTTTTTAGTTTAATTTATTTAGATTTAGTTTTAAATCTTTTGCAGGTTTGAAACACAATTATTACTGACACATGATAATCTTTTGCAGTTTTGAAACACAATTATTACTAACACATGATAATCTTTTGCAGGTTTGAAAATCTTCAAAGAGAAGATAAACCGATCAACATTTTCGATGAAGAGTTCATAATGAGAAGAACTCATCCGACGAGGAAGAAGAAGTTCATAATGGGAAGAACTTGTTCAACCTTGCCTCAAAATTTCCAGTGGAGAGTTCATAATGAGAAAAACTCATCCAATGAGGGAGAAGAAGTTCATAATAAGAAGAACTTGTTCAACCTTGGTTCGATCCCATCACAGAAAGAAATGGATCAACATATTCTAGTGGAGAGTTCATAATGAGAAGAACTCATCCGACAGAGGGCGAAGAAGTTCATAATGAGAAGAACTTGTTCAACTTTGGTTCAATTCCATCAAAGAATGAGGTGGATCAACATTTTACAGTAGAGAGTTCATAATGAGAAGAACTCATCCGACAGTGGGAGAAGAACTTCATAATGAGAAGAACTTGTTTAACCTTGGTTCAATTCTATCACAGAAGGAGGTGGATCAACATTTTCCAGTGGAGAGTTCATAATGAGAAGAACTCATTCGAACAGAAGAGTGAAAAGTTCATAATGAGAAGAACTTGGAACTCAAATTTTCACTAATGGACCAAACAGATGAAAATTTGTGCTTTACGTCTTTGCTCTTTTCCTGTTTCACAGCAACAAGCAAAGAGGGGCAGCTGGTATCACCAATTTTCAAATGAAAAGAAAAATAAAATAGCTTGCTCTACTAGCACCAAATTCTAGCTGGAACCACAGAACAAACAATGATACAACCTATTTTGACTTTAAACATTTTTTAAGAAAAAAATAAGAAAAAAGAGAAGAAAAAAAAGTGAAAATAGTGTAAATCGGTTCTATAAATACTCGAAAAAAAATGTAATAGAGGGGGTTGGATTAATCAATTAAAAGTAGAGAAAAACTTTCAAAGATTTTTTGGCATTTTTATTTTATTTTATTTTATTTGTTAGCTTTCAAAATAAAAAAATAAAAAAGGCATTTTAATGTTCTGTCGGAGCCTCGTCGGCGTTCGGAGAGTCGGTTAGACGATCTGAACGGTGAGAATGAGTGTCTCGATGAGGGGAGCAGCATACTAAAATTTGGACCCAATCCAACGGCAGACGGCGCACATCAAAGCCTGGGAAAGCGAAGAGGTCTTTGGCCATTTCGTGACGATCGGAGCGTCCCCTGAAAAAATGGAGCCCAGATCTGTAACCACCGCAATGAGTGAAACAAGCCTCAAAAATTTGGTGGCCAACGGCCACCGTAAATTGGTCGAATTCTAGAGAGAGGGTTTTAAGGGTAAATTTTGTTTTAAATCCTTTATATTTGAGCAGGTTTTGCATTCTGGTCACTGTAGGGGCCGATTTTGATATTTCATCAATTTACTATGCATGCTTTAATTTTTGGTAAATTTACTATTTAAGTCACTCTAATTTTTCCGTTTTTTTACATTCTGGTCACTGGACCTTTCATTTCTAATTTCTTGTAATTTTATTATTCTGTTTTATTTTATTTTAATTTAGTCATCGTTAGTTCTAATTTAGCAACTGTTATTTTAATTTTTGCATTTTGGTCACTGTTTATTTCTTATTTAGTTACTGACTTTTATTTTCTTACATTTTAATCATTCTTATTTTATTTTATTTAAAATAAACTTTAATTTTTACTTTATTTTAATTTAGCCCCTTTGCATGTTCAATTTGTTCTTTTTTGCTTGGTAATTTTATATTTATGCAATTAGGTCCTTATATTTAATGTTTATTTTCATTTATTTTATGTTGTTTTTATTTTACTAATTTTTATTTTTATTTGATATTTTATTTTTTTAATTGTTTAAGTGTTTTCTTTTTAGTTTAATTTATTTAGATTTAGTTTTAAATTAATTTAATATTCGAAACAAACTTAGAAATTAGGATTTCACACTAATTTTAATTAGAGAGTAATTCGAGTCGAGTTTTCACAATAGATGCCTGATTACTCGAATCAATTGCTCGAATTTTAAAATTTATTAATAATTAATATTTACTAAAATATTTTAGGTTTAATAATTTATATAATAATTAGGTATTTAGTTTAGAATTAATCCTTTACTTTAGAAGTTTTTTATTTAGGTCCTTAAGCTCTTAGATCTTTTAGAAATCAATATTTTTAATCCTTTCACTTTTTAATCCCCGAACTTCGATTAGACTTTTAACATTGACATAATTAAATAGGTTAAATAGAGCTTCCATTTTAGCTTAGATTTCAAAATTGTCTTTTAATTTAGGGGATAATTCGAGTCGGCCCTCGCGTAAACGCTTGAGGGACCATATTGGTTATTCGATTCAATAATTAATTAAAATCAAATAGGATTAATATTAGAGCCTACGTTCCTAGGCATGAGCCCCTATGTTCTTTAATTTTCATAATTTGACACCGTAGGTTAGAAAAAGCCTTAATTTATTTTTAATATAATAAGGATTAAATAAAAAATTTGATTGATTGCATTGTTTTTAAAACTTAAGGCAATGTTCACTTATTAAGGAGTTAATTGTATATCCTCCGCGATCGTGCTCAGGGGTGACTACTGGTAATTCCCTTAATAAGTCAACATCATTTTCAAAACCGCATCATGGTTTTCTAAAAACGAGGCAATGTTCGGTTATTATATACAATAGTTGATCTCTTGATTTACTCTCGGGGGTGAATGCTATCGGTCTCAATAAACAAATACCCTTTTCAACTTTGCATCCTTAATGATTTTTAAATTAAATAAAGATCGAAATCAAAATTTCCAATTTTAAATATAGGGTAATCAACTAGGTACCAATATTTAGGCGATTGTGGGGGTGCTAATCCTTCCCCACGTATAACCGACTCCCGAACCTAATTTCTGGATTTTTGCAGACCCTAAAACTTGATATTTTATTAAAATAAAATGTTTTATTAAAATCATCCGGTTTTTACTCTCACCTTAAATGATTGGTGGTGACTCCTCACATTTTTAAACGATTTTCAAAGAGAAAACCCCCGAGTCGGTATTGGTCTTTCCTCGCCCGGGCGAAAAACGGTGTCGATAGCTTGGCGGCTTTGCTGGGGACTTTTATTTTTAAAAACAAATTGAGAGTTGAGCCATTGGTTGGTTACCCTATATTTATTATTTGGAAATTACGAGTTCAGTCTTATTTAATTTACTGTTCATTATGTTATTTAAAAAAACATATTGTTTCTCTGGTTAATGCTTACACTTTTGTATAATTATTTAGGATTATTGCATATCATTGCTCTGAACCCGAGATCGAACCCGATTCACCTAAGTAGAGAGAAACGTCACACCGCACGAGGAGCATTGGGCTTTTTTGTGTGGGTCTGATAAAGTACCTCTGGAAAGCACCCTAAGTTGCCTATCCGAATATCATATCCGAGGTACGCTTTTAGTGGTGTGATCCCCTGAGCTGAACCTGATTCGTAAGTCTGTAATGGGCCAGAATCGGGGGTAACCTTAGCAGGTTGTAAAGATGGCTTGGGAACCTTTGCTAGAACCCAGCATCATATAGAGAATTTAGTAAGCTTTCCCCGCTAGAGCCATGTGGATAGCCTACGAGAACTAGAAAACATGCAGTTAGGATTAATAATTTTTTTGTATGCCTTTTTTCAGTCCCAACTTTGAGTCATATTTATTTATTTTTGCTAAGATTACATTTCTGGACAAATCATTTCAACTAACTTGATTATTTATGTTTTGTTTCTACTAATATTAGTTTCCTTTTGTCTGTTCTTATTGCATTTTTGCATGAACATGACATATCATTCAAAGGTATTGATCCCTAAATAATTGATCATTTAGAAGCTTTATGAAAAACACTGCCACAACAATGCCTTTCGCTAGGAACGATAGGACTTCGAAGATGCTTCACGTAGATCGAGAAGCACCAAGAGAGAGTCTATCTACCAAGGAGACAAGCCAGACATCTACCTATTGAGGTAGCAAGTTAGACTCGAGATGATTCGAAACTGAAGCCATCAGTTGAAGATCACGAACCAGCTCGAAGGATTTCTAGAAGTAGGAGAGGAAGTAGGAGCTAGAAGGAGTCTATCTACCAATGAGACGATCCATACGTTTGCCTGCTGAGGTAACAAGTTAGACTCGAGACGATTCGAAGCTGAAGCCAATAGTGGAAGATCACGAACCAGCTCGAAAGACCTCTGAAAGTAGGAGATGAGGTATAAGCTTTGAAGATGATGCAATACCCAGATGCTCATAGGAGCTAGGTAACTTATAGATGGACCAGATCTTCACTTCCCCAGTGTATTGAGACATTGTCAGTTTTTCAAGAATTGTTCTATGAACAGTTATTTTAGGATCAATTCCTTATTGCATTTGCATCTCGCATTTTGCACTCCCATTTTTGCATCATTGCATTTGCATGTACATCTTTGCATTAGTATATACACATTGTGCATTACATGGCATCTCAATACGTGAATTAATCATGGATCCCGAGAGTAACTCACGGATAATCTTGTGATAAAAGTTTTGAGTCACCATACTCGTACCAAGAAAGAATTGAAAACTATGAACATGATGTTAGCACCATTTAAAGATCAAGGCACCTCACTGAGAATTGTGGGGCATTGAAGCATAAGGTTCAAAATTTAATCAATTCAGGGGCATGGGCATTCGATGAATGATGGGGCATTCTGGTGCAAACTAAGAAAAATCATTGCAGCCACTGTGAACTTTTGACGCACTTGTATATTGTCTTGTTTGAATTTCTTTTATTTCTCTTTTCGTTAAAAAGTTTGTAAGTCGCTTGACAATTGAACATTTTAAGTAAAATGCTACCTTCTGAGGTTATGACCAAAGAATAATTTTCAGAATCGAAACTCTTTAAATATCCACTGGATTAAAAGATCTTTTAAGAATCGGAGTTATAGATCTTTGACAAATTGACAAGATTGAAAACTGATAAAACAAGGACCCTTGACCTTACCCCAGATGATACATTCGAACCGCATACCCTTTTCTTTCAGGTACCACTTTAGTCTTCTCCTCTCATGAGGAAATGATCAAAAGGCTTGGCATTCAGGTATGAATAGGAGTGGACAACATGGGGCATCTCTTATGTATGACATTGCAAAACTTCCTAGAACACACTTCTGTTGAAGACGTTCAGTGATGATACTAGTCTTCGTAAATGGAATAGTGGAGTAGATGAATTTGGTTTAGGTCAGTTATTTAGGAACTCAGCTCTAAATGTGGAATTTTCTGACTATCAAAGACACCTAGACTATAACAAGTTCTTCTAGATGAGCTTAAGAAATTTTAAATCTGAATGCTCGAAAGACTAATAAATTATTACTATAGATTATACAATAAAGCTTAGCTCTTCCGCTAAAGCAATTGGTTAGAGAGGCAACTCAAAAGCCCTAGTTCTATGAATAGATTACATTTGAACCATTACATTATTCGGATACTCAGTAGTTCGGTGTTTGCTCCACCGTAATTATCAAGTCAAAGATCTTGTGATGAGACGAACCCTTCAACTAGCCCTATGAGGGAGATTATAAGGTATATACAATAAAGTTGAATTCAGCTAGCCGACAATGACAAATTAAATCAAATTGATCTAATAATGAGTTTCAATGAAAATGGACTAAGGAAATCGGGGAACACTTATTATAGTTAACCTCACACAAGCACGCAGTAATTTTATGTTTAGACTGATGTCCCTGCACTACCTTTGTTAAATGAAGTCTATGAAGCTTGAACAAATGAAAGATTTCAGAGAACTGAAACAGAATTATTCTAGAAAGTCTAGTGATTGATTATACTGATTGCATCATTTTGTCTGCATCTGATTAAAATGCTAAGGCAAAGAAGAGGGGCATGTCTTAAGGTTCACAAGGACCGAAGAAGAGATTACATTTCGGTGACTGAAACCTTATAAACTTAAAGGAGAAAACTTGAAACCAACCTATCAATCTTGACACTTGTCAAAGAGGTATAACATTGAAAGATTAAAAGAGTCGTTGATTCTCTTGATATTTACTGAACTCATGTTATGTGATTTGCTTTAATTGTGAGCCTAAAAGAATGTCGCTTTCTTAAAACGAACTTTCCATATTTTGAAAAATAAAAAGAAAGAAAACATTTTCAAACAGGACAATCTCTCTGGAGAGTTTAGCCTGGAAATTGACAGAGGTCCCTCAGACCTAAAAGCTCAAAATCAGAAACTGGGGCAAAGAATTTGAATGTTAGGGAGCCAGGAAAGAAGATGTTTGTAAAGAAATATGATGGCACACCTTGGTGTGAGAGAAGAATGAAGACAAACAGATCAATAAGAGAACCAATATTGCTTGAGCACATTTTCACTGCTATTAATCAAGAAGAACATGCATTATACATACATGAATTTGCATCTTTGCATCAAACATCCATCATCAGGATAGTTACATCCAGATACATTTTACAGATCTTTCAAGAGAATATGAGATTAAAAGACAACAAGACATCATCAACAAGAGGGAACAATCATCTTCAGATTCAACATCTCCAATATAAATTTTGTCTCGCTTGAGACAGTCTCATTTAATACAGAGGATTTATCTCACTTGAGATTGTTTTTCTTAAAACAGACTTTGTCTCGCTTGAGACAGTTTTACTCGAAAGAAGACGTTTCATTTGACTCAAGATTGTTTTTCTTAAAACATTATTTGTCTCGCTTAAGACACTTTTTTACTCGAAAGAATACATTTCATTTCACTCAAGATTGTTTTTATTAAAACAGACTTTGTCTCGCTTAAGACAGTTTTACTCGAAAGAAGACATTTCATTTGACTCAAGATCTTTTTCTTAAAACAAGATTTGTCTCGCTTAAGAAGGTTTTTACTCGAAAAAGACATTTCATTTCACTTAAGATTATTTTTAAAGAAGATTTCATCTCTCTTGAGATAGTTTCCCTTGGAACAGAAGATTTTATCTCGCTTGAGATAGTTTCCCTTGAAACAGGAGATTTTATCTCGCTTGCGATAGTTTCCCTCGAAACAGAAAATTTTATCTCGCTTGAGATAGTTTCCTCGAAACAGAAGATTTTATCTCGCTTGAGACAGTTTCCCTCGAAACAGAAGATTTATCTCGCTTGAGTTAGTTTCCCTTGAAACAAAAGATTTTATCTTGCTTCAGATAGTTTCCCTCGAAATAGAAAATTTTATCTCGCTTGAGATAGTTTCCCTTAAAATAGAAGATTTTGTCTTGCTTGAGATAGTTTCCCTCGAAACAGAAGATTTATCTTGCTTGAGTCAATTTCCCTTGAAACAGAAGATTTTATCTCGCTTGAGATAGTTTACCTCGAAACAGAAGATTTTATCTCGCTTGAGATAGTTTCCCTCGAAACAGAATATTTATCACGCTTGAGTCAGTTTTCCTTAAAACAGAAGATTTTATCTCGCTTGAGATAGTTTCCCTCGAAACAGAAAAATTTATCTCGCTTGAGATAGTTTCCCTCGAAACAAAAGATTTTATCTCGCTTGAGACAGTTTCCCTCGAAACAGAAGATTTATCTCGATTGAGTCAGCTTCTCTTGAAACAAAAGATTTTATCTCGCTTGAGATAGTTTCCCTCGAAACAAAATCCCTCGAAACAAAAGATTTTATCTCACTTGAGATAGTTTCCCTCGAAACAGAATATTTGTCTCGCTTGAGATAGTTTCCCTCGAAATAGAAGATTTGTCTCGCTTGAGACAGTTTTCCTCGAAACAGAAGATTTTATCTCGCTTGAGATAGTTTCCCTCAAAACAGAAGATTTTATCTCGCTTGAGATAGTTTCCCTCGAAATCTTACTTGAGATGGTTTTTCTTAAAACCAACTTCGGCTCGCTTGAGACAGTTTTCCCTTGAAATAAGAAATTTTATCTCACTCGAGAGAGCTTCTCTTAAAACATATTTCTTATTCATTTTCATCCAGATGTTGAACATTTGACAGGAATTCCAAAGTTAGCAGATGTTTCATTGTACAATTCCACGTTGAATAAAAAGATTTCAGCAAAGAATCGATCACGTCTTCATTTTTTGAAAAAGTGGATCTCAACAAAGATTCGAGAACCTTAGAGTCAATACCTTTGGGTACTTCAAACACAATTATTACTGACACATGATAATCTTTTGCAGGTTTGAAAATCTTCAAAGAGAAGATAAACCGATCAACATTTCCGATGGAGAGTTCATAATGAGAAGAACTCATCCGACGAGGAAGAAGACGTTCATAATGGGAAGAGCTTGTTCAACCTTGCATCAACATTTCCAGTGGAGAGTTCATAATGAGAAAAACTCATCCAATGAGGGAGAAGAAGTTCATAATAAGAAGAAGTTGTTCAACCTTGGTTCGATCCCATCACAGAAGGAGGTGGATCAATATTTTCTATTGGAGAGTTCATAATGAGAAGAACTCATCCGACAGAGGGCGAAGAAGTTCATAATGAGAAGAACTTGTTCAACTTTGGTTCAATTCCATCAAAGAATGAGGTGGATCAACATTTTCCAGTAGAGAGTTCATAATTAGAAGAACTCATCCGACAGTGGGAGAAGAACTTCATAATGAGAAGAACTTGTTTAACCTTGGTTCAATTCTATCATAGAAGGAGGTGGATCAACATTTTCCAGTGGAGAGTTCATAATGAGAAGAACTCATTCGAACAGAAGAGTGAAAAGTTCATAATGAGAAGAACTTGGAACTCAAAATTTCATTAATGGACCAAACAGATGAAAATTTGTGCTTTACATCTTTGCTCCTTTCCTATTTCACAGCAACAAGCAAAGAGGGGCAGTTGTCATCACCAATTTTCAAATGAAAAGTAAAATAAAATAGCTTGCTCCACTAATATCGAATTCTAGCTGGAACTACAGAACAAATAATGATACAACCTATTTTGACTTTAAACATTTTTTAAGGAAAAAACAAGAAAAAAGAGAAGAAAAAACAAGTGAAAAACAGTGTAAATCGAGTCTCTAAATACCCGAACAAAAAATGTAATAGAGGGGGTTGGATTCATCAATTAAAAGCAGAGAAAAATTTTCAAAGATTTTTTGGCATTTTTATTTTATTTTATTTTATTTATTAGCTTTTAAAATAAAAAACAAATAAGGCATTTTACCGTTCTATCGGAACCTAGTCGGAATTCGGAGGGTCGTTTAGACGATCCGAAGGGTGAGAATGAGCGTCTTGATGAGGGGAGCAGCATACTAAAATTTGGCCCCAATTCAACGGTAGACAGCGCAGATCGAAGCCTGGGAAAGCGGAGAGGTCTTTGGCCATTTCTTGACGATCAGAGCATCCCCTGAAGAAATGGAGCCCAGATCTGTAACCACCGCAACGAGACGAACAAGCCTCGAAAATTTGGTGGCCAACGACCACCGCAAATTGGTCGAATTCTAGAGAGAGGGTTTTAGGGGTAAATTTCGTTTTAAATCCTTTATATTTGAGCAGATTTTGCATTCTGGCCATTGTAGGGTTCGATTTTGATATTTCACCAATTTACTATACATGCTTTAATTTTTTGGTAAATTTATTATTTAAGTCCCTCTAATTTTTCCTTATTTTTACATTATGGTCACTGGACCTTTCATTTCTAAATTCTTGCAATTTTATTATTATGTCTTGTTTTATTTTAATTTAGTCATTGTTAGTTCTAATTTAACTACTATTATTTTAATTTTTGCATTTTGGTCACTATTTATTTCTTAGTTAGTTACTGACTTTTATTTTCTTACATTTTAATCATTCTTATTTTATTTTATTTCAAATTAAACTTTAATTTTTACTTTATTTTAATTTAGCCCCTTTGCATGTTCAATTTGTTCTTTTTTGCTTGGTAATTTTATATTTATGCAATTATGTCCTTATATTTAATGTTTATTTTCATTTATTTTATGTTGTTTTTATTTTACTGATTTTTATTTTTATTTGATATTTTATTTTTTTAATTGTTTAAGTGTTTCCTTTTTAGTTTAATTTATTTATATTTAGTTTTAAATTAAATTAATATTCGAAACAAGCTTAGAAATTAGGATTTCACACTAGTTTTAATTAGGGAGTAATTCAAGTCAAGTTTTCGCAATAGATGTCTGATTACTCGAATCAATTGCTCGAATTTTAAAATTTATTAATAATTAATATTTACTAAAATATTTTAGGTTTAATAATTTAGATAATAATTAGGTATTTAGTTTAGAATTAATCTTTGACTTTAGAAATTTTTGATTTAGGTCCTTAAGCTCTTAGATCTTTTAAAAATCAATATTTTTAATCCTTTCACTTTTTAATCCCTGAACATCGATTAGACTTTTAGCATTGACATAATTAAATAGGTTAAATAGATCTTCCATTTTAGCTTAGATTTCAAAATTGTCTTTTAATTTAGGGGATAATTCGAGTCGGCCCTCGTGTAAACGCTCGAGGGACCATCTTGGTTATTCGATTCAATAATTAATTAAAATCAAATAGGATTAATATTAGAGCCTACGTTCTTAGGCTTGTGCCCCTAGGTTCTTTAATTTTCATAATTTGACACCGTAGGTTAGAAAAAGCCTTAATTTATTTATAGTATAATTAGGATTAAATAAAATTTTGATTGATTGCATTGTTTTTAATACTTAAGGCATTGTTCACTTATTAAGGAGTTAATAGTATATCCTCCGCGAACGTGCTCAGGGGGTGACTACTGGCAATTCCCTAAATAAGTCGACATCCTTTTTGAAACCGCATCATGGTTTTCAAAAAACGAGGCAATGTTCGGTTATTAGATGCTATAGTTGATCTCCCGCATTTACGCTCGGGGGTGAATGCTATCGGTCTCAGTAAACGAATACAATTTTCAACTTTGCATCCTTAATGATTTTTAAATTAAATAAAGATAGAACTCAAAATTTCTAATTTTAAATATATGGTAATTAACTAGGTACCAATTTTTGGGCGCTTGTGGGGGTGCTAATCCTTCCCCACGCATAACTGACTCCCGAACATAATTTCTGGATTTTTGCAAACCCCAAAACTCAGTATTTTATTAAAATAAAATGTTTTATTAAAATCACCCAATTTTTTTACGGTGTTCCAATCTCACCTTAAATGATTGGTGGCGACTCCTCACATTTTTAAAATATTTCAAAGAGAAAACTCCCGAGTTGATATCGGTCTTTCCCCGCCCGGGAGAAAAACGGTGTTGATAATTATATTATATTATAATAAATCAATAATTTATTATTTTATTATATTAATTTTTATTAATTTTTGCAGTTATAAAATGGAAGACGATTTTCTACATTTATATGGACATCATATTTTGAGGCATTTTGCTGATACGATAACAATTTTAAATTCTATTTTAATTTTAATTATTGTTAATATTTTATTTATTCAATTTGTTTAGTATTAGTTTATATTTTAATTTATATAATATTTATTAAATTAGGAGATAAACAATATATTAGATCCCTGCATTCGTAATCTTATGTTAGAGATACCTATTCGTGTATGGTCGTATTTAGTCGAGGCTGGTTTCGGTTACGTAGAAAAATATGAAGCGCACTGTAACCTTGAATCCAACCTTATTTCTGCATTGGTTGAGCGGTGGATACCAGAGACACACACATTCCATCTTCCGCGTGGAGAGTGCAAAATTATGTTAGAGGATGTTTATATGCATTTGGGGCTTTCGGTAGATGGAGATGTGATTTCTGGGGTGTCGTATGGTGATTGTCATTCTTTGTGCAAGGAGTATCTTGGAGGTGTCCC
Source organism: Hibiscus syriacus (assembly GCF_006381635.1). NCBI lineage: Eukaryota > Viridiplantae > Streptophyta > Magnoliopsida > Malvales > Malvaceae > Hibiscus > Hibiscus syriacus. The sequence continues at coordinate 194,615 of NW_024062636.1, forward strand.
GCCTAATTTCAACGGTGGTCAAATTCCGTTAAATTGGTTGGATACAACTTTTAAGTATTTAAGTGGCGACGCCTCCGATGAGTAGTTAAAATGTTTGCACGAGCTTGCATACTACAACTTATAGGAGGGCTCTTGATGCCCGACAAATCACGCAACCAAGTTCATTATAAGTGGTTGTGTCACCTCGTAGATTTTCATCATACAAGCACACTGAGTTGGGTCTCTGCAGTTTTGGCATTTTTGTATGGGAAAATGTATCGAGCTATTGACTATAGAAAAAATATTATCGGATGATGACTCCCTCTGCTGCAGTCTTAGGCGTGGTATCACATGCCCTTTTTATGTTCGGTGGTAAAAAACTCATTGGTCTTCTCGCTATTATTGAGGTAATTACAATAATGATTTCGTGTATTAATAATTTTATTTAATATATAATAAAAATTATTTCATTGAATATGTGGTCAAGTGCAAGAAAAGATCATCGGGACTTACCTAATGAATTAGAAGAAATTAGGTTACTCATTGATCAGAAGGCTGGCATAGAGGTATATATTTAAATAACAAAATGTACTTTTAATTATCGTTATATAATTAGATTATTATTTTGATAAGAATTATATATATTTGTTTTAGTTTCAATGGGCTATTGTCGAGTGACATTCCACTGATCTCGTGCTCCGCCAATTTGGTTTTGTATAGTCTATTCCAAAAGCACCTAAGAATGTTGATGATTTGTATATCATCGATAGACGAGGCAAAAAAGAAGTCGACTGGCTGCTGAAGCACTATGAGTGGGTAATGATATGAGAGGATCGACGTGGGCACATTCCCCGTACAAAAACCATTTATATGGATCAATACTCGGTTACGGATGATTATTATGAGTAGTTCAACATGAACGGGAAACCGTTCTTACTTTTCGAGGAAGCACGAAGCGAGAACATTCATCGATGTCGAAAAAGACATCCACCGTCACAACATCATCGTCCCTCTAACTCGTGGACGGAGATCATCCACTGTCTACACCATTGTACATTATGCAGTAGTTTTAAATAGAACCACATCCGTATCAGATGGTAATGCAACCATTTTATATGCTACTGTAGCCAGGTCAGATGGCACTGCTTCCGTACTAAATGTCGCCACCGCCACAGAGTTTTATCACCCCTCTTAGCAGATATTATAGTTTCATGTTTGTAGATCCAACTTGGGGTTCATATACTGGTTATTTGGCGGGTGAAGCTTCACCACATGCACATACACCTCATGTACAGTTTTTGTACTCATTGATGTCGATTTGTTTTGCAGTTTTCACAGTTTTTGTGAGCGGTGGGATAGTCAGTTATATATCTCCAGGGTCCTTATTTTATAGAGGTGCTACATTGTCATTCGTTCTTCATCAACAAAATGTATATGCTCCTGTTGATGATGATGATGATGGTGGTGATGATGATGACGATGATGATGATGATGATGAGAGTGAAGAGTCAGAATAAGTTATACGGAGAAATCCTCCTCGACACATATAGCCACCGCCCTACGGAACACATTCAAGATGCATGCATCGATATAGTCATATACTTCATTATTTTTTATTTAATTTTTTGTTTACCAACAATTGTAATTTTTTTATTTAATTATTGACTTTTTATTTATTTATTTTCTTAATTTTTTATTACTTAATTATTCAAATTGTTTTTATTATTTAGTTCGTTTTAATTTTTTGTTGTATCGTTTTCTTGTTTAATTAATCGGTGATGCTCAAATGACATTAACTGAAAGTAAATGAAAATTAAATAACAGAAAATTAGATTTCATAAACAATAACTACATCAACCACAACATCAACGGTTACTTGATGACAAAAGAGATGAACATTTTTCCTATTTTGTCCTAGGTTTCTACAATGCCCACATCTTTTGTTTTCTCTGGACGTCTCCCGACTATCCATATCATAATGAATTCGAGTGGATTTTGGACGACCGAGCTCCCTCAATAAGGACGGATATGGTACAATCGGAAGCTAATTTGGAACCTCACTAGGGTTTTTCTCATTACCTATGGGGGAAATCAAATTCATATACCTTAAACACTTCTGAAACGTCGGTATATGAGATCCACAAAATGGTTATAGTCTTGACGGGTATGCGAGCAAGCTGCCATGACATTAGAGCATAGATACTTCAGAGCTTGAAAAAACCCACAGTCGTACCATTTGTCTCGTAGATTAACTCTGAACGAGTTAGCTAGAATCCCTTAAAGAGGTCGGGCATATCTGTGATAAGAAATAATTCATGGGTTCTAGAGAAGCTTGTTACAGACATTCCATTTGCTGCAGTAATTCTTTTTTGTAGATCTGTAGCTAATCTTGGGTGATAGACATGACTGTTTTGCATCCAATTTTGAGCTTGTCCCCTGAGCTTGGCAAAAAGCGCTCCCAAATGAAAATATGTCGTTTTTACCAAAGTCATTTCTGGTAAATGGCGTGCCCCCTTTAAGGTCGAATTGATAGTCTCAACCAAGTTGGTCGTCATGTGTCTATATCGATATCCACCATCATATGTATTTGTCCATATTTCTTTATTGATGAGGCTGATGTAATTGTATCATTCTTCTTTCTTTCCTCACAACTCTTGAAGCATGGACTCAAATGTTTCAAGTAGTAGTTCGTAACCTGAGCATCAAATGTATAACTTACTAACTTTGTTTCCATAAAAAATGAAAATGATTGAGAAATAAAAAATAACATTTTGACATACCCATGCGCACAAGTAATTGACACTCATCATTATTCTTGAATCTTCCATAATAGTTTACAGCAATGTGCAGGAAAGAGTACCGATGTTGGACATATGGTGGTTGCCACATTGGACCCACAGAATCCATTGATACTTTGATCCCAGCTCCACAATCTGAAATGACACATATTTGTTCCCTTGTGATAAAATGTAAGCGTAAGTTTCTGAGGAAAAAAGCCTAAGAATCTGTATCTTCTCTTTCAACAAAGGCAAAAGCAACTGGAAGAATGTTGTGATTACCATATTGGACAACTACCAATAGTAAAACTTGCTTGTATTTTCCATACAAGAATGTTCCGTCGATTTAGACCACGGGCTTGCAGTATTTCACAACATTAATGCATTGTGGGTAAGACTAAAAAAGTCAGTAGAATTGACATCGATCATGAAGCACTCGATTATTGTGGTATGCATGGAAAGTTTCGAAGTTAATAATTGTCCCAGGATTCAATATGTGCACTACCCTAAACCAACTTGGTTATAACACCCCTAACCCGTATCTGACCTGGATACGAATCTGAGGCGTTACATTGACTTTTAAAACACTTTGACTTTTTAAAGATGAAATTTGAATTTGATAATGAAAACAAAAATAAATAAATCAAAATTTAATTACATATCAGAGTATCTAAACTTTATATTTACAGTACATGCCAACTATATTTTAAAACACAATCACATACACTTAAAACATCTCCGATCTGATAATCTTCACAGGTATGTTGTCCTGCTCCATGCTTACATGCATTACTCCTCGCATATCTTTGAAACTACGTGTGAAAACACTCACACGCTAAGTCGATGACTTAGTGAGGCATTATGAGTACTATAAAACAATGCAACACGTGTATACTTTTATAAAAGAAGGGTTAAATTATCAAAAATCACCAGTATAATAACTTATAACCTCTCTTATTAATCAATGAAGGATTTATACTTATTTTATTTTTGACTATATCTTCAAGTCATTACTCATATATACTTTTAGATTCATAACCTAAAAGTTGACAGATACATTCTTTATTTTATATCCATTTATTTAATTGGCCCAAACGTATAATACTGAGAACTCTAGGCATTTAAGTACATTGAGGTTGTGCACTAATGCTATCGCCACAACTCATAATTTGCACCAAAGTGTCACATAATTATCCTAGAGGACCACATAGTTTGCACCAAAGTGTCAGATAATTATCCTATAGGACCACATAGTTTGCACCAAAGTGCCATATAATTGTCCTAGAGGACCACATAATTGTCCCGAAGGACCACATAGACCCTCGACTCTTGGCATGCCAACTATACCTCTAATCCTCATACATATACTTTGGGCTATTAATTACATAATTATGTTCAATCATTATTCGAAGTGTCTCTTGTTCACATATTTCTTCTCACATAGAGTCTTTTCACAACACTTGTTCAAAGTTCACATTTTCACTTATCATTTATGTTCCGTAGAACATATTCACTAAACACATATTCTGATAATCTTTCACATAAATCTTTATCACCTAACGTTATCAAATGTTATTATTCATTTACATTCAAACATTTGTTCATGTCATCTTGTTTCACAAAGCATTAATCATTATTTTCATTAAATCACATATATCACATATTCATAGTGGTTTACATAATTATTTCATATTACATATCATTATTCAACGTATTCATTTACTTATATAAATCATAATCATATAGAAAATCTTCATATATATTCATATCATTTCATTTTATTCAAAACATTTTAGGTTGGCTCATCATAAGCCTTCCTTCAACCATCAATAAATCAAGTAAATAACACTCACCTTTGCCTCACCAAAGTTCTAATCCAATCTTTAACACCTTTTGAATCGATACTTAAAATGTCAGGATGTCGGAAGTTGGTTACGATCAATCACTACACAAAACAATCTAAAATCAATATCGTTCTTTAACTCAATTATATTGAATCCATATAACTTGGGATGCAAGAAACTCTACATTTCATTTCATGCTTGGAAGTATCGGTACCACCCTAAGGGTACCGATACACCCTTCAAGGGTATCGATACCTCTGCAGGGTACCGATACTGAATTTACATTCAATGTTGCAAGGGTATTGATACCTCATTAAGGTACCGATACCCATCCCTTAAGGTATCTATACCACTCTCAACAGGTATCGATACCTTTTTAATTACTCATTCTTAACTCGTGAGGTATCGGTACCTGTTCATAGGGGTACCGATACCCTAAGCCCATAATGGCCATTTTTATCCCGAAAATCACCTAAAAATCCTCTCAATACTCTCCTAACACACATACTTTAAGTTTATAAACTCACTTTTATACTTCCAAACCAACTTGTACACATTAATTACTTTTAAACATCCCAAATTCTCATTTGAACACTTGAATCTTCAAATCATACCAAAATTTCAACCATGTTATTAACCAATTCTAACCCTCCTAACCATTTACTTAACCTATTGACAAGTCAAATATTTCATTAAAACTTCAAAAACCACTCCATATCATAATTTCATTTCAAAACCCATTTTACAAATTCCTTTCAAATTCACTTATCTTGTTGTTATACTCCTCTACAACCCTTCCGTAAGGATATATAACACCCAATCTTCCATTACCAACCCAAAAATTAAAAGAAAACTACAAATTTCAGAATCTTACCTTTGGGAGTGAAGAGGAGCACGACAAGAAAAAGAAAGAAAGAAAGAAAAAACTTCCAAATACTCCATTCCATGTGTTATATCCTGAAAAGATAGGAGATAAAAATCTATTAGATGAAAAGACCATATTGCCCTTCTACTAATCCAAATTTAATATCAAGTCCTGACCAGAAATTGTCATAATAAATCCTTGAATTCTCAATTTATTTTGATTGAACCACTAAATTTTTAGTTCTTACATTTTGGTCACTAACCCGATGATTGGGATTTTACATTGGTAGTTCGTTGTAAGATGCATCTCATTTGCCATGAAGTTTTTTAATGGCATTATGCTTTTCCTTCCGTGCTTTCCTGTATGAGAAAGTATACCCACACTGCGATTGTATAGCTGAAATCAGCACAACAATAGCTATATGAGAGCTTGCTTTTACCATAGGCATGATGGCTTGGCAGATAATGTCAGAGTCCAAGTTGGGATGATCCTGATTGATCCCTCAAACATATCATGTGTGAGGACCGTTGTATATCGTTAGTTCCCATATATTATTTTTCCTCTTCCACTTCGATATACGAACCATCCAATTGCATCCGTTATCACGTTGGACACAGTGACATAAATAATTTTCAGTGGTAGAATGGTCGACTCTAAACTGAATAAAATTAAAAATGTTGTAATTCTTAATTGCTATCATTGCTTCTTGTTTGCATGGAAACTCCATTCCTTTATATAACTTACCATCATTGACTGATGAATTAAATTCATAGTCACCGACATTAAGTATATCCAAAACTTCTGGCCTGTACATTGCACCATAGTCAGATTCATACATGTGTGTTGAAGGTTAAGTGTGTACCGTATTTGTGGCAACTTCATCTACATCATCATCATCAAAGTCTATGTTGAATTGCGATGATTTTGGCTAAACGAATAGTCCAGTTTCAGTATCATCCTCACATGACTCACGAAGAGGTTCTTCTGGTGGAGATGAGGGTTCCTCCACGATGTTGACATTTAGGTCGAACAAGCTAGTAGTTGCATGACTTCCCCTTGAACTTGAAGGTATCTCGATATTGAGGTTGAAGAAGCCCGTAGTTGAATGCCTTCCTCTAGAGCTTGAAGGCATCGTGTCAAATGAGTACTGCACAGATTGTTGCATCGAGGGCATCTTCATATTCAGGTTAAAGAAATTGGCAGATGAATTCCTTCCCCTTGAACTAGACGCGATGTTGCCATACGAATTGTTTGTGGAGCCACCTTGGTACAAATCGTAAGAAGTTGTTGATGAATGTCTCCCTATTGAACTTGATGGGATGACACCATGATGTGGATTTCCCATTAACGAGTTAAAATCGTTACATATTACTTGAGTTGGGCTGTCAACTTGATCAACTTGTTGTGTCAGCCCATAGTGGGAGCATAATGACATACCATGAACAACACATAATTTAACAAATTTTACATACATCTCTATATAGGCGTCTGAAAAATGATTTTGAGAATCAACCATTATAGCATCATCTTCATCATTGGATAGTTTGAACGTTGTATAAGTTAACGGAAATACTGCGGTTGGAAATCTGTACTGAAGTGAGAACAGTCTTCTAGTACTTCCAACATGAATCTTCCTTGAAATTTTAGTTTTAAGCTCCTCAAGAGTTATGTTTCTCTTGAAGTATATTTTTACAGAATCATTTGATGCGAAGACGACGCCGATTTCATCTTCCCAAATTTCTCTATCATAGCAAAAATAGCTGAAATACACGTCATTCTGATAGTTTAAAAGATTGAGAGTCTTATATCTGCAAAATAAATAGATGAAATATGCCTAATTAAATAAATAGTATATGAATTAATATAAACTAATAAAAAAATTAAAATTTTTCACAGTAATTTAAATAATATAATGTTATATTGTTACCGTATCGGCAAAAATGTCTTGAGGTATGATCCCACTTTCCAATTTTACAACCGCAAAAAATAAAAAAAAAATTAATAAAATATTTTTTCTTTCTTTCAAATAATCATATATAAAATAAATATAATATAATAAAAAAATTTACCTTACAACAGAAAAAGAAGGAATTTGTGAAGCAAAAATAGAAGGAATTGATGTAGTGATGTTTGCATAGAATGAGTGTTATTTATAGGAGAGAGGAGAGTTTAACGGTCGAGCTGTTTGGGTGGAACCAATAATGGAAGGCGCAGATGGTGATAAGTGCCTTACTGGCGCGTGTCAAAAACCCTAGAAAGACGCGGATGGCGATCCACACCTGTCCTTACGTGGCGCCAGCTCGGATAAGGCGTGGATAACCATCCACGCCTTTCATGACGTGGCGTCAGTTCGGATGAAACCCCGCAAAGGCGCGAATGACGATCTGCACATTGTCAGAAAGGGTACTAAATCGATAAAATTAAAAGAAAATGTATATGACAGGTAATTATTTCATGTTAGGGTAATATTTCAATAAAATCGTAGTTCATTTAACTTGCCCATATTTTGAAGGATACAGATTTATATTAAAAAATACTATTATTAATAAGGTGGGGGGGGGGGAATTCTTAAGCGAAACACTATGTACTGTTAATACATGTTTCTCTCTCCTAGCCCAGCTGGATCTAAATTCTATTCTCTGCATATTAATTTCATATGGCTAAAAACACAAATAAAAAAAATACTAATTAATATCTCTAAAAAAAGTTATCTTGCTAGAAATTCCATATTGATGCGCATCAAACGCACATATATAGGTAAACATCTATTTTTCCATTGATATATTTATTCTAGTTGATAAAATACGCTAACTCTGAAGCAAAGGGTTGAGCATTAATTAGGTATACATTTGGGGCAATTGGGCATCAAGTGGACCTAAATTTTGGGGATTTCAGGTTGTTCTTTTATTAACCCCCACCTTATGTATCACTTGCCTCATTCACATAAGAACAAATTGTGAAGGAATATAATAACACAAGGGGGTAGAGCTAATTACTTAAACTTCAGATTAAAGTAATGTGCTAAACATATAACAAGTTGCCCTAAACATTGGGCTCATTTTCTAGGAAGTTGCCTCCTACCAAGTTACAACTAAACAATATTTCAAACCATCTTATTCAACCTTTTTTTCAAAAAAAAATGCATGTAACACATCTAAAAATATTAAAATGATGTATTTTAAATATATGAAAAATTAAATTAAAATATATCAAACGATCTCGTAGGTTGGAGAAAATAAATAAAAATATCCTACCACTAAGTATGGACAAGGTTACCTGGCTTGGCTCCTAAACATGCACAACACGAGTGGGTTGGCGGCGAAATTTTTTGTTTTCTATTTGACAAGTCAATTAAATTTCAAATTAGAATAATTAATCAATCATATTCATTTCCTCCGTTGATTTGTTCAATCTTCGATAAATTAAAACTCACCAACGTCACCCTAATAAGCTGGGTGACGGTAGCATCCCCTTGAAAACCTAATCTTTATAATACCTCGAAACTCGAGTTAATAGTTTGGGTCAACTGAAACTTTTAAGTCAAACCAATTAAACTTCCCAATATAGTTGGACCAAGTTATATAGAAATCGGGCATAAGTAAGGTCCAAGAGTTAAGGGTAAGTGATGGTTTTAAATAGAGGAAAAAAGGAGAGAGATCAAAAGAGTACTTTACCCATAGTTGGTTTTAAAGATTATAAACCCTCTTCTTTAGATGGATTTCTCGAGAACCTTCCCTAAAAATATTTTCTTCTTCCTCTTCTCTTCTCCTTTCTTCTTTCTTCTCCAGAATAAGCTAAAGAAGAGCAAGTTTTTAGAGTTCCAAGTTTAGTTTGAAGAAACCAAGGTAAGAACCTTAATCTTTTTCCCTCAAGCTCTTTTTAAGCCCTAAATCATAGGTTTTGAGTTAAGATTTCAAAATGGGTTTTTGGGAGTTGAGAGAAATCAAGTATTTTAAGCTTGTTTTTGGGTAGATTTGAGTTGTATTTAAACTTAATCTAACCTCTAGTTGAGTAGTAATTCATTTCCTTGTTTGGTTTAGTTAAAGAGGTGAAAAAAGTTTCAAAACAAAGGATAAAGGTAAGTTGACTCCTAGTTGAGTTGAGGGAGATTTTAGCAACCAAGGAGGCCAGGTAACACACTATCAACCCTTTCATGCTCCTAGTGATCATTAGAGATGTTTTCTAGCTTGAGCGTTAATTATAAAGCTTACTGTTGCATGATCATGGTAGTTTTCGTGTTTTGATGTTTAAGTACCTTGTAAAACCTTATTTTCGCTCCACTTTAATCACATAATACTTTAAGAACGTTTGGGGACCTCACTAAGGTCTTTGGGTTAGATGAATATGAGATTTTCTAGTGAAAATGTGTTTTCTACATGTGGAGTATCGATACTATAGGGATAGTATTGATACTTGTTCATAATTCCAAGAAAAATATGTGTTTTCTGGGTAGGAGTATCAATACTCTTATTTTTAAAAATCCCAAGAAAATATCGAAACTTGCCAGGACAGAGGGATAAAAAGTATCAGTACTTATATAAAGTATCAAAACTTTAGCAGGAGTATCTATACTCCAGGATAGTATCAATATTTTCAGTATATTTTGAGCAGTAAAGGCAATTTTTTAGCGTTTTAGACTCGAGGTACCCCAAAAATTTAGTAATTCTTCATATAAGACTACAAGTAAGAACGTTAATGTTATTTTCGAACGTAGAAACAAGTTAAAGTTAGGAGAAATAAAACTAGCATTGTTTGAATGCTCGGGAAAACGGTTAGGATACCCGAGTTCCTTTAGAAAAGCTAGCATAGTTGACATTATAGATTCAGTTCGGATATCCTTAGGTAGGGCCGAGCCCCTTTCGACTAACTATGTTTGTCGAGGCCTTAACACTCTTAAGAAGAAAGGGTGAGTTAGTCAGGGGTATGGTTTCCGATACAGAGAATTCCGGGGGCCATATTCAGGGTAGACTAGAAGGGTGTGTGAGCTCCGAGAAGCAGAACCCTCAGCCACACCATGATGTCTACCATAGCTTAGAGAGTGAGTATTCGAAAATATTCACAAAAGTAGTTTTAAAGCAAACTAGCTTGGGCGCAAGGCCCAACACTCAAGGAGTGAGCTAGTATAAAAAAACAGATAGTAGAACAAATAACAGTAGACCTTATACCAGTAGACCTTATACCAGTAGACTTGATAGCTTGAGCTTTTCAATGATGCTTTTAGTATATTTTAGTTGTTAGTGTGGCGCTGAGCTACTTCGGATGTTTACGTGGGTAGGTTAATATATTCAGCCAATTCAATAAGATTTAGAGTGACCGTGGTCCAGATCCAGTGCATAGCAGAATATGTCATCCAATTTCTTAAATGGCATGCATATTCATGAATTCAGTTGTATTGAGTTGCAAAGTCAGTTAAGAGTCAATATGTAGGTATCTATATATTTTGAGGGCTCTCAGATGTAAAGAGTTATTTTAAAGTACATGAAAGTAAGAATAAGTTGGTTAGCCACTTCAGTGGTTCCGTGTGGTATCCTACATTGGTGGACTGTGTATCGTACTGGTCTATGGTGTTACAATCTTACTCTATTGGCATTCATATAATGTATATATTATATACACGTTTAGGAACAAGAACATTTGCCATGTGTTATAATTTATAAATATACAATAGTACTAAACTTCGAAATTGGATCTTACACGATTGTACACACACACACGTATATATATTGTGATTATATTATACCTATGGACATGGCCGTGGACATGCCTTGAGTTCATTTTATTTTTAATTTTCAAAATATAACACAATCCTCAATAATGGTTTTATATTCCATGTGTTTAAGTTTAGGAACAAATTTATACGAATAATGGCACGAACCACTTACCTCAATGGTTAAAGGAATTATTGTTGTTTCTGGAGGTCATGGCTTTGAACATTTACCATGGGGTTATAATTTGTCATGTGTTATAATTTATAAATATTTCCTTTCATGTTTTATAGTATATTTTAAAAAATCACATTTGTTTATTTTCTCTACCAAAATATATAGAATCAAAGTTAAAATAAATAAATTAAATAATAAATTTCAAATATAATCATACATTGTCTAAGAATAACCCCATTTCAAAAACATGATATGTGAACAACTTTGATGGCAAGTCCTTCCATAGAAGAATATGTAATCTTCATCGTACTTATATGTTCAATGAACACTAGCATAGATTTTAATGGCCAAGTATTTAATGTTGGAAATTGTATAGTATTACTTTAAAAAGAAATATTAGTACTGACTTCAAAAGAATATGATTAAAAACAATTCAAATTTGATCGTATCGTGGATGAACCGCTGCCTTAAAAGTAAAATCATTCTAACTGTTATTAAGTGTGTACTTAGTGCTAACTTTTTAATCCAAATCTGTCAATCAATAAATATAGTGACTTGATTACAATAATTGATAAATAAAATGATTTGATTATAACTAAGAAATCAATGTTCATTAACTTAATGACAATGAACTTATTATTATAATCGATAAATAAAGTGACTCAATTACAATTTTTTAAAATACAATTACTCAATTGTAAACTTACTCGCAATACACTAACATGTAATGTAATTTATCCTTAAAATAAGGAAAAATACACCCATGCCACTGAATTATTAGTTCAGTTACAAATATGTCTCTTTTTTCTCTAAAAGTTATAATTTTGTTAATCAATTAAAATATTATCACAAACATTACATTCCATCGTTAAAATAGAAACATATGTCTAATGTGGCATGATATAATAGCAATTTTAGCCCTAAAACTTATACGGTTTATCAATATGATCCTAATTTGAAACAATTCCATAAATTCAACCCTTCATATTTAAAATTCCATCAATTAATAGATAGATAATTGTATCCTATCATAAAACAATAAGTTAATATTAAACTTTTATTATATTGGAAAAGTAATATCATACTTATGAGAGAAGAACAAGCAATTTTGAAGAAAAAAAAGACTATTTTGATGGAATTTATGAATATAAATGATTAAATTTATTGAATTATTTTAAAATAATACTAAATTAATAGAATGTATAAGTTTTATAAACTATAATTGTTATTATATTAAGCTACATCATTATTTAATCTAATATTTAACGGATAATGACATATTTATAAGTGAATGTATGTATTATAACTTGACTAATAATGAAATGAATTCAACAACATTTTACCCTTAAAATAATCGCACGTACAAAATTTTACCTCTAATGTTAGTATGTTTGTGGTGGTAGGCCGCGTTATTATCATTTTTTTTGAATTAATGACTGGTATCCGATTTATTGACCAATTAATCTAGATCGAGTACTGCAGAGACGAGGGCGACTTCCCAACCCAATTTGCTCCATTCGCAAACGTCAGGATTTGAACCCCTGAGTTTGCTTAAGAGACTTAATGCCTCATCCTACTAGACCAACTGGTTGTTGGTGCGTTAATACGATTTTTAATACGAAGATAAATTGACCGACATTGTTGATTGCTCACGCTTCTTAATCTAATGGAGTGAAATTTGTAATTTTGGTGCCACAAAGTTATTTAATATGAATATAACTTGAAAAATAAAATTATATTAAAAATATGTAAACATATAAAATTTATAAAAAAATATAGCAACTTAAACCCGATTAAAACAAAAACAATTTTATGAATGACATATAAATATATAAACAAATTAATAAATATTAAATGAAATAATAAGATACATTAATTTTTTCAAAAAAATATCGTATCTTAGAAATAATATTATTGATCGGGACATTAACTATGAATTAGACATGAATCATACCGAATATAAATGTATGGATAAGTGATATAGTTTGCTTGTAGTAAAGCACTGGGAAGGGCATAGTCTATTTTTAGAGATGATGAAGATCTTGCACCAAAATGGAAGTGGTATCTATCTGTGTACATCAATGTAAACCATCTACCAGCTTTAATCGATATACATTTAATTCTTGCTCCATAATTTCGCAATGCTTGGTATGGTAGTAGGCTTTGTTTTATGTGTTGAGGAAGCAAAGACACGGTATGGGACAGATGCATGATTTCATGTTAAAGGTGAACGAACTTATAAAGTTTTATATGAGACAAAAGTATATTTTTAATAAAAAAATATCTAAATATAAAAAAAATTAAAATTTTTCAAGAGAGCGACATCTCCCATCCGTCCTTTTCTAGGTCCATTTGTGTGCGGCAGGCAAGTGTGGTTGCTGGACCAGTGATGGCTGTGCAGCAGGACCAGGTTGCACGAATTCTGAACACGGACCTTCCAAATTTAAAGCTACCTATTTTCATATTATCTCCATAAAATTCTAAAATTTCCACACATGGGACAAAAGTGTTGGATGCGGTTTCTTAATATATAATTAGGGTTGTGATATATTTTAATCTGTTGTATTGCATTGAGGGTAAAAACGCATGAATGACTGAGCCAAATTTACTTTTTCCCTTGTTCGTATCCGATGAAACCAGATGTTTAAATACTAAGGTGGTGGCTGCAACATAATTAATTTATCTTGGTGGGTTAAACAATGAAAAGATAAATTTATTATTGTTCGTATACTAACATAAAATTTTATATGAAAATATACATATTTTAAAATTTATATTAAAAATTAGAAGTTATGAAATTATAAAATCCAAAAAGATCAAAATTAGATCATTAACATATAATATAAAATATAAATAATAAAATATATTATAAAAATATGCTACGACTGCGTTACCATTAATTAATCAAAGACTTTTATAGCAGAAGTAGACAAACATTATCACAACCAAGAAATAAATGGGCCAATATAATATATATAAACTTTAGGTTTTTAAATAAGAAACGAAAGGAGAATTAATTACGCTAGACTTATACGAAGCTCGTGCTCTTAAACACAGCTGGCTTTATATTCTAAAAAAACTATGCATACCACCCAGGATCATGACAGTGACAAGCTCACATGAACATGAACATAAACATGAACATGAACCGAACCAGATAATACATGGGGTCCCTCATTTCTCAGCTAAATAACATCATTAATATATGGAGGGAACTTAAGGTCTCGTTTATGTTCTGCTTTATGCCTTTATTTTGCATGAAATAACATTTTTATAAAATGTTGAATATAAGAAAATATTTATATCCAAGAGTAAAATAAAAATATTTTTACCGGCACGTAGTATTTTAAGTAAAATGATGCGTTTGAACATTATAAAATAATTATGAAAAAGACACTCTTATAATTACTAATGAATTGTAATTCTCTGTACCCATTGGTTGACAGCGTAAGATTACACTGGATTCAAAATTAAAAGAATGGACTTCTTTTTCCTGGAAGTTATAGTCATTAATTAATTACATAATTCTCAAGATTTTAAGTTGAAAAGAAAAATGCAGTAAATTAGCTAAACATGGTAATAATTACAAATAATTGAATCCAAATTTGATAATTGTTCGGGTTTTAGAAACATTCCAGCATAAGCAGCCACGAGAGATGGTATAAATTGAGAATATTAAAAAGAGAAAGGAAATATAGTGGATTTCCTAACATGTGAACCTTTGGAAAATACAATAAGACCACCAAATAAACCTCAATTTTCCATTTTATTTCTCCTCTTCCAAGGTCAACAAAGTAGCTGCAGTTGCAACATATCTGTATTGAAACGTCTAGTGGGGGGTTTCATCTGTTGTTCAACTCTTTGTTTCCGTGTTTTTGTTTCGTCCAAGCACCGACTTTCCGCACTCTTCTTCAACCCTAACAAAACCAAGAAAGCATGACTCGCTGTCTGGCCTTGTTTCTTTTTCTCTTTGTTTGATTTTTCTCAATCTCAACTAGCTTTCGATTTCCCCCCCTTTCTCTTCCTTTCCAGTTACGTTTCTTTGATTGGTTTCTCTTCTTCATCTTCATTGTTTACCGTCAGAAAAAGAAAAATCAGAATTGGTAGCGTGGACCATGTATTTTGAGTCATCTGACAGAAAAGGGTTTAAAGAAGAAGAGATGGGTGGAAGAGGTAAGCTCCCTTTTGCATACTGTTCCTCCTCGTCTACTTCGTCTTCTCCTCAGTACAAAACCCAGTTGCCTCCTCTTGGCAACTCCCAGTCGGTAAGTGAAGCTAATTTTGCACGCGTAGACTCAGATTCAACGCTGGAGCTCAGGAGTACTGCGGGTGACAACATCAAGAAAGAACACATGTTCGAAAAAGTAGTCACTCCAAGCGATGTGGGGAAACTCAACCGTCTTGTTATCCCAAAACAACACGCGGAGAAGTATTTCGCATTGGATTCTTCCACGAACGAGAAGGGTCTTCTTTTGAATTTCGAAGACAGGAATGGAAAGCCGTGGAGATTCAGGTACTCTTATTGGAGTAGCAGCCAAAGCTATGTTATGACCAAAGGGTGGAGCCGTTTTGTCAAGGATAAGAAACTCGATGCCGGCGATATTGTTTCTTTCCAGAGAGGGGTCGGTGAGTTTGGTAAAGGTCGTCTTTTTATTGATTGGAGGAGGAGGCCTGATGCATCGGAGACGCAGGTTTCTTTCCATCCACATCATCAGCAACACCATTTCCCCTTGCACCGCTCGATCCCATGGAGTCCATTGCTAATGCGACCGCCACCAACAGGAAGAGATCACTCTCACCTGTCACAGATAAACCCTCTTAGCCGAAATAGCTACTACGGAGGTTATCCTTCTGGGAGCAATGTGGTGAATCCAGGTGGTGCGATGGGATCGATAGTTTATCTGAGATCAGCAGTGGTTTCAGCAGCCCCACAGATGGGAATGGGAATGATGGAGTGGCAACAGAAAGGTGGACTTGTAGAGCCAGTGGCGTTTGATTCGGTACCGGTGGTCCAAGGCAAGGCAGCAGCCAAGAGGTTAAGGCTTTTTGGGGTGAACATGGATTGCCCCATACCGGAGTCCGATGAGTATAATGTGATATCCACGACTACAATGACATCACAGCCTCTTCAACGCTCTTCCTCATCTCAGCATCCTCTCCAATTAAGGTTCTACAATGGCACTCCACTGCCCCCCACTGACTTCCTTAGCCCAATCAAAGGGAAAGCTTCCATGTCCTTGGATTTAGATATCTGACGACAACATGTTGACTTGGCATAATGTTTCTCACAGTGAACCACCAAAAACAACAACAAAATGCCTGGAGATATATAAGACTAGAAGAATTACAGTACCAGCTGCTAATCCGCTTTTTCTTTCTTTGTTTGATTTACCACTTGTTGATTCTTATGAGGAAGAAGACCCAGCTGCTGAAATATACAATGCTGCTTTATGATCATATCATATCCTTATCAATGCTTAATAAAAAGAGATGGAAGAATATTATGAGTGTTGTGAAAGGACAAGTATTCAGATTTCAGTGTCTTTTACTAGCGGGTTTGGGTGTCTGAAGATCTAGGTAGAGAATAGACATAAGAGATGATGACAACTATAACACAAGAGTCCTTTTGCGTTTATGTATAAAATATAATATGTATAGATAATAGATCCATGGACTCCGAGATTGCTTTTTGTAGGGTTTGGTCTGGACTGAATGTATCCATCCATCCCATTGTTTCCTCTGAATTAGATCCCCAGAAGTATCTTTATTCCCTTTGGCTCTCAACTGTTCTCCCTCCCTCCCTCCCTCCACTGTTTTTCGTTTAATAACAACCTTTCCTGATTCATCAGTAACTGAGCTATCTATCTGATGTAATCCGACTCTTTTTTTTTCTTTTTTTTTGCTCTCTTTTGTTTTTACTTGGTTGGGTTGTTGTTCTTGTCACTGCTTCGTTGGGCACGCCCGCAGGTTTTGCAGAGAAACTTATTAGCAGGGGTTGTTGCTCTCTATCTGATGTAATCCGACTCTTTTTTTTTTCTTTTTTTTTTGCTCTCTTTTGTTTTTACTTGGTTGGGTTGTTGTTCTTGTCACTGCTTCGTTGGGCACGCCCGCAGGTTTTGCAGAGAAACTTAGCAGGGGGCTTTTAAAAGGTATAGGCATTCCATCGGTTTTCTTTGGACCCTTTTTCTGTTCATTAAATTCTTCCCCACACCTGTTTATTCTTTAACGCATTAATTTGTTTCTATATTGTTCATTTCTTATTTGAATGCTTTCCCTTAACGAAAATCACTCCTTTCTTTCGGTTCACCCACACTGGCATATACTATTAACTCTCTTGGAGAATGCAGATGCTATCATAAATAAAAATTATTTTCTACTGTAGTTGTCTGGTTAGCCTTCACTGCATGTTTTCTATTTTCTTCCTCTAAATATTTACTCATCTTTTGCTTGATTTGGTTAGCTTCCATCCATAGTCCCAAGTAATCTAAAAGATATCAAACATTTTTATATGTATGTATGTATGTATTCACACGTCTTAACTAGGACTGCAAGTTGCATATTGAAGGTAATAATCGAATGAATAGTTTCCTACTTTGTTTTCTATATTTATTGAAATCTTAGACCAAATAACCAAAATATAAGATCTGTGAATCAAATCCCGTGCAGGTATAGTAGCAAGTGAATAAAATATACACTTTTGATCTTATATAGTTTTTCAAAGTTCGTCGTTTGTCTTTTTTCTTAACCTAAAAAATTTAATCATCGAAGGTGCCCATAAATGCTAAATTGCTGAACAATTAAATTGAATATGTGAATTGATTGTTAACCTTATTAGAAACTTTTGGAGGAGTACAGTTTTCTCAAAATAATTTAAGGGAGAGAATGCAAAAGGTTAATCTGCACATATCACTCCACTTTCTCAATTCATCTATGTGATAGTTTGTAGAAATTCTCAGATTTTCTCTTTGTAGTTTCTCAACATCAAAACCCTAGATGAAACTTGAAGAATTACTGTGCACCTAATACCACACTTTTTGTTCACTGGTCTCCTGTTTAGCTACAACTTTGTTCCCTCCTCGATCAAATTTCATTTGCATCCTTGTTTTCTTTTATCAAGCTACATATACCTGGCTAGAACATGCATCAGAAGGCTATTAAATGCGTTAAGCTCTATAATTTTTTTTTATACTTTTTGTAACTCCTTATTCAAGCTTTTTTATAGTGACTTTTCAGTTTTCAATATTATTACACACACATATAAAAGTAGAAATTATTTGTTTCAGCTAGCCCTAGATGACAGCATTATTTGATAACAGCTGCATTCTTTGATTCTGGTTAAACAACAACCAGAGAATACTTCTATATATGGTTCCTTAGTTTCAATTTGATCTATATGCACGAGATTGTTTACATATACACCGTTCTACATGTTGGATTATCTTGTTATATGTTATACGTTTTCCTTTTGTGAAAAGCCTTTCATTATTTCATATAAGTATGAGCATTCAAGTAATGGAATTGAAGTCTTGCCGTGTTATATATAATTATTTAAAGCATTCTGATAATGCATGCTTTTACTTTTATCTCTCAACTGAAAAATGGAAAGAAATGTAGAATTAGGTCAGTCAGAATCTGTTCAAGCACAAAGGAATTTTGCTTGAAATAGCACAAAGAAATGTAGTTGAAATAAAAATGCTCATATTTATTTTTGTTGCCTCCAGCTCATCATCTATATATACCAGCAAAAGCATTTCTACTTAAAAACCTATATTTGATATCAGATACATTCATGTTAGTCGATGTGTTTAGAACTGATTCTATTTTTAGTTTATTTGTTGTTTTCAGTGTTGCTTAAGTTTAGGATAAAGTTGTTAATTGTTATTACTTAAATTTAAGAGCATGTTGTCAGTGGGTTGTTAATTTTATTTTATTTAAATTATGAATGTTGCGGAATAAGTATATAATGTTCAATTTTCTTCATCTTTTAACTTTTCTTTTCATTAAAATACCAAAAATCGGTAAGAGAGCATTTTTTTTTCTTGAGGGTCCTGTGTTAGTGCTTACTATATCATGGAAGGTGAAAGTAATTTGTCTTTGGTTGTGCTGCCTACATTTGATGGAGACAATTATCAAGTTTGGGCAGTACACATAGAAACTTACCTAGAGGCTATACATCTTTGGGAAGCCGTCAAAGAGGATTATGAGATTCCTGCATTATCGACCAACCCCACCATAACACATATCAAAGCACAAAAAGAAAAGAAGATAAGGAAATAGAAGGTAAAAGCATTTTTTTTGCTGTAACATCACCGACTATTTTACTTGAATTATGTCTCTAAAGTCGGCAAAAAAATATATGAGATTATCTCAAGACTGAGTACGAGGGAGATGAAAAATTCGAGAGATGCAAGTGTGGAATCTTGCACGTGATTTTGAGCTACAGAAGATGAAGGGAACTAAGACAGTCAAGGAGTATTATGACAGGCTCATTAGCATAACCAATAAGGTTAAACTGTTAGGTTCGTCTCTAATAGATTCAAGGATTGTGTGGTTAATCTGCATAACAAAACTTAAAAGGTTTGAGGCCACCTTACCACCTTAGAGAACACGAAAGATATGTCAAAGATTACTTTGGAAGGGAGTAAGTTTAGTATGGCATGATGTTCAATCGAGCCTTATTTGGACGAACGAGTATCGACTTTTGGAGAGACCCTTGGCTAGGTGATGTTGGTCCGCTGCGTGACTATATAGTTGAGCAGAATGTGGCGGCAAATATTCCGGAAATCATGGCTGCGGATATGGTTGATGTGAATGGTGAGTGGGATTGGAATAAGATACATAATATCCTTCCTCAGGATATTATTCGACGGCTAATGGCCACGTTGACACCGCCTAAGGTTCGTGCGATTGATGGTTGTGGGTGGAAGTAGAGATCGGACAAAATCTTCACAGTGAAATCGTCTTATGAGGTATGTATGCCAACGACATCTACTTCAGTTGATAGCATTCGGAATTACATTGCTAAGTTCAAAGGATTGTCGAGAGTGAGGATTTTACTTTGGCTGGTGGCTTGTGGGAAGCTCCTCACGAACGTGGAGCGAGTTCGCCGACATATGAGCAATTCTTCAAGGTGCTGGGTTTGTGACGACTCTGAGGAAACCATGGATCACCTTTTTAGCATGTGACCTACAGCTTTGGAGGTGTGGAAACGGTTGATCCAATCCACGAAATTGAATGAATTCCTGTCAATGGGATTTCAGGAATTGTTGTTAACTAATCTGTCAAATCCGGATCAGATTGCAAAGGGCTTTAAGGAGTGGACATAGATGTTTTGGGGCAGAGTATCAAATTGCGGTAGCGGATTTTGTACGGATGCGATTGTGGTGTAGCGGTTGCGGATGCTGCAGACGTTACGTAACGTGTTGCGGCTGTCGCAGGCGTGATGTCTTCCTCAAAAATCACAATACGTCTAAAATATTATATTATTATACATTTTACCGTTATCTTTTAATATATTAATATTAATATACTCTTTTAATATTTTATTTTGAAAATAAAAATTTAACTTCATAGATAAAAATTTATTAAAAACAAATATAAACCATAGAAGTTCTTTCATACTGGATAATGAGTAATAACAATTATAATGTTAATGAATAACATATAAACCACCAAAATGAATGGCGTGACGGATCTAAAGCATTTTCATCTTCGTCATTGTCTCGATTTTGATTCCTTCCTATTCCAGGCGAAGAAGACATCACATTATGATGTATCATTGGTAGGAAACATGTTGTATGATAAAAGTTTATTGTGAATAGATTAGATAAAATTTTATAGTTTCATAAAATACATATATTTTTATAGTATTATAAAATGAATTCATCTCTTATACAAAATTTATATAATAATAAATAAACATATAATTATAATACTTAATGTTAATATAAAAATTTAATTTAAAATTAATCACGTCAATTTTAGATATGAGAAAAATTCAATTTAAATTTAAATTAATTTAATTTTAAAATAATGTTAATAAGTAATTTAATTAATTCAAATTTAAGTAATTAATTTTAAACATAACTATTACGATATTATTAATGATATATATTTATAATATAGTTTTAAGAATTAAATTATAACAATTTATCTATGTAATGTTATATTTCAGATAATTTAAAGTTTGTTGCGGAGTTACAGTGTAATTTATAGCGTGTTGCGATGTTACATAACGGTTTTTGACTGCAACAATCGTGATGCGGTTCTCTTATTGTTTTACGTTGATATTACATCACGATAACCTTAACAAACGTTACGATGCGGGCCTTACCATGCGTTGCCGACACGATTTAGTTCTATGGTTTGGGGGTGATTGTCTGACATTTATGGAAGCATCGTAACCTGTGCGTTTTTTACATAGATAAGATGGGGTCCACGTCGGTTGTTGATCAAAGCTTTCGTTTGTAAGAAGAGAGTTTGAGAGCAATGGAGTCAGCTGCTACTCAAAATCGGGTGATTTCGATCACCACTGTTAGAGACAAATGGCTGCTCCTCCGAGAAATTGGTTGAAGCTAAATGTTGACGGGGCAAGGGATAGTCACGAAAACGCTTCGCGTGGAGCGTTTTACGTGATAATAAGAGTGAATGGCAATTTGGTTTTGCTAGAGCTATGTGAATGTAACCCCTCGTATCGATGCGGATAGTTCGATCTGATCCATGGTATCACATTAGGGCCATCAGAGCGACCCACCTTAAAAATAGCTGAAAATTTAAAACTTTTATTAAACATGTAAACTCATAAAATGATTTATCATTATTCATAAATAAATCAAATTTTCAGACTCGTATATAAAATAAAATACAATTACATGCACCCTAATCACATGTATCATCCTCTGCAAGCAACGCCAGAAGAACTCCCTTATTGATGTCGATAGTTGCACTGATACAATTATTTTAACCTATAATGGTGAGTAATAAAGTGAGCTTCGGAAAGCTCAGTAATACAGAACTGCCAGATGATGCTACAAGACATGCAGATAAAAAGAAAACCATATAATTTCCTTATTGAATCAGACATATACAAATTTTTGGAATAATCTGGGGTTCTATTGATAGTTCATCGAATAGAAGCTATAAAGATCTCAGTTCGTAAGAAGCATTCATGGTATCACGTTTTCATAAGGTCTACTAGGATGTCTACTGTGTTCCAATCAAAACCAGTGAAAGGATATAAATCTTTTTAAACCATAGTGAAACCCTCCAACCAAACTCCATTATGCAGTTCCCCAGAACTGCGCCCGTAGGGCTTACCCTAAGCACACAGCAAAGGGAGCCAACCTAAGATATGCCTTGGGGCCTATGGGCCTACCCAATGGTATCATTAGGTCCGTAAGGTCTTATCAGCTGGATCAGGGCTGTGCCTCCATACTCCAGAATCCTATCCATATAAAAATCCGGTAGAAATCAGTTTTAGCCATAAAGCGTAATACCTAGACCGTTATCCAGTAATATGTCATAATCATAATAATGAAATAAATTGTATAACTGATTTCCACCTGTAAACCATAATTAGGCCAATGATTAACCTAAGGGAGTGCCTTGGGGCCTTAGAGCCTACCCAAGGATCACCTTAGGTCCGTAAGAAATTTCCAACTTGATTATAGTTGTATCTCCAGTCTACCCATATAATATCCCAATAAAACAGTTCCATAAGTAACCAGTATATTTCATGATCCATAAATCAATAACAATTCATAGTTTTCGATGAAAACCGTAATCATATATCACATGCCATGTTGCCATGGTTCATAAACCAATAAATCAATAGTTTTGTTGAAACTCATTTCAAAACATATAAAAATGTCATGCAGTACAAGTGGAACACACTAGAGGATCCAAGTATTATTTTTCAAAGACATTTTGTAGTTATCGGAATATATAATATGAAACTTGTACAATTTGATCGGATTCCAGGAACGAGGTCCTATTCAAGAGAATTGATTACTAAACAATCTAATTAGGCATTTAAGGTTGATACTATAGAATCCCATTATGTTTCATGTACATCATGAAAGCATTCAGGAATGATCGGAGTAATTTGAGCTGAATATATAATATGAAACTTGTACAATTTGATCGGATTCCAGGAACGAGGTCCTATTCAAGAGAATTGATTACTAAACAATCTAATCAGGCATTTAAGGTTGATACTATAGAATCCCATTATGTTTCATGTACATCATGAAAGCATTCAGGAATGATCGGAGTAATTTGAGCTGATAAAGGAGAACGAAGATTCAGAACATTTACAATCTATGTCAATTGATCATATTATGAAACAACTTGAGTTGAACAACTTTCAGAACTAATGCTTGTTGACTGATCAATTCATTGCCCTTCAAGGGTATTCACTCTTTAATACTAACAATTCTTGCCCATAGATCATCTTCGTAATCATCGCTTAATAGATCTTTTAATGGTCTTTATTTCATCTTCACGTTTCAACGATATCAGTAAATGCTGACGTACTTGATTCGTGGTTCATGGCCCATAAGAACAATACATCATATAAGTTCAACAGCGTTCCCAGACTCATCCAAATCTCTTATTTAATCATCAATCATTGAGGTTACTTAGTTCATTTAGCAATCAAGCCTATCCTGGTTACTTCAGAGTTTTCCAGATTAATTCAGACGTTTCTAAATTTCAGATACATATTGTATTTCATTACAGTTCAATTTAGTCATATAATAGAGTCATTATGGTATTCGTGGTTAATTTGTCTTACGAATATCCACTTCTTAGCACCGAATGCGCTCTAACGTTGAGCTGAGCTGAGTATTTCCATAATTATCATCAATACATACTTGAGGAGACGAACAAGCATTCAAGTGGTACCTATGCCATTCAAGTACTGATATAGTACTAGCATTGGTTGACCGACTTAAGTGGCGTTCCATAACTTTTAAGAGCAGTACAACATCCATGTTTATTTGAATTTCTTAATTAATCTAAGACATTTAATTAGTCTAGGACATAAGGGTATTTTGGTCATTTTATGCTCAATTTACTCCATTCATTTCATAGCTTGATGGTATCCAATCATACATGGGCTTGGTGATATTCTTGGGTCATTTCCATTCCAGGGGTATTTCAATCATTTCCTTTCGTCTGGTCTTATTATTTAATTCATATTGATCATCTATTCCATTCCCTTCGAACAATTCTAACAGAAGAGCACCCTCGATAAATTATTCTTCAAGTATTTACTCATAACTCGGAGACTTACAGGTTGATAGTCTTTTCGTTGTTACTAACGAATTATCAGGGATTTTCCATACAAAAGTAAGATCTCAGCAATCAAATCATTAATTTATCGGTTTAAGTACAAATTCTCAGGTTATTTTCTCATTTAGAGTCAACTTGGACTATTTTTACCTCTCAAGGGCATTTTCATAATTTCGTAATTTTATCCTACCGGAGTATTCTCATAATTTCTCATCCAAGTACCTTTAACATTTAACCTTTGATGATATAAAATATAAGTTACAAAACCAGGCTGGTTCATTTATCACATAATCACAAAACTTAGTTTAATACCAACTATCCTCCAATTTCTTATATTAGCCATCTGAACCATATTCTGTTACCGCATTTTTATCGTATTTGGATCGAGTGTAGAAATTAATTAACTAAACAAATAAAACCAAACCTTATCTTATTCATACATTTACCAATATCAACATATTCTATAAAGCATAAAGAGATAGTAAAGTATTACCTCGATTTTTGTACCATACTGATCGACCATATAAATTCCATTCGAATGTCCTCGATCTTTAATTCAACTTCCAATAATTCCTCAAATACATAACAATTGAAATTTCATAAAAAACGGAGCTTAATTTCCGAAAAACAGATCGAATCGAGTGATAAATCAGTTAAAAATAGCTTACCGGGTTTGAATTTGACAAAACAGACTTCGGATTCGGATTCAGGTTGTCGAAAAACATAAAATATGACTTTTCAAAAATTTTAACTTTTTGGTCAAAGTCAAAGTCAATGTCAATGCGTTTGACTGGCAATTTCGAGTCTTTCGGGTCCGAATTTGGCAAAACAGACTGCGGGATCGAACTCAGAACATCGAAAAATGTCAAGATAGGTATACTCGAAAAAAGTCAACGGTCGTTCAATGGCCGGTCAATAGTCAACGCGATCAACGATTTTACACAAATATCACCATAATAGAAATTAATTACATATTAGGCATCATTTTAAAAATATTTACAAAACTAGCACCCAAGTTCTTTTTACATGCGGCCAGGATTTCGCCACGCGCAGGGGCGGCGCGTGTGACACCATGGAGTGTCAAAAAATTCCCGGAAAAATTCCTAAAAATTATTTTAAGGCATTTTGAGACACTTACCAAGCTCGATTCACAATTTTGAGCGGCGGAGAGCTCAATTCCGAACATCGAAAACTTTAACTTTCTCACCCCTCCACGCGTTAGCGACGATGGAGACACGGAGGACTCCGGTGGATCCGGAACGATGCAAGGAACACGATGGTGGAGGAGGTGTCGAAAACGGATGGGCGGATCGACGTGAATCGATGAAAAACCAACGGAGATTGAGTTAAAATCGACGATACTTCCGATTAAGATTTACGAAAAACGACATTGATTCATAACAAAATATTTGAGGGGGTTTATTCATCGGTCGACAATGAACACGATGGTGGTTTCGGTTCGTCAAACGGTGTCCATATGGTGAGTAGATCGGAGTTCAAAGGAAGTTCAGCGGGAAGGAAAACTGTAAAAATACTCCGGAAACTAACGGGGGAGAGAACTTATAATTCTCTCCAAAATAAAAATGGGTAAACTAATAGGTTAGCCACTGAATTTTATGCACCTTATAAAAGAGTATTCTAACTTTGCAATTTTACAATTTAATCTTCAATTTCTTCTAAAATATCAATTAAATCTAATACTTTATAATTTCTAAAATTTATCCCATAAATTAGGGTGTTACAGGGAATCTGTTCTAGCTTTGAAGAGGAGCTTTGGGGTGTGTTTGAGGGATTAAAGCATGCTTGGCAGCTTGGTGCCATATCGTTAATTATCGAAACTGATAGTGGTGATGTTTTCAAAGTTTTGCAGAATTTGCTACGCCAAAGGACATCTCCGGCTATATTTATGATTTGTTGAACATGGATTGATCAACCTCGTTTTCTCATGTGTGTCGTGAGGCGAATAAACTTGCGGATTCCACAACGAAGCTGATCTTGAATGACGATTTTGTAGGGAGATGCTTTTACACAGTTCTGATGGCTCTCATGTCGATTCTGCTTGGTGATAGTTTGAAAATTAGCAGTTAGCTTTTCTTTGTTTACAAAAAAGAAGAAGATTAATTTGGTGCAACTCTTGAGTGATTTGCAAGCACAAAAGCAAAGGCATATAATGAGGCATGAAGGGGCCATTGAAGGTTCTCTATTGGTTAAGCATCAAGATGATGAAAAGAACATGAGGCTAAAGAATAAAAAGTTTCACGTTGCGAGTAGAGAAAACTATGCATTTAAGAATAAAAATAAAGTCCGGAATAGAATATTGAGAGCAAAAAAAATAGACCATCCTCAAATACAACATTGCAAAAATAAAGGTTGTACTCCTTTCAAGTGCTGGAGAAGATCAGATGCAAAGTGCAACAAGTGTAACCAAATGGGACGTGAGGTTGTTATTTGCAAGTATAAAAACTAGCAACAAGATAAAGCACAAATGGTAGATCAAGAAGAAGATGATCAGCTTTTTGTTGTAACTTGTTTTACTAGTCACAAAACGAGTGAAAGTTGTCTCATTGACAGTGGTTGCACTAACCATATGACAAATGATAAAGAGTTGTTCAAAGAATTATAGAGTATCAAGTCCAAGAAGATCAAAATTGGGACCAATGAATACATTACAGTCAAAAGAAAAGAAACTGTAGCTATTGCAAGTTGTTCGGGTACCAAGCTTATTACTGATTTTTTATGTACATGATATTGATCAAAATATTCTTAGTGTTGGTCAATTAGTAGATAAGGGATTCAAAGTGAAGTTCATGGAGAAGACATGTTTGATATAGGGTGCTACATGCCAGAAAATGGTTGAAGTTAAGATGGCAGGAAGAATTTTTTCCCTCAATCTGATGTAGAAGGAGAAATCAACTTTTCTAGCCAAAGAAAGCCTCACAATCATGTGGCATAAAAGGCTCGCACACTATCACCATTAGGGGATATTTAAGATGAAGTTGAAAAGCATGGCAATGAATTTTTCAGAACTTGAAGATCACATATTAACACGTAAGGCTTGTTATTTTGGAAAACAAAATAGAAAGTCATTACCAAAGACAACATGAAGAGCCACTAGTAAGTTGCAATTGATTCACACAGACATTTTTGGACCTCAAAGAACTCCTTCATTAGCATATAATTGATACTATGTTACTTTTATTGATTATTTTACAAGAATGTTGGATTTTCTTCTTAAAATTCAAGTTAGAAATTACTAGAGAATTCTAAAAATTCAAAAGGATTACGGAAAATCAAAATAGCAATCATATTCAAATATTGAGGTTAGATACAAGGAGTATACATCAGAAAATTTCAATGCATTTTGTGTAGAAGCTGGCATTAAACGTTAGTTGAAAGTCTTATAGTGTAATTTACCCACAAAGTTAGGGCTGTGAAGCCTTTCTTTCCCATTTGTAGTTTTCAGCTTTTACGTTTAAAAAATAAAAGATTATGTGCGTTATCCCTAAAAACCATTGTTTTAGTTTTTCTTTGTTTCATCACTATCCGTGAGGTGGTGTTCGATACCTCAAATACCATTGTATTCGTCTCGTCGACCTTGTTCGTTTGGTCTCCTTAGATTATCATTCTCCATTACCATTAGCAATCGGTGAAGGTTTCAATATTTGAGTTTTGTTAAAAAACCCATCCCATTCAATCTTTTCTATAAGTGACTCCTCGCTCCTTCAAACATTTTTAGAAATTTTTTTCATAATCATTTTGCCACTGTAGGAGGCCTTACACTCCTCACGTGCCGCCGTACGTGAGTGGACTTCGTTATGTCGATTCAAACACTAAAACATCCTGACTCAAATGGTTTAACCCTGAACCAGTCTTGAACCAGTCTAATTTAATCGATGACCAAATAGGATCGTTGACTTTGACTTTGACCCGTTGATTTTTTTGAAGACCTTATCTTAATGTTTTTGACGTCACGAGTCCATTTTCGTAGTATATTTTTGCCAATTTATGACCTGAAAGCCCCGTTTTATGTCATTTATTGCTTAAAGTCTTATTTATGCAAAGTAAATTATGGGATTTTGGAATCACTTTTTGGTTATATTTTATGAAAGTACACTTGTGTCTACGGACCACTCTCTAATAGATCATGTTCACTCCCATTTTACTCCGTTTAAATACGCTTACTCGTCTCAAGATACATGTAAGTTATGTTTAGTAACTTTATAGTGTATTTCTGTTTAGTTGTTTGGGATCTGTATTCATAAAGGGGTATTATTTTTAGGTCCCCGCTCTATAGGACCTAGTGTGACTGGTCATGGGAAATATAAGTCTTAGCTGGTGTTGAATAACTACTATAGATGTGTTCCCTAGACATGTTCAATAATTTTTATGTTACTGTCTAAAAGTATGTTCATAATCTGATTATATTTATATGTGGCATTTTTTATTTCTAAATAATGTTTGTAATACCCCAAACCTCATGTCAGTAACTAAAGTATAAGGATTTAAAAAATAATGGTTTAATTTTGATAAATTGAAAAATTCAAGGATTATTTTGGAAATTTTTATTTAGGACTTATTATAAAAGAGTGAAGAATGGAGGGACATTATGGTCTTTTAGCAAGAAAGGAATTTAAAATTCATTTCCTAAAGATATTTAGCATGTGGGAAAAATGAAAATTTATGGATACTCTTCTTTCTCTTCACGTGAAGCCCCATTGTTAAGGTGAGTTAATTTTCAAGTTGGGTTTTCTTTCATTTTTTATTTGGTTTTTAATCCTTAGGTGGTATAGAAACTTAAGGAAGCTTAAAGATGATTAGAAGCTAAAGGATTAAGTAATTATTGGTGAATAAGTAAAGTGGTTTTTTAAGTGAAAAGATGAAATTTGGTTAGTAACTTGATTCTAAAGGCATATTTGACTTGTCAAAGGCTTAATTAAGGTAATTGAAGTCTTAGAATTGATTAAGAACACGTTTGAAAAATTGATATGATTTTTAATCTCAAGAGTTATATGGATAAATTTGGATGTTAAAAGGAGATTATTGGATATAAGTTAGTTGGGGTAAGTGATAAGGAGTTTAAAAGCATACATAGAGTTAATGGTAAGAGATTTAAGTGAGTTTTGGGTAAATTTTGAAATGAAATAAGTGATTTCTGGGTAAGTATATCGATACTAGAAGAACCATACTGATACTAAAAGATCAAATTGAAGAAAATAGTATGAACTGGATGAACAGTATCGATACTGGTTGAAGAAGTATCGATACTGATGTGAAGGTATCGATACCAAGGATACGTTATCGATACTGTAAGTAAAGATAAAATTCTAGAATGTCGAAATAGTATCGATACTGAAGTAGGTATCAATACCATAGAAGAGAAGTATCGATACTATAGGAAGAGTATCGATACTATTAAGTCTGAAATGTTAAATTTGGTGTTTCATTTCGCTTAAGTAAAAGTTAATTGGTTAAATGTTAATTGAGCTTCGATATTCATATTGATCATGTTAATCTGTAGATTCGATTGAAAGCAAGTGCTGAACGAATTGACGTATAAGGATAAGGTGAAAGTGAAAAAGAGTTGCTTAGGGCTTAAGTGAGGCAAAGGTGAGTGTTATTTACTTATTCTATATATATGATTGGAGGACGGCTTACAAGAAGCCAACCTCAGATTCTTTTAAACAAAACGATTGATATTATTTATGATTTTGGTTAAATCATATTTTAAAAGAAATGTTTAAATTTTATTGTTATGACTATATATATATATTTTATGTGAAATACTATAAATATATGAATTATGTGAACATGTTCTACGGAAGAAATGATAATTTGAATAATGGCATATGAAATGTTATGAGTATATGATCTATGTGAATAAATGATAAGTTGAGAAAGATAATGTGAAATGAAATAAGTATATATTTTATGTGAAAAGATTCTACGCTAATATATGATATATGAATAAATGCTATGTGAAATGAAATACTATGAGAATAAGTTCTATGTGAATATGTGATAAGAAACCTTAGCTTATGTGGAATTATTCTACGTGAATCTGATATATGTGCATAAAAAGACAGTTTGAATAATGATATGGAATAAGCCCAAAGTATATTTTATGAGAATTAGGGGTATAGTTGGCATGCCAAGAGTTGAGGGTTATATGTGGTCATTCGAGATAAATCTATGTGGTCCATTGGGACAAACCTATGTGGTCATCCGGGACAAATTCTATGTGGCACTTCGGTGCAAATTATGTGAGCAGTGGTGACTATATTAGTGAACAACCTCAATGTACTCACATACATTGAGTTCTCAGCAATATACGTTGGGCTAATAAAACAAAGTAATATAATTTGAACAATGAGTAACAATATAAAATGTTCATGAAATGTCTATTGGATTTGATATGAAATGTTTTTAAGGAAATGAAAAATCAAGTATCAAATAGTTATAAAGTAATCAATGTTGAGTAATATATGTTATAAGTTATGAAGAATATAGTGTTTTTGTATTTAATGTTATTTTGAAATTTTTACATAAATATTTTACTGCTTTATTATACTCATTATGCCTCACTAAGACATAGACTTAGCGTGTGATTGTTTTCACACATAGGTCCAAAGAAATTCGAGGTGTAAGTCGAGTAAGCAAGGAAAGGTAGCATATTGGTGAAGATTATTAGATCAGAGAGATTGAATTGTATGTGTTTTTGTTATGGTAAATTTGGTTGGCATATACTATAAATGTTTAAATTATAGATGCTCTGATATGTTTTGTAAATGTGTTTTCAATTTTCCAAATAAAAGTCAAATTTTGAAAGAGTTAAAGATTTGAAAAGTCAATATGACACCTTATAGTCGAATTCGAGTCGGGTACGGGTTAAGGGTGTTACATTTATTGGTATCAGAGCTTAGGTTGAGTCAAGTTTTCGAAATAGACCGGCCGATCGACTGTAAAAATGTTTGGTTTGTATATGCCAACGAAATAATAAGTATCTCTGATCTGATAGTGTAATGAGTATGATGTCCTTGCTAGTATAGTTAAGTGATTACATATTAATAGATGTAAGACTAAGAGATTTTCCGAAGTGAAAGGGGAAACAAAGTTAATAAGAAAAGTAGTATTCATCAAAGTGAATAACAGACACCTCATGGAGTATTTTTTTTGATGTTGAATGCGATTTTGAAGCTTTTTCAACCATCTACTTCTCTGATTCCTAGGATAAATGTTGTTAAAATAGATAAAAAGTTTAGGAGCACCCGAGTTGAAAGAAGAAGTTGAGGAAGATCATGTTTCTGCGGATCTTTGGCTAAGTGATGAGAAAATTTTGTTGGGTGGTTTCCATTATTCTGAAATAGAGAAGTTTGATGTAATAGTATCACTGCTAAGAGGTTAAGCAAGTGTATGGTGGACTAAAGTGATAAAGAGAGTAAATATGTTTCCTACTGAGATTTTTGAAGTAACTATTATGAAGTTATTATTATAATATTTTTAAGTCTTCTTAGTGGATGAGGTGGATACTCAATTTTTCATAGTTAAGTTAAAACATATTTTCACTGTTTGAGAGCATCCAAGTGTGTATCTATAAGTGTTACCTGAATTACCTCTAGAAAGAGATATAAGAAGAAAGAAAAGTTATGAAATTATGGACAAATTATCGTCCATTAAGTAGTAAAGAAGAACAAGTATCATCTTCCGGGGATTTATAATATTTTGATCAGTTAAAAGGGATTATCGTCGTACGGAATTTTCTTTAGGTTTGTAAAAGAATGTTCTATCATTGGATAAAAGAGTAAATTGAAACGAGACTATAATTCACTCTATTAGAAAAACATGGATACCAATATAGAGTGATGGTTAAATGTTTTCAGGCCACAAAGGCAAGAATAAATAGCATATAAGTCGCTATCAAGGATGTATAATAATTTTGGTTGCAGATTAGATATTTTGTTGTTAAGCCCTAATAGAAGACTGTTTGAAGTAATGATTCAGAGAGGCTAAAAAAGATTACAAGATTTTGATGATTGAAAAAGAGAGTAAAGATAAATGAATGATATGAAGTAGAATATGGATTAATGGTTTAAACTTTTCGAAATAAATTAAGGGTGGAATGGTAGAAAGTATAATATATGAATGACTTATGATTGAGTGTAAGTTGGAAATGGATAGTTGGGAAAGATAAGTTGGAGAAGTAATTGCAATGTCACAGAAGATATTTGAAAATGATTCTAATGTGGTGAATAATACAAATAAAGCAAGTGGGTTTTGTTTGAAGTAAGAGAAATTTATTTTGAAAAATGAATAAGGAATTAGGAGTTGTTAGTTAATAAAAAGTTAGGTTTAAATGTAAACTGGATTAGAAACTTGTGAGAAAGTGTACAAGTTGAATTGGAAGAAGTATTTTAAATGGTTAGATAAATAATTGAATTTAGTTTTGATAGATCAAGTGGAGAAATTCTGAATATAAGGAATAATAAAGAATAAGATTCCTTACAAAGGAGTATAGATTACCAAAGTTAGGAAGGTGCAATAATTTGGCAATCAGTAAGGATTTCAAGTAGTATGATGATGATTTTCATACCATTTGAGAAGGATATTGGAG
The DNA here is from genome assembly GCF_006381635.1 of Hibiscus syriacus. Classification (NCBI taxonomy): domain Eukaryota; kingdom Viridiplantae; phylum Streptophyta; class Magnoliopsida; order Malvales; family Malvaceae; genus Hibiscus; species Hibiscus syriacus. Next base: position 227,863 of record NW_024062636.1, read on the forward strand.
TACGAAGAAAAATAGATGAAATATGTTACAAGGAAGTTTTTGAATTAAAAAGGGAAAATTTTCCGAGTTATGAGTAAAAGTAAAACAAAGAAAAAGAATGACTTTTTACGGATTATAAGAAAGTTATGGAAATTAATATGTTGTGTCCATTGGTTATTGGAAGAAGAAGTTAGCACTTGGAATGCAAAGGTAAAGTTCAAGTTTATTAGAATAAAGGATGAATATATATAAGTACATGTTAAGGATAGAACAGTAAATCAAGGAAATGGAGGAGTATAGGATATGTTAAGGTAATTAAAGACATCATAAATTAAAGTGAATGGTTTAGAGAACCAAGTATGACATGGATTTTAAAGAGGTGTAGCTTATAAGCATGATATGTTGAAATTAAGATATTAAATAAATTTTGAATAAATGTAAACAATTTTCAGTTCTCAGTAAAAATGAGAAAGAATTTTAATGGATTTAGTAACGGGGTTACCTTTGACACAGAACAACAAGGACTCAATTTGGATAATTATGGAGCAGTTAACAAAGAAAACATATTTCATTCTAGTTTGAACTGATTTTTCAATGGATAAGTGTACAAAATTATATATCAAGGAGATAGTTAGACTAGATGGAGTGCCAGTTTTATTTGAATATGATAGGATCTAAGGTTTACTTCAAGATTTTGAAATTATTTGAACAAGGCCTTCGGAAATCGATTTAATTTTGCACTATTTTATAAGGTTGTATTCTTTAGCCATGTAGACTCAGTTAAGATGATAAAGTATAGTAGAAAATTATATTCCCTCTAACCAAGTTGTTGGGGATAGGCATGTTACTTATTGGAACTCTTAAGTGCCAAGAAAATGGTGGAAATACATATCATAATTATAGGATGTATGTGTTTGGACAAGAAGAATAGTAGTAGTTACGCTGTTAAGCAATTAGAGAAGTATGAAAGAAATCAATTGATTCATGATCTCTAGTTAGCAATGATCGGGGATACTTTGTTGATAGAACACCATTAATTATTCAGTGAATGATGTGATATCCATAAGGATCTCAAAAGTCAAAAGTATGTGTTGAATTGAAGTAGTGATAAGACAGGAAATGGATTAATTTCTTGAAAAATGAGGACATGTTATCAACTACAACCAGGAAAGGTTAAAGTAGTGGCTGATACGACAAAACCGAAAGACAAATCTGATCCAAGAAGTTGACGATAAAGTTAAGATTATTCAAGATAATCTTAAGATATCTTCTAATCGACAAAATTCCTACGCGGATTTGAAGAGAAAGGGAATTGAATTTCAAGTAGTTGATAAAGTGTTTCTCAAAGTCCCACATTGGAAGAAGATTCTTCATTCTGGATGCAAAGAAAAATTTAGTCCTAAATTCATTGAACCTTATGAAATATTAAAAAGAATTGGACCAGTAGCCTATCAGTTAGCATTGCCACCAGAAATGTAAAAGATTCATAAGGTCTTTCATGTTTCGAGACTCAGGAGATATTGATTAGATCATTCTTACATCATATCACTTGAAGAGATAGAAGTTCAATCAGACTTGATCTAGGAGAAAAAACCAATACAAATTTTAGCACTTGAAATCAAACAATTAAGGAAATAGAAGATTCAGTTAGTTAAAGTTTTTGAAGAAATCATATAAAGAAAGAAGGGTCATGAAAACATAAATAGGACATAAGAAGACCAATTCCTAATCTCTTTGTTCAGTGAAAATTTGAGGACGAATTATCTTAAGGGGGAGAATTGTAATACTCTAAACCTTGAGTCAGTAACTAAAGTGAAAAGATTTAAAAGTTAATAGTTTAATTTTGATAAATTGAAAATTTCAAGGATTAATTTTGGAATTTTTTGTTTAGGATTTATTATAAGGGATAGGCATTATGGTCTTTTAGCAAGAAAAAATTTAAAATTCATTTCCTAAAGATATTTAGCATGTGGGAAAGGAAATTTCATGCTACTCTTCTTCTTTTCTTCTCTTATTTCTCTTCACATGAAGCTCCATTGTTAAGGCGAGTTAATTTTCAAGTTGGGTTTTCTTTCGTTTTTGAGTTGGTTTTAATCCTTGGGTAATATAGAAAATTAAGGAACCTTAAAGATGATTAGAAGCTAAAGGATTGAGGAATTATTGGTGAATTAGTGAAGTGGGTTTTTAAGTTAAAGAATTCATTTTGGTTAGTAACTTGATTCTAAAGTCATATTTGACTTGTCAAATGCCTAATTAAGGTAATTGAAGTCTTATAATTGATTGAGAACAAGTTTGAAAATTGATATGATTTTTAATCTCAAGAGTTATATGGATAAATTTGGATGTTAAAAGGAGATTATTGGATATAAGTTAGTTGGGGTAAGTGATAAGGAGTTTAAAAGCATACATAGAGTTAATGGTAAGAGATTTAAGTGAGTTTTGGGTAAATTTTGAAATGAAATAAGTGATTTCTGGGTAAGTGTATCGGTACTAGAAGAATATTACCAATACTATAAGGTTAAATTGAAAGAAATAATATGAAATGGATGAACAATATCGATACTGGTTGAAGAAGTATGGATACTGATATGAAGGTATCGATACCAAGGATAAGGTATCGATACTGTAAGTAAAGATGAAATTCCAAAATGTCGAAATGGTATCGATACTGAAGTAGGTATCAGTACCATAGAAGAGAAGTATCGGTACTACATGAAGAATACCGATATTATTCAGTCTGAAATGTTAAATTTGATGTTTCATTTCACTTAAGTAAAGGTTAATTGTTAAATGTTAATTAAGCTTGGATATTTATATTGATCATGTTAATGTGTAGATTCGATTGAAAGCAAGTGCCGAACGAATTGACATATAAGGATAAGGTGAGTGCTATTTACTTATTCTATATATATGATTGGACGACGGGTTGCGAGAAGCCAACCTCAGATGCTTTTAAACTAAACGATTGGTATTATTTATGGTTTTGGTTAAATCATATTTTAAAAGAAATATTTAAATTTTATTGCTATGACTATATATATATTCTATGTGAAATACTATAAATATATGAATTACGTGAACATGTTTTATGGAAGAAATGATAATTTGAATAATGGCATATGAAAATGTTATGAGTATATGATCTATGTGAATAAGTGATAAGTTGAGAAAGATAATGTGAAATGAAATAAGTATATGTTTTATGTGAAAAGATTATACGCTAATAAATGCTATGTGAAATGAAAATACCATGAGAATAAGTTCTATGTGAATATGTGATAAGAAACCTTAGCTTATGTGGAATTATTCTACGTGAATGTGATATATGTGCATAAAAAGATAGTTTGAACAATGATATGTTAAATATTATATGGAATAATCCCAAAGTATATTTTATGAGAATTAGGGGTATAGTTGGCATGCCAAGAGTCGAGGGTTTTATGTGGTCAATCGGGACAAATCTATGTGGTCCTTCGGGAAAAATCTATGTGGTCATTCGGGATAAATTCTATGTGGCACTTCGATGCAAATTATGTGAGTAGTGGTGACTACGTTAGTCCGCAACCTCAATGTACTCACATACCTTGAGTTCTTAGCAATATACGTTGGGCTAATAAAACAAAGTAATATAATTTGAACAATGAGTAACAATATAAAATGTTAATGAAATGTCTATTAGATTTGATATGAAATGTTTTTAAGGAAATGAAAAATCAAGTATCAAATAGTTATAAAGTAATCAATGTTGAGTAATATATGTTACAAGTTATAAAGAATATAGTGTTTTTGTATTTTATGTTATTTTGAAAATTTTACATAAATATTTTATTGCTTTATTATACTCATTATGCCTCACTAAGTTATAAACTTAGCGTGTGATTGTTTTCACACGTAGGTCCAAAGAAATTCGAGGTGTAAGCCGAGTAAGCAAGGAAAGGGCAACATAGTGGTGAAGATTATTATATCAGAGAGATTGAATTGTATGTGTTTTTATGGTAAATATGGTTGGCATGTACTATAAATGTTTAAATTGTAGATGTTCTGATATGTTTTGTAAATGTGTTTTTAATTTTCCAAATGAAAGTCAAATTTTAGTCAAATTTTAGTCAAATTTTCAAAGAGTCAAAGAGTTGAAAAGTCAATGTGACATCTTAGAGTCGTATCCGAGTTGGGGGTGTTACAATGTTGCATCACTCATAATCTGTATATTGATTCATTTCTGATTCTACATGGGATTAAATCCATGTCATGATTTTGCACGGGATTAAATCTCCGTCCTAATTCTACATGTGACTATATTCTTGTCCTGATTTTGTAAAGGATCCTCTACGAAGGGTAACATCCCCATCCTGTTTCTTGATTATTTTATTACTTTTATATAATTCCTAAAATATCTAAATTATTATTTGTACTTAGAGGGCACATTGACCTTTGTAGTTCACTCTATTTCTATTCCTATTTTCAAATTTTCATATGTATAACATGTTTTGCTATAGGAAGAGTAGTCTCCATTTCATACCGTGTAAGGTTAAATTTTTGCTTTCAACCTCTTTAAATTGTGGTATGAGTTTATTTCTAATTTTGTAACCAGTAAATGTTTTTAAGACAATTTATTAAACTAAGATCATTTGTAAACCAATTTTGTGATCAACAAGACTACCCTGATTCAGTTGTAACTTCCATGCTGAGTCTAGGGTATATAGTAACATCTATTATGGGTCTATAAAAAGCTCTCTTAATTCTTCGGTAGGTGGATTAAGTTTTTTGGTACCTAAGTCCATTTATGTTCGAACTTCTTCTAGGGTGTCTAAACCTCCTAGTTAACTTAATGACTACATATGTATCTGCCAATTCACTTATCTTTCAATTTACTATCCTATATCTCCTCACATATCCTATTCTCATTTGCCTAACCATACACAGACCTTGGTTTCTTCCACATCTCAATCCATTGAACCATAAAGTTATAATAAAGCCAAAATTGATCCCAAATGGATCCAAGCTATGTAGGAAAAAATCCATGCTCTTAATTGAATAAGACCTAGTCTTTTGTGCCTTTGCGTTTTGAGAATATTTTCATAAAGTGTAAGTGGGGTTTTAAAGTGAAACACAAGTCTTCTGGTGAGATTGAGAATTTTAAGGCCCAATTGGTTGCCAAGGGCTATAATAAAAGAAAGAGAGTTAATTTTGTGGATACCTTACTCATGTTGCTAAAATCGCCAGTATTAGGTTTGTTCTAGCTCTTGTAGCAAATTTTAATTGGTTTCTATGGTAAGTTGATGTCCATAATGCCTTTTTGCAATGGATTTGCTTGAGGAAACTTACATGGAGTTGCCTTAAAGTTTTTGTAGCCAGGACGAGAATGTTATTTATAGACTATAAAATATTCTTTATGGTTTAAAGCAAGCTTCCAGATAGCGAAATGCCAAGCTCACTGAGGCCTTAATATTAGCGGGCAACATTCAAAGTAGACATGACTACTCTTTTTCACTAGGAGACTAGAGGAAAAAAATAATGGTACTTTTAGTCTATGTTGATGACTTGCTAATAACATGGAATGATAAGAAGATGATTGTGGATCTTAAAAATGTTATACATAAGAATTTTGAAATAAAAGATTTAGGGAACTTTCTTGGTCTTGAGGTGTTGAGAACAAAGGAATGAATCCTGTTAAATTAGAGACCGTATGCATTTGAGCTTGTCTAAGATTTAAATGCAGGGGAGCAAAACCAGCTTCAACACCCCTAGCAACAGACTAAGACAATTTTAAAAAAGAGAGCAAGGATATAAAAGACTTTATTGTTGATAAGACTTCATATTAGAGGCTTGTTGGTAGGTTGTTATCCGACTTGGGAGTAAAATATATGTTTCACCCTCAAACTTGAGGGGCAGTGTTAGGAAGTAGATGGTCTCGAGTTAGTTGTAAAATTATAATTCTGTTGTGTTGTTGCAAAGTTTAGTTAGCTAGTAGTTTTGTTTTTTTATTTCTTTGTATAAATTCTTTGTATTAAGCAGTCTTAATTAATGAAAACTAATGTATTTCTTCGTATTCTCTTAATCATATTCTTAACAATATATTAGTCATGAGGGAATTAAAATCTTGACAATGTACTTTGTATGAGTGTTTGATCCTCAAAATGTTGGACATATATTACATATGTATAATGGTAAAAATAAGCTAAATTTCGAGTAAAAAACAATGACTAGGTTTTCTAGTTTTGTTTGCGGATGCACCTTCTTTCGCTTTTTATCTACTATTCAAATGCATAACAACTAATGATGGATTCAATCGATACAAATGAAATAAAAGTTGAGAGTTTGGTTGAGTTCAACCTTCAGTCCCATTTATTGTTTCTCGATTTATAAAGACGATTTCAGTTAGAGACGAATGAAGGATTTTATGTTAGGGGATCAAATTTATGAAATTGTAAGGAATGACAAATTTATAAAATTGTAGGGGATGAAAACAAATTTTCAATCAAAAATACAAAAAGAATATCTAAACTATATAAGAATTTAAAATTTTTAAGGGACGATTGCCCCACTTGCTCCCCTCATCTCATCTATGATTTCAGTGTTTTAGAATATTTACATACGATATTAATTATGTGTTTGAAAATAAAATGGAGAATTTAAAAAATGAATGAATGATTAAAAATATTAAAATACATAAAGTAGTATTAATTATGTGTTTTAAATTTTAAATTAACAATTTAATTGATTCATTTCAAAGGTAAAATATAATTGAAGTAAAAATAAGTTTGGAATTCTTTATATTACATGAATTCAAACATAATTTAATTACAATTTTTAATTAAAAATATTGAAGATCTTAATTTACGTATATTAAAATTTTAATTCAAAATTTTCATCGACTAAGCTTTATCATAAAAATCCATGTCATAAATTTGAGTAGAGAATGCAGGAATGAGTTGGTTGGGGATTTCCCCCTAAGATCAAACAAGGAAGAACCAGAGTTGAATGGTGATAGTAGACAGAGGATTGAATGATTTATGGATCTAAGAAATAAATTGAGTTTTTATTATAAAAGAAAGGGTAAAGCACCTATTTAGTTATTCAATAATTATTTTTGTTTTGTTTTGATCTATCAAATGATTTCTTTTTAAAATATCTAAAGTTATGTTTCATTTCTATTTTGATTACCTAATATTAATTTTTTAATGGTGTTGTTGACGTGCCATCATAACGTAATGTCATGTTATCATTGAAAATATAAAAATTGTCACGCTAGCAGTTCTATTTAATTTTTAATGATGAATGACCAAAACGAAACTAAAATGTAACATTAAGTATGATTTTAAAAATAATTGGATGATCAAAATATAACTAAAATGATAGTTGGGTGACTGAATATGTAACTTACCCTAAAAAATATTAAGTTGGAAAATGAGTTTGAATAATAATGATTTGTTTGCTCTCATGTTTGAAAAAGAAATAACATGTCATCAAGCTGTTAAAGTAGTAACAGTACAATGATTAAGAAACATAAACATTGGTGATTAGATTAAAAAATTTGATAGTTAAATGATAAAAAAATTTGGTAAAAGGTAAGTCTTCTGCAAGATAGTTTATCTAAACTTTATTTATTTATTTTTGTTATAACCATCCAATATATGATCCAATGATCAACTAATCTAAATTTGAATATTACATAAGTTAGGGGTGAGTAAAACTCGACTCGACTTGAAAAATCGATTTTTCAACTTGATTTGACTTGAAAAAACTCAACTCAAATTGACTTCAAGTTGCAATTACATAAACTCGACTCGACTCAAAAAAAATTCAAATTCAAATCGAGTTGTAAAATACAACTCGATTTTTTTTAGTAATTAGTGGATTTATTTTTAAGTTTGAGTTGAGTCCTTCAACTTTGTATATATATGAAAAAAATATGAAGAAATATATATGTATTGTATATATGATTATTGAAAGTCACTTAAATTAGAATCAAATAATATCATAATATTATAAATATTTATAACTAAATTTAAATAGAAACTCGAAAAATCGACACGACTTGACTCGATTCGAAAAATTTCAAATCAACTCCGAGTTGTAAAATAGGACTCGTCAACTCGAATAACTCGAAATATTTTTATTCGACTCAACTTGACTGAACGCTCACTCCTAATATAAGCTCGTTATAGGAACCGTTCTCTTTGAATCGAGACGTAACAAACGTAGCACATCAGTGGCAGATGCACTAAGCTCCCATAGGGGCCAAATGCATGTCTATTATTTTAGAAAAGTGGTTAAATTTAGCTTAATGTGTTAAGAAAAAAGGAAAAAATTAAAATTTTTGCATACCCATTAGTTTTAAGGAAACAAAATTAAAATTTTAGACATCCATTCTTAAAATTCTAGATCTGTCACTATATCACATATTTAGGTAAAACCTCAAGGATATGTAAGGTTACTTCTAAACAATGTAATCAATTAAGCCTATTTAAACAATCTATCAATTCATCAATGCTCTGGAAATGTACTCCGGTTATGGAGTCCGATTCTAAATCAAAACTAGGTTTTACATGGACTTATTCTTCGTTAAAGACTCGACATCAATCTCGTCATTCATGCTTTCGACCATCATGCCGAATAATCATTATCTTCTCGTTACAAAAGGAAAACAAATACATCCATAAACCGTCCATAAACCATCAATCTCAATTACAGAGGCGCAAGAGCAAGAGACTTCCCAAATTGAAGATTAAGATCATCTGAAAGCTTCTTGACAAGGTACAAGAAAAAGCAAAAGTTATAGCTGCTTTTAGCCTATATTGAAAAAAAAAAACAATGAATTTGCTGCTGCTAGATTTAACTTTTTCACATTGCTGATTCTAACAACTCACTGATTCTATCAATCAAGTGTGGAGCATATTACGTACGGTTGTCGAACTAAAAGCTGACAAAAATAGATCATGAAGGTTGCTTTATATTTCAGCTCTGAAATGCCAGACACAATGAGTTCCAACTACAGTTGTTTAACAGCTATTTGTCTTTACACGAAACATGTCCATGCATAATTTTACCACTTTCTCATATTTAGTTCAAGTTTTCAAAGGGGGAATTTGAATCTAATTCCATCAAGGGAGAGAAAGTAAATTTCATCTATAACATGATGGAATTTAAATCCTTTGGAGGAGATAATATGAAATTTGACCATACTACTCTCATCAATCTTTGGGTATTCAGGTATGATTTTTTTTAAAAAAATTGGGATCTGGTTGGATTTTTTTTAAAAATTTTGGGTTCGGGTCGGGTTTTTTTAAGTGTGATATTCGGGTCGGGTCGGGTCGGGTTTAGGGTAAAAATACCCGACCCGACCCGAAAAATATATATAATTTTACCTTATATATTTAGGAATAATTATAATAATACCCCTCTTTATATATATTTTTTCAATTAAGTCACTGTTTTTATTGAATAAAAATAATTTTTTTTATTATTTCGGGTCGGGTTTCTAATTCATATATTCGGGTCGGGTCGGGTCGGGTGAAACTTTATTTTGTTCGGGTCTCGGGTGGAGGTTCCCTTGTTCTCGGGTCGGGTCGGGTGGACCAAAAACCCAACCCAACCCGACCCATAGCCATCCCTAATTGAGATGATTTTAACTTATGATGTTTATTAGTATGATTTTTATAATTTATTGAAATGAATAATCAATCAATAAAATGAAAATTTAATATTTTTAAAATTTTTATAATATATTACTACATGTAAGTTATAAAACAAACTAAAATTAAGAAAAAACAAGAAGGGCAATTCTGTCATTTTACAATACTGAAATCAAATTCAACTGACATGTTTGTGAACCAAACAGAATATGAAATTAGATTCCAATTTAATTTCCTGCCAACCAAACATGTTTCAGATTCTAATTCCTACAAATTCTATTTCCTTCACATATTCCAATTCTTTCAAAAACATTCCAGCGAACCAAACGTCACCTTAGAGTTTGCCTTGAAACCTTATTCAGATTGTTAGCTGAAACTACTTATATTCTGGGCCTGACCGATAGTGAAAATGGTTATGAAGTACACAATTTGGAAATATCAGCCCATTTCCCCCTTATTAAATACAAAACTAGGCCTTTAGCTCTCTAATCGAATGCGTTAGAACAAAGAAGCAAGATCTTAAGTATGTTACAAAACTTGCTAGGATTTTGCTATTCAGCTGCCAAAATAGTTATAAGCATATAGTCCTCTATCAGCCACAACTTCCAACAATCATCAATTTAGGGCGTGGAATGCATCAGCGTGGAAACGCAAAGTGAAAAATTGTAGGGCTGAAAGGAAAAATATATTATCAATTTGACACCTCAATCATTTCACCTTTTTACATATAATTCACGGTCATCGTAGACGAGTGATGTGAACTAATAAATATATAATCGAGAGCATAGATTCATGATACATGACTTGGAAATTTTATAATTAATATATTTTTAACATGATTTTTTGGGCAAAATGACCACAATAATGTGGTTGGGAATATTTATTTTCCAGAATAATGATGTTCCCCGATTAATTCCCCATATAGGGTGATTTCTACAGTATAAAAAGAAAGGCTCCAGGAAATCTCGGCGTCTTCAGGCAAAAATAAAGGTTCCGGGAATACTTGACGTCTTTAAGCAAGTTGGTCATGCAGAAGATCCTGTGATTACTCGGCGTCTTCAGTGTAGGGTGGTAGGTTGCCTACTGAGAAACATGTAAGTAATAATGAAAATATTAATTATTCATTAATAACTGGGTAGGTTGATGGTTGAATGGAAAATTGTAATAAATATCCTAGATGTTATAAAATGGGGTGTTTTGGTTGAGAATTGGGGAGTAAAGTAGTGGTGAGAAAAGGAGAGAAAAGGTTGTCGAGACGTTTCTCTGCCCGGCGACGGAGAGTGCAAATAGTACACCCCAAATGGTGTAACTAGTCTCGAAAAAGTAAGTGCTTATCCTCCTTGAATCAGATAAAACACCAAATTGTAGAGTCGCCACCAATCTCTTAATTCGGTGAGATTGATCACCAAAATATCATATTATTTTAATAAAAATTCCTAAGAATAATATTAAAATAATACAACTCGGGTCCACTTACCAAAAAAATGAGTTTGGGAGACGGTTACGTATGGGGAAGGATTAGCACCCCTATAATGCCCAAAATTGATACCAGTATTTATTAATTAGTGTCTTTGCAGTAAAATTTATAAATTTGTTTTCAAATTCGAATTTAAAAATGACTTAAATAAACTATTAATTAATAATATTAATAATCTCATTAAAATATTAAATATTAAAATTACATAGGTTAAGTTATAAAATATGTGAAGTAATAATCCTAATATAAGATATAAATACTTAATAGTATAATTAATATTATAGTAATAATTAATGGTTAAAATATAAAATATTAATATTAATTACTATAATTCAAAATAATATTAAGTTAATGTACTAATAATGTAATTTATCCTAAATTATTATATAGGTTGAAATGTAAAAAATATAAGGACTAAATGCATTATTTACCTTAAACATATATATATATATATATGATTAATGGCTAAAATAAAAATAATAAAACTTAAAAACTAAATTAGAATATACGGAAACATGCCTTAATGACTAAATTGAACATTTACAAAATTACAAGGACCCCATGAACCATTTACCCATACCCAAATTACACGCAAGTCCCTCCCCAAAACGACGCCGTTCAGGGAGAGGTATAAATAGACCTAATTAGGCCCTAAAGAGACTGAAAACCTCATTTGCTTCCTCTGTTTCTCTTCTCTCTTTAGAGAGAGAAGCTCTCGCTTCTCATTAGAATTCCCTCACCGAAGGGATTTCGTCCCCGACCGGCAGCCGATAGCAGTCGTCAACCACCATCGCCGGCCACCACCTAAGGTGGCCGGATATCAACTAATTACACTAAATCACTCCCCCTTTTCTCCTCAACACAAATCTAGCAACCTTTTTCCCCAAAACACTCTAAACTTGGCTTCTCCGGTGGCACTTGAGATTTCCGACGACTGTAAGGCTTCATTCTCTCTCTTTATTTTATGATTTCTGTGGTTTGTGTTGTTGCCTTGGCTTGCTTGCTCGTTGTTGTGGTTTCCTTTGCAGGATCGAGCTATTTATAGCCCTCATTGAACCATCATTAGGACTGGTTAAAAGGATGAATCTATGTGAGTCACCGGAGCTACGATGGTGACTCACCCTAGGGGTGATGAGCTGTGCGGTGGAGAGACTGGGTGCATTAAATGCACCCAGATCTTGTGAATCCTGCGATGATATGGCACCATTGTGGCATGCACTGGTTGGATAGTTCGTCGGCGGAAGCATCATCATCTTTATGGCGGCACCGGAATAGCCCTAAGGTTGTAATCAAAACCCTAGGGTTTTGCTGGCTAAACTGATAATCGTTGATTTGCTTCTTATCGAGCGGTTGTAGAGCTGACGGCTACTGCTAGGGCAAAAACCCTAACTAATGGAAGATCTGGGCCTTCCATCTTCGTCTTGATCGAACGGTTGAGGAAGCTGGTGGCGCTGGAGAACTATGTGCAAAACCCTAGCTGAGTTGGGTTCACTCCTTGGGCTTGTTGGGCTATTCAGGTCCAATTTGGGCCTGATTTGAGTCCGGTTGTAACATGGATTCTGGACTCTGCTTGTAATTGGGCCTTCGGGCTTTGTAAATGTTTTCATTTGGTCCTGCAATAAAATTATGATAATTTAATAAAAGTAATAATATTAATAATATTATAATATAATAAAATATACATAAGGACCCGGACGAAAATGACTATCGACAGCTGCCCCTCTTTGCTTATTTTTATGTTAACAAGAATCAAGCAAAGATAAAACAGAAAAGAAGTTTTCGTCGAGTGTCTTTTTCATTTGATAAAAATTCGTTCCACTACTCTTCCGTGGAGATCGAACTTTTGATCTGATCTTGCTTCATTACTCTTTTTTGTGAAGGCTGAATTTGCATTGCTTCACTACGTTTTTGTGAAGGCTTGATTGCATTGCTTGTTTCCACTACTCTTCCGTGGAGATCGAATCTTGAAAGAATCTGTTTCACTACTTTTCCGTGAAGATCAGATTCAAGGATGATTTGCTTCCACTACTTTTCCGTGAAGATTAAATCTGCAATATGGGAAAGAACTTGTTTCACTACTCTTCTGTGGATACTAAGCTCATTTAATCTTTTGATATCCCTCATTTTAGGGATTTTGAATTGATTACTCATATTTCAAAATTCCAATATCTTGAACCTCCGGCTTTCTTTTGAAAAACCTATAAATGTAACATTGTATTTGCTATCATGCACTTATGAATGTCATAATCCTATTTATGCCTAAAATGTGTGTAATGACAAAGTTTCAGGGTATTCTCTTTTTCTTCGAACAATGACCCCTTTTTGTTATCCATTCTTGACTTAGTCTCATCATGGGTGCAGCAAACATAATCATTTTATCTCAACTGACCATCTTGATCCTTTTTGGTTGAACCTAAACTTGTCTTTGTTCTTCTTGAATTCCAAATGAAAAATCATTACATTAATAAGAAATATTTTAGATCATCATCAAATATCTTAAACCTCCTATGTTCTTCAATGTTTCATGTATCATGTCATCATATGTTAAAACATTACTAGCCTCGTAATGTCTGCATTTGTCAAATACTTTTTGTACAATAATACACCATGGCTTTATATACTTCAAATTAAACTTTATGTTTTAAATTTTCAAATCAAGAAGTTTTGCAAAAATAATTAATAAGAAAATGTTTATTTTATTCACACAATTTACATGGCAAACTTTTATTTGTAAAAGACAAAGTAGGCATCTTCAAACACCAATAGCCTAAATGCTCTTGAACTGGCACACTGCAAAGTGATTTGGGTGTAGCTTCTGTCAAAATGATCTCGAAATTATGATGAAGGTATAGAATTCTTCAAATCATCCATTCCTTTTATGCAAAATATCTTTTAACTGCATCTGAATTTACTGAGTAAGGTAATTCAGGTCCATCCATTTCAGTAAGAACTAAAGCTCATCCAGAAAAACCTTTTTTACAACATAAGGTAATTTCCTCAGTGATCCTTTTGAAAAGGTAAAATCCTTCTGAGCACAAGATTTTCTTTGTAAAATTCTCGGAGGCGAACTTTCTTATCATGTGCTCGTATCATCCTCTTTTGATACATCTGATCATGAAAAATTGCTTCCATTATTTTTTCTTTAATCAAATTCAACTGGTCATATCTGGTTTGTCCCAAATCTACCTCATCTAGCTTTACTTCTGATAGAACCTGTAATGAAGGAATTTCTACCTCAATTGGTAAGACTGCTTTCATCCCATAGGTTAATGAAAAAGAAGTTGCCCCAATCGATGTTCGTACTAAAGTTCGATAGGCTAACGGAGCAAATGGTAATTTCTCGTGCCAATCCTTATAAGTTTCAGTCATCTTCTCTATAAGCCTCTTGATATTCTTATTAGCTGCCTCAACCGCTCCATTCATCTTTGGGCGATAGGTGGTGGAATTATGATGCTTTATCTAGAATTGTTCACAGACTGATTTCATCATTTTGTTGTTCAGATTTAAATCATTGTCGGTAATAATTCTCTTTGACATACCATATCGACAAATGATCTCTTTTTCAAGAATTTACAGACTGTGGCCTAAGTAATGTTCATATAAGAAGCTTCTTCCACCCATTTGGTAAAATAATCTATTGCCACCAAAATAAAACGATGACCATTTGAAGCTTTGGGAAAAATTTGTCCAATAACATCTATGCCCCACATAGATAATGGCCAAGGATCTGTCATTACATGCAACAGTTGAGGAGGAGTATGCTTCCTATCTTCGTAAATTTGACACTTGTGACACTTTCGGGTATAACTAATACAGTCTGTTTCCATAGTTGACTAGTAGTATCCAAATCTCATAATTTTTCTAACCATTGTATGCCCATTAGCATGAGTACCACATACTCCCTCGTGTACTTCTTCAAGAATTGATTTAGCTTCCTTGGTATCCAAACATCTCAACAGGATTTGATCCATGCTCTTTTTGTATAAGACTTTACCATCGAGTACATACCCTGATGCCATTCTTTGGATAGTTCTCTTATCATTTTCGGTCTCTTGTTCAGGATAATTATGGTATCTTATATATTGCAATATATAATAATACCAAAGTTTCTCTTCTTCTTCAATGTTAAGACAATGAGCTGGATATTCATAAGCCTGCATTTCAATAGGCAACATACTTGCATGTCCATTTACCTTAAATGTGGCTGCCAAAGTTGCCAAGGCATATGCCATTTGATTTTCTTCTCTGGGGATGTAATCAAAAGTCACTTCTTCAAATTCTTTGATGAGTTCCAGAACCAGTTTCTGATATTTTACAAGCTTGAAATCTTTTGTCTCCCATTCTCCTTTGATTTGGTAAATTACTAGAGTTGAATCCCCATAAACCATAAGCAATTTTACTTTACGTTCAATGGCAGCTCTAAGACCCAAAATACATGCCTAATACTCAGCCGTAATGTTTGTACAGTCAAAATTAAGTCGGCTAGTAAACGGATAATGCTCTCAATCTGGTGAAACTAATATTGCCCCAATTTCATGTCCCAAAGCATTTGAAGCTCCATCAAAAGTCAACTTCCAATATTCATTAGTGGATGTGATTGATTTTCTTACTGATATTGTCATCAAATCCTCATCAGGAAAATAAAAATCTATTGGTTCATATTCTTGAGAAGTTCTATTTGCAATAAATTCAGCTATTGCACTCCCTTTTATTGCTTTTCGACTGACATATTGGATGTCGAATTTTGACAACAAAATTTGCCACCGAGCTAATCTTACAGATAATGCAGGAACATTCATTAGATATTTCAAAGGATCAAATCTGGATATGAGCCATGTAGTGTGATATAGCATATGCTGCCTAAGTCTTCGAGCGGTTCATACCAAAGCACAACACAATTTCTTAATTAAAGAATATCTAGTTTCACATTCAATAAACTTCTTACTGAGATAATAAATAGCTCTTTCTTTCTTCTAAGTTTGATCATGCTATCCTAATATGCATCCCATTAAATTTTCTTAGGATGATAAATAAAGAATTAAAGGTTTATCTGGGATAGGTGGTACCAATATTGGAGTACTCGATAGATGTTTCTTGATTGTCTCAAAGGCTTCTTGACATTCTTCATTCCATGTCCCATAATCATTCTTTCTAAGGAGGCAAAAAATAGGATCACATTTCTCAGTTAGCTGTGATATAAATCGAGCTATATAGTTAAGCCTTCCTAAAAATCCTCGAACCTCCTTTTGTGTTTGTAGGGGTGGCAAATCTTGAATAGCTTTGACTTTATCTGGGTCTATTTCAATTCCTTTTTGACTTACAACAAATCCCAAGAGTTTACCAGATGTCACCCCAAATGTACACTTATTTGGGTTGAGCGTTAACTGACATTCACTTAATCTCTGGAAAAGATTCCTCAAATTCTCAACATGCTCTTCTTCGGACTTGGCTTTGACAATCATATCATCAACATAAACTTCTATTTCTTTATGGATCATGTCTTGAAATAAGGTTACCATAGCCCTTTGATATGTTGCCTCTGTATTCTTAAGTCCAAATGACATCACTTTATAATAAAATGTTCCCCATAAGGTGATAAACGTTGTCTTCCCCATATCCTCAGGGTACATTTTGATTTGATTATAGCCAGAGAAACCATCCATAAATGAGAATAAAGAATTCTTAGCAGTATTGTCAACTAATGTATCTATGTGTGAAAAAGGAAAATTATCCTTTGGATTGGCTCTATTAAGATCTTGGTAATCAACACACATACGGACTTTACCATTCTTTTTTATTACAGGGACAATATTTACTACCCATTCAGGGTACTTGGCTACCTTAAGAAATCCATCATCATATTGCTTTTTTACTTCTTCTTTGATCTTGAGTAGAATTTCGGGTTTCATTCTTCTCAGCTTTTGCTATACATGTTTACATTCTGATCTTATTGGCAATTTATGTACTACCAATTCTGTATCCAATCCTGGCATGTCCTCGTATGACCAAGCAAATACATCCTTATATTCTTGAAATAATTTAATCAAATTTTGTCGCCTTATATTAGATAAAGTGGTACCCATTTTACCTCATTCTTATCCGCATTAGACCTTAAATTTAAGATCTCAATAGGTTTCTTATGAGGTAGATTTGTTTATCCTCTTTTTCTACGATTTCTAACAGCTTAGAGGGTAAATCATACCCTTCACCATAATCCTCGACTTCCTCAGGACACACAGGCTGCTCAAAATCAATTTACGGGCTAATGTCATTAACATCTATGTCATTGATATTTTAATTCCTGAAAGAAAAATAAACAAGAGTATATACATATGATCATGAAAATGCATTTAAAAATTATTGTCATTTAGAACTAATGCATCTTTTATTGAAAAAGAAAAACACATAGTTTAACCCTCTACACAAAATCAAACTATTTCCCCAGTGTATAAGCAACAATAAAAGTTTTGGTGTATTACTCTGAAAATGATTTGAAAATTACATGTTATTCTTCCGCAGTCCAATTATTTAACTCAAAGTCTGATGATGTGAGGTAAATGCCCATAGCTTCTTTTTTTGTAGGTTCATCATATGATATGGCATTGATACTCATTTCTTTCAAAGCATTTTCAACAATCACCCTTTTGCTCTACTGATTCCTTTGAAAAGTATGTTGATAACTTCGTAAAAGGTCACATTTTTGTACCTTTTTACTTAAGTTATTGAATGTCTAAAGGCCCATTTAGAACCATATAGATGCATTTAGAAGCATTTAGTTGCATGTGGTGGATTCCGGTTTGTCGTGGCATTTTATTTTTACAAGCGGTGCTGCTTTATGGGAAAGGTACTTGTATGATGATGTGCAGGTATTGAAAGATTGAAAGCTGAAAGCAAGGAAAAGAGGAAAGAAAATGCCGTGGCATAAGGAGATGCTGAGCTAAATGAAAATGTCGAGTTTGACTGGCATTTTGAGAACGCAAAAGGTAAAACAAGATATTTTCTAGCCAGCTGTCTCCAACTTTCCGTGCCCTCTGCCCGAGAAATCCACCTCGAAGATACGACTGGAGTGATCGGCACTGCAACCGCCGGTCCTGCTGATGATGCCGTCTGACCCTGTAGATCTTATCTGTCCTTGGGCGCCTGCAACGGGATTATACCGGGTCTCAGCCAGCAACCCAGGCTGGATCACTGCTATGCTTTGCTCGACTCCCTATTAAATCAACCATGGTTTTGGGGTCTTCTAGGATGGTTAACACCAAGTCTTACCCTATAAATAGAGGAGGAAGCCACAATAAAGAAGTCTTTATTTCCCCACTATTTTGAGCTTAAAAAGTTAGAGAGAGAATATCTCATATTTCTCCGTCAATCCCACTTGCCGTGGCATTTCTCCTTGACAAGCCGAAGGGAGTGGCGTTCTGAGCATCCGAGAGGAGCCAGTTCACTAGGAGCAGATCTTGGTGGCCGAGGGAAGCATTGGGCAGTGCACGTCGAAGGCTTTCTCTCCTCCCCTTAGTCCTTTACTTTTATATTTTGTTTTTGGGTTGTAAGGAACAAATGAGTCTTGCTTTGTGCTTGTTGATTTCGAACCCCATCATGAACTAATCCTATTTGGTGGGAGTTCACTTGGATGTTTAAGTTTTTATTTTAATGAATGGTTACTGTTTTGTTCTTTATTCTGTTTTGTTTGTGAGACTTAATGCTTTAAGGTTGTAGGAGCTACGAGAGTAGCCTTTCCTTAGAAGGTGCTTAGGGTTCGAGAGAATGCCTTGGCAAAATATCTTTAGTCTTTGAGAGAAGCTAGGGAGGAACTACACAAACAAGGGGTTCTAGATAGTAACTAGGCCTAATACACCTTAGAGATAAGGATAGGATTTCATTCGACTAAAAGGAGTTGTGTATAAACGATAGGTTAGATGTTAATGCTGCCGCAAAAAGGTATTGCCGAGACATATCCTATTAACTGAACCAAAAGGGACACTGTAAGGGCTTACGCCAATCGGTTTTGCCAGGGTATCTTTAATCTGTCGAGTCCCTTACTAGAGATAGCATAGGGCATTTCAGTAGACTCTGTCGGGCAGGGTAAGCTTAGAAGAAACACCATTCAGAGACATAGACTTAGATTTTCCTTGTGACTCCTTCCACTCATTCCCATTGCTGCTTGTCATTTGAGAAAGCTTAAGTCCTATAATTATTAAATCATATATTTATATTTTATTTTGCCTTGACATTTCCATTTGCTTGCACGTATTACAATTTAATTTGCCACAACATTTTCAATTACCATCACTCTACCATCTTTCCATTTCCACATCAGCTATTCCATTTTGCCACAACATTCTCATTTGTACATACCATCACTAACTTTACTTAGGTGACAAAGTAAAGTGCCTTGACAAACCTATTTGATTTCCCCAATTCCCTGTGGAGACGATACTCGACTTATCACTTTATTACTTGTTCGATTGTGTATACTTGCACAAATATCTGCACCCATTTATAGTACTCACAAACAACAGATAAGTTTTTGGCGCCGTTGCCGGGGACTTGGCAACTGGAAGTTAAATTGATTTGTCATAGCATTCTTATTTTACTTATTCATATTTTCTTTTTAATTAGATTTACTTTTTACTTTCCTTAAATGTATTTAATTATTTTTCTAAGTACATGACCAGAAGTAACCCTGAAGAGCTATTAGAATCGATTGATCCAGAAATTGAGAGGCTTTTTAGGCAAAGAAGACGCGCTCAACGTGTAAGCATGTACCAAATCGAAAATCAAGGCATTGGTCATGAGGATGATCAGAATGCTGAGGCAAATCCAAATGCTGGGAATGCATCCAGGCCTCATGCTATTCGTGATCACTTAAACCCGATCTTAGATGATTTAAATCCTGGAATAGTGGCCCTAGAAATTCAAGCAGCCCACTTCGAGCTCAAACCTATCATGTTCAATATATTGAATTCTATAGGGCAGTTTGGGGGCATGCCAAATGAATATGCCAGACAGCACATTCGTAACTTCTTGGAGGTATGCGATTCTTTTTGCCAGCAAGGGGTGCATGAAGATGTTCTGAAATTGAAGTTTTTTCCGTATTCTCTGCGTGACCGAGCGAGGGCTTGGTTGAGTGGCGTTCCAGCGAGTTCTATGTAGTCGTGGACAGATCTTTGCAAAAAAAATTTGCTGCGGTATAATCCTCCAAACATGAACACCCAATTAAGGATCGACATTGCTTCCTTTCGTCAAGCTGATGATGAGTCGATGTATGAATGCTGGGATCGATACAAGGCATTGCTTCGCAAGTGCTCAAACCATGGTTTTCAAGATTGGACACAAGTGGTGATGTTCTACAATGGAGTAAATGCATCCACGAGGATGATGCTAGATGTCTCGGCAAATGGGACGTTACTTGACAAATCACCAGCAGAGGCATTTGACATCTTGGATATGATTGCTGCCAATGATTATCAGTTTCCCTCTACTAGGCTTGGATTTGGGCGCAAAACACATAGGAATTTTGAGCTAGATTCTAAAGACAATGTGTCCGCTCAGCTTGCGGCCATTACCAACATGCTAAAGAATTTACAAAGGCCAAGTGAGGTGAGAGAAGTGAAGGCAGCCAATTCAGTATGTTTATTATGACACGACAATCACAATGAGAGTGACTGCCCAACCAATCTTGAATCCATCAACTTTGTGGGCAACTTCAACCGAGGCAACAAAAACCCGTATTCCAATACCTATAATCCTGGATGGCGTCAGCATCCAAATTTTTCATGGGAAAATCAAGGAACCAGTAGTGCCCATCAGCCAGCTCGGCAGCAGAATTTCAATGACTCCCAGGGCTATCAATCTAATATGCCATGGCATAATTCTAATAAGGGAGGTCCATCTTCATCTAATACTAGTTCGTTGGAAGCCACAATGCAAGAGTTCATTGCAACAACGAAGATAATGCTGCAAGACCATTCTACCTCCATTAAAAATCAAGGAGCCCTACTTCAAAGCCATAGTTTGTCACTAAGGGTGCTGGAGAGTCAGGTAGGTCAAATTGTCACGGCATTACAAGAACGCAGACCAAGACATTTGCCGAGTGACACTGAAGTCACAAAACCTCATGGAAAAGAGCAATGTAGTATGCTAACTCTCCGAAGTGGTACACAGATTAATCTTGAAGACAAGTTTGGGGGAACACCGAAGGACGATTCACCCCCTAAGACCAGTCACGCTGATAAAGAGGTGCTAGAAGAAGCACCAGAAGAGGAGGATAAATATGAAAGTTCATCAAGTAAAGAAACTGAAGGGGCAAACAAAAATGCCGCGGTAACTTCTGTTCGCACCTCGTCAGTACAGGAAGCCAGACCCCCGCCTCCTTTTCCGCAAAGACTGAAGAAGCACAACGAAGACATCCAATTTAAAAAGTTTGTTGACATACTGAGTCAACTGCAAATCAATATCCCTTTTCTAGAAGCAACGGAGCAAATGCCAACATATGCTAAATTTCTTAAGAAAATTGTCACCAAGAAGAGAAAGATTGAGTAGTACGAAACAATTGCCACGGAAAAAAATTTTTGCTCTTCCTTAAGCAAGCTACCACCAAAGAGACATGATCCGGGTAGCTTTATCATACCATGTTCGATAGGAGACAAGTTCGTTGGGAAGGCATTATGTGACCTTGGTTCAAGTGTAAATTTGATGCCTAAGTCAATATTCGTAAAGCTTGGGATAGGAAATACGAGACCCACCTCCGTCATCTTACAATTAGCAGATCGTTCACACGTGCGTCCAGAGGGGCGAATTGAAGATGCCATCGTGAAGGTTGACAAGTTCGTTTTTCCTATTGATTTTCTGATTCTTGACTGTGAGGTCGACGCCACTGTACCCATCATATTGGGGAGACCTTTCCTAGCCACCGGTCGAATTCTCATCGACTGTGAACGGGGCGAACTAACGATGCGCATGGCCGATCAACATGTCACCGTTAATGTCTTCCAATCTCTCAAATACATGGATGATTATGAAGAATGCCAAATCATTTTTGAAGTAAATACAACAGTTGAAAAAGAAGCAGATCAGTTTTGCCGCGACAATTTCATTTAGCTGGATATTGATGAGAAGTTTCTTGAAGAGACTTATGACTTTTCATCTGAGGAACAGCAGGTTAGCTTCCTTAAAGCTAGCCCAGGTACGCACTTTGAATCTTTGTATTTTGAAGAGTTTGTTCCTCCCAAGCCCTCATTACAACATGCACCTACCCTTGAACTTAAGAACTTGCCACGACATCAAAAATATGCTTATCTGGGTAGTAATGAAACTTTGCCTGTGATTATTTCCTCTGCCCTTACTCCTAACCAAGAATCTAGTTTGCTAAGTGTTTTGTCTGAGCATAAGAAAGCGTTAGGATGGACTATGGCAGACCTCAAGGGAATAAGTCCAACAATCTGCATGCACAAAATCCTGCTGGAAGAATGCCACGGCAAATCCATAGAGCCACAGTGAAGATTAAATCCAATCATGAAACAAGTTGTTATGAAAGAGATTTTCAAATGGCTTGACGCTGGAGTAATATACCCTATTTCGGATAGTTCGTGGGTAAGTCCCGTTCAATGCGTGCCAAAGAAGGGAGGCATGACTGTGGTAATGAGTGAAGATAACGAGTTGATACCGACTTGCACGGTCACCAGGTGGCGAATCTGCATGGACTACCGCAAGCTCAACAAGGTCACCAAGAAGGATCACTTCCCTTTCCCATTCATCGATCAAATGCTGGATCGGCTTGCTGGCAAGGCATATTATTGTTTCTTGGACGGTTACTCGGGGTATAACCAGATTGCCATCGCACCATAGGACCAAGAGAAGACCACATTCACATGCTCGTATGGCACTTATGCTTTTCGAAGAATGCCTTTTGGACTCTGTAATGGCCCGGTAACTTTTCAGCGCTGCATGCAAGCCATCTTTTCTGACATGGTTGAGGACTTTCTGGAAATTTTCATGGACGATTTTTCTGTTTCTGGTGACGACTTTCAAAAATGCCTCGGTAATTTGGCAAAGGTACTGAAGCGGTGCGAAGAGGCTGACCTTGTGCTAAACTAGGAAAAATGCCATTTCATGGTGACAGAAGGTATTATTCTGGGCCATAAAATATCTGAGAAGGGCATTGAGGTTAATAAAGCCAATATCAAAGTGATCGAAAAGCTTCCCCCACCAAATTCTATCAAGGGCATTCGGAGTTTCCTTGGACATGCTGGATTTTATAGGAGATTCATCAAGGATTTCTCCACACTATCCAAGCCCTTGTGTACCCTGCTGCAACAGAACCAACCGTTCGTGTTCGATCAGAAATGCCATGGCACATTCAAAGAGCTGAAGCAAAGACTTATCTCTGCGCCAATCGTAGTTCCCCTAGATTGGACGGCCCCATTTGAATTAATGTGCGATGCAAGTGATTTTGCCGTTGGAGTTGTGCTTGGGCAACGAAGAGGTAAAATCTTTCATGTCATATATTATGCTAGCCGTACCTTAAATGATGCACAATTAAATTACACAACCACTGAGAAAGAATTACTTTTCGTGGTATTTTTATTTGACAAGTTTAAGCCATACTTGATAGGTACCAAAGTTATAGTACACACTGATCATTCAGCTATAAAATACCTAGTGAACAAGAAAGATGCCAAGTCTAGACTGATTAGGTGGATATTACTCTTGCAAGAATTTGACTTAGAGGTAATTGATAGGAAAGGTACTGAGAATCAGGTTGCAGACCATTTGTCTAGGCTAGAGAACACTTCTGACATATTTGATATTAAAGAAGAATTCCCTGACGAGAAAATTTTATATGCCACGATAATTTCGTGGTACGCTGACCTGGTTAACGTTCTTGTTAGTGGTGCTTTTCCTTATGAACTAAACAGCCATGGTAAAAAGAGGTTTCTTCATGATGTCAAGTTCTATTTTTGGGACAAGATGTACTTATTCAAGCAATGTGCTGATCAAATGATTCGACGATGTGTCCCCGAAGAAGAGCAAAGTGATATCTTACACCATTGCCATACATCAACTTATGGAGGGCATTTTGGAGGTTCGAGGACTGCTGCAAAGGTCCTCTAGTCAGGCTTCTATTGGCCATCATTATTTAAAGATGCCCACGCATTTTGCAAAGTGTGTGACAGATGCCAGCGCATTGGAAATATTTCCAGACGCTATGAAATACCGCTACAAAATATTCTGGAGATTGAGCTTTTCGATGTTTGGGGCATTGATTTCATGGGACCATTCCCATCTTCCTTTGGAGACTTATACATTTTGCTTGCGTGGAGTACGTTTCAAAGTGGGTTGAATCAATTGCTACGCTAAGAAATGACTCCAAGACGGTGCTCAAGTTCCTTAATAAGAACATATTCACTCACTTTGGAGTCCCTAGAGCCATCATCAGTGATGAGGGCACTCACTTTGACAACAAGCTAATTGCCAAGGCATTACAGAAATATGGAGTGCGGCATAAAATTGCCAGGGCATATCACCAGTAGACGAATGGACAGGCTGAAGTTTCCAATAGAGAAGTCAAACAAATCCTTGAGAAGGTGGTGAACCCTCGGAGGAAAGACTGGTCTCCCAAGCTCGATGAAGCATTATGGGCGTATCGGACGGAATTTAAAATACCTTTGGGAATGTCACCCTTTAAGATGATATATGGAAAAGCTTGCCACATACCGGTTGAACTAGAACACAAGGCATACTGGGCAATAAAAAAATTAAACTTCGACGAGCAACTTGCTGGGGAGAAACGATTGCTCGATCTGAATAAAATAGGAGTTTCGAGCGCTAGCATATGAAAATGCCAAGCTCTACAAGGAAAAAACCAAAAAGTGGCACGACAGAATGCTTTTGCCACTGCATTTTCATGCGGGTCAGAAAGTTCTGTTGTTCAACTCCATGCTCAAACTCTTCCCAGGCAAATTAAAGTCACGTTGGTCAGGACCATTTGAAGTTCACCATGTTTACCCTTATGGTGCTGTTGACATCAAGAACATGGATGATAGATCCATCTTTAAAGTCAATGGCCAGCGCCTGAAGGCTTACCAGGGAGTCCCACCTACGCGTGACAAGTCGGCGTTGCTTTTGCACGACGTTGACATTGGTCCGACATCTTAAGGATTTTGTGGAATTTTTAACTCACTTCTGTACATAAAATATTTTTACCTTATCTTTATTTTTAATACTTCTCATTTTAATTAATCATTTTCATTTTATTTTTTGTAAGGGAAATCCCACGCACGAAGCACGTGAAGCGTGTTAAGGAAGATGAGTAAATTTTGGGCAGCAAAACGAAAAGAAAATGAGGGAAATTTTATTTTGACTTTTGACTTAGGAATTGATTTTTAATTTTTTTTATTTTGTCTCTTTCCTGCCCCTGCCCCTGCCCCACATTCCTTAACATTTCCCCCAAAAAAACATTTCCTTTTATCTCCCCTACCCCACGTTTTCACCTTTCACTTCCTATCTTTTTACTTTTACTTTCTATCATTTTCTTCTCCATTCTATTTTACGAAAACCGCCATTGCCGTTGTAGCTCAAAGCTTGCATCATTCTTTTCTTTTTACTTTTTCACAATGGTTCGTTCATGACCCCCTCCACCGCCCTCACCACCACGCTTTGTGGATGAAGCCGCTGAGGAACGGTACCAAACAATCAAGAACCGACGAGTCTTTTTCGAGTTGGGTTTTTTCTTCTCCGAGGAGGAGGATGCCGACTTGGGCAGCGAGGTGCTCGATGTGGTCACTAGGCATAAGTGGAAGAAATTTGCCAAGCACCCTGCCGCTGTCAATGCAACATTAGTGAAGGAGTTTTATTCTAACATTACTGAGCCAAATCAGCATGCCATGATGGTTCACGGCATTTCTATTCGTTTTACTCCTACCGCTATTAACCGATATTTTAAACTGCAGGTTGCTGATGACCACCATGCAAGCTTCGCCTAAAACGCTGACAACAAAACTTACCAAGGAATCCTGAAAGACCTGTGTCTTCCCGATACTCAGTGGAACGGTCAGCAATTGAGACGACAGACCGTGGATAGGGATAGACTGTTCCCCCGTGTAAAGTTGTGGAACCATTTCATGAAGCACAAGCTTCTACCAACCTCCCACAATACAACTGTGTCGTGCCAGCGGATGATTTTGCTACACTCGATCATTTCCGGATTAACCATCGATATAGGGAAGATTATCGTGGAACAGGATCATTTATGCCTGAAGCGACCGACCAGTGCCTTAGTATTCCCAAATCTCATCACTGCTTTATGGCGGAAAAAGAAGGTTCAAGAAGAAATGTTTGATGAGATTTTGTCGGGCATTGCTGGACTCAATAAAGCAAAATCCCTCTGTTGTTGGGCTACAAGGAAGCCAAAGGAAAGGAACGCGAGGCAACCACATCTCACGCTGCACCATCTCCACATGTCAGGGCAACTTCAAACACCCTGGAGCAGGCAGTCCAGTATACTCAAGAGCATGTCGGAAAGCTATCCGACAAATTGATAGTCTATTTTGCCTATGCCAAATGACAAGATGCATTTCTCACTAGCGCCTTGATGGAGTTCCTCCCGCACACTAACTTTACCATTCCTACCTTTCCTGTCGTGCTTGTACCACCGAATGAAGATGCCGAGGCATCTGCAGAAGTACCTCACCCTGCTCCAGCGGCTGCTAACACTCATCTAGTAAAGATAGTCACCAGCCAGCTGCGGCAGAAGAGGCCGTCGATCCCGATCCAATCCATGAAGTGTCACACGATGTAGAAAGAGAAGCCAACCCCCAACTCGCTAATCTCCCAAAAGATGCACAAATTATTGAACATTTGGTGGCTGAACATCCCGATATGTCGCAACCGACCGCACAATGGAAGCCGAGAATCCTACCGTACCACAGCCCACCGAGTCAATCGAGGAGTTACAATCCGAGATGCCACGGCAAGCTCCCTTACGTAGGAGCAAACATCGCCTTAGGAAGGCATCTCAGCGTGAGGAGCCCCCGCTCCCAGTTGTTCCCGAAGGACCTAGCACTCCTCCAGCATCACCCGCGTCTGACTCTGAACATTCCAGCCCCGCCAAACTTCGCAAGCGCACTCGTCGCGCAACCTCTATACCACCACCATAAAGCCAAGGTACCTTGCATTGCATTACATTTATAGCATGTAGTTTTCATTTTCCTTAGATTTAGTAAGCATTGGGGACAATGCTTCTCTCAGGTTTGGGGGAAGTAGGGTTCTCGCATCACTGCAAGATAGTAGTAGTAAAATAAATATGCCATGACATTAGTAATTGTTGAACAGTTTTCTGGAATTAGTTAAGGATGCCCGATGATGATGAATTCTGGATGACCAGGATAGAATGTTCATGACTGGTTGAGGATGATAGGACCAACTCTAGGACTTGCTTCTTTGAAACCCTTAAATACACGATTGTATGCTTTCCATGCTTGAGAAACTTAGAAATTTTTTATAATAAAATTTTTAAAATGTTGTGGCATAAAAATTTGACTGCTGAAACCCCACAGTTATATGTTTTAAAATATATATATATATATATTGAAAAATGAATGAAGTATGAATAAATGTCTCGGCATATCTGTAGAGGGACACTCCGCTATGCCATGGCATATGAGTGAATGAAAGATGTCACGGGATGACTCTACCTGACTAGCTCGAGGGTGAAAGGTATGCTCCCTTTCACCTATAGTGTGGGATGGTAGAGTGATGGGATGACTCCCCTCGTAGCAGATTTAATAAAAGAAAAGAAAGGCAAGGTGGGAGTAGATTTTAAAAAAATGTCATGGCAAATTGAGGAAGCTTGCTTAGAAAATTTGTAGGTTTGTTAAGCATGGATTGGATACAAGCACGCACACACCCACACAAAGAGTTTTGTTATAGGGGAAGTACTTGAATTCTCAAACGTAGTCTAACTTGTTGAAGCCAAATGTTGAGGGTTGAAATTTTATTCCGTAAAATTATTTTGCTTCTGAACTTGTCATGGTATTTTTCTTTTGCTATTATTATCCATTGCTTGAGGACAAGCAATAGCTTAAGTTTGGGGGTGTGATAACTCTGTAAAAGGTCACATTTTTGTACCTTTTTACTTAAGTTAATGAATGTCTAAAAGCCCATTTAGAACCATATAGATGCATTTAGAAGCATTTAGTTGCATGTGGTGGATTTCGGTTTGCCGTGGCATTTTATTTTTACAAGCGATGCTGCTTTATGGGAAAGGTACATGTCTGATGATGTGCAGGTATTGAAAGCTGAAATCAAGGAAAAGAGGAAAGAAAATACCGTGGCATAAGGAGATTGCTGAGCTAAATGAAAATGTCGAGTTCGACTGGCATTTCGAGAACGCAAAAGGTAAAAGAATATATTTTCTAGCCAACTGTCTCCAACTCTCCGTGCCCTCTACCCGAGAAATCCACCTCGAAGATACACCTGGAGGGATCGGCGCTGCAACCGCAGGTCTTGCTGATGATGCCGTCTGACCTTGCAGATCTTATCTGTCCTTGGGCGCCTACAACGAAATTATGCCGGGTCTCAGCCAGCAACCCAAGCTGGATCACTGCTATGCTTTGCCCGACTCCCTAGTAAATCAATCATGGTTTTGGGGTTTCCTAGGATGGTTAACACCAAGTCTTAGGGTTAATTTTACACTATAAATAGAGGAGGAAGCCATAATGAAGAAGACTTTAGTTCCCCACTGTTTTGAGCTTAAAAAGTTAGAGAGAGAATGTCTCATATTTCTCCGTCAATCCCACTTGCCGTGGTATTTCTCCTTGACAAGCCAAAGGGAGTGGCGTTCTGAGCATCCGAGAGGAGCTAGTTTGCTAGGAGCAGATCTTGGTGGCCGAGGGAAGCATTGGGCAGGGCACGTCGAAGGATTTCTCTCCTCCCGTTAGTCCTTTGCTTTTATATTTTGTTGTTGGGTTGTAAGGAACGAATGAATCTTGCTTTGTGCTTGTTGATTTCGAACCCCACCATGAACTAATCCTATTTGGTGGGAGTTCACTTGGATGTTTAAGTTTTTATTTTAATGAATGGTTGTTGTTTTGTGCTTTATTCTATTTTGTTTGTGAGACTTAATGCTTTAAGGTTGTAGGAGCTACGAGAGTAGCCTTTCCTTAGAAGGTGCTTAGGGTTCGAGAGAATGTCTTGGCAAAATATCTTTAGTATTTGAGTGAAACTAGGGAGAAACTACACAAACAAGAGGTTCTAGATAGTAACTAGGCCTAATCCACCTTAGAGATAAGGATAGGATTTCATTCGACTAAAAGGAGTTGTGTATAAATGATAGGTTAGATGTTAATGATGTCGCAAAAAGGTATTGCCGAGACATATCCTATTAACTGAACCAATAGGGTCACTGCAAGGGCTTACACTAATCGGTTTTGCCAGGGCATCTTTAATTTGTCGAGTCCCTTACTAGAGATAACATAGGGCATTTCAGTAGACTCTGTCGGGCAGGGTAAGCTTAAAAGAAACACCATTCAGAGACATAGACTTAGATTTTCCTTGTAACTCCTTCCACTCATTCCCATTGCTGTTTGTCATTTAAGAAAGCTAAAGTCCTATAATTATTAAATAGTATATTTACATTTTATTTTTCCTTGACATTTCCATTTGATTGTACGTATTACAATTTAATTTGCCACATCATTTTCAATTACCATCACTCTACCATCATTCCATTTCCACATCAGCTATTTCATTTTGCCACAGCATTCTCATTTGTACATACCATCACTAACTTTACTTAGGTGACAAAGTAAAGTGCCTTGACAAACCTATTTGATTTCCCCAATTCCCTGTGGAGACGATACTCGACTTATCACTTTATTACTTGTTCGATTGTGTATACTTACACACATATCCGCACCCATTTATAGTACTCACAAACAACAGACATATGTCCCCCAGACACAAAAGTATCATTTAATGGTGGAAAGGTCATTGGTTCCCATGTGAGTTCTTCTCCAAATAACTTTGCCTTTCTCAATTCTTGATTCCTTTTAATGCCCCTCTGTCTCTCTTTTATTGTCGGTTGCTATCCTAAACCAAATCGATTTTTCTTGGAGATGGTCGTTGCAAATAGCTTCCTAATCCTTTTCCAATTTTTGCCCAAGGTCAATCTGACTCCCATTTTTTGTGCAATTGGAAAATTTGGGTTTAGGTATCTTTTTCCCCTCAACCATAAACATTTCGTTGACAAATTCCAAGAATCTAAAAGAGCATTAAATAGCTTCTTCATCCAATTCAACATATGGAGTAGTGGTAGAGACTGAAGCGACGATGTCTTCTTCAGCATTAAGACGTATCAATCTACCATCTATTACAAATTTTATCTTTTGGTGTAACGTAGATGGAACTTCCCCTGCTTGATGAATCCAAGGTCTTCCCAACAAGAAATTGTAAGTGGGTATAATATCCATTACAAGGAATTCTATCTCATATGTAGCCGGACCAATAGTTAAGGGAATATCGATTTTTCCTAATACCTCCTTTTTGGTTCCATCAAAAGCTCGGACAATACTCTAACTACTTCTCATGAGTGTGCTATCAATTGGTAATTTCTTCAGAGTCACTAATGGCATTACATTCAAAGCTGAGCCATTATCTACTAACACTCGAGATAAAATATGTCCTTTGCACTTAACTGTAATATGCAGAGCTTTAGGGCTACCATTCATCTCAGAAGGAATTTCATCTTTTGAAAAAGAAAGGAAATTGTCAGCCTGTATATTTACAATCAACATGTCCAATTTGTTTACAGACAATTCCTTTGGTGCAACAGTTTGATCTAACACTTTTAACAAATCATTACGATATGCTTCAGAGCTTAATAAAAGTGCTAAAACTGATATATGAGCTGGCAATTTATGCAATTGTTCAACAATATTGTATTCACTGTTCTTGAGAAACTTTAAGAATTCTATAGCTTCATTTTCAGTTACATGTTCATTGATGACAATTTCATCCTCTTTCAATTGTAGCTCAACCTTTTTTCCTTTATCAATTGGACCTTGTTTTCTAGATTCCTTAGAATAACATCTCTCACTTCTAGTAAAATGTCCAACTTCATCTACTTCTTCATTTCCTCCCATTGTTTCTTTCATTTGGCATTCATAATTCCATGGAACTTGTTTGTCATCTTTATAAGGAAATGGGGATGGTGAAGTAATAACCACATTTGGAGATTTCTTATCTGGTATCTGAGTCCTTGGTGTGATAATTAGAGGATGATTAGAGTTATAAACCTCTTTATATGATCCCTCAAATATGAAAATATCCATTTATTCTTCTAATATTTCCTTGAAAAATTCTATTTCCTTTTCATCCATAATTTTTTATACCAAAACCCAAAAATCTAAGCATTGTTGTATAACATATCCTTCATAACCATGATAATGACATATATTTCTACAACTTAATTGTTCTGCTAACAGATCAAATTTTAACAAACCAACTTTGATCATTTGAGTCCATACCCATAACATAGGTGATTTTATTTTACTAACTTGCCTTATCACCTGCTTTCCTTTTTCCTCTATAACCACATTGATCCCTGTCCCTGTATGATTTGGCAATATATTTTGAGCCACATTTGGTTGTTCTTTATCACCAAAATTTATGATATTCTTTGTTCTCAAGCTTTGAACAATTCTTTTGAATGCATTGTAATTTTTGATAGAATGTCTACGAGCTCCTGCATGATATTCGCATTACTAGTTATCATTGTACCACTTAGGATATGGGGGTTGTATGGGTGATACATGATAAGGTGATATTATATGCTTGTCATATAATATCTGGTATAACTCTTTGTAGGTCATCGGAATTGGGTCAAACTGAAATTTCTCTCTTTCCATCCTTGATTCCCTTGTCCCTTGTTTGGCGAAGTTTTGTGTAAAAGATCTAATATCTTGAGGTCGAGACACTGTGATATTATTAGACTCATATTTTCTTACATCATTTGCCTCACTTTCTATCTTTTTCATAGATGACTTCTTACTAGATTCACCACTTTCAGGTTTCCCACCCTTAACCGCCATTTCAATCATCTCACCCGCTGTAACTATGTCAGCAAAGCTTTTAAAAGAATTCCCTATGAGGTGAGTAAAAAAAGAGCTTTCAGAGTGTTCACAAAGAGCACATTTGTTTCTTCTTCTTTCATGGGTGGATGTACCTGTATAGCTATGTCCCTCCATTTTTTGGCATATTGCCTGAAACTTTCATTGAATTTCTTTTTCATGTTCTACAGTACTCTTCGATTAGGCTTTATATCCTTAACATGTTTATATTGTTCCAAAAAGGATTTAGCCAAATCTTTCTAGGATTTAATAAGAGCTCTACTTAATTGGTTATACCATTAGATGGCTAAACCAGTTAAGCTTTCCATGAAACAATGTATTAGTAATTGATCATTCCCTATATAACATGTCATTTTTCTGCAAAATATTGTGATATGGGTAGAAGGACACTTGATACCATCAAAATTTTCAAAGTCTAGGATTTTAAACTTGGGTGGTAATACTAAATCAGGTACTAAACTCAATTCTTTGGCTTCGATTCCATATACATTAGAGCATTCCTTTATTACCCTAACTTCTTCCATTAGTTATTCCAATTGTTTTTTTGACTCTTTCTTTTCTTCTTGATCAAAATCTGGAACATTCTCAACTTGTTGTTGGTTTATGGAAGCACTAGGTAAATTTATGTTTACCCTCCCTGTTTGAGTAAATGACCCATACTGGGCCTTAACATAAGTGGTTTTATGATCTGGAGGGTATAAAGGCTCCTCAATTACTTTAGCTTTTAGAGGATATGCTCTTGGTGTGAAGCCTGGAGGATACAAAGGCTCTTCAGTGAAAGTACCAACAACTGGGGTATTTATTTGATCAATGCTTCTCCTTTGTAACATACTTGCAAATTTTTCCATCATCTCATTCTTTGATTTCATCAACTATTCATGCATTTCTTCCTTAATTTTCTTGAAGTTCTCTTGCATCTCAAGCTGATTCCTTTCAATTTGAGCGATCTTATCGTCCATTTCCCTTTTTATGGTATTATATGGATGCTTAGGGGGTCCAGTATTCTTTGAAAAATAAGAAAAAACCTTTTTAATGAATATGGATGAAAAATATAATGTCAAAATGTTCATGCTCAATATGTAAATGAAAGGTGTTTATATCAAGATGATTTCTTCAAAACAACTTTTATATTAAAACAAAGTTTTATTACAAAGCTTTAAAACAATGTACAGATACAATATCACAGATACATCTGAGCAGCTTCTCCTAACTGTTGTATATGTTCAAGTAACTCGAAGATCTTATGAGCTTCTTCGGTTCCTGGTTCCAATTCTTCACTTAAAGTGGTAGTTTCGTATGCTAAGTCTACTAAATATTGTGTCATTCCCTGAATATGCTGAAGATACTTTGCAATGAGGTCGTCTCTTTGTTTAACTTTCCATTGAGCACGTTCCCAACGATAGTACCATTGCAAAATTCCTTCGTACGAGACAATAGGGAGTTGATTTGCCTTTCTCTGTAGATCTTGGACTTTGTTTTCAGCTCATTCACTTGCTTCCTTAGATTCTTAGCTTCCAAGTTACTTTCTTGACTTCAAAGTGCAGTTTCCAACCTTTTAATCTTGCTTTTTAGTCTCTGGTTTTGAGCTTGATTTTCCAATAGTTTTTTCTCTAATGCCTCCTTTTCTTTAGCAAACATCTTAGTCTGGTGTTTACTTTGTTTGAGCTCCTCTTTACCTTCTTCAGCTTTTCTCTTCAGACTTGTTGACTCTTTTTTGCTTAATCATTCGGCAATCTGAGTCTTTACCATCCGTTGATAGGTTGACTGGATATCATTGCAATATATCATGAGCTATTTTTTAACTCTGGTACTTTGATCTGCTCGCCCTTTATGGATATCTATCTCAATTTCTTTAAGGTATACTTTTTCTTCTAGCTTTTGTAGAGTTTTTCTCCATTACTTTCTTTCGATCTCAAAATCTTGCTTTGCCAGTTCTAATAGAGAGGGTATAATTCTCAAATGTTCTTTGATGGGTTGAACATTGTCGAAATTAACCACTGGAATGTTTTTGTTGACGTGGTTGATTCTCCATTGTTCGTATTCGAGTGAAAGCTTTTGACTGAAAGTAAATAAATTTACTCGATGAATCCATTTCCAAGCCTTAGCAACCTTTCTGGTTTTTTCCTTGTACTGATCACTTCTGAATGCAAATTCTAATTCGGATAAACTAGATGTCGCATGAATAAATTGCCTTGATCCATATTGTCTGGAGACCATCAAAGGTGCATATCCTATAGAACCCCATATGCCAGGTAAGGGAACCCAATCATGTTCTCCACACTTATACGTTATGTTTGAAGAAGTCTTCTATGAAGCTCGTCATAATACGTCATTATCTTCGAGATTTCAAAAGATGTTCATCCATTTTTCTTCATCATAACCTCCAGGCCATTTGTGAGAAAGGAAATCTTGTAGAGGTGAAAAGCCTTCTAGAAATACCAGTCCATAAGCTCTTTCTTCATGTTTAAAATGGTTCAGAATCTTACCAATAATAGGGGTGCACAACCTATAAAACGTCTCTCTCCTTCGCGTCTGCAGGAATTCAAGGAACGAAATGTTTCAGCTAATATAGCAGGAACAGGATATGTATTCTTGTTTAATCTTTCAAACAGGTCTACATTTGATATATCTACATGCCCCAGAATCTTCGGGAAAAATGATTAATCCATAGATTCCTAAAGCCAACATATCAATATGCTTTCTTTTGTCTGGATGGCAGTAAATTACTTCTTTCAATGCAGTCCAAGTAATGCATTCACTATTACCCTTCTTCTTGATATTTCTTGTAGTCCATTCTTCACTCATCCCGGTCAATAAAAGTACTTTCCTCTTAAAAAGAACAGTATTAGGTGACTTGATATATACCATGTATTCATAGATTCTTGGATAGCGAATAAGAGCTTGATATTCTTCTATAGTGGGTGTCAAATCTACTTTGCCAAAGGTGAAACAAATGTAGGCAGAGTTCCAAAACTGTGATAGAGCTCTGAACAGATGTCGGTTAATAGGAATGTCCAAAAGATAAGCAATGTAACCATATAACTGATAAAATAGCTGCTTGTCCGCTGCTACCCATTTCTCCCAGATTTTTTTCAACTCACCTAGGTTATTTTGGCGAACGTTGATGTGTATATTTAACCAAATTTGACACGTATCCAGGTGATAGACTATTTCCCTTGATATGTTGAGACTGCTCAGACCATCTTAAAGTAATTGCATTGTCTTCTACTTCATTTTGGACTCTTTGTTCCATATTTCCAGCTCTCTATATGAAATCAGTCACGAATCAACACCATGATATGAAAATGCAAAATGCAGAAAAGAAAATAAAGCATAAAATAATCAAAAATAATTAAACCCTATTTTCATGCAACCTAATTCCATGCTTCTATTTAAAACAACAAACCTAACCACATGATTTCTAGTTCGCATGTATTTATTCAAAAAATAAGATAATATTAAATAAATAAAAGAAAGACTCAACATGCTTTTCCATGTGTGCTTCTCTTAAAAGACTTAATCGGGCTAGGTTCCATCTGAACTTAAGTTCTAAGTTTCGTATATGTTGGGTTTTGGCTCTAAGGTGAAAGGGTCAACGAATTGTCCTTTGTTGGTGTCCCCTTGGACTGCCAAGCCCTCAATCCTAGTCCATTACAGACTTTTGGATTAAGTTCAATTCGAAGGAACACACTTCCTTAAGTCCATACGGAGGTGAAAACCACACGAGGAACATAAAGTGTGAGCTCAAAGAATGGTCCCCTATCCTATACGGAGGTGAAAACCACATAAGGGGATAGTTTCTCATTCACTTAAATAGGATAAGAGCGGGGTTTTAGCTCATGTCATGAATGCAGTGCTCAGTATGTGAGGAAAAGCATAAAATAAAAATAATATACATCCTATTATTCTATTTTAATGACCCAAAATTAAATCTGTACACATAAAACACAAAAGTTGGTAAAATAATAAAAATTAATTAAAACAAATTTATTATTTACTGCAAAGACAAATAATTAATAAATTGGTGGCTGGACTCTTATTTTTTTTTAAAAAATCCCCAAAGGAGTCGCCAAGCTGTCGAGACGTTTCTCTGTCCGGCGACAAAGAGTGCAAATAGTACACCCCAAACGGTGTAACTAGTCTCGAAAAAGTAAGTGTTTATCCTCCTTGAATCAGATAAAACACCAAATTGTAGAGTTGCCACCAATCTTTTAATTTGGTGAGATTAGTCACCAAAATGCCATATTATTTTAATAAAAAATCCTAAGAATAATATTAAAATAATACAACTCTGGTCCGCTTACCAGAAAAATGAGTTTGAGAGTCGGTTACGTATGGGGAATGATTACTACCCACATAACGCCCAAAATTGGTACCAGTATTTATTAATTAGTGTCTTTGTAGTAAAATGTATAAATTTGTTTTAAAATTCGAATTTACAAATGACTTAAATAAATTATTAATTAATAATATTAATAATCTCATTAAAATACTAAATATTAAAATTACATAGGTTAAGTTATAAATATGTGAATTAATAATCCTAATATAAGATATAAATACTTAATAGTATAATTAATATTATAGTAATAATTAATGGTTAAAATATAAAATATAAATATTAATTAGTATAATTCAAAATAATATTAAGTTAATGTACTAATAATATAATTTATCCTAAATTTTTATATAGGTTGAAATGTAATTTATTAAAAATATAAGGACTAAATGCATTATTTACCTTAAAACATATGTATATATGATTAATGGCTAAAATAAAAAATAATAAAACTTAAAAACTAAATTAGAATATACTGAAACATGCCTTAATGACTAAATTGAACATTTACAAAATTACAAGAACCCCAAGAACCATTTACCCATACCCAAATTACACGCAAATCCCTCCCCAAAATGATGTCGTTCGGGGAGGGGTATAAATAGGCCTAATTAGGCCCTAAAGAGACTGAAAACCTTATTTCCTTCCTCTGCTTCTCACTAGAATTCCCTCACCTGAGGGAATTCTTCCCCGGCTGGCAGTCGATTGCCACCATCAACCACCACCGTCGGCCACCACCCATGGTGGCCGTATATCAACTAATTACACCAAATCACTCCCATTTTTCTCCTCAACACAAATATAGCAATATTTTTCCCCAAAACACTCTAAATCGTAGTAGATCTAAGGAAATATACCTTCAAAACTTAGCTTCTCTGGTGGCACTTGAGATTTTCGACGACTGTAAGGCTTCCTTCTTTCTCTCTATTTTATGATTTTTATGGTTTGTGTTGTTGCCTTGACTTGCTTGCTCGTTGTTGTGGTTTCCTTTGTAGGATATAGCCCTCATCGAACCATCCTTCGGACTGGTTAAAAGGATGAACCCCGGTGAGTCACCGAAGCTACGGTGGTGACTCACCCTAGGGGTGATGAGTTGTACGGTGAAGAGACTGGGTGCATTAAATGCACCCAGATCTTATGAATCTGGTGATGATATGGCACCATCGTGGCATGTACCGGTTGGATAGTTCGTCGGTGGAGGTATCATCATCTCTATGGCGGTGCTGGAATAGCCCTAGGGTTGTAATAAGAACCCTAGGGTTTTGCTGGCTAAACTGATGACCGTTAATTTTCTTCTGATCAAGCGGCTGTGGAGATGGCGGCTACTGCTAGGGTAAAATCCCTAATTGATAGAAGATCTAGGCCTTCCATCTTCGTCTTGATCGAACGGTTGAGGAAACTGGCTGCGTTGGAGAACTATGTGCAAAACCCTAGCTGAGTTGGGTTCACTCTTTGGGCTTGTTGGGTTATTCAGGTTCAATTTAGGCCTGATTTGAGTCCGATTGTATCATGAATTCTGGACTCTGCTTGTAATTGGGCATTCGGGCTTTGTAAATGTTTTTCATTTGGGTTTGTAATAAAATTATGATAATTTTATAAAAGTAATAATATTATAATATAATAATATATACATAAGGACTCGGACGAAAACGATTGTCGACAGAGGCAAATCTGGAGAAGAATTGAAAAAGTAAGCATCCGAGGAGAATATTAGAGAAAATTTTGAACGAAATTTTCTTCTAATCTATAATCTGTAAGTATTATTTGAATAAAATATCTCTATTTCGGAAAATTTATTAAAATATTATTTTTAATATGTTGTTGCAGGTAAAAAAGAAGTGAGTAAGAAATTCGAAAAGGGTTTTTATAACATCAA
Source organism: Hibiscus syriacus (assembly GCF_006381635.1). Taxonomy (NCBI): domain Eukaryota; kingdom Viridiplantae; phylum Streptophyta; class Magnoliopsida; order Malvales; family Malvaceae; genus Hibiscus; species Hibiscus syriacus. The sequence goes on from NW_024062636.1 coordinate 266,294, forward strand.
CTTGTCAGAAGAAACTATTAAGTAAATGTAAAAATATATTATTTAAAGTATTTTACAATTTATTGTTAGTTACATATTGACTTAGTAAATATCAGTTTACGATATATTGTTATGTAAATATCATTATTATAATTTTAACATTATTGATTTAGTATTTGTAGTAGAAATGTTAAGATAATCAGATGAACATATTTGATTTAGTATTTATAGTAGAAAACTAATATTTATTATAATGACTAAAAATAATATTTATTATAATGACGAAAAATAATGGCATGATTAATTATCCATTAATAAATCAGGTAGGTTGGTGGTGGTGGTTATTAATTATCCATTAATAACTGGGTAGGTTGGTGGTTATTAATTATCCATTAATAACAGGGTAGGTTGTTGGTTGGTGGTTGAACGAGAAAGTATAATGAATTAGGGAGTAATAAATTTGAAGTAATAATAAGTAATTATAAAAAATTCGAAGTATTAAATTTAATCATTATTATAATGTAATCATAGTATTTAAGCATTATTTTTATAAAAAAATATTGTTAATATATTTAAATTTATAATAAAAAATTATTGTTAATATATTTACATTTTAAAAAAAATTAATAATATTTATTATAATTTTGTAAAAAAAATTATTTTCATTATAATCATAAATATAATTTATCGCCATTACTATAATTTATTTTAATATATTTTGAATATATTTATTTTTACGTGTAGAGAAAATGAGCAACAAATTTTTCACGAATGTCTATTACAATGGATAGATTATGGAAAATGATGTCAGATTTATTTTTCAGTTTGAAGCACCTATAAATATGATGTTTGAAAGGGATATCACATTTGTAGAAATGAATGTGATATAAAGGAAAATCTGAGCTACAATTAAAGGTTTGAGGTACATGTTTATGGTATGTCCCAATCCAGTCAGGTATGCTGCAATATCACTTGAAGAAGATGTTGATATTATAACTATGATTGAATTACATGACTCAACAAATATTTCAATTATTGAGTTATTTGTTGAGATGTGTAATATATTTGATGTATCTGTGTCATCAAGAAATATGATTGGAACTTCATCTCAAATGGTTTTCGAAAGTTAATTTGATATCCTGACATATAGGTCGGTAAACAACTTCGTGGTGATGTTGGGAAATGCAAATGAAGTTGGTGGAACATCTGGAGCCGTAGAGTATGATGCTGAAAACTGGTAGGAAGAAATACTTGATGATTCCAGTGAAGATGAAGAAACTGAGGAACCCTTTTGGTTGGGAATGACGATATGTTCGATGATGATAAACCTGGTATCAATATTGATGAATATCTGACACCGTATCAACCTACCCCTCACATGCATGAGATAGATTATGAAGCGATATGGGCACCTTAATTCCCGGATATGCCACATTTAACTTCAGGTTACATGACTGAATCATCCAAAAACTATGGTGAATTATCACTTGGGAAGCAATAAAGAGGAAAAAAAGAAGTTACACTGGCGATTAAAGAGTATTGTATAAAAGGCCATGTAGATTGCAAGGTTGTAGAGTCCAACCAAAAAACTCTGTACGCGAAGTGTGTTAAATATGGCCCCGAGTGTAAATGGCTGATCAGAGAGTCCAAAATGCAGAGGCAATATGCTTGGGTCATCAGAATGTATAATTGTCCATACACATGTTTGCAAAACTCTATCGAACAAGACCACCAACTACTGGACTCCGATGTAATATGTCAATATGTTAAGGTGTTGGTTGAACAAAATCCAAGGATCCCTTACTCGGTGTTAATTGCATCTATTCTAAATCAGTTTGGATACAATGTAAAATAAAAACCCGTTTGGCAGAAGAATGAGAAGGCAAAGAGGTCAATATATGGCGATTGGGATACATCATACAATGAGTTACTTGATTTGTTACAAGCTATTCATACCTAGAACCATCGCGAAGTCTCAGACCATGCCTGCATACAACCAAGAAGGTCAACTTGTTCAAGGGAAGAGAATAATCCATAGACTCTTCTGGGTATGCAAGTCATGCATAGAAGGTTTTCCATTTTGCAAACGTATGGTCCAAGTAGATGGTACGTGGTTATATAGTCAATACAAACGTATATTATTGATAGTAGTTGCGCAGGATGTTCAACGAAATATCTTCCCAATTGCAATGGCCATCGTTGAAGGGGAGATGACAGAGGCTTGAGATTTCTTTCTGACTAATCTATGTAAGTATGTCATCCGAGAAGATGGAGTTTCCTTGATATTTGATCGAGGAACATGCCTTTTGGCAGCAGTTGAACGACCGAGAAGTCGTTGGATACCTCTGCACGCATATCCCGCATATTGTATCCGCCATATTTGTAAGAATTGTATTGAGAAGTTTCATAACGACCGCATTCGTAGGGAGATAGTTAGCATGGGTAAGTTCTATTTTCAACATTTGTACCCATTTATGTGTTTGCTTATAAATTGATGTTAACACAATAAATATTATGAAACAAGATATGAACTACGCAAACCAAATTTTGACAAGATATTTGAGGATTTGAAGGTCACAGATAAGTGCGTTTGGAAGTATGCATTGAAAATAGAGCGGGAAAAGTGGTCGTAAGCATACGATGGTGGTAGGCGATACGAACAAATGACAACAAACCTTATTGAGGCCATTAATTTAGTACTAAAATGTGCACGCCATCTCCCGATATCCACTACTCGTATAAGTCCAACGGGTGGACCTGAGTCTACTCGTATTCATACCAGCATGGATATCTATATTAGAGAGAAATGTCAACCGAAGATATGTGGATTATGTCGAGGTGATGGTCATTCAAAAAGAAATTGTCCAAACCATCCACGGTATAGGCCTCACTAGTAATATTATATCTATTTGAACAAATAATTGAATTTCTTGCCTACTTTTATTTCAATGAATGTTTAGTTGTATATATATTTTTTTGAATTAATTTGATGGATATTTGTTGACACTATATTTTAATGAACGTGATTAATATCAATAGTTGAATTAATGTGATTAATATCAATATTTGGATTAATATGATGGATATTTGTTGATGCTATACTTTAATGAATGTGATTAATATCAATAGTTGAATGAATGTGAAAAATATCAATAGTTAAATTAATGATTAATATCAATATTTGAATTAATATGATGGATATTTGTTAATGTTATATTTTAACGAACGTGAATAATATCAATACTTGAATTAATGTGATTAATATCAATATTTGAATGATTGTTGTCGCGGTCGTCTTTCGAGTGGGCCCAGAATTGGGCTTTGACTTGAAAAATGAGTGTTAGAGTCGCCACCGATCATTTTAAAACAAGTTTCAGGTTGATCGAACACCATCTTACCTGATCCGCGTTTCACTAGAAATGTGTCGGGCTCGAGAGTCAGTTACGGGCAAGGAAGGATTAGAACCCTTGAACCGCCCTTTCGGTACCAATTAATTTGTTAGTTATCTTAATTGTGAAAAATTAAAAAATTAAATTAAAATTTAAAAACTCGATTTAAATTACTTACCTTTGATCGGTTAAAAAAATCCCCTTCAATAATGGAGTTTATTAACTCCGGTAAAGCAATCGGTGGCCTTAAGGTGAGATTTTTTGTTCCAAGGGTAGTTCTTTCTATTTTTTTTTGGTTAAAAAATGCCTCCTTTATTTTTGTTCAATTTTCTCCTCTTTGTTGTTTGAATTACTCTGTTCCCCTCGTTTTGCTTGTTTTCTGATTTTTTGTATATTTCGTGTGTAATCTCCCATCTAATCGTGTGAGTTACATTTATTTATAGAAAAAACAAATGATATTTTTAGACCCCTAATATGATTCAACCTCTGTTGTTTGTTGGTTATGGTTGGGCCTCGTGTATACACGTTTGCTGGTGGTCGAGAAGAGCAGTGGTTGATGCGTTTGGTTGAGAAGCATGCGGTGCTGGGGTCTTCACTTGCGGTGTTGGACGAAAGATGAGGTTAGGGTTTCAAAAAATCCTAACCGGTTCGGGTGTTCAGATTTGGACTCGGTTCATGGGTCTTCTTGTTATTGGTTTGGGCTGCTCCTGCAAAACAAATGAGAACCATAATAAATATAATATGATTTACAATGTAAATATATAAATGCATAATTATATAAAATAATTTGTAATATTATATAATATAATAAAGACGAATGAAATTAAGTGTCTACAGCTGCCCCTCTTTGTCCTTTTTCGTGGAACGAAAAATAAGACAAAGACAAAAGGAAACAAATTTCGTTTGGTGGAGTTGAAAATTGATTCTGAAAGAATAACTCCCTGTCGAATTGTGTTGTGGATGACTCCTCCGTCGCGAGGTCGAGTTCACCTTGAAATGATATGAGATTGAAGTCGTAGTTCGAAATTTGAATCGAAATGCGGTTTCTCGTTGCCAAATTATAGTCAACTTCAGTCTTCTTCTTGGTTTAAAGACCTTGGTTTAAACATTCGACTGGAAAATAATTCTTTGACTCCACGATGTGCTTGATAGGCCCTCGAGTTGAATGAAATCGAAATCGAAAAGTCTTCATTGACAAATAGCTTTTCTCGACTTAAGCTATGTTGCCGGAAAACGGTTTCTTGTGACTAAGGCACGGCTAACCCATATCTTCTTCTCAACTTGAAAACCTCGACTGCAACCGGACAGTAGTGTGATTGATGTATCATCGACTTGAATGGAATCAAACTCGACAATTTTGTTGATAGATAGCCCTTCTTGCCTCGAGCTATAGTGTAAATGATGTGCCCTTGAGCTGAGTGTAATCGAACTCGAAGGTCTTTTGTTGGCAGATAGCCCTTCTCGACTTAATCTATGTTGCAAATGACGTGTCTTGGACATGCGATTAGTCGAACTCGAAGGTCTTGGTTGGCAGATAGCCCTTCTTGCCTTGAGCTATATTGTAAATGATGTGCCTTTGAGCTGAGTGTAACCGAACTCGAAGGTTTTGTATTTCAAGAGAAATATTTTCAAGGGTTTTTTTCAAGAGAAACGATTTCAAAGGTTTTTTGTGTTTCAAGAGAAACTGTCTAAAGGGAGGCAAAATTTTGTTTCAAGAGAAACATATTCAAAGATTGGTGTTTCAAGAGAAACTGTCTCAAGAGAGACAAAACTTAGTTCCAAAAGAAACTGTCTTAAGGGAGACGAAATTTGTTTCAAGGAAAACATATTCAAAGATTTTGTTTCAGGGAAACTATCTCAAGAGAGACAAAATTTGTTTCAAGGGAAACTGTCTCAAGAGAGACAAAGTTTGTTTCAAGAGAAACTGTCTCAAGATAGACAAAGAAAAAATTTGTTTTAAGTAAATTAGTCTCAAGCGAAACGACCCCTTGTTTCCAGAGAAACAATCTCAAAGGTGATCTATAATCTGCTTGTTCCTGCATGTTAAAGAAATCCGTTTAGAAGTTCTAATCGTTGACTTAAGGAAGTCAAATATGTGGATGGCATGTTTGTTGTGACACTAAATCACTTCATCGGGCACGTATCCTTCTTCGTGAAGTTGAAATCGTGGATGGCTTATTCACTGTGAAGTTGAGCCTGGAATTGGATATCCTTTATCGAAAAGTTGAGATCCAATGTAAGTTGTGTTGTTTCAAGTCCAATATCCTTCGTTGTGAAGTTGAAATTGACTCTGAACAAGACTCGGAAAGTTGTTTTGTCGTCAGACAGTCACCACTTCGCTGTGAGGTCGAGCAGCCACCATCAACTTTTAAATGTGCTTTTGAATCAAATATCTTACGTCTTGAAGTTGAAATTAACTCTAGAATGAATATGCAAAAATATGCACATATGCAATGCTATGGAAGCAATGATCTTATGTATTACTAAAATGTATATGCGAAATATGTTAGGGTTTGGAGAGAAATCTTAATCTCTGGTTGTCAGTCTTGATGACTCTTGATTATGGAATCTTGAACTTCTGATTCTTGATCTTGGATTCTTCAACATGCTTAAATCTGATGTACATAATGTTGATCTGTGAAGGGAATAATTGCGTGAGCAGTCTTCATTATATCCCTGACTCAGTTTGTCTTCATTTCCACCAGGGTGTACTCTTGCAAACCTCAACCTAAGACAATTTGTTTTTCCTTCCCTTATCAAATTTTACCCCAAAAATGGCTTCCTTTGCCTTAGCTTCGATCTTGAGCTTCAGAGAGATATTTGTTGAATTCTAAGATATGCTTCTAGAGAATTTATCTTATTTGAAAATACTTTTCTATCTTTGAATTTTCAAAATTTTGAAAAATATCAAATGGATTTTTGAAAAATATTGCCTCCTTCTAGGTTTCACAATTGAAACAAATCATAAAACAGGAGTTCATTGAATATCAAAAGAATCAAATTCTCTTTTAAGCTTTGATAGTTGTAAATCTTTGACAAATATCAAGATCGAAAAGTTGGTTTAGAGGTGGGCTACCTAAATCCTAAGGTTTGTTTCCTCAATTCGATCATGGATCGCCCCTCTTTCTTGGTTTTATATTTTAATCAGAGGCGAACAAAATGACATAACTAGCAAAATGAATGGCTAGACCTTTCAGAACACTTTTGTTTCAGTTATCTCAAATCTTCCATTTGTTCAAGCTTCGTAGGCTCCTCTAACAAAGGCAGTGCAGAAATATCGGTCTAAAAATGAAATTCTTGAGTGCTCGTGTGAAATTGACTATAACAGGTGTTCCTTAACTCCCTTAGTCCATCTTTTACTAAAACTCCTTATTTAATTTTGCCATTGTCTGGCTAGCTGAATCCATAAAGCCGGGATGTTTAACCAATTGCTCTAGAGGGACAACTTAATATCTTTGTATAGATATTATAATCACCTTTATCAGGCTAGCTGAATCTTATCCATAAAGTCGGGGTGTTTAACCAATTACTTTAGAGGGACAGCTCAAGCTTTATTGTATATATATATATAATTATAAAGTGGGTATACGGATTCAATTTCTTAAGTTTGTTAAGAAGAACCTGTTATAGTCTAGGTGTTTTTGAAAGTCAAAGAATCTCATCATTAGAGTTCGATTCCCAAGCAACTGACCCAAACTAGATTCACCTACTTGACCATTCCATCTGAGAAGATCATGATCATCATTGAACGTCATTAACAGAAGTAGAAACCAGTTAGCTTTGTAATTTTAGGTACTAGATGCCCCATTTTTTCCGCTCCTAATATATGTATGAATGCCAAACCTTTGATGGACTCTTCATGAAAAGAGAAAACTAGTTCAGTTCTTGTAAGAGAAGATCATGTAGTATGGTGTATCTTTTAAATTAGGATCAAGGGGTCTTTGTTTTGCAGGGTTCAATCTTCTCATTTGTCAATGATTTACAACCTTAACTATTAAAAAGCTTTTAATTAATGTGATATTTGAGGAATTTAATATTAAAATTTGCTCATTTCCTCATAATGAAGCATTATATTTAAAATGTTTGAATGTCAAGTGACTTTTAAACATAAGAAGCACAAAAGAAAAACAATTTCCAACAATATGACATGAAAAACTCCTGATGGATGCCCCAATCAACTCCCGATTGGAATACCCTATTACACATTGAAAGCAAATGCCCCTGAATCGATCAGATCTTGGACGTTATGCTTCAATGCCCCACAGTTCTCAGTGGTGTGCCCTGAGCTCCCAATATGGTAGCTTCATATAGCGTTAATATCATGGCCTTCAGGATATAGGGCCTCTCTAGGTTTGGATTGAACCAGAGTCACAAGATTCTTCTCAACTAGCATTGGGAGCAACTCTTCATATGTCATTGGGATTAGAATGATGTGAATCTTTTCACGGAAGACATTATGAGGTCTAGTCCCCAGATTAGTCAGGTAAGATTACCTTTCATTCCTTTGTTCTCTCTGAGTTCATTTAGAAGTACCGGATGGTACAGAAGCAGTGGTTTTTGAACTTGAGATCGTAACATCCTTGTTTGCGTTGTAGGTGTTTACATTGTTGATCTCTATATATTTGCTCTTCATGGGAGGCTTCTTACTGGAGTCATCTCCCTCAATTTTTCCTTGCTTTATGGCCAACTCGATCATCTCACCAGCCATAACTAGATCTGAGAAACTTCCTGATGTGATTGCCACTAGGTGCTCGAAGTAAGGTGCCTTCAGGGTTTATACAAACAACTTCCTGGATTCCTTTTCATCCAAAGGTGGATGAACTTGCACAACCAAATCCCTCCATCGCTGTGCGTATTGTCAGAAACTTTCATTGTGCTTTTTCTCCAGGCTTTGTAGCATAACCCGGTCTGGTCTCATATCATTGACGTATTTGTATTGTTCCAAAAATAACTTGGCTAAGTCCTTCCAAGTCTTGATATGGGATCGACTTAGCTGGTTGTACCACCAGATAGTTGAACCGAACAGGCTCTCCTGGAAGTAGTAGATCAAGAGCTGGTCGTTTCCTCCATATCCCGTCATTTTTCGGCATAACATGGTGATGTGAGCGGATGGGCAACTGTTTCCATCGAACTTCTTGAATTCTGGGGACTTGATTTTCGGAGGAAGAACCAAGTCCAGGACTAGACTAAGCTCCGCGACATCGACTCCACGATAGTCATGGTCTCCTTTAACTACCTTTATTTGGTCCTCCAATTGCTTGATTTTCTCCTCCATCTTCTTTGATTGGTCCTCTTCGTCTGAACCCGATATATGGTAATAACCTGGATTGTTCTTTGGGTTAAATATAGAGGACGAGGGCTTTGCTTTAGCAGCAGATGTGTCCCCTCGAAGTTCCGGTAAGATTTCAGGTGAGACAACCACTTGTGGGGTAGGTGGTATAGTTACCCTTGCCCCAGGCGCAATGGTCTGTTGTAGGCCAACTAACTTGGCAACGATCTAATCAACCAAGGATTCTTGGTTCTTCATGATTGTATTCAGAGTACTCAGACTACTCTAGTCTATCTTATCTTCTAGTTCTCTTTGTAATTTTAGCATATTCTCCTCGATTTGTGTAATTCTGGCTTCCATCTTCTTCTTTTTCAAGCGGGTGTTATGTGGATGGGGTGTGTCCAATACTTGAGGTGGTGTATCCAGTATGTGTTCCTTTTGATGAGACATGTTTCTGTTAGTTAATGCGAATGCAAAGAAAATAACAAAATGCAAAAAATGTCTAAATGCATGATGCATGAAATGTCTGAGGCATTGATCCAAAAAATGTGCATGTTATTATGAATAATCCTTATTGGGGACAAAAGTGTTACGTCTGGAGAGACAAAAAACATTTTGATGGTATAGATTCCGAACAGCCCCTGACAAGCTGATTCGTTTTCTGCCTTTTTTGTCAGCGGTTGAATATCATGTCGAACCATTCCGGCTCCTTTGCGCAAGTGATGGGCTGATTGCCCCAAAAAAAGGTCTCGAAGGACTGCATCTCTGACTTTCACTCTCTGACGAGCTTGTTTCTAACGAAGATGCCATTAGAGCCCTCCATTCGAAGTTTATCAACTTGTTTCTTGAATTCGTCAATAATGGTCTCCAGCTTAGTTAGGGTTTCGTCATCTTGTTCTCGTAGTTTTTGAAAGGATCGTCCGGGGTCAGTAACCTTTTCCTCGTCTTGCCCCTACAACCTTTGCCTCTAAGTATTCTTTGCCCTAGACTGGACTTCTGAGCTTTTCATCTCTCTGTATTATAATCCCTTTGTCCATTAATGTAGATTATTCGCGTTTAACAAACACATTTTTGGTGGATCAACACTTCTTTAGAATGATGTAAATGATGAAAAATGAAAAAGAACAAAAATGAAAGGAAAAAGATAGTGAGATAAGGATAATAAAAAAGATGATGAAAATGAAAAGTCCTACCCCACATGATATCTAACCCACATGCTTATTATTCCTACCCGGACATGATCTTTATCCCGCATGCTAATTTCAAACAAATCCTAACCGCATATTTGTCTAGTTCGCATGCTTTGAATAGAAAGTAAAGCAGGAAATAATTGAAGCATCATAGGTTTTGAAATGAGGTTTTGGGGTGGGCTCTAATTCCCTGTACTCTCCCGATTTAGGTTCTAAAAAGGTACCCGAGTTTTCCTTGCTGGTGCCCCCTTGGGCTTGCCAGACCCTTAGTCCTAAGCCCATTACAAGCTTATGTGGACTAAGTTAAAATCGAGAGGAAACATTCCCTTATGCCCATACGGAGAATAAATTCACACAAAAATATAAGGTATATGAATCCCGAAGGTTACTTGCTAGGCTCATATGGTGAATAAATTCACACGAAGACGTCGCTTTCACCCCCACTTAAATAGGGTGCTCGGGTATAGAGTCTGAGATGAAAACTTTAAAAATCTAAAATCATTGAAAAAATGTCAGTACAACTATTTACTTGAAAAATAATCAAAGGTAAAAAAAATAGAATCGAATAAATAAATTAAAATTTAAATTTATAATTTTCGCTCAAAAAGACAACTGAAAATTAATTCTGGCCTGACTCACTTACATGTCGCCAGCAAAGTCGCCAAGCTGTCGCAGCCGTCTTTCGGATGAGCCCAGAATTGGGCTTCGATTTAAAAAATGAGTGTTAGAGTCGACACCGATCATTTTAAAACAAGTTTCAGGTTGATCGGACACCATCTTACCTGATCTGTGTTTCACTAGAAATGTATCAGGCTCGGGAGTCAGTGACAGTCAAAGAAGGATTAGCACCCTTGAACCGCCCTTTCGGTACCAATTAATTTGTCGGTTGTCTTAATTGCGAAAAATTAAAAATTAAAATTAAAATTTAAAAACTCAATTTAAATTACTTACCTTTGATCGGTTAAAAAAATCCCCTTTAATAATGGAGTTTATTAACTCCGGTGAAGCAATCGATGGCTCCAATGTGAGATTTTTTGTTCCAAGGGTAGTTCTTTCTGTTTTTTTTTTGTTCAAAATCCCTCCTTTATTTTTATTCAATTTTCTTCTCTTTGTTGTTCGAATTTCTTTCTGTTCCCCTCGTTTTGCTTGTTCTCCGATTTTTCTGTATATTTCATGTGTAATCTCCCCTTTAATCATGTGAGTTACATTTATTTATAGAAAAAATAAATGCTATTTTTAGACCCCTAATATGATTCAACCTCTGTTGTTTGTTGGTTGTGGTTGAGCCTCGTGTATACACGTTTGCTGGTGGCCGAGAAGAGCGGTAGTTGATGCGTTTGGTTAAGAAGCATGCGGCGTTGGGGTCTTCACTTGCGGTGCTGGATGTGAGATGAGATTAGGGTTTTAAAAAACCCTAACTGGTTTGAGTATTCGAATTTAGAGTCGGTTCACGGGTCTGCTTGTTGCTGGTTCGGGCTGCTCCTGCAAAACAAATGAGAACCATAATAAATATAATATGATTTATAATGTAAATATGTAATATATAAATGAAGAATTATATAATATAATGAGAAAATAATCTCAGTGACCGAAAATGTCTTATAATATACGATTTTAACCAACTTTTTTTGGATTTGCCAAAATGACCAACAAAATCGCAATGCGATCTTAAATTCGAAACGCGAACTCCAACTTCGCAACTAAGTTTTCAAATTCGCATTGAGATTTTCAGATTTGCGTTGCGATAGTCCAAAATCTCAACGCGATTTTTAGATTCGCGTTGCGATAGTCCAAAATCGCAACGCGATTTTCAGATTCGCGTTGCGATAGTCCAAAATCGCATTGCGATCGTCCAAAATCACAACGCGATTTTCATATTCGCATTGCGATAGTCCAAAATCGCAACGGTAAAGCGACTAGTGGTATTGCATTTGTTTCTTAAGAATTTTCTCTAAAAAGATAGTATCCGCGTGGACGTGTCAAAGACACGTATTATCACGACCACAACCATGACCCGAGACGAGACGGCGGCGGCGCGCGAGAGTCCCCCTTGTTATCTTTCACTCAACAAGGAAGTGGGAAATCCAAGCCTTAAATACCCATTCCCAATAGTGTTTCCAATACTATGTGGGATTGAGCATTACCAACACTTGTTTCCAATTCTTTTCTTGTTTCATTTTGGGATCCGATTCTGCCACTCATTTTGTTTGACAAATGGTAATTGAGAGGCAACCGAGTTGGCTTGGATCAGTTGAATATAAACATTGGCTTATTTTAGATTTGATTTGTTGTCAAATTGTTTTTTGTTAGCGTCTTAAGCTTAATGTGATTGGAAAAAGCAAACAGACTTAAGGTTTTGGAATGTGCTTTTTTGGAGCATGCATGTACTAGTTTGTTAAAAATATCAAGAAAATTACTCATATGATTGATTCATTTGCTTATACTTTCTTCTTGTTTTTTCCTTGACATCAAGATTCAATTTGGAGTTATTCTGTTTCGTGCTTGTTGTGGATCCTTTTACACAGGATATTCCGCCTGCATAATCATTGTCTTCACATCCTGCAGGTTGTAACATTTAGTTTGATTCTGCATATATAAATACTCCAAATAACAAGTTTGATTATGCGTCAAATAGCCACTGTCGCATGGTGAAGAGGTATGCATCAAATCTAAAACAAGCCAATGTTTAGATTCAACTGATCCAAGCCAACTCGGTTGCCTCTCCATTACCATTTGTCAAACAAAATGAGTGGCAGAATTGGATCCCAAAATGAAACAAGAAAAGAATTGGAAAAAAGTGTTGGTAATGCTCAATCCCACATAGTATTGGAAACACTATTGGGAATGGGTATTTAAGGCTTGGATTTCCCACTTCCTTGTTGAGTGAAAGAGAACAAGGAGGACTCTCGCACGCCGCCGCCGTCTCGTCTCGGGTCGTGGTCGTGGTAATACGTGTCTTTGACACGTCCGCGCGGATACTATCTTTTTAGATAAAATTCTTAAGAAACAAATGCAATACCACCAGTCGCTTTACCGTTACGATTTTGGACTATCGCAACTCGAATCTGAAAATCGCGTTGCGATTTTGGACTATCGCAACGCGAATCTGAAAATCGCGTTGCGATAAATTTTGGACTATCGCAACGCGAATCTGAAAATCGCGTTGCGATTTTGGACTATCGCAACGCAAATCTGAAAATCGCAACGCAAATTTGGAAACTGAGTTGCGAAGTTGGAGTTCGCGTTGCGAATTTAAGATCACATTGCGATTTTGTTGGTCATTTTGGCAAATCCAAAAAAAATTGGTTAAAATAGTATATTATAAGACCTTTTCGGTCACTGAGGTTATTTTCTCTAATATAATTTGTAATATTATATAATATAATAATGACGGACGAAATTAAGTGTCTACAAATGTGATGGAAATTAATTCAATTTAAAATTTATTAATTCAAACATATAAAGTGTTTACAACTCCTGTCGGTGTCGGGTGTTGTTGAATAATAATGCTGAGGCGCACATCGGTTTTGTTGAGGTTGTTCAGGAGTTTGTTCATCATAACCAACCTGCTCATTCGCCAAGGGCATATGATTCGATGTTGTAAATGCATGCCCACCACCACTCTACTCTCCCACTTGAGGACAAATATTCGTATTTGACATCATAGATGCCATCTGATCAAAATCATATATTACTCCAAACATGGAAGAGAATATGGGTGATTGATGAGGAATAAATTGAGGAGTGTAGGTCGTAACACCAGAATCACCGAACACTTGATAAAATGATCATGTACCGCCAAAAGATTCTGGTGGGATAGTATCCATTGCCACTTGTTCTGCTCCATGGTGAGATGAACTCCCACTCCGTCTTGGTTTCTCGGCTTTACCAAATTTTTTCTTATACTGTATAAATTTTCGTATTTCTTTGTTCGTTGTCAAGAACGGCTTTCTATGTTCCTAATAATAATTCAAGTAATCTGAATTTTGGAAGTCAAAGTCATCCGCTTGTATGGGAGTGAGCGTTAGCAAGTATGAAGCCATGTTGTTCCAACGATTGATATAGTTGGCATGCCTCACATCCCAATCTTCACCGTGCCTACCTCGTCCATCTAATATGTGGAGAGCGTCATGATTCTCTGGAATTCGTGAAATAGGTTCGTGGAAGCCGAACTACCTCAACACTCTATCGAAAAATTGGAACTCAACAAAATCCAAATGGATCAATGGTGTAATAGCACACCAATATTGACAACCCTCCTAGACATGTTGCGGCACATACGACATAATTTCTTCATCATCGTACGACCTCCAAATAAACTATAAAACAAAATTATATAGTTATTAATTAACTAAATAATTATAAAATTCAACTAAATAAGTAAACAATATTAGAAGCTAAATAAAAATAAAAATCGCTAATTAATTATATATATACATCAACTTTGCATTTGATGTCCATCTTAAATCTAAACTCTTTCATATTATTGTGCGCCAACCTCGTTCCTTTTATTTTATGCCTCCATCTGTATACCAATCAAAATAATATTCGCTAATTATTTTTCCTATACAAAATATTCGTTAATTAATTTAAGATAAAATATTCTAAATTAAAATATTACCTTCCAGTAAGAGGAAAGTCAACTTTAGTTTGACTAATCGATGTTAACCATGGAAGTCTGTGCCATACCCAAGATTGTAATAACATTAGACATCCACTGATTTCCATTGTACACGCATCATTTACAAGTAATGGCGCATTGCATGTCTCGCGATACAAGAACGCCAATATTGTCGACCCCCAACTATACTGACGGGTATTCAAAAAGTTACCCAAAAACGGAAGATATTGTATATGAACAAGATTATCAGATTTATCCGACGTCAATACTCCCCCGATAAACTGTAATATATATGCTCGAGTTGCATATATAATGTCTTGCTCAGTACTATAACGACCGAGCTTAAACTCATTCGCCAACCATGATAATCTCATACGTGTCCCTTTTGTAAATGTTTCTTCTAGCACCTTCCTAAGGTACACCCCACATATTTCAAACATGTCCTGATCATTTTTTCCCACCACTGCTATTCTATTTATAGGGACCCCGAGTTGTAAAGAAACATCCTCCAAAGTTATTGTACATTCACCACACAGAAGATGAAATGTATAAGTTTCTGGTCTCCACCGTTCAATTAATGCACTGATCAAACCGAATACCAACCTATATTCTCTTACAAATGTTACATCGTAAAAGCCCACCATTTGAAAATTTTGGACATTAAGTTCATTTGGCTTCTCACAAGTGTTCACTCGACTACGAATGACTCGTTGTTCGTCATCCTGCAATTTGTTAATCCATGTAATTAGAATTAATTCATCGTTCTCAAATAAAATATATTATTCGTTCATAATACCAGTGTTCCCAAATGACTAGAAATATGTCGATCATCTAGTCTCAAAATAACATTTTGTTCTGTCATGCTTCAACAAATCTATAAAAAAAATATTTCAAATTATATTATTAATCATAATTAAAGAAAATTTAAACAAAAAAATATGTTAAATCAAAATAAATAGTCTCATAATTTATATTACTCAATAAAAAAATAAAAAATATAATTTAAACTAAACTTACCAAACTACTCAAAAACAACTTAATATGTAAAATCAAAATAAATAGTCTAATATTTATAATTTAAATTAAAAACCAAAATTATACTAAAAAATACACGAAAATATAAATTAAACTTACCAAACCACTCGAATACAGTTTAATCTGTAAAATAAAAATAAATAGTCTAATTACTTTATATTTACAATAAAAACCCTAAACAATATATTTTACACTAAACTTACCAAACCACTCCAATACGATTTAATCCCTAAAATAAAAATAATTAGTCTCATAATTTATATTACTCAATAAAAAATATAATTTAAACTAAACTTATCAAACTACTCAAATACAACTTAATATGTAAAATCGAAATAAATAGTCTAGCTAATAAATATAATTTAAATTAAAAACCAAAATTATGCTAAAAATAACACGAAAATATAAATTAAACTTATATGTTTCCACTCGAATACAATTTAATATGTAAAATCAAAATAAATAGTCTAATTAATTTATATTTACAATAAAAACCCTAAACCCAAAATAATATATTTAAACCCTAAAATAAAAATAATTAGTCTCATAATTTATATTACTAAATAAAAAATATAATTTAAACTTACCAAACTACTCAAATACAACTTAATATGTAAAATTAAAATAAACAATCTAATAATTATTATTTAAAAATAAAAATTACACGAAAATTTAAATTAAACTTACCAAACAATGCAAATATAGTTCAATCTGTAAAATCAAAATAAATTAACTAATTAATTTATATTTAAAATAAAAAAATGAAACAATAAAATTTACATTAAACTTATCAAAAAATTCGAATTTTTTCTTCATTTGTTCAAATTTTTTTATCTCCTTTTTTTCCCTACTCTCTCTCGGCCATGCAAGCTTTCTTCTCTTCTTTTTCTCAACTCACCCTTCTCACCGAACTCCCCCTATTTATAAATCCCGCCCATGCATTAAACTATTGGTGCCCAATAATGGCATCATTATTAGCGCCCAATAATGGCGCCATGATTCGGGTGCAACAGCAGCAGTCAATCTTCGCACGTTCTCATGTAGCAGGCCTGAAGACGTCGCGTAATCCAGGGGCATTTTTGCATCCTAAAAGTTAGCGTGAAGACGCCGAGTAATCACGGGGTATTATGTATGGCCAACTTGCCTGAAGACACCAAATACTCCTGGAACCTTTATTTTTACATGAAAATGCTGAGATTTCCTAGAGTCTTTCTCCTTGTACTGTAGAAATCACCCTAGATAAGGAATTAATCGGGAAACAACATTATTGTGGGAAATAAGTATTCTCAACCACATTATTTTGGTCATTTTGCCTGAATTTTTCACGCCATTTTTAACCAAAATATCAAACAATAAACATGTGTCACATGATTAAAAAAAATTACTCAAATATTTTAATATAACATTTTCACGTCACTCTTTTTATTTTAAAATTTGTTTCTGTCGTTTAAGTGACAAAAAATCTACATTGAAAATTGTCTTTTGTTATTTTTTTCCTAATCATGTATAATATACTACTCGTTTATTAATCTATCAGTCAACATCATTTATCTGTCACGAATGATATGATGATGATTAAATAGTTGAACGTCAAATTGATAATAAAAATTCTTGATGTGCTATATTGTTGGATAAAGCTATAATTGAATGGTCAAATTAACAAAAAAAAGTCTTAAAATCTTATTGTTGAAATAAGGTATAGTTAAGTGGCCAAATAATTATTTAACCCTTATAAGTTTATCTACTAAATCAATGGTACTTTCACGTGCCAAAGGAACTTTTTTAGAAAAGAAAATTAATGTTTAATATAAAAATAAGTATCCAATTATATTATTTTTCTAAATAGGTTCTTGAACTTTTTTCGGTCAATTCAGTTATTTTACATTACAAATTTTATTATTTTAAGTGCTTCGATCGTAATGATTGTTAACAAAATTCGTTAAAGAACACGTGTCACATTTATACAATTTTAAAAATTTTATTTAAAATATTAAAAAAATCCCTCCCTTATAGATGTGCATGGGTCGGGTCGGATTTTCGGTCCAGCCGACCCGATCCAAAAATTATACATCTTTCACCCGATCCGAACCTAACCCGTCTTTCTGATAAAATCTGAACCTTACATGAAATAATATATTTATTAAAAGTATTACTTTTATTCAATAAAAATAGAGATTTAATTGAAAAAACTAATATGTAGAGGGGTATTATTGAATTATCCTTAAATATATAATGTAGAATTACAATTTTTTTTGGGTTGGACCGGATTGAGTATTTTTCATCTTAAATCCGAACCCAACCCGACTCGAACATAACCTTTAAAAAAATGACTTGATTCAAACCCGTTTTTTTTTTAAATCGACCCATTTGGATTAAATCAAAATCTGTCAGGTTCGAGTCTATACCCATCCCTACTCCCCTCGCCCGCACCCCGACATCCCCTTCCTCCTGTGCCCCTCCCTCTGCAGTCCCCCCGTCCCCCTCCCCCTCCTTCCCACGCTTCATCCCTCCCCTTGTCCATTGCTTCAATTTATCAATTTTTTTGCCCCATTTGGTAGAATGTCAGAAAGAGAGCCTGCAATGCCTTTATTCATACTTAATTACCGAAATTTGCCTTCACATCATTTTCTTTCTATTTCTGCTGTACAGGCTCTGGATAAATCCAAATACAGGAGGGATGGGCTTAGAACTGTTGGGAAGTATATCCCAAAGCTTGATATGGAGGGATGAAGCGTGGAAGGGGGCCGGGGGAGTTTTTAATATTTTTTAATTAAAGATTTTGGATTTAAGCAACAACGATTATATAATATTTAAACGTTTATTGTCAAATGATTAAAAGTATTTAGAACAAACATTACTACTTAATCCAAAAAAGTTTTAACTACATATTTTTGTATGTTTCAATAATTAATGTAATTAATGAATTCTATTGAATTTAATTAATTATATGTTGTAATAATTTTAAAATCTTTTTTATTTATATTTTTTTTAACAATTCCCACCTAGAAAAAGAAAAAAATTAATTTTAATGGGTATTAAACCCACAATCTAGGAAGAAAAGATGTATCAACAGACAGTTTTCAACCACACGCTCAAATTTTTTTTTTTATTAATTTTTAGTTAATTAATATCATTAATTTGCACATACCACATGAACATATATAATAAATTATAATTTCTAATAATAATAAAAATTGATTACTATTTAGAAGTTATATTTTTACTACAGTGAGAATGCATGGTCAAATTTCAGTGTACCTCAAGATTCAAGAAGCAATAACACAGGTAAGGCAAGGGAGCGGATTCCATTGAATAGTTTCTCTCTTACAATCCCCACAACATGAACTATTACTTCGAAGAAAAACTGCATATATATATATTAATAAATTACAGGTTAATGAAATTCTTTTCACACCGGAGGATTCATTTTGCAAATAACATTTTACATGCATGATCATCACGGTGAATGGACGGTACCGATTTAATTTCTATTTCACATGAGAGAGCAGGCATTGACGTTGTCATCGTTGAACAAGTTACTGACGTTGTCGTCTCCCCGAATAGTAACAGGAATGTTACCATGCCTGTGTCCGAGGTTGTAACCGTGCCTGTAATAGTTGTAACTCTCTCTGAACTCGTTGGTCGTGTCTTTGAAGTATTCGGCGGTTGTGGTGAAGTACAAAGGAGGATTAGGGTAAGGCCAGAATTCAGCCCTCTTCCCTGCCCTCCTCACTTGTTTCAGCACCTTGTTCCGATCGACGTAACCTGTCACCGTTACCTTCTCCATTTCGACGTCCACTTCAACCGAATCGATCCCTAACATGCATTAATATTCTCAACCAAATAACGATCATATGAAATAATGATGGCCATAAGATACAAGAATTCATCAGTGTACCTCTAAGCTTGTAAATGGCGTTTTTTACTACTCTCTCGCAACCGGTGCAGCACATCCTGACTTTGAGGTCCACGGTCTGTAAGTTAAGCAAAGGTTATGAGTTTAACGATAATGAATGCTATTCTGGGTGTCTGATTTTCTTTTTATTCCTTCTTCTTAAAGCCCCTTTATTTATAGGAAACCTTAGGGATTAAGAAAGCCCACCATGCTGGAGATTCTTGAATATCCAATCAGACAAGGGAACATGGTCTTAAAGTTGGTTCAAGAACCAACTATATGATTCTAATTTCTAAGCTATACGTATGAACATCAAATTAAAGCTGTGAGTTGCTTGCATGAAAAAACATGAATTTTGGTTTCCAATACCGAAAGATTTAATGCATGAACATTCTATTGATGAAAATAAATTGGTCTTGTTATTTATAATTTGGGGGAGAGTTGCGAAATAACATTCGTTGGTTGGTTTTTTTGGGTAGGAGTTTGAAGGAGGAAAAGGGGTAGCAGCAGGGACGGAGTTGAACGAAGTCATCATACCACTCATGGGATACAAAGTAAAGTGTAAAAAGTAAGGACAAAACATAATTAATCATAGAAAATGAAGAGGGCAAGATCAAAATAACTAAAATTAATCACAGAAAATGAAGGGAGTAGTGGTCATGGGACGAAGCATATGGTAAATAATGTGAGACTATTAAAGGTCCAATTGTGAGGATGTCGCCATCTAAAGAGTATGTTATTTTACATAAACCAAGCTATCTAAATAATTAAAAGGATGATTGTTATCTCTAGAGGTATCGGGTTCGAGCACCAGCGACTGCACATGGTATTTTAATATTCATTAACAAATGATTGAGAGTATGTAGAACAAATAATACTACTTATAATCATCTGGATTTAAAAAGTGTACTTGACTCTGGATAAATAGTAGACAAAGATATTGTTATCGAAGGACGTCTCCGAGAGATGTCTCGGAGGTACAACACATTACATGACTTAGTAGGCGTAGACTCAATAACATGAAACATAGGAAGAACAGGACTCAAATTACCCTAGATGGAATATAAAAAATATGGTGATCAAAGGAAACCTGCAAAGAAAGTGGTCGACCCTTAGCCTTAGGCATGTTGCAGTAATTGATGTTGATGGTGCTTTTGTTGTTGTCTGGATAGCCAAAGAAACCGTAAGCGATGGCAGATAAAATAGAGCCAAATGCTTTAGCCAATACGTTAGCCACTAGAAACAAGTCTGCTAAAGTTTATAAAGAGAAAGAGAAAGGAGAGAAATGAGTTCAGACGACCAATGTAAAGGTTTCCCTGCAGCAGAAGGTATTCCCTCTATTGCTTTAGCAGATGTAATCTCTTTGGTTATATATTCCAAACCAATCCCAATACTATTCAAAAGATGAATCATTTGATTTATATATAAATATATATATATATATATATTCATTGGAGCTTCGCACATGTGCAAGAAAATTTTATATAAAATAAACTTTGTTGGGAGGAATGGTATCGAGGTCTCGTGCCAATGCTTGAAAAGTGGGTCAAGCCAACATGATGATTGCTGACACATCCAGAAGAGAATATGGGATGATTTGGGGATATTTTAGTAGGGAAAGTCAGGTCTTGATGCAAACTGAACATATATTCCTAAATCTCGTCTTTCCCACCATCTTTTTCAATATCCCAACACAACAGTATTTTATAAGGAAAGCTTAGCAGAGGTTGATTCCCTTCCAAGTTACAATTAAACTATTCTTAAATGATCGTTTTGGTTATTAAATTTTTTAAAATTATAAAATAATCAATAAATTTATCTACCTTTTACATTTATTACACTGATGATTTTATAATTTTAAAAATTCAGTAACCGGAACGATTATTTAAACATAATTGAATGATAGTGCACTTCACCTAAATGTTTTTACATTTTTCATGCAATACTGGAGGAAAGATAACCTTTGCACCTTGTAGCATAGGTCACACTTGTTCAATGAAATTCGAAATTTATTAGGCTCATCTTTTAATATTGAATGTATACTTTTAATAAAATAAATTTCATAATTATAGCCGGGAGAAGAATTAAATTGCTTCCATTAAGATGTTAACCACGGATTGCAGGGGACATACCAAGTTAGTATCTGATAAAAGTAGGTCTGCCTTGGATGTAATCATATCGATAGTTGTATTTTGTTAGGCTTGTGCTACTACTACCCTACTTGGCTACTTGCAATATATTTTGTATTATTGACTTAAAATAATGTTATCTTTCGAGATTTATGCGCCATTGTAACAACTTTTTGGCTGCTAATAAATTGTTGGCAGAATTCGATGTTTTTCTTTTGTATATTTCTACGAGTTCATGATAATTAGGTTAGGTGATTGACTGAGATTTATTTTGTGCTATATTTTGTGTTTAAATTTTCTTCGATTGTTCATGTTTACTGTTGAATTGAACGATTTTATATGTTTTTGTGCAGGACGATCACTGTTGGAAAATGTGCTTAAAAGGACTGAAAACTACATTTTTTTTTGGAATCAAAGCTGGAACAGTGGGAATGAAATGATGATGTGGTAGTGAGCCAGTAACTTCTAGAAGGTTCTGTAACACCCTAAACCAGTACGACACACAGTCGTCCGATCCGGATGCCACACGAAACCACCGGAGTAGCTAACCAACTTTTTCTCTTCTACTTCTTTGACTTTAAGGCAACCATTTTAATAAAACCAACCATAAAATAATATAATAAATACTTGTTAGATCGGAGATCTCTCAAAATAAATAAATAAATACTTTTCAAAAATATACAGACTCACTCATAATTGACTTTACAACTTAATACATTACAACTGGGTTTATGAATATACATGCACTTTAAGAAACTGGATGATATACTTTGCTCTGCACTGGATATGGTCCTCAGTCACTCTAAATCTTCTCGAATTGGTTGATCTACTAACCTGCCAATGGAAACATCCGAAGGCTGAGCTAACTAGCTCAGTGCCACACTAACAACTAAATCATACTAATTGTACATCACTGAAATGCTCAAGCTGTCAAGTCTGATGTTATATGGTCTATTGATCTATTCTGTTATGCTTTGCTTTAGTGAGTATACTCGTATACTCACTCTTTACTCTATGGTAGACATCATGGTGCGGTTGAGGATTCTGCATCTCGGAGCTCACATACCCCTCTAGTCTACCGAGAATGTGGCCTTGGAATCTCTACATCGGACACCACACTCTCGACTAGCCCACTCCTTGAGTGTCGGACCTTGTGCCCAAACTAGTCAGCTTAAAGTGCCTTGCACACTCCCTAAGGATATCCAGACTGAATCTATACTTTTGACTCTGCTATCTTTTCTAAAGGAACTCGGGTGTCTTGGTCGTTTTCCCGAGCATTCAAACAAGGCTAGTCTTATTTCACCCTACTTTATTCTCATTTCTATGTTTGAATTAAACATTAATAAATGTTCTCACTTGTAGTCTTGTTTGAGAGAAATTATAAGCTTTTGGGAAACCTCACTTACCTCTATACTTTTTCTTAACTTAAAGCCCATTTCTCAACTTGGGTGTCGATATTGGCCTTACAATACCGATACCCTCGCTTGCCTCTACACTTACTCGAGCTTTAAAGCTCAAACCATACCCTTGGTATTGATACTAGCCTTACAATATCAATATCATATCTACAGTATCGATACCCCCTACAACTATTTCATCCATTTTAACCCAGTTTTAAACACCTTTTATAGCACTTATTCTAGTGTTTTACACCCTTTCAATCCCATTTATGGTCATACTATGGGTCTATGACCTCTTGGGCAACGTTTTGGCCAAAACAGACTGAAAGTATCAATACTAGCTCATGAGTATCAATACTCCTGCAAAAGTTTCGATACTTTATATAAGTGTCGATACTTTTAAACATTCTATTATGCCCAGTTTCAAAACTTCCTGGGAGTTTCAAAGCTATGACCCAAAGTTTCGATATTCTTGAAAGAGTATCGATATTCTTGCTCAGAAACTTACGAATTTGCCCAAAACGAAGAACATGTATCGATACTATCTCTATAGTATTTCAATCCCAAAGACCCTAGTGAGGTCCCCAAACATTCTTTAAAGTCTTAAGTGATTACAAGGAGCATAAATAAGGCTTTATATCATGTTTATAACATAAATCATGTAATCTACCATTAAACTATACTCAACAGGCTTCAACCATAATTCTCAAGCTAAAATCTTAACTTTCTAGCTAAAGCTCATTTCTAATGATCTATAACTAATATGAGGAAGTTGTAAGTGTGTTACCTGGCCTTTTTGGTTGCTTAACTCCTCTTGAATCAACTAGGATTCACCTTACATTCATCTTTTTTTACATTCATCTCTTTAACTAGAGATTAGATTAAGCTTAAATACAACTCCTACAACTCAAATATACCCAAAAACAAGCTTAAAACACTTGATTTCTCTCAACTCCTATAAACCCATTTTCTAAAATCTTACCCAAAACTAAAGATTAAGGGCTTGAAATGAAGCTTAAGGGATGATGAATATGATTCTTACCTTGATTTCTTCAAACTAGGTTTGGGATTCAAGAAACTTCTATCTTATTGTTTTCTCTTGGAAGGAAGAATAAATAAGAAGAGAAGAGAAAAGATGGAATATATTTTTAGTGGAAGGTTCCCATGAAATCTAGCTAAATAAGGGGGTTTATAACCTTTAAAACAACTATATGTGAACTACGTTTTTGGTTCCTCTCCTTAAAACCATCACTTACCCTTAACTCTTAGGCCTTACTTAAGCACAATACCTATATAACTTGGTCTAATATCTTGGGAAGTCTAATTAGCTTGACTTAAAGGTCTCGGGTTTACTCAAACTACTAACCCGGGTTTCGGGACATTACAAGTCCAGATACCAGTGTCTAGTCAGTAACTTCTAGAATATGGATGGACAGCTAGAGCATTTCAAGCAATTTAAAATTCAAGCTTTTAGGATTTATCTTTTTATTTTTAGGATTTAAATTAAAAATTATTATATTTTTTAATTTTCAACATTTCTAAGGTTTTAGAAGGCTATAAATAGTTTCTAAGGGAAGCCTAAATCATCACTTATTGATTTTTGAATCATTTTTTTGAACTAACTTGTTCTTCTATTTCTTTAAGTTTTATAAAATTTCTTTCCTTTTTCTTTCTTTTCTTTTACTTTAAAGTTTTTATTTTTAAAATGCTAAGTATGATTTTTTTCATGCTTAGGCAATTTTCATTTTAAGTCGAGAGCAAAAGCGATGACTCAATTCTAACGTGAGAATTGAAAAACACTTAAGTAACTTTGAATATGTCTCTAAATTTCTTTTGCACTTATTTTCAAAATAAAAACAAATTTTCAAAACCAAAAGATTGATTATGGTAAAAATGATTATTGTGATTATATGTGAGAGGAATGATCAACTTATTGAAAGCAAGTCCGAATTCCTGGGAACACACTTAGCTAATTAACTGCTAAAGAGAAGATTGAGATCAGAAATGGTTTTTATTGCAACAACTATCCAAATTGGTTTTAAATGTGCTTAAATGGTTCTTAATCTACAACAACTCATGTTGATCAAATTAATTTCTAAATCCGGGATCGAAGTATTGCACTTGGGTATTCGTATACAAAATTAGTCACAAGGGTTGCCCTTGTAGACAAAGTAACCAGCATGAATCTCGAAGGGTAAATCTATTTCGATGATCCGAAGAAGTTGAGTCAGAGCTGATACCTAAGGTTGATTTAATCAATTGAATTTTTAGTTTTTTTTTCACTTTCCTTTATTTTCCTCTTGCAATCTTTCTTTTAATTTTACTTGTTTTTATTTTTCAACTACAAAACTTCCATTTATTTCTTTCTAATTCATGCCAAAGTCATAATCAAGAATAAGAATTTATTTCCAATTCACGCCAAAGGAAATTTATTTTGACGCGAAAAATGACATACATCAGTGATTACCGTTGAAAGCATAATTGATTAGGGAAACCAAAAGTTGTATTGTTGTTGCTGGAATCAAGAGCAAGCTTTCTTAAGTTTGATTCTATGTTTTTAATAGAATCCACACAAGAAAAAGGCATATGAAACTGACAAGTAAAACGTTAGTCAAGATCAAAATTATATCCATATCCCCACGACAAGGCCAAACAAGGCAATAAAGATAGAAACGATGGAAAAGTGAATTAAAGGGAGTTTGAGCAAAGAAGAGTATGAGCTACCTTTAAATGCACTGATAAACCCTTTTGGCTGCTGCTATGATGCTTACCAGCCTGCATCACCCTCTGCCTTCGCTTTGTATAAGATTCATCAGCAATATCGATGCTGCCATCGAACTTGAACAACTTGTTCTCTTTCTCCGACTCATTAGAGCTACAAGTCTCTCCTGCAGTTTTAGGTTATGTGGCATGCATTCAAAGAATCGAAAGATATTGTTAAGTTTAAGAAAGGTACTTCAATATACTAATATTCAGGGATTCAAATAGCGGGACGCAACCGCAATAGTAGCCGCTATTTTTCGATAACATCACTGTCCGTAACTAATATTCAGGAAAACTGTGGTGGGTAATAGAATCACAACAATAGCGGTCCATCGCGGTCGCAATTTAGCGTTTAACAATAAATAACATCAATAACAGCACACTATTCTCGTTATTCAACCGAGACTTCAAAAAAAAGCAGAACAAGCAAAAATTGAAATTTTCATCCAAAAACACAAGGAATATATTCCCTACAGTCTACACTCTGCAAAAGCAAAAAACAAATGGCGGCAAAAGCTAATTGGAAATAAAGAAAAAAAATATGCAAAACTAGTATAAAAGAAAGAAATCCAAAGTTCCAAACAAACATTACAAAAAAACTCTATAAACTTTTAAAAAAAACATACAGCAAGACCCACTTTTCACCAAGACAAAAATCAAACCGGGAAGGGAACAAGCTGAGAAGAAGTTGAGCAGTCTAAGAATGAACGAGCTTTGGCTTCCATTTAACAAGGTAAAAAATCATTAGATCTAAGTTTAAAAGAATTATGAAAAAAATCTCTGGATCAAGAGTCGAGAAAGCAGGGAAGAGGATGCAAAAAAGAAGAAAAAAACAATGAGCTATAAATATAAGAAGAAGAAAAAACAGAAATACTAGATCAGATAGAAAATACAAAAAAGAAAAAAAAGAAAGGAATAAAGAAAAGTGGAAGAGAAGATGGTAGGATAAAGGGGGTTGATGAATGCCACAAATAATGCCTAAAATTTTAGAGTACAAAAAAATAACATATAAAAACTAAAATATATATGTCATCTTATCACGTGTCAACAAGATGGAGAATTAGAGAGCTTGGAAATTTTGAAGAAATGTCCGTTCCACTCTCACTCTCATTTTCTATTTTTTAATTATTTAAACAATTTTAGGATATATTTTAATAAATATGTTAATTTGTCATCCTCCCACTTTTAAGAATTTATAATTTACTCATTATTTTTAATTTAATTATATTAGGATATATTTTTAATTATTGCATGAGTTATGCGTTGTTTTCCTTGCTTATAGTGTTGATATATGTGTGTGTGTGTGTGTGTGTCATTTTCGCTTAGAGAACATTATAAAAATTATTAAAAATGACTCCTTAACATTATAATTATTAGGTTTTAGGATAACTTGTGCGAAATTTAAAATAATTCACGACTGCGACATCTGCAGTGACCGCGATGGTATCTGTTATGTCCACAACCGCAATAAACACGATGTGACCAAAAACGCGAATGCTATTTAAATCCCTGCTAATATTATACTGATGAGTGTTCAAAATCGTCAATCTTTGCTCATTATTTCTTCGGTTTTGTGGAATTATTGCTGCTAAATTGGTCGTGTTATGTTTGTTTTCGTGCAAGTCCTTACTTTCTAGAATTAGTAACAAAACGGACGCATTCTGCATTTTTTTATTTGGTCATGGCTGGAAACATGGGAACGACGCTCTCTGACGTGGCGATTTCTAGAAGGTCCAATCAGCGACGGTTTCTAGAAGACTTCCTCCGCACGCCTTCTAGAAGATTGACGAGCAGAGTTGCATTAAGAGACTAGTTTAAGTTTGAATTTAAATTAAACAATTATCTTTAGGATTATTTTATTTGTTTTCTTTGTTTATCCTTTAAGCTTTGAGAGGCTATAAATACTCACTTGGGGTAAGCCTAAACTCATCATTCATATTACATTCTTCTTTTCTCTTTAGTTTTTATAAAAGTTTTCTCTTTTTACTTTTCAAGTTCTTTTAATTTTTCTTTTATTTTTCAAGCTTTGTTTTCAAGATGCTAAGTATGACTTTTGTCATGCTTAGCTAAACTTTTCATAAGCCGAGAGTTATCGCGATGACTCAATTCCATCGAGAGAATTGAAACAGACCCTTAATATCTTCGGAATATCTCTCTCAATCTTTGCGCTTATTTTTCAAAATTAAAACAGTTTTCAAAATCAAAGATTGACTTTGGTCAAGAGATTGTTGCGATTAAATGTGTGGGAGGAAGATTCGGCTTATAGAAAACAATTCAACTTCCTAGGAACAAATTTGGCGAGATAGCTTCGCCAAGAGGGAATTGAGATCGGAATTGACGGTTATCGAAGCAACAATCTGAGTCGGGCGCCATGAACTTAAACGGTAATTGATCTACGACAATTTATGTTGTTAGAATCAATTACCAAAGCCAGAATCAAAGATTGCCTTGGGTATTCGGTATACAAGATAAAGTCACGGGGATAGCCCTTGTAGACAAAGTAACCGACGTGAATCCCAAAGAGAAATCCTTATTCTATGATCATAAGGAAATTAAGTCAAAGCAAAGCTTGAGGCTACTTTTACCGTATTTATTCATAATTTTCATCTTCTTATTTTACTTTAATTTCTTTTACTTATTTAATCGTTTTTATTATTTTAATATTTTCTTACTAAAATTTCCCCCATTTTTACTGTTTCACGCCTGGCATAAATAAATCAGACAGAAATTTATAATTTTCTAAGTCCTTGTGGAATCGACCCTTACTTCTCTTTACTACGGATTTCCTTTATTTATTGATTAAGAATAAAGAATTTATTTTGACATCCAAAACGATAGTTGTCATATACCTTGGTCATTGGCAAAAGAAAATGATAAGTATGATAAGCAATATATCAACAGCTCTCAAAATTAGCTTTTCCTGGTTACTCTACCTCGGTTAGAGCAGACTGAACTTCGGCGAAGCCAGCACTTTTTATTTTCCCATCATTTACACAGCCAACAGAACCTTTCGTTGGCCTATTAGAAAGTTCAATATTCAAGCGTATTCTTCTTGAAGCAGTGCCTTGAATTACAATCTCTGAATTTGTTCGTTGCTGAGAACTATGGGCTCTAATCTTGATTCCTGTTCCAAGAGTTCCAGTGTTCATTCCAATACCACACCAAGATCACCACCACTATTCACATGATTCTTCAGACTGTTCAATAACCCAAATATTTCTGGTTCTAAACTCTTGGTTATGAAGTGTTGTTTGAGTATGGGTAGATTCAAAGCAAGCTTGCTTTTGCAGTGATCTCTTGTTATCAATATGCCCCTAAGCCACCTCTGAGCTCCAACCTCTCTATCAAACTGGTAGAGAATGTAAACCACGTAATTGGCTTGTACACTCAAATTTTACTATGTACAGATTTACCTACAAAGCAGGATAATAACCAAGAGTCGCATTTGCTTCTAGCCTTTGCATGGTTCTCCTAATACTCCACTCATGGCAGAATTCAAGGGCAAGTCGAAGGGCAGTTCCAAGTCCTAGTACAACAAAAACACCTGTACAATGTCTGTCCAAGTTCTGACATCAAGCATAAATGGCAAAGCTGCTTCCTAAGAACGTTATTTCTTATAAACAGGCATGTGAAGAATACGTGTGAGGTGTACATACCGATAATGATGTTAACAGGCAGTGCAGAGACACCAAGAATAATGGATATCAGAAAATCCAACAACAAACCACCAATGGATATTGAGAATGCCACCCATAATGGAGTAAAACAACCCTGTCATAAAAAATACAAAATTAACACAAACAGGAAGACTTTTCTCAAAGAACAAGGTCGACCCCTGTTGACGGGCACAGTTATCCGCTTACCCTTTGGCGTTCATGTGGAGTAAAGCTTGGATCGGCCCTCCAAACCCAGTAATTTGTCTGCATCATGAAACATGTTATGTATGGCTCATAAAAAGTCTCGTTGTGGGGTTACGAATTATGTGGGTTGGGGGTGTGGGGGCGCAGCCCCCGCGGTACGGTACAGGGTTGATTTTGTAATTATGTACCAGGGTTTTCTATTATAAATAGAGATGTAACCTAGACCTAAAAAATTATTGAATAAAATTCTAGCGCCGCCTAGGCACCGAGGACGTAAGCACATTGCCGAACCTCGTAAAATTCTCGTGTTCTTTCGTTTTCTTTACCCGTTTTCGTCAACAATTGGTATCAGATGTCAGGAGCAAAATTCGAAGTCGCAAAATTCGATGGTCAGGGTAACTTCGGATTATGGCAAACGAGGGTGAAGGATCTATTGGCGCAGCAAGGGATCTTGAAGGCTTTGCGACCTACAAAGCCGGCGTCGATGGATGAGGAAGATTGAGAAGAATTGCAGCAGCGAGCGGCAGGAACCATACGATTATGCTTGGCGGACGAGGTCATGTATCACGTCATGCATCTATCGTCTCCAGACGAAATTTGGAGGAAGTTGGAAAGTCAGTTTATGTCCAAATCCTTAACGACAAAACTGTATCTGAAGCAGCGGTTGTATGGGCTGAAGATGCAGGACGATCACGATTTGGCGCAACACGTGAATGTCTTCAATCAAATCGTTTCTGATCTGGCTCGGCTTGATGTGAAAATTGAGGATGAAGACAGAGCGATGATTCTGTTGTGTTCGTTGCCTTCCTCTTACGAACACATGGTGACTACTCTTACATATGGGAAAGAGACTATCAACGTTGAGGAGATTACTGCAGCCTTGTTGGCTCACAACCAGCGGAAGCAGAATGCAGGGGAAAGCTCTCAAGCCGATAGCTTATATGTCAAGGGTAATCGAGATCGTGGACGGAAGCCAGAGAAGGCAGGGTCCGGGAAGCGGAATTCCAGATCCAAATCCAGGGATAAGAAGACGATTCACTGTTACAAGTGCAAGGAGGCGGGACATATGAAGCGAGACTGTCCGAAGTTGAAAAAGCAGACTGATGAGAAGCGTGATGGCTCATCCAAGTCTGTGAACGTGGTCGAGGATGATACTTCTGATTGCAGTGAGGGTGATATGCTTTCTATTTCAACGACACAATTGACGGATGCTTGGATTCTTGATTCTGGATGTTCTTATCACATCACGCCAAATAGGGAATGGTTTTCGACATACAGGCCTGTTAATTCTGGTTCGGTTTATTTGGGTGATGATCGATGTTGCAATATTGTTGGTATTGGTGATGTCAGAATTAAGATGCACGATGGCTCCGTTCGGACGTTGAGTGGTGTTCGACATATCCCAGACTTGAAGAAGAATTTGATTTCCTTGGGCACTTTGCACAAGAATGGTTTTATCCCTAAGGCTGACGAGGATAGGGAAACCATTCGGATTGTTAAAGGAGCATTGACTGTGATGAAAGGCAAAATGACTGCAGGGAATATCTACAGATTGTTAGGGAGTACCGTTGCAGGTGGAGTTCACTCTGTTGAGTCCTGTGATGGTACGACAAACTTGTGGCATATGCGCCTTGCTCATCTTAGTGAACGTGGTATGGCAGAATTACACAAGAGAAACTTGTTGCATGGTGTCAAAAGCTGTAAGCTCGATTTTTGCAAGTATTGTGTTCTTGGTAAACAGACTAAAGTCCGTTTCAAGACTGCGAAGCACACAACTCAAGGGATTCTTGATTATGTGCATTTTGATGTATGGGGCCTTCCACGACATCGTCTTTGGGTGGATCTAGGTACTATGTTACTTTTATTGATGATTTTTCACGGAAAGTTTGGGTGTATTTTTTGAAACAGAAATCTGAAGTTTTTGAGAAGTTCAAGCTGTGGAAAGCTGAGGTAGAAAACCAAACAGGACGAAAAATCAAGTGTTTGCGGTCTGACAATGGTACGGAGTACACAGATTCACAGTTCCTACAATTCTGTAAGGAGCATGGGATTCAGAGGCATTTTACAGTGCGCAAGACACCACAACAGAATGGTGTTGCGGAACGAATGAACAGGTCGTTGAATGAAAGAGCCAGATGTTTGCGGTTGAATGCGGGGCTTCCCAAACACTTTTGGGCTGAGGCTGTTAACATGGCGTGTTACCTTATCAACAGATCGCCAAGGGCATCGCTGGCTGGGAAAGTTGCAGAAGAGGTATGGACTGGTCATGATGTTAGTTTTGATAACTTACGAATTTTTGGTTGTCCTGCTTATGTGCATGTACCTGCTGATGAGAGATCCAAACTTGATGCAAAATCGAAGGAGTGCATTTTTCTGGGTTACAAGAAAGGTGTCAAAGGATTCAAGTTCTGGGATCCAGTTGCGAAGAAAGTTGTGATTAGTAGAGATGTCGTTTTTGATGAACAGTCTATGTTGCAGCAGAAGCAAGACACGACAGTGGTAGATTTCGAGCAGTTTCCAGTTGAGAAACCAGAAACTTCTCAACCGACTTCTGGTGGTTCCACTACGGATGATTTGCAGGATTATAGTCTCGCCAGAGACAGGGTGAGACGGACGAATATAAAGCCTCCGAACAGATTGGGTTTTGAAGACTTGGTATCTTTTGCACTTACTGTTAGCAGTGATGATCCAGTTACTTTTCATGATGCCGTTACTAGTCAGGAAAACGACAAGTGGATGGCAGCCATGGTTGAGGAGATGGAGTCTTTGAATCACAATCGCACATGGGAGTTAGTTCCCTTTCCTGAGGGTAAGAAGCCGATTGGTTGCAAATGGGTGTATAAGAAGAAACCAGCAGTAACAGAAAAAGAGGGGGAGAAGTTCAAGGCTCGTTTGGTAGCGAAGGGTTTTTCACAGCAGAAAGGAGTTGATTATGATGAAATCTTTTCTCCTGTGGTCAGGCACACTTCAATCCGAGCAGTACTTGCATTGGTGGCTAGTTGGGATTTGCATTTAGAGCAGATGGATGTTAAAACTGCTTTTTTGCATGGTGATTTAGAGGAGCAGATCTACATGCGGCAACCTGAAGGTTTCACTCAACCTGGAAACGAGCATTTAGTTTGCAGATTGAAGAAATCTTTGTACGGGTTAAAACAGTCTCCGAGACAGTGGTATAAACGGTTTGACTCCTATATGATCAAGATTGGCTACAACCGATGTGAGTATGATTGTTGTGTCTATGTTAAGAGCCTTGATGATGGTTCTTTTATTTTTCTATTACTGTATGTTGATGATATGTTGATTGCTGCGAAGAACATGGATGATGTTATCGGTTTGAAAACTTTATTGAGTCAGGAATTTGATATGAAAGATTTAGGTGCTGCAAAGAAAATTCTTGGAATGGAAATTTGCAGGGACAGAGACTCAAGGAAACTGCGGCTATCTCAACGGGGTTATGTTGAGAAAATGCTAGAAAGGTTTGCGATGAGCAGCGCGAAACCAGTTAGCACTCCATTGGCGAATCACTTTAAGCTCTCATCAGAACAGTGCCCTAAGACAGATAAGGAAGCTGAAAATATGGCAAAGGTTCCGTATTCTAATGCTGTTGGCTGCTTGATGTATGCGATGGTATGTACTCGTCCTGATTTAGCTCATGCTGTTAGTCAAGTTTGTAAGTACATGTCTAAACCTGGTAAGCAACATTGGGATGCAGTCAAGTGGATCTTTCGGTACTTAAAGGGTACTGTGGGACATGGAATTGTTTTTGGGAGTCAGCGGGATAATCCTTTGGTTGTAGGATATGTGGATTCAGATTATGCAGGTGACTTGGATAATAGAAGATCTACGACAGGGTATGTGTTTACTCTTGGTGGAGGGCCTATTTGCTGGAAGTCTACTGTTCAATCTGTCGTGGCACTATCTACAACTGAAGCTGAATACATGGCAGCGGCTGAAGCTGCAAAAGAAGCTTTATGGCTTACTGGTTTAGTGAAGGAGTTGGGTGTTCAACAAGGTGGAGTTCAGTTGCTTTGTGATAATCAAAGTGCTATTCACTTGGCTAAGAATCAGGTGTATCGTGCTAGAACTAAACATATTGATGTAAGGTTCCACAAGATCAGAGAGTTGGTTGCATCTGGAGAGGTTTTGTTTCAGAAGGTACATACTGATGAGAATGCCGCTGATATGTTCACCAAGCCAGTTACGACAGACAAGTTCAAGCATTGCTTGGACTTGTTGAATGTTTCGAGTTGTTAAAGAAGCAAGGTAACCCAACCCACATTGAAGTTTCCAAGGGGCAGGATATTCGCCAAGGTGGAGATTTGTTATGTATGGCTCATAAAAAGTCTCGTTGTGGGGTTACGAATTATGTGGGTTGGGGGTGTGGGGGCGCAGCCCCCGCGGTACGGTACAGGGTTGATTTTGTAATTATGTACCAGGGTTTTCTATTATAAATAGAGATGTAACCTAGACCTAAAAAATTATTGAATAAAATTCTAGCGCCGCCTAGGCACCGAGGACGTAAGCACATTGCCGAACCTCGTAAAATTCTCGTGTTCTTTCGTTTTCTTTACCCGTTTTCGTCAACAAAACACATTTGAGAACCAGTCTCTGCATGACTACAAGATGTTACAAATAAACGACAAAACATAATAAAACACTGCAGCACCAGTTTTCTATGTTTGATTTGGACTAAATCTCAATATCACCACTTAATACTCAAATACCATAAAATTATTTACACAACTTTCTTTTCTTTTCCAGCTTTAAATTTGGTTAACGAAACTTCTTGCAATCAACCCCAAGTTAAAATTGAATGTTTAGTATCTTGTAGGCTAAACCGAATAAAACTAGCAGTCATCCTCAGGAGCTTACACATTTACAGCTACTGCTCTGAATGACAAAAGTAAATAAAATCACGTATTAGTCACAACTTACAAATAAACTAATATTAATGCACGAAATCAAAATTCGAATAATTGCTGACATATTTCGCATTTGTTGGATCCTTTTGCACAAAACCAACAGCCAATCCAAGATCAATGTGCTTTCGCAATATCACATTTACATTAGCACCCAAGATCCACAAGACCTTCCTTTTCCTGCTGACAAACTCTAAAGAAACATACAGATAGTAATTAGTTAAAGTATTCAATACTGCAGATTGATTTCAAGATTAATAGCAGAAAAAACAAGTTGAAGGGTAGAGGTAATCATAATATTGGATGGTATATTTAAGATTGCTGACAGACCAGCGAATTGAGTATTAGCTTAGATGGCATGGATACTAATTTGCTACTGATAGGATTTGGTGGAGGTTGCAGGTTCAAGATTGCTTAGCGCTTAAGGTCCTAAGGTCCTCCTCAGGAGGGTTAATTAGATAGGGCTACGGTGGATTACGAAACATAATAAATGAGAATACAGGATGTTGTATGAATGACTGGTAGAAGTGAAACAAAAAAAACGTATAAACATACCTGCATTCTACGCCAGAACTAGTGTTTCTCAAAAAATAGACCTTTTGAGGAGCCACACGAAGCAATTCCTCCATAATGCAGTCCATATCTTTTGATGATTGAGCTACTGGCTGCTGAGTTACATGAGGCTCATCCTTGGTTACCACTTACCACAATGGTTAACAATGTGATAACACCAGGGTGTTTCCCTGCTTCTCAAGGTCAGACTCAGGTAAATTACTGGAGCGGTAACTAGCTCTGGCGCCAGTTCAACCTTCATTCTGCGTCTGATTGTAATTTACAGCGTTTATACAACATCCTTGTAGTTCTAAAAGATTTAATTTTGTGAAGTTCCACAGTACTCACTGTTGATTTCAGAAACATAAAAGAAACAAGCATCAAAACTACCAGCCAGTCAATCAAAACTTTAGAGACTACTTAATTATTAGCAAGTAAAAAACTGCAGAACGCCAGGCTTAAACCCTTCAAACTGTGCTTAAAACAGAATACAACAGACAGTTGTATAGTTCTATCACATGGATTCTAGACTTGAAACTATGAAACCAGAACCAAGCCATCAGAGATAACCCACAAACATGATGCACTACTTTAAATTAGCTCAAAGAATGTAAATTTTCGGTATGAAGTGACAGAAAACAAGCATATACAAAAAGTAGTAAAAGATGCGTTAAAATTTATTTCATAGGAAAGGGAGAAGCCTGTACCTGAAGAATGTATGCTTCCTTTGAATCACTGGTGACTTTGCTGACAGTCGAGAGTTGAACAAACAACAGCAACAATGAGATTATGAGAAGTGGGAGAAACTAAAGAATCAGATTTTAGTTATTGTTAATATTGAACTTTTTTATTTGATATTTTAATTTAAAATTATTTTTATCGGAAAATAAATTAATTCGCTGTAGAACAAAATCATGTCTAAAAGTGAAAGAGGTTGGAATCACAGCTTTCACAATGTCTGTTACCAGCATGATTCATCCCCTTCAAACTTCTTCATTCCATACCAAACTCTGCAGTTTTGGCCGCACGGCTATTCTTATATGTAAATGTTCAGTTTCGGCTCCAACCCCAAGTCGCATATGCATGTCTCTTCCTTCCCAAACACAAGTTTTCGTTTGTGTTGATAAATAATGCCTCTGGAATCAAGCAAGCCTGACCACTAATCTGGTGAAGGAGATAAGCATAGAGTACTCGAAAAAGAAATCAAAGACACGATATCCACCATAACTCATCACGTATGCGGTATTCATAAACCAGAATCAAGCCACAGTGGAGATGACATGGCGATGAGCATGGTGTGAGAATTATAACACTTGCAGGAAGCAGTGCTAGGGCCACAATGAGAAGCGAGTTGGATAAGAAATCCAGCATCCCACATGGGATTTCACTTGGCGAGTCTGACATACTGAATACCTACGTGAACAGCAATTTCCAAGCTGTTAAAAACTTTATCATGTTCGGCAGCAGCTACAACACCAATGATCCCGGTGTCCATTTGGACATCTCGGATGTTTCCGAACATGAAGTCAATCAGTAGCAATAAGTGCAGGAGGGGAAAGAAAAAAGAGAAGGATTCTGCCAAAACCGAACATTTCGATTAAGTTAAAGAACACGAAATTGCAGTCAGAAGTGCTGAAACGAAGCATGTCCAAGTCAGTATACATTGCAAAGAATAAATCTTTTTATTGCTTTACTTAATATCCAAGATTATGCTTGCATGACAGCATGTAAAAAGGTAAAAACTAAGGGAATCCGTCTATTCCCATTGTATAACTATGCTTCTTTCCGAATCATGTCTTTGATTATATATCATTTTGCCGTTTTCTGCGTTATTGTTTTCCGAATTTTGATAAATTGGTGTTTCCAGTTCCACTTGAATAATACAGTAAAAAAAAGGATTTATAATTTCATTATTCATATTCTTGGTGCCTGGTGAATGTTGTTGAACAATATATAAGAATAGAAAATGAATGAATTGTAGTATAAAACATGATAAATCTGATGTGGTTGGCCAACGTCAATCAAGCACAGAGGAAACATACATGTAGGGATCCCCCCAATACCCATTAGGACCACACAAGCTGTTTTCGCAGGGAAGAAACCGGGGTTCTGTTGACCAAACACCTTCTATCATTGCTCCATCAGTTTGGGACATGGGCATACTCACCATATTTGCTCTGCCGCTCATGTTCATCTGCAACTCTATTGGGCACTGCCCTGAAAACGTCAAGTCCATGGGCGAGTCAGTTGTGCCGGGTAGCGGCCATGTCGATGATGTAGCAGCGGTCAAGTTGGCGACACTAAACAAGCCATCTGGAGGGGCTTGTTTCATCTGTGTACCCCACGTTGCTTCAAGTGAGGGTTGATTGAACCACATCATGCTTGTCATTGATGGCCCTTGGCTTTGAACAGGCTGATGCCATTGAACCCCAATTTGACTTGCTCCTGCTTGACCATCACGTGCTTGATCATGATTTATGACAAGGTCAGGCTTGCTAGAATCTGGTTCTACTGAATCCTGAACAAGGTTCATGGTCCCAGATATCGGTGCTGACCGAACTTTGCTCAAGTTAGAAGCAACGCTAGGTTTAGCAGGCGAAAGGACTCTAAACCCTTTACCATCAAGCAACTTGGCCTTGAGTGCACCAAGAAACCCATCAGCATCATTCCCCGTCCCACATGCTTCCTCAAAGGAGAAAGGCTGAAGATTATCAATCGAGAAAAACTTGATAGACGAGTTTGAAGGTAACCGAGGTGGTTCGAAGTTGGTGCGGGCATTAGCTCCGCGCAAGGCGCGGGCAGCATCATCGTAAGCTCGAGCTGCATCTTCAGCAGTGTCGAAAGTTCCAAGCCAAAGCCTGACCTTTTGCAAAGAGTCTTTGATCTCAGCCACCCATCTCCCTGATGGTCTCTGCCTAACTCCCACGAATCTGTGGTGTCCTCTGGACGATGATTTCTTCTTTCTCGAGGTCACTCCTGTTGGAACTGTCATAGTTAAATTCTTCGTTTTTATGGAACCTCTGAGTAGCTCAGGTTCGGGTTTCTTATAATGGCGGATTTGGAAGGGATGAGCATCTTTGGAATGCCATTACTGGACAACAAAGAAAATGGCAAAACCCGGTGCTTAAAATATTGGGATGTCTATTTCAGGCCTAGTTTATATCGACTTAAAAATAAAACAAAATAAAATAACGTCATCATCTTCTCTCAACTTAACAATAAACACACAGATTTTAAAGTGTAATTCTATAAATTAATTTGAATTTATGGTTTTTTGTAAATTAATTTATAATTTATAAATCAACGCTTTATCCGCGACTTAAATGAATTCTATAACGATTTCACTCTCTGCGACTTATATTTTGTTTAATATACTGTAATTAATTTTTTGAAAAATAATTTACATAAAATAGATTACCTCAAAATTGTATTACGTAAAATGAATTATATGAAATTGTTTTACATAAAATAAATTATCTAAAATTATTTTACGTAAAATGAAGATGTTATTGTATAAATCATTTTCAATTGTTTGATACACTATAATTGATTTTATAGAAAATAATTTACATAAAAGGATTAAAGTTCGGTTCGGTTAATATTTTCAAAAATTTTTGATTCGATTAACTATTAAAGAAAAAGTTTGGTTTATTTGGTTAATGGTAATTCAATTCGATAGGTGGTTGAATTAACTACTTGAACACCCTTAATTTTAATTATTAGTATTTTATTAGCATAATACTAAATTATTATATTAATATTAAATATATAAATTAATATTACTCATTATTAATAATTTAATAATATTAAAATTATATTATATGTATATTAAATAGTTTAATAATTAATCTTTTTATTAAAATGATATTAAAATACTAATTTAATATTAAATGTATAAAATAATATTTTTGAGTGCTTATACTCTAAAGTGAAAAGTTAGGAAAATATTTTACGGAAAATCATATGGTAAAATAATTTACAGAAAATAAAAAGAAACTAGGAAAATGAATTACATTGAGAAAATCAATTACAACTATCAAACACAAGAAAATGAGGAAAATATTTTTTGAAAAATAAATTTCAGCTACCAAACACACCCTTAAATGAATTCTATAACACTTTTTAGTGAGTATAATTCTCAATTTCATGTTTGTTTGATAGACTGTAATTGATTTTCTAGAAAATAATTTACGTAAAATGAATTAGCTGAAAACTGTTTTACATAAAACGAATTACATGAATATTGTTTTACGTAAAATTGATTACATTTTTTGGGAAATATTTTTCAAAAATTATTTTACGGTGTTTTGATATTATTTTGTAAATCATTTTCAATTGTTTGATATATTATAATTGATTTTATAAAAAATGATTTACATAAAAGGAATAAAGTTTGGTTCGGTTAATATTTTTCAAAAAAATTGATTTGGTTAACGATTAAAGAAAAAAAGTTTGGTTTATTTGGTTAATGATTATTCAATTCGATAGGTGGTTGAATTAACCATTTGAACACCCTTAATTTTAATTATTAGTATTTTATTAACATAATACTAAATTATTATATTATAAAAATAATATATAAATATTAATAATTTATTTATATTAAAAATATAATATTACTAAAATTATATTATATGTATATTAAATATTTTAATAATTAATATTTTTTATTAAAATGATATTAAATATTAATTTAATATTAAATATATGAAATAATAAATTTTTGAGTGCTTATACTCTGGAGTGAAAAGTTAGGAAAATATTTTACATAAAATCATATGATAAAACAATTTACATAAAATACAAAGGAACTAGGAAAATGAATTGTATTGGAAAAATCAATTACAACTACCAAATACTATAAAATATTTTTCGTAAAACCAATTACAGCTAACAAACACAAGAAAATGAAGAAAATATTTTTCAAAAAATATTTTTCAGTTATCAAACACACTCTTCATATATATATATATATATAAAAAAGATGGTTTGTGTTGATTTTCCTTACTAGTATAATCAAAGGTAACCTGGAAGACTAAAATATATTAGGGTAAATTACGTATTTAGTACGTAAATTATCAGTTTTGATCCGTTTTAGTATTTAAAATTTTATTATTTTTGAAAACTATACTTCAAATTTAGTTTTTGTTTCATTTTAGTACCCCCACCGTTAAAAACTTTAGGTTTTGTTTCATTTTAGGACCCCGTTAAAAATTTAACATTAAGTTTTAAAAAAATTTAAAGTTTATATACTAAAACATACAAAAAATGATAGTTTAGGTATTAAACACATTAAGCTTTTAACATGGTTACTAAAATAAAATGAAAACTAAATGTTAAGTATGATTTTGAAAAAAATTGAAAGTTTAGGTACTAAAAAGGACCAAAAATGATAGTTTAGGTATCAAATGTATAGTTTAAATTGATAATATAAAATATTAGAACCTAACTTTTTTCAAAATGATGATCAAAGTGAACAGACTGAAAACATAAAGAACCACCAGCATAGTTTATCCAATTAAGAACAAATGTACATGCCTTATTTTAAGCCCAAAAGGAAACCCAAATAAGGATATAGCGAGGGCATTTAAGGCTTAGGGTTTTAACAAAGCGTTTTTTCCTTGAGTCGAAGCCGCCTGAAGGGGAGCAGAGTGAGAGAGCCAGAAAAATGAAGACCATACTTTCCTCGGAGACAATGGACATTCCCGATGGGGTGAACATCAAGGTCAAGGCCAAGATGATCGAAGTTGAGGGCCCCAGGGTAAGCTTACCCGCAACTTCAAGCACCTCAACCTCGATTTCCATCTCACCAAGGACGAGGAGACCGGCAAGCGCAAGCTCAGGATCGAAGCTTGGTTCGGCACCAGGAAAACCAGCGCCGCCATCCGCACCGCCCTCAGCCACATCGATAATCTCATCATCGGCGTCACCAAGGGTTACAGGTACAAGATGAGGTTCGTCTACGCTCACTTTCCAATCAACGCCTCCATCACTAACGGCAACAAGTCCATCGAGATTCGTAACTTCCTTGGCGAGAAGAAGGTCACCCATCTCTCCCACATTCCTTCCTTTTCAAATATATTTTGCTTCATATTTATTATGAATCCTATTCTGATTATTTCTGTTGATTCATTTCATCTTTTTTCATATGATGCACACCCAATCTCAATATCTTGAATCCTTGTACGAGGCTGCTCCATCTTTAGGGTTTTAAGGTTTCTTACATTTGTATATGGTTTTCTATTGTAGTTTGTTGGAATTACATATTCGTATCAATATCCCTAGAAGCTTGTCATTTTGGACACCTAATAACTTAATGAAAACTAGTATCTATGTTGTTTGCGATTGCTTTAATTCTCATTCATATGTCAATCTTTTGCTTAATGTCAACACCTTTTATTGAAACTTGAGATTCTTTTTGACTTTTATTACTGATGTGTAGAAATGTACGACCACTGTTTTCTTTTTCAACCAAGGTGTGTTTGTTGAAGGGTTAAGGAACAATATTTACTCTTGAATTGTCTTTCTATTATTGGTTTGGTGACGTTATATATATATATATATATATATATATGGCTCCGTCTTCTGTTGGTGTACATTAGGTGCGTAAGGTGGATATGTTGGAAGGGGTTTCCATTATTAGATCTGAGAAGGTTAAGGATGAGATCGTGTTGGATGGTAATGATACCGAACTTGTGTCACGTTCAGCAGCTTTAATAAACCAGGTACTCTCGCTCATTAAAGATTTTTAAACACTCTTGCCCTCTGAATCCTAGTATTTCACAATGTTTTCTGACTGACTGGCTCACTCAAATCTTCATTTTGAACAGAAATGTCACGTGAAGAACAAGGATATTAGAAAGTTCCTTGACGGTATCTATGTTAGTGAGAAGGGTAGGATCGCAGAAGAGGAGTGAGGTTGTGTTTGGTTGGGGGAATGTGAGATTCTCATGGGAATGGAATCCACATTCCCCCGTTTGGTTGGCTGAGAATGTTATTCCTGATAATCTGGTTTTTTTGTTATATTACAGAGAATGTCATTACCTCATTTTCCTTA
This sequence comes from Hibiscus syriacus, assembly GCF_006381635.1. Taxonomy (NCBI): domain Eukaryota; kingdom Viridiplantae; phylum Streptophyta; class Magnoliopsida; order Malvales; family Malvaceae; genus Hibiscus; species Hibiscus syriacus. The sequence continues at coordinate 308,352 of NW_024062636.1, forward strand.
GATATTGTTGAATTATCGGCGTTTTAGACTAAAATGTTCTTATTTTTTTCCAAAAATATCATTATTCTGTTATTGAATAATAAAAATTCTACGAATGTTAAATTACAAATTTATCCTTAAACTATTTTAGATTTACAAAAAAAAAATCTATAATTAAAATTTTATATGAAGTTGAGGGGTTAAAATAAAATTTTACTCTTTCATTAAACCTTTTTATATTTTCAATTTTGTAAAAAAAATTATATAAATTTTATAAATTTAAATTTTTTAAAGAAAATATATAAATATTTTCCAATTTGTTAAAAAATAAATATATAATAAGGATAAGTTGGTCAAATATACATTCCAATAATCTTTTATTTCTTTAACCAAACACGGTAATCTTACATTCCTGCTAAATCAACCAAACACAAAATATAATATTCCCATTAATCATATTCCCTAATAATTTTTTATTCCCACTGATAATCTTACATTTCGTGAACCAAACGCACCCTGATTGTTATCTCGAATCCTAGTTTTGGTTGCTGTTTTATTATTTTTTTTCACAGTAGTATGTTGGTAACTTAGTTTTTGTTGTTTTACCCTCTTTCCCTGGATTATGGCTGTTTGGAATTTCATTCGGTTACATGTTACTAGATGAAATGGGTGAAATTTACAATTCCTAGCTGATTGGCTCAAAATTTTACATTTGATACTACGGTAGGAGCCCTGCTTACCTCGTTGGGATCACATCACTTCAATCAAGAAATAAATAATTAAAGTTAGAAAATAAACAAGGTCGAAACTTTTCTAGGCCTACAAGGTTTATTGAGACACATTTATAACCAGCTAAATTTATGTTCTACAAAGGTATAATTCAATTTTATGCCATTGAAGTATGATTTTAATATTTTTATTTTGCTCTTTTCTTTATATATGGTTTATGCAACGTTTGTATCGTTAAAGTTTTGTTCTCCTTATGTCTAATTCAGGGTTTGTTTAGTAAACTTGTGGTTATATATTGATTCCTCCATATTTATGTCATGTGATGAACTTTCGTTGCATTGTTTTGAGGGGTTTTTTGTTTTTAACTTTGTTATGGTTCAATGCATTGTACGTATATATTTTACAAAGTTAAGCAATTGCCCTTTTTTATGGTTCAATAAGGTTACTTTAAAGTTCTGTTGATGATTTGGATGGGAGATGGTCGTTTACGACAGTTAGCCCTTTTGATTTGGCCAAAAAATTGTGGAGAAAATATCAACGAACATGGTGGCTGTAGAATTCATGGAGAGATTCAGGGTCTTGGATCTTTACCTCTCTTCTTATACCCGTTGTAGCCATGTTACTAATGGGACGAGTAATGGAGACAGCTACTGATAGGCGGTCCGTAACATTATTTACTCGATCCATATGTTCGGTCGGATAGCTGATGTAACATTTTGATAACAATCGAATTTGATAAAGAAAAAAATCTAAACTATAATTGATTTAAAGTACAAGAACATATCAATAAAAATTTGAGAAATAACTACCATTTGAAATTCAAACTGTGCATGCTCATCAAATACTAATTCTTGTAGAAATGTATCGATATCCAATATCAATACGATTTTGAGATTTGATCTCATAAAAACAAAAACCAAAGATTTAGTTCAAGCATCGAAATTCTTATGTTAATATTGATATTTTAGTTACAGTATTGATAACATACCAATGGTTAGCTTGGATATAAGCGAAGCTTTAAATATTTTATTATGTATCCTTTTGTATTCGCAAGTTTTGATGTGAAATATATATTTGATTATGTGTTATGTTATCAACTACCTATCTCAATCACAAAATTTTATCTTTCATTTTGATTGTAAATGATTTATCCCAAATTTTTAGATATGGGTGACGTGTATAAATATATTGTGCTGTTGATGGCAATGTGTGTTTTGTGTTATTGCATTGTTTTGTTATAATAGTTATGTATAATAAAGATTATTATATGTATGTGTGTATATAGGCCAAATGGTAGATATATGTGTGTTTGATCATGTATGCTAATATAGCTGTTGATTGTTAAGTCAATGAAAACACTAGATGCTTATCGGTTGCTATGCTTAGATGCTTAGTTTTGATAAGATTAGTAGTAGTATTGCTAAGATAGCCTAATGTGTGTGATGGAAACATGTTCTGATAGTAAGAGTTTGGAAGTAAAGTTAGTAAGTTGCTTATAATGAATATTAATGGTATTTTTTTATGCAAGTATTAAGGTGATCTGTATGTTTGGAGGTTATGTAATCTTGTATGTGGTTTGCTTGTTGGTTCATGATAAATGTGGAGTGTATTAAATAGTTAGAATGAATTTAGGGGTTACTTAAAGTATAAAGAAGATCATTAGGTTCGAGACTAATTTGTGAGTTTCAAAACTCGTACCTTGATTTCGAGTTGAATTTCGATACCAACCCTGTTAAAAAATAGAACCTTCTTTTATGTTTAAACCCTTTTAAAGTTTGAAAGGTTAAATTTAGTACCTATAGTTGTTGTTTATGATAATATAGTCTTTTAGAGTGATGATGATGGATGATCTGATTGTATATTTGTTTGTATGTTCCATTTATCTTCATAATCAATTTAAATCTTAATTTTGATTTAATCAATATGATGTTTTTTACCCCATTTTTAACTAATTCGAATTAGATACGTTACCTATCATGTTTTTCAACTGATATTTACAATCAAATAAATAATTGCAGTTATTATACGTGAAACCTCTTTGGGTGGCGCATGTTCCATGTCTTGGATGTTTGGGGGGTGCATTTGTGCTAAGAGGATAAATCGATTAAAAATTAATTCCCCTTCATTCTTGTAGACACCCATTTTCATCCAGGGCTTATTTAATATATATAATAATATAGTATAGTTTTTGAAAATATTTTTGAAAAACATATAATATATAGTTTTTTTTAAAATCAGTTTTTGAAAATATATATAGTATGGTTTCGAAAACACGTTTTTGAAAACGTATAATATATAGTTTTGAAAACATATTTTTGAAAACATATATAATTTATAGGTTTTATGAAAAAATCGGTTTTGGAAAACATATAATATATAGTTTTGAAAACACATTTTTGAAAGCATATAATATATAATTTTTATATATTTTTGAAAACGTATATATAATATAATTTTTTGAAAGAGTATTTTTAAAAACATATATAATATAGTTTTTTTTAAAAAAAAATTGAAAACATATAGTATATAGTTTTTAAAATGATTTTTGAAAATATAATGTATGTTATATAGTTTTTAAAATAAACATAGTATACATATTATTTTTATATATATTGTTTATTATTTATTATATTATATTATATTGTTATTAATATTATTGTTCATTTTTTTAGGGTCCAATAAGTCCAAAAATCCAAAGTTCAGGTCCAAAAGTGAAGTCCAACCGAGCCTGCAAGCCTGACCCAGCAAGCAGACCCGATGTGAAGCCCAGCCACAAGGCCACCTGACCCAATGGGCAAGTTGCCGAGCTTAGGAAGCCCAATAGGTTAGGGTTTTAACATTTATCAAAGGCGTCGCAAGCATGACAATCGTTGGATCGGATCAATTGATCCAACAACCCACAACAAATTAGGAGACCTAGCAGTCACCAGTCAACAACGCGTGGAGGCCAACCAAAGAAGATTTCTGGGGCAGAGCAAATCAAAGCACGATTTTAAAATAAAAAGAAAACCGGGAAAATAGTTTCCCGAGATCTCCGACCAACATGAACAGTTGCAGGCCCGAGTAAAACAGAGACAAGGGAAACGTCCCCTGTTATGATCGGAAATAGCCCCATCGGGGGCTATATAAATACACCAAGAGAAACTGAACAGAGAACACGATATAGCAACATAGAAACATAAGCAAAAGAAACCAAACGGAAAACATCGAAGCATCAAGAATCCCAAGCATCAAAGCAGTAATAAACAAAGCATCAAACCAAAAAAAACATTCGGTGTACTACCAAGAAAATCATAAAAACCAAGTTTGAGCCTATTTTTTGCTAGAGAACCACCGGAGGCCGAAGATTCGCCGATTTAGAAGTAAAAAAGTGAAACTTTAAATCTAGATTTACGCTGATTGAGGCCTTTTTGGAGTAATCGGGCTTTGGTTCCATACTCACGGGGTTGAGAGTAACATTTGGTTAAGTTTGGTTTTTTTAGGCCACCGGAGACGGTGGTTGGAGCGGTGGTGTCTCGTCGGGAAGTGGCCGATATTCGGCCAACTAAGTGAGAGTTGAGAGAATATTTGGGGGGTTTAATATTTGAGAGGAATAGTGAAAATGATTTTTTTCTTGATTTTTTTGGCTATTTATAAGGGGTTCCTTGGTGTAATTAGTAAATAGTTAAATTATTTCCACAATCCCCGCAAATTTGATGTGTAATTCATTTTGGTCACCTATTGTAATTTCGCCATCAGATTTTGAATTAATTCAATTTAATCCCTATTTATATTTTTATATTTATGCAATTAACCCCCTAACCTTTTTAATATTTCTTGTAGCTCATTTTTTTGGATCAATTTGATCCATAAATTTCAATTTGTTCCAATTTGATCCCTTAAGTTTTATTTATTTCCTTTATTTTATTATTTATAACATTTAACATTTTTTTATTTTATTTTTTATTTCTTTTGAAAAAAAAACATTTTCTTTTTTTTTCTTGATTTTTATTTTTAAATGATTTCTTTTGAAATTTAACATTTATACATTTTTATTTTATTTTTTATTTTCTTTTAATTTTTAATATTTTCTTCATTTTATTTTATTTTTCTCTTTTAACCTTTTTATTTTTACCTTTTTTTTATTTTCTTAATTAAGTTTTTTTCTCTCTTTGATTTATTTAATATTTATCTTTCAATCTAACATTTTTGACTTTTTCTTAGTGGCAATTTTAATAGATCAAAGGTAAGTAATTCGGATCGAATCTTTAATCTTTAATTTAACTTTTAATTTTTGAAATTAAGATAACCGTGAAATTAAACTGGTATCGAAATGGCAGTACAAGGGTGCTAATCCTTCCTTGACTGTAACCGACTCCCGATTTTGACATATTTCTGGTAAAATGCATATCAGGTAAGATGATAAATTAAGGTGTTCGGTCAACCTAATTTAAAAAAAATAAATGATCGGTGGCGGCTCTAACATGTTTTATTTAAGTCGAAGCTTGATTCCGGGCCCACCCGAATGACGTTTACGACAGTTTGGCGACTCTGCTGGAGACAGGTAAGTGAGTCAGACCAAAATTAATTTATGGTTGTCTTCTTAAGCGAAAATTATGAGTTTAAATTTTAATTTATCTATTTGATCCTTATTATTTATCTTTGATTATTTTTTCAAATAAATAGTTGTATTGATGTTTTTTAATGATTTCATCTTTTCAAAATTTCTCTCAGGCTCTATACCAGAGCCCCAAACCTTTTCGTAAGTGGAGGTGAAAGCGACGCCTTCGTGGGAATTTATTCTTCGTACAGGCCTAGCAAGTAACCTTCGGGATTCATATACTTTATGTCTTCGTGTGAATTTATTCTCCTTACAGACATAAGGGAATGTGTCCTCTCGAGTTTAACTTGGTCCACACAAGCTTGTAATGGGATTAGGAGTGAGGGTCTGACAAGCCCAAGGGGGCACCAGCAATGAGAACTCGGGTACCTTTTTAGAACCTAAACTAGGAGACTGTAAGGAATTAAAGCCCACCCCAAAACTCCATTTCAAAACCTAGGATGCTTGAGCTATCTCCTGCTTTATTTTCTGTTCAAAGCATGCGAACTAGAAATATATGTGGTTAAGATTTATTAAAACATTTAACATGCGGGATAGAGATCATGTCCGGGTAGAAATAACAAGCATGTAGGGTATATATCATGTGAAGTAGGAATCTTCATTTTAATTATTATTTTGATTATTATTTTTATCTTACTAACTTGTTTCCCTGTTGTTTTCTTTTATTTCTTTCATTTACATCATTTAAAATAGGTGTTGATCCACAAAAAGTGTTCATTAAACACAAATAATTTGCATTAATGGACAAAGGGGTTGTAATGCAAGAGGTGAAAAATGCAGAGGTCCGGCTATGGTCAGAGAAGACTCAGAAGGAAAAGGGAGATAGTTTGCAAGGTAACTATGTGTCAGAACTGGTTGGTTATATTTCTGTCAGCCTTAAACAGAATGATGTTCAAGAGTTGCGAAGCATTTAGGACAGTTGGAAAACGAAAAGAAACAGAGATTCTGCCAGAGTATGGTGATATCGCGCTTCTACTCTATGTCAATATAGAAGACCCCCTAATTCGAGCCTTAGTGCAATTTTCAAATCTGGGGTACAGTTGTTTTACATTCAATCAAGAAGACATGATACCCACAACTGAAGAGTGTATTACTTTACTACATTGTGAATGAATCAAAATGTACCAGGTCTACACCAAGTACATCAAAAGTCAGCCTTTCAAGAATGGGCTGGCAAAAGTTGCAGGAGTAGATGAAAAGTGGGCAACTGACCGGATTCAGCACAAAGGTAAAGGAGAAGGAATTGCTTGGACCCATATCAAGCAATTAATGAAGAATCATCCAGATGAATGGAAGGTGATTGACATTTTCGTACTAGGTATCTACGGCTTGGTTATCTTCCCAAAAATTTTGGGATACATCGAGGCGGATGTGGTGGAACTATTCGAACAACTACCTAAGCGAGTGAATTCTGCACCAACAATATTAGCTGAAACTTTTCGTTCACTAAACCATTGCAAAAAGACTGGGTAAGGAATATTTATAGGGTGCACACAACTTCTTCAGGTCTGGATCCATAGTCACTTCTGGAAGACTGACAGGATTTATTGCAGCCGATTCAGCACCACTTACTCTCCTTTGGAGGAATTCCTTACATTAAAGTGGGAAGAAGGCATCCAGAAAGAAAAATGGGTGAAGGTATTCACACACTTTCAAGATAAGGACATTCTCTAGAGAACCCCTTCGTTTACCCATAGTGACATCCTTTATCGATGTGGAGACTCAGGAATCATAATGTTACTTGGATTATGGGGAGGAGTCGGCTATTCTTCGCTTTTAGCACTTCGACAGTATGGGGCACGTCAGTTTGTCCCAACTACACATGGAATATTTGGATCAGAATTCGTATACCATGAGGACAACTACAAGAAGAAGGTCAAAGATGTAGCTGAGTCATGGAAGAAGATATTCCATATGGATGTCGTGGTTGCTAAAGACATGCTTACTCTAAATTATTTAGAATGGTGGAAGCTAAGGAAGAATGACATCATTCTCGTACAAGATCATAAAGATACTCAGGCCATGGAAGAGCATCTTAAACCAGTTCCCTCTGAATTGGAGATAGCAAAGAAAGATTTCGAAGATGAAAAAGAGAAACTAAAATAAAGACTAAGGGAACTCGAGGCTGAAAGATTCCAATGGAAGTTAGATGCCAATACTCAAAAGGATCGAGCAGACAGACTAGAAAAGGAACAGAAGAAAATCTAATTTTAGTTGGAAGACTTGAGAAAAGGATATCAAGAGTAAGTTCAGAACAATTCCAGTCTGAAAAGATCTTTCGAATATTGGAAAGGTGAAGCCAATATCCTAAAAAGGAAGTTTGAAGGATAAGATGAAATTGAGACACTAAAAGAACGGTTAAAGACTACGCAAAGACGTTTGTTAGAAAGCCAACACTAGAACAAAAGATTGAAGACCAAGGTAATTGATATGGAGAGGTCTCTTCAGAAACAACAAGAACATGATGGCAAAACGATAGTTGAATTGGAGGCCATTGTTGACAAGTTCAACAAACAGGTAAGTGAGCTTTAGATAGTTTTATTTGATGGAGGATTTCAATGGCGTTTTCGTTGAGAGAAAGCTCAGCAAAGGGTGAAAGCTAGAGATATGGTTATTCGAGACTTCTTCGAGCAAGTACAAAAAGCGACACATCGCTTGCACGGTTTGGCGAGAGAAGCTGGAATGGTCTGACAAGGTATTTATCCGGTGACAAATGAAAGAAGAAGATTTGTCAACCTATTAGAAGTTGTTTGGGGTCTAGAGGAATTAGTCAAAATGTATCTTTGAGTTGTTTTTAGTCTCTTAGAAATAATATTTTTGTCCCAATAAAGATTATTTATAATAACAGACGCGATTTTGGATCAGTGCCTTGAAAATTTCATGCATCATGCATTTGTATTTACTTTGTATTTTTATTTTTTCTTTATTTCTTTACATTCACATTAACTAGCAAAAAATGTCTCATCAAAATAGGGAACAAACACTGGACATACCACCTCAAGAATTGGACACGCCTCATCCTCATAATACCCGTTCAAAGAAGAATAAAATAGAAGCAAAGATTACTCAACTCGAGGAGAACATGCTGAGGTTACAAAGATAGCTTGAAGAAAAAATAAGTCGTAATAATCAAAATACTCTGGAATCGATCACTAAAAGTCAAGAGTCTTTGGTCGATCAAATCGTCGAAAAGTTATCTGGTTTGAATCAGGCAAGTACTCCTGGGGCAGGGACATCTGAAGGAGTAATTGTACCACATACCCCGCAGGTGGTTATCTCACCAGGAATCTTACCAGAACTTTAAGGGGATTCATCTGCTGCGAAAGCACAAGCCTCGTCTGCTGTAAAAATACAGACTTCTATATCCAATCCTCAAAATAATCCGGATGACTACCATATACCGAATTTTGACGAAGAAGCAAAACAATATAGGAAAATATCAAACAGTTGGAAGACCAGATGAAGACGGTTAAAAGGGACAATGACTATTATGGAATTGATTCTTTGGAATTAAGCCTAGTCCCAGATTTGATTATTCCTCCAAAATTTAAAGTCCCATACATTGAAAAGTTCGATGGGAATAGTTTCTTTTCAGCTCATATTACCATATTTTGTCAAAAGATGACGGGAAACATAGGGAATGTCCAACTCTTGATTCACTGCTTCCATGAGAGTTTGGTCGGCTCAGCTATCAAGTGGTACAATCAGCTCAACCGCTCACACATTCAGACATGGAAAGATCTCGCCAAGTCATTCTTGGAACAGTATAAGCACGTAAATGATATGAGGTCAGATCGTGTTATGCTACAGGGCATAGAAAAGAAGCATAACGAAAGTTTCCGACAGTATGCACAACGATGGAGGTATTTGGTTATGTAAGTTCATCCGCCCTTGGATGAAAAAGAGACAAGAAAACTCTTCTTATATACCTTGAAGGCCCCTTACTTCAGGCATTTGGTTTCCATTGTGTCCAGAAACTTCTCTGATTAGGTTATGGACGGGGAGATGATGGAAACGACCATTAAGCAAGGAAAAATTGAAGGAAGTGAGTCTAGCAAAAGACCTCCTATAAAGAAAATAGAAGGAGAGATCAATAATGTCAACGCTTTCAATACTAACGAAGGTGTTACGGTCTCCAACTCAAAATCAACCATAACTGTACCGTTAGGTACTTCTAAACAAGACTCAAGAGAACCAAGGAAAGAAAGAGAGATGGAACATTTTGATCATATTCCATGACTTATAAAGAACTCTATCAACAGCTCTTTGACACGCACGTGGTGTCACCTTATCCAGTGGAACAGCCCCCATGCCCCAAGTGGTAATATGGAAATGCACATTATGAATATTATGGTGGAGTTCTAGGGCATGCTATCGAGAACTGTCTCACCTTTAAAAGAATCGTTCAACAGATGTGCAACAGGAACCGGATTCATTTTAATAATTCAGACTCTCCAAACGTTGCACAAAACCATCTACCTAACCACCAAGAAAGAAGAATTAATGCAATCATTGAGGAGATGAGCAAGAGGGCCAAAACAAGTGTTTTTGAAGTAAAGTCTCAACTAGCATGGGTATGAAGGTAGATAGTAAAGGCATGATTTCTTGCACCACATTCTGACACACTGGAATGTGAAAATGGTAACAATTGTTATTACTACAATGAAGAAAAACATGATGTGCAATAATGTTTAGAATTTAAAGCTTTGATCTAGATCATGATGGATATGAAGGAGTTGGAGTTCTACGAGGAAGTCAAGGACGCTCTAGAAGGTGATATTTTTATGACTGGAGATTTATCTGAAAGAGGATATGGCGCGGGCCGTCCTTTAGTAATCACCCCTAAAGCAAAACCAACATATAAAGTACCAGCAAATGTGGTGATAGTTGCACCGAGACCTTTTCCTTACAAGGACAACAAACAAGTACCTTGGAAGTATGAATGTCAAGTTAGCACTTTGAAGGAAGATGTCAACGAAGTGGGGAATACTGTTGGGAAGTGTTACTTCCAAAAGTCTAACTTACCCTAGAGACCACTTGAACCATTCAAAGGGGACGTGCTAGTAGTAAATGTGCCAATAAAGGAAGAAGAGGCTGTGAAATTCCTGAAATTTATAAAACACAGTGAGTACAACATCGTGGAACAATTACATAGCCTGCCATCACGTATTTCAATGTTGGGATTGCTACTAAGTTTGGAGGCACACAGAGAGGCACTTCTAAAGGTCTTAAATCAGACATTTGTGCTAAAAGACATACCAGTCAATAAGATGGATCGATTGGTTAACAACATCCAAGTTGATAATCTCATCTCATTTTCTGATGATGAGATTTTGTCAGGAGGAAGAGATTGAGCTAAAGCATTACACATCACCACTCATTGCAAGGGGCATGCCTTACCGAGTGTGTTAATTGACAATGGCTTTGCCCTTAATGTGATGCCTTTAGTTACTCTGAATAGGCTACTAATGGATACTTCCCACATGAGAACATGCTAGAGTGTGGTCATTCGACGGGACAAAGAGAGAAGTGCTCGGTAAAATTGAGGTACCATTAACCATCAGACCTACCACTTATAACATATAGTTCCTGGTGATGGACATTATGTCTTCTTACAACTGCCTTCTGGGAAGGTCGTGGATCCATCAAACTGGGTAGTACCATCAACAATGTACCAGAAAGTCAAGTTTGTCATCGACGGAACTATGATAATCATTAATGCTGAAGAGGATATAGTGACAAGTGTGACTACTAACGCCACGTACATAGGTATAAATAAGGAAGCCTTAGAGTGTTCATTCCACTCTTTGGAATTTGTTAATGCCACATTTGTGGCTAAAGGGGAAAGATTTCCAAACCCAGACTCTCGGAATGTACCAAGATGGAAATCAAGCAAACTTTGGGAAAATGTGAAAAGATAGGAAGAGGTTTAGGGAGTTCTTTACAAGGAAGAGTCAGACATATCTTTTCTATTATCAAGTTAGATCAGTTTGGGCTCGGATTTCAGCCCAGTCATCAATAGAAAAGAAAAGAGATTAAAAATGTCAAGAAAGAAGAAGAGCTAGATTGACCAGGGAATACATTCAAGGGGAGTCTATGTCATTTCCTCCCCTTCACAACACATTCAGGTTCAGTGGTTATGCTTTCGAGGAAGAACCAATGATGGCCTTAACTTATATAGAAGAAACTCTGAAAGACTTGAGCATATATGATGTAACAACGGATAACACTGAAGACGTTGATAGATCTGGAATTCGTCCGTTACCGCAGGGGTTTGTGCTTAACAACTGGATTGCTGAAGAACTACCTCTGGTTTTTAAATCTCTTTCAGAGTAATACTCAGACTTTCCCTATTTGTTCCTTCTTCATTTCTTTCCTTTCGTATTTAATTTTTCTTCATTTCATGCGGGATACTTTTCTCTCGTATATACACATTTCTCTTCTCATTTCCCTTTCAAGTCCTCAGATATCAATGATGTGGACAATGATGATTCTGACCCGGATGTGTAGTTTGAGCAGCTCAGTTGTCTTGGGGAAATTGATGAATGTGACAATGAAGAAGAGTGAAACTTACCTTCTGAATTATTAAGAATGGTAGAGAAAGAAGACAAAAAAATATTACCACATTAAGAGAAAATAAATATTTTGAATTTGGGCACAGAAGAAGAAAATAAAAAAGTTAAAATTGGAACGACACTTTCATCAGAAGCAAGGCAAAGCTTGATAAACTTACTTCAGGAGTATAAAGATGTGTTCACATGGTAGTATCAAGACATGCCTGGGCTAGACATGGATATGGTAGTCCAAAAACTTCCCATCAAGCTAGAATGCAAACCCGTACAACAAAAGCTAAGGCGGATAAGACCTGAAATGCTCCTTAAAATAAAAGAAGAAGGCAATAAATAGTTCGATGATGGCTTTCTTCAAGTAAACAAGTATCTGGAATGGATGGCTAACATAGTGTTGGTGCCAAAGAATAATGGGAAAGTGTGCATGTGCGTCGACTACCAAGACCTCAATAAGGTGAGTCCTAAAGACAACTTTCCCTTTCCGCATATAGATACTCTGGCAGATAACACGGCGAGAAATACTTTCTTCTCATTAATGGATGAATTCTCAAGATACAACCAGATTAAAATGCATCTAGATGACATGGAGAAAACCAAGTTTGTCACAATATGGGGAACATTTTGTTACAAGGTGATGTCCTACGGATTAAAGAATAATGGGGCAACATACCAATGAGCTATGGTGACCTTATTTCATGACATGATGCGTAAGAAAATTGAAGTTTATGTCGATGACATGTCGAGAATCTCAGAAAACTCTTCCAAAGATTGAGAAAGTTCTAGTTGCGATTAAATCCCAACAAGTGTACCTTAAAAGTAACATCTGGAAAGCTGCTTGGCTTCATTGTCAGAAGAAAATGTATTAAGGTCTATCTAAACAAAGTCAAGGCCATTCAGAACTTACCATCCCCACGAACATAGAAAGAAGTTAGAGGTTTTCTGGGTATACTAAACTACATCGCTCGGTTCATATCTCAGTTGACGAACAAATGTGATCCAATTTTACTTCTTCTCCAAAAGAATAATTCTGGAGCATGGGATGAGGACTGTCAGACTACATTCGAGAAAATAAAAGAGTATTTATCTCGCACTTCTTTCTTAATGTCTCCCATCCCGAGCAAACCTCTATTTCTTTATTTATCCATCTTTGAGAATTCGATGGGATGTGTCCTAGGCTAACATGGTGAATCTGGAAGGAAAGAACGAGCCATTTACTATCTAAGCAAGAAGTTTACTGATTGCGAGGCTAGATACCCACTTATTGAAAAAGTTTGTTGCGTTTTAGTTTGGGCTACATGAAGGCTCAAACAATACATGTTGTACCACACCACTTGGTTGATTTCTAAGTTAGATCCGTTAAAATACATGATGAGTGTGCCTGCTCTCTCTAGAAGGTTAGCTCGATGGCAAATGCTATTATCATAATTTGATATTGAATACGTGAGCCAAAGGGCTATAAAGGAAAGTACTTTATCAAACTTCTTAGCAAGCAGAACTTCTGAAAATTACGAGCCACTGGACTTTGATTTCCTAGATGAAGACTTGATGGTCATATCTCTAAAAGAAGCAAGTACTTCCACATGTGATTACTGGAAAATACTTTTCGATGATGCATCAAATGCATTAGGACACGACATCGGAGCTATTTTGGTTTCACCCAAAGGAAATCATTACCCGTTCACTAGCATATTGAACTTTGATTGCACTAACAACATGATAGAGTATGAAGCTTGTGTTTTAGGGATTCGAGCTGTTATTGGACAGAATATAAAGACTTTGTGGGTATATGGAGATTCTGCCTTAGTGATCTATCAAACTACGAGGAGAGTGGGAGACAAAATATGCTAAGCTGATGGAATACAGAAAGCTTATATTGGATATACTCGAAAAGTTTGATGAAGTCACTTTCCACTATGTACCTAGAGAAGAAAATCAAATGGTCGATGCCTTAGCTACTTTGGTAGCATCATTCAAAGCTGGCGGGGAACCGAATATGATGCCAATTGACATGTAATCATATGAGTACCCGACTCATTGTTATCAATATAAAAGACACCAAACCTTGATACCACGACATTCTATAATACATTAAAAATCAAAGCTATCCAGAAGAAGCCACCGAAACTGACAAAAGAACAATCAGAAGGATGGCGACAATATATGTTCTTAACAGGAAAGGCTTATACAAGAAAAGCCATGATCAAGTCTTGTTAAGATGTGTAGATGCAGAAGAAACAAAGATGATATTAGAGAAAGTACATGACGAAGTTTTTGGAACTCATGCAAACGGACATATGATAGCAAGACAAGTTATGAGATGTGGATACTTCTGGTCCAAATTGGAGAGTGACTACATCAACTATGCTAGAAGATGTAATAAGTGCCAAATCTATAGGGATAAAATAAATATTCCGCCTCGCCCTCTTCACGTGATGACGGTACCGTGAGCCTTTTCTATGTGGGGCATGGATGTCATTGGACAAATTTATCCAAAAGATTCAAACGGTCATCGGTTCATTCTTGTGGCAATTGACTATTTTACCAAATGGGTGGAAGCTGCACCATATTCCAGTGTCACTCAATCCACTATTTGCATGTTCTTGAAAAAGGAGATCATATGTCGGTATGGTTTACCAGAAAGAATCATTACTGAGAATGCAACAAACTTGAACAACAAGATGATGGACATTGCTTGTGAACAATTTAACATAAAGCATCACAACTCCACTGCTTATCGACCAAAGATGAATGGAGCGGTATAAGATGCAAATAAAATATCAAGAAAATAGTAGAGAAAGCGACTGAGACATACAAGGATTGGCACGAGAAATCGTCTTTTGCCTTGTTTGCTTACCGAACTTCGGTACGAACTTTTAAACTAGGGCAACCCCATTTTCATTAGCATATAGAATGGAGGCAGTATTTCCCATTAAAGTGGAGATCCCATCACTCCGAGTTTTATCAGAATTTAAACTGGATGATGCAGAATGGGTGCAAACTCGATATGATCAACTAAACCAAATAGAAGAAAAGAGGTTGAAAGCCATTCACCATGGTCAACTCTACCAAAAACGAATAATCCGAGCACACAACAAAAAGGTGCGCCCAAGGGTATTCCATGAAGGAAATCTTGTACTAAAAAAGATATGGCCAATTCAAAATGACTTCATAGGAAAGTGGATGCCAAATTGGGAAGGGGCTTATGTCGTAAAAAAAACCTTCTCCGGAGGAGCACTGATCTTGACTGAAATGGACGGGCCGGAACTATCTAATTTTGTAAACTCTGATGCAGTCAAGAGATATTTCACTTAAGGTGAAAACTCGGAAGGGCGCCCTAAGTTGAAGTTCTTTAAAAAAAACGTTTAGGGTGAAAACCCGAAAGGGCGCTCTAAATTGAAAAATAAAAACAAGAACAAAAATAAGGTGGGTTCAAGATGAAAACCCATAAAGGGCATCTTGAAACCAATGGAGGATCCAAGTTGAAAACCCGAAAGGGAAACTTGGGTAAAGATCTAGAATTCACGCATGGGAAGGTCTCGGATCAAGACAATAAAACATCGCGGCATCCAAGTCTACAGGAAATTTAATAATTTGGGAGGAACTATGCATTCTTCCAAACATTGTCACATCTTCGAAGTCCCCTTGACAAAAGCTGCACTCAAAAGTCATTTAACGGTGCACTAGTTCAAAAGCGTCTGCATTATCGAGATCTAGAGCATTTACTTGTACTCATGTATATCTTGACTTTTCATAATGTTTGCCATGTATTCTTTTTCAGAAATAAATATGGTCATTTCTCGAAATGAAAATTAATTTTTTAAGCATCTTAATTGAATTTAAATAAGAATAACTTATTCACTCCTGGGAAAGATCATTGTGTATTACTGCACAAAGATTTCCTGAAAATACAGGTGTTCGGAAGCTAACAAAGGTTCTTGCACCATACTCGAAAGAATGACTTGAATGCTAGTTCATTGAGAAATAAAAGGGCATTGATTAAATCAAGACTATAAGTAAAGCTTCTTTTCTACAAGTTCCCGAGTGTATATCAGATCAAAACCCGTTGAAGATCAGAGGATCCAAAATCAAGAATCATACATTTGAGATTGGCAAGAATCAGAATTGACAACAAGAGATTGAGATCTCTCTCTAAATCCTAAAATAACATATGTTGCATATGCATTTTAGGCATACCTAAGAACATTGAATCCATAGAATCACATATATGCATAATTTTGTAGATTTTTTATTAGAGTCAATTTCAACTTAGCAATGGAGGATATTGAACTCGAGAAGCACTCAAGATTAAGGACAATACAGTCTATCCAAATTGGATTTCAACTTCATGACGAAGGATTTTTGGCTCAGAAAATATATTCAATTTGGACTCAACTTCACGACGAATGAGCCACCCACGATTTCAACTTCATGACGAAGAATATCGTGCCCCATAGATCGAGTTAACTTCACAATGAAGGAGTCATCTACAACAATGAGGAACTATCTCAACTAAGGTCCTCTAGCCAAATTCCAACTTCACGGCAAAGGGTATTGGCCTTGAAAGGACTTTCCGCCTACTCCAGACATCGAGCTAGATTTCAACTTTGCAGCGAAGGATATCATGCTCAACTGACTTAACTTTAAGACGAAGGGGTCAATCACGATTTCAACTTCATGACGAAAGATATCATGTTCAAAGACATCTCAAGATCAACTCAACTTTACGACGAATGAGTCACCCGTAATATTACTCCACAACAGGAAACCATCTCCTATTTTTAAGTCGAATTTCAACTCCGCGACCGAAGATATTCGATTAAAGAGTCGACTACAACATTGGGTCAGATTTCAAACTCAGAGATCGACAATACTCACAGGAACATGTTTGCTTTCAAAGTACAATTGTACCGAGAGAAAATTTGTGTCTTTTTGTCTTTGCCATATTTTCTTTACACAATAATGGGCAAAGAGGGGTAGCTGTAGACACTCATTTTCGTCCAAGGCTTATTTAGTATATATAATAATAGTATAGTTTTTGAAAATATTTTTGAAAAACATATAATATATAGTTATTAAAAAATCGGTTTTTAAAATATATATAATATGGTTTTGAAAACACGTTTTTGAAAACATATAATATATAGTTTTGAAAACATATATAATATATAGTTTTTTTAAAAATTGGTTTTGGAAAACATATAATATATAGTTTTGAAAACACATTTTTGAAAACATATAATATATAGTTTTTAAATATTTTTGAAAACGTATATATAATATAGTTTTTAAAAGAGTATTTTTAAAAACATATAATATATAGTTTTTTAAAAAATATTTTTGAAAAAATATAGTATATAGTTTTTAAAATGGTTTTTCAAAATATAATGTTAGTTATATAGTTTTTAAAATAAATATAGTACTTTCTATGACTTCTACTTTATACATGTTTCTGTCATTGAAATGTATGAAGGCTTAGAACTAGGGTATCGGAGTAGTGTTGCCTTGGTTTAAGAATTAACTCATTTGAATTTATTCCTTCTCGTAGCTTGCTATTATTGACTTTTGTGTATCATCTCTATTCATGTTTCCTCTTTTTAAATTTAGCTGGGTCTTACATTTTCAGTCTATATGCAGAGATTTCTATGTAGGGAATTATTTGCAGGGAATTATTTACAGGGATTACTCCCCATTACAGACGCACATATCAAGACTGCATATTGTTGAAAACATTTTTGATATTTTGATATAACAAATTAAGTTAAATGAATTTTAAGATTTTACAAATGATTTTACAAATTTATATTCGATTCAATTAATCGAATATCAAATTTTTACTCCAAGTTTTTCAAGATAAATTTTAATCCTTACTAAATGTGTAAAATTGTGATTTGTACTTAAACTATTTTTGAAACAATTTTCACAAAGTATTTTGAACCAAAAACAAGCCTTAAATCAATTATTCAAAGGCATGCACCGATGCATCAGTCCATGCATCGATGCATCGATGAATTAATTGAAACATCGATGCACTCTGAATATTTTCAAAACATCGAATGCATTTGATGCATCGATGCACAAGCCATGCATCGATGCACCAGGCTATTTTTCAAACATTGAATGCATTTCATGCATCGATGCACACTTGGTGCACCGATGCATCAAGTGTTCCAACGGTCAAAATATTTGAATTTTACACGAATGCACCGATGCATCCTTGATCATGCATCGATGCATGAGACGCTCCACCCAGAAAATTAATTGTTTTCACACAATAACGGCTCTATTGACTCCACTAATTATCACCAACGTTCAGAATTGATTCAAGGGGTATTTAAACAAGTTCTGAAGCCATTGATCAATAACAAGAAACATCAAGCAACTAGAATCAAGAGAGAATCAAAGAGAAAGCATCAAACCTCAAGTTTGAGCATTTCAAGCCTATTTTTCATCCAATATTCATTTGCTTTCAAGAACACTTTTGTACTCAATTGTATTTATCTTTGAGTGTTCTTTTCTTTATTCTAGAATTGTGCAAACATCTTACCTTGTGAGGTTTTCTTGTAAGTTTGCAAATTTGTAATCTTCTCTTTGGGAAAAAGAGTGTTCTCAAGAGTTGGGGTATACTCTTGAGGGATTTTGTAAGGTTATCTCTTTGGCCTCAAAAGAAAGAACAAATTAGTGAATTTGTTGGAAAATCCTTAGTTTGGATAGCTAAGGTAGTGGACGAAGACTTTTTTTGAGAAAGTCGAACCACTATAAATCGTTGTGCAATTACTTTCAATTTTCTGCAAAAGCTTCCACGAAATTTCTAATTACCAATTCACCCCCCTCTTGGCCGATTCCGTCGATCGATTAACTCAACAATTGGTATCAGAGCCTCACTCATTTGAAGGTTTAATCACCTCTTGAGTCGATTCAGGAAGAGTTACATCGATTACCAAGTCATCAATGGCCTCCACTTCAAATTGCGACTCCGGTCTTGATTCGATGCCCGTCAACAAGCCTCCTTTCTTCAATGGAGCTAATTACGCCTATTGGAAGAATAGAATGATGTACTTCATTCAAGCAAGTGACATGGGAGCATGGAATGTCGTAGAAGAAGGATACATCAAGCCTATCACTCATCCAAGGTTGTGGAGTGAAGGAGAGACAAGAATGTTCCAGCTCAACTCCAAAGCCATCCATATTATTTTTTGAGCTCTTGGACCAGATGAATACGGAAGAGTTTCATCGTGTACAACTGCCAAAGAAATATGGGACAAGCTTCAAGTCACACATGAAGGTACATATGAGGTAAAGAAATCAAAAATTAGTATTCTAACGCATAGCTATGAAAATTTCAGGATGAAACCAAATGAAGACATCAAAGCTATGACGGATAGATTTTCAACGATTGTCAATGGTCTCAAATCATATGGAGAGATCATCTCAAATGAAAAGCTTGTGAGGAAGTTAGTCTACTCCCTCTCAAAATCATGGCAATCAAAGAAGACGGCAATCATCGAGTCTAAGGACCTATCGTCCTTAACTCTTGAAGAACTTATCGGTTCACTCCTCACTCATGAGATGATGCTTGAAGATGAGGTGGACCTTGATAAAGTTGAAGAGACACCAAAGGAAAAGGAGAAGAAGAAAAACATTGGAGTTGCTCTCAAATCCACAAAAGATGAGAGCGATTCTAATAGTGATGATGATGACGAGGAAATGGCATTGTTTGCCAAATGGTTCAGAAAAATGATGAGACCTTACCGAGGAAGAAAATTCAAACGAAACGAAGACCTCAAAAATGAACCAAAGGAGAAGGACCCAATCATTTGCTACGAATGCAAAAAGACAGGGCATGTTAAATATGATTGCCCACAATTAAAGAAAAATGGTCAATCAAAGAATAAGCACAAGGCTCATGTGGCTACATGGAGCGATGAAGAAAGTTCCGATGAAGAGGAACAAGAAGTAGCAAACTTGTGCTTGATGACATTCGGGGAAGATTCTAAGGTAACATCTAACTCATCCGATTTTGATGATTTATCTTATGATGAGTTATTTGAGGAATACAATGGGTTGGCTTCGGATTATGAGAAACTGTTTTTAAAATATAAAAATGATGTTTCAAAATTGAAAAATGAAAACAAACTCATATCCAAAACCAACAATAATCTTGAAAGTAAAATCAAAGATTTGCAAATCAAACTAGAAGAATTTGAAAAGAAAAATTTAGATTTGAAAAATTTACTTTCAAATATCAATGATGATCATCAAAAGAAAATTGATGATCTTAAAACTTCTTTTGATAAAGTTGGAACAAAACATTTTGAAAAAGGTGGAAATTCAAAATCCAACTTTGTTAGAAAAAGTTTTAGAAACTACAATCATAGAGGTCCCCAAAGAACCTCTAATGGAAAAATCGTTAGAAGTATGTGGGTTCCTAAAGAACTCATTACTACTAAAGATAAAAATATCCTACACAAATGGATACCTAAGGGGACTAGGATTTTGGAAACTAATGAATATGGACCCAAAAGAATTTGGGTACCAAAAATCAAAAGTTAATCTATGTTTGTAGGGAAAGGAGCATTGCTACAAGGCACGGGAAACAAATTCAAATTCATGGTACCTTGATAGTGGATGCTCAAGACATATGACCGGAGACAAAAGCCGGTTCATTGAGCTTAACGCTAAAAATGGAGGAGAAGTGACTTTTGGAGACAATTCAAAAGGTCATATTGAAGGTATTGGTACTATAGGTAATACCTCTTCCATACAAATTAAAAATGTTTTGTATGTGAATGGATTAAAGAATAATCTTTTGAGTATTAGTCAATTGTGTGATAAAGGATTCAATGTCTTATTTGAAATTAATGGTTGTAAAGTCATTGACATTGCATCTAATCGGATTATGCTTGTTGGTCATAGAATAGGAAACATTTACATGGTGCATTTAGATTCTATTGATATGACTAATTTATGCCTAGTTGCTAAGGATGAGCATGATAGTTGGTTATGGCATAGGAGATTAAGTCATGCTAGTATGAGTGTTCTGCAACGGTTAATTCAAGGAGACTTAGTAAGAGGGTTGCCTAAGCTTAAATTTGATAATGATAAAATCTGTGATGCTTGTGCTAAAGGAAAACAAAAACGAGTTTCTTTTAAATCTATTAATGATGTATCAACTAGTAGAGTATTACAATTGATCCATTTAGATCTTTTTGGGCCAACTAGAACTACTAGCTTGGGTGGAAAACAATATGCATTTGTCTTGGTAGATGACTATTCTAGATATACTTGGGTTCTATTCTTAAGTACTAAAGATGAAGCATTAGAACATTTCATCACATTTTCAAAAATAATCCAAAATGAAAAAGGTTACTCTATAACTAGTGTTAGGAGTGATCATGGAACTGAATTTGAAAATCTTGGATTTATTGAGTTTTGTAATTCTAATGGTATTAGCCATAATTTTTCAGGACCTAGAACCCCTCAACAAAATGGAGTTGTTGAGAGGAAAAATCGAACTTTAGAAGAAATGGCTAGAACCATGCTTTGTGAAAATAATTTGCCAAAATATTTTTGGGCGGAAGCCACAAATACCACTTGTTATGTTATAAATCGAGTAATGATTAGGCCAATTTTAAAGAAAACTCCATATGAAATTTTCAAAAATAAAAAGCCTAACATTAGTTATTTTCATCCTTTTGGATGTAAATGTTTTGTTTTAAACAACGGTAAAGAAAACCTTGGCAAATTTGATGCTAAAAGTGATGAAAGAATTTTTCTGGGCTATTCCTTAAATTCTAAAGCCTATCGTGTATTTAATAAAAGAACTTTAGTTGTAGAAGAGTCTATACATGTTGTTTTCGATGATAATCCCCTTCCGAGGAAGGATTCTTGTGTGAATGATGATGTAGGTGTTATAAATACAAATGACGTTAGACATGAAGTTGGAGAACCATCATCAAAGGAAGAAACGAAAAATGAGGAAACTCATGATCCTCTTGAGAATCCAACCATTGAAGAAAGTGAAGTATCTTATCCAAGAGAGTACAATTATGTCAAGGATGGTGAAATTATAGGTGATCCATCAAAAGGGGTAACAACTCGATCTTCTCTTAGAAATATTTGTAATTATGTTGCATTTATCTCATGCATAGAGCCTAAGAATATTAAAGAAGCATTAAATGATGAACATTGGATTATGGCTATGCAAGAAGAGTTAAATCAATTTGAGAGAAGTAAAGTATGGACATTAGTTGAAAGGCCTAGTAATAAATCTACTGTAGGTACTAGATGGGTATTTAGGAATAAGCTTGATGAGAGTGGTAATATAGTGAGAAACAAGGCTAGACTTGTTGCTCAAGGGTATACTCAAGAAGAGGGCATAGACTATGATGAAACATATGCTCCCGTAGATAGGATGGAAGCAATTAGAATGTTATTAGCATTTGCATGTTTTCATGAATTTAAATTATATCAAATGGATGTTAAAAGTGCATTTTTAAATGGTTTTATAAAAGAAGAAGTGTATGTGGAACAACCTCCAGGTTTTGAAGATTCAAAATTTCCAGATCATGTTCTTAAATTGACAAAAGCTCTTTATGGTTTAAAACAAGCTCCTAGAGCTTGGTATGAAAGATTGTCAAATTTTTAATTGAAAAAGGTTTTTCAAAAGGAAAGGTTGACACTACATTGTTTTTAAAGCATAAAGGTAAAGATTTATTAGTAGTTCAAATTTATGTTGATGATATAATATTTGGTTCTACTAATGATGTTCTTTGCCAAGAATTTTCTAAGCTAATGCAAAGTGAGTTTGAGATGAGCATGATGGGGGAGCTCTCATTTTTCTTGGGACTCCAAATCAAGCAAAGAAAAGATGGCATCTTCATTAATCAAGCTAAGTACGTCAAAGATATGCTCAAGAAGTTTGGACTGGAAAATGGGAAACCTCATGACACTCCAATGAGCTCTTCAACAAAGCTTGACTTAGATGAAGGAGGTAAATGTGTAGATGTTAAATTATATAGGTCAATGATTGGCTCTTTTCTTTATCTAACTGCAAGTAGATCGGACATTATGTTTAGTGTTTGCTTATGTGCTAGATTTCAATCATGTCCTAAGGAATCACATTTACTAGCTGTTAAGAGAATCTTTAGATACCTTAAGGACACTCCTAGTTTAGGACTTTGGTATCCTAGAGACTCTAGCTTTAGCTTGCATGCCTTTTCTGATGCGGATTATGGAGGATGCAAATTAGATAGGAAAAGCACCTCCGGTACTTGTCAATTCCTTGGAAATATGCTGATTTCTTGGTTTTCAAAGAAGCAAAATTGTGTTGCATTATCTACCACTGAAGCGGAATACATTTCAGCCGGTAGTTGTTGTGCACAAGTTTTATGGATGAAACAACAACTCTTTGATTAAGGAATTGAAGTGGGTACCATTCCTATCAAGTGTGACAATACTAGTGCTATTTGTCTCACTAAAAATCCCATCCAACACTCTAGAACTAAGCATATTGAAATAAGACATCACTTCATTAGAGACCATGTCACTAAGGAAGATGTAGTTCTAGAATATGTTGATACTTTGCATCAATTAGCAGATATCTTTACAAAACCCTTAGACAAGGAAAGATTTTGGACACTTAGGAGAGAATTAGGTTTAACTGACCTATCTTCACTTAGTGTTTAAAATAATTTTAGCACTTTTAAGAATAAATGAAAAATGCTTATAAATAATAATTTTTGATTGCATTCTTGCTATTAGTTAGGGGGAGTTTGTGATTCTTAGTGAAAAATAATTTTATGTTCAAATAAAGTTTAAAGATTAATTTGTTTGATTGAACATAATTAATTTTTGATATATGAGTTGCCATTACCATTAAAGCCAAATTATTTAGCATTTTAAGTGTTTAAAATGGATTTTTGACATTTTTGTGCTTCATGCACCGATGCATTTAACAATGCATCGATGCATCCTTGAATATGCATCGAAGCATAAGACCATGCACCGATGCATCCGTCGGGTTTTAGGTTTTAAAGGCTTCATCTTCTTTATTTTTCAAAACCTAAACTCTAAACTTCTCACGGCCGTTCGTCCCCTTCTCACCCTAAATCTCCATTTTGCTCAAAACCTTCGGGAAATCATCGGATTCTTCAAGATTTTTATCCTACAAACCTGCTACACTCATTAAATCGCGCAAAACATCTCTTCATTCCCCTCAATCCGAATTTTTCAAGGTATTTTCACAAAAACTCTATTTCATTAAATTTTTGAACTTAGGACTAGTTTAGATTAGTTCTAGTTTGAAATAATTATCGGGCATTGGCTATATGATGATTCTAAACTAGTTTCTACAACGAATTTCATCAAAAACGCATAATTTTTCAAAATTATTTGGAAATTTCGAATTAAAAAAAATTATTATTATTATTTCGAAAGTTAATGATACTTTTGATTCAATTATGTTAGTTTCATGAAAACTATGCGTATTATGATATTAATTTTAAATATTTTTTCAAAACTTTGCCCATTAGGACTTTGTTAAAGAACCTTGAATTATTGAGGACTCATTTGAGTTTTGGGATTAATTGTTGTGCATACATGTGTTTTAAAATTGCAGGTGATATTCTTTTTCAAATTTCCCTTACCATGTCAAATCCTAAACGCCCTAGGTCATCCTCTAGTCGGTCTCACCAAAACCGTCCTCCCGTTCCTCAACATCCTAGTCCCGTTCCTCCTCAACCTAATCCTGATCCTCAAGCTCCTAATGGCTTATTGAGTGTTTGTTTCAATATGCCAGAGCGTCGTAGAAACGAACTTTATAATAGATACATTGAGTCTTTCCAATCCTATCGAATTCGGGAAGAACGTATTCCCTCGCTTCAAGCCATGAACAAAATTGAATTTGAATACCTCCCGACTCTTAGAAGGTGGAAGTTTGATAAACTCTTTTCTCTTCAACCCATCATTTTTCATCAACTTGTCCGTATTTTTTATTCAAATGCGGTATGCATTCAAAATGAAACCCAATATGGAACCATCGGTATTAGATCCTACCTTTTAGGACAATACATTGTGGTTGATTCTGCAACCATTGCTACTCATTTCGGATTAGATGATAATGGTGCTTTTGATGAAAAAGAGAATGTGAATTATCCCTATATCCCTCATGCGAGTGTCAGTTCTCTTCGAACTCATCACGACCGTTTTCTTCACTTCATTATTTCTTGGTGGTTTAGACCATCGGCTGGTCGTTACTCCACTCTTCGTAATAGGGGTTTGTGGTGGATGTACTGCATTAAAAATAAAATCAAAATAAATCTTCCACAAATTATATTCAGCCAATTAGTAGACATCGTTAATATTGTCCCTTCCAAACATGTTGAAACCTTAGCCTACGGTTGTCTACTTAGTAACTTGTTTATCAAACTTGGTTTAAACATTTCTCTCGACACTCCTATCCCTCTCCAAAATCAAATCAACCTCACATCTTTGAAGAAAGCAGATTGGATTCAGGATGAGCGAACCGGTCTTTGGGTCTTTCGACCCAATAAGCCAACTCCGGGAGCTAGTTCTTCTAGAGCTACTCCTAGTTCTTCTCGTACTCCTCCTCCTCCTCCAGCTCCTGACGATGATGATGATCCAGAGCTTCAAAGGCTTATGAGAGATATTGACGAGGAAGTACCAGCTCGGCAAGATGATCAAACGCCACCTTATTTTCGATCTTTTCTAGAGTCGTTTGATCTACGTTTTGCCTCCATTGAGTCTACGATTTTTGAGTTTCAGAGGGAGATGCGTGATCGTATGGATGCTCTGACTCTTGAAGTTCGAGCTCATTATCCTCCTCCCCCCGATCCTCCGATGGAGTAGACTTGCTTGTCATGTTTTCTTGTTTTTAAAACATGGATTATTAAACTTTTTGATTTGGATGTTTATATTTGTTTGGATATTTGGATGCTTGGATGCTTGGATGTTTGAACTTAAGTTTATATATATTTGGTTTGAATTTTATTCATTTTTCATCATTAGATATATGACCAATTATGCCATTTCACATTTTATTATGAATATTGTTTGTGAAAACTAATGGCTAATCTCTCTTTTGATTGTGATCTTAGCAGCTTATTATTAATAAATCAATTGGCTAATGTTTTTCAAAATTCTTGTTTAAAACGTTTTTATAGAGTCTTTTTGATTTAACAAAAAGGGGGAGAAATTTTAAGATGTGCTATAGTAAGGGGGAGTAAGTTTTTCAAAATCGATTTCAAAAATAATTTCTTAAACAAATCTTAAAATTACTTAAATGTTTTGTTATATCAAAAAGGGGGAGATTGTTGAAAACATTTTTGATATTTCGATATAACAAATTAAGTTAAATGAATTTTAAGATTTTACAAATGATTTTACAAATTTATATTTGATTCAATTAACCGAATATCAAATTTTTACTCCAAGTTTTTCAAGATAAATTTTAATCCTTACTAAATGTGTAAAATTGTGATTTGTATTTAAACTATTTTTGAAACAATTTTCACAAAGTATTTTGAACCAAAAACAAGCCTTAAATCAATTATTCAAAGGCATGCACCGATGCATCAGTCCATGCATCGATGCATCGATGAATTAATTGAAACATCGAATGCATTCCATGCACTGATGCATTCTCCATGCATCGATGCACTCTGAATATTTTCAAAACATCGAATGCATTTGATGCATCGATGCACAAGCCATGCATCGATGCACCAGGCTATTTTTCAAACATCGAATGCATTTCATGCATCGATGCACACTTGGTGCACCGATGCATCAAGTGTTCCAACGGTCAAAATATTTGAATTTTACACGAATGCACCGATGCATCCTTGATCATGCATCGATGCATGAGACGCTCCACCCAGAAAATTAATTGTTTTCACACAATAACGGCTCTATTGACTCCACTAATTATCACCAACGTTCAGAATTGATTCAAGGGGTATTTAAACAAGTTCTGAAGCCATTGATCAATAACAAGAAACATCAAGCAACTAGAATCAAGTGAGAATCAAAGAGAAAGCATCAAACCTCAAGTTTGATCATTTCAAGCCTATTTTTCATCCAATATTCATTTGCTTTCAAGAACACTTTTGTACTCAATTGTATTTATCTTTGAGTGTTCTTTTCTTTGTTCTAGAATTGTGCAAACATCTTACCTTGTGAGGTTTTCTTATAAGTTTGCAAATTTGTAATCTTCTCTTTGGGAAAAAGAGTGTTCTCAAGAGTTGGGGTATACTCTTGAGGGATTTTGTAAGGTTATCTCTTTGGCCTCAAAATAAAGAACAAATTAGTGAATTTGTTGGAAAATCCTTAGTGTGGATAGCTAAGGTAGTGGACGTAGACTTTGTTTGAGAAAGTCAAATCACTGTAAATCGCTGTGCAATTACTTTCAATTTTCTGCAAAAGCTTCCACGAAATTTTTAATTGCCAATTCACCCCCTCTTGGCCGATTCCGTCGATCGATTAACTCAACACATATGAAGACTGTTCATCTATGTATTTATTTATTTATTTATACACGCATTTGCATCTTATCTTTATTTTTAATTTTCTAACTGCCGGAGGTCTTCCACAGAAGCTGCTCTCAACCTGGCGTTGGGGTCAACCTACTACCCTACCTTCCCCTTACCCCATTGTATATGGGAATCAGGGTTTTGTTGTTGTTGTTGTTGTATTTAATATATTATATTATATTGTTATTAATATTATTGTTCATTTTTTAGGGTCCAATAAGTCCAAAAATCCAAAGCTCAAGTCCAAAAGTGAAGCACAACCGAGCCTGCAAGCCTGACCCAACAAGCAGATCTAATGGGAAGCCCAACCACAAGCCCGCCTGACCTAGTAGGCAAGTTGCCAAGCTATGGAAGTCCAATAGGTTAGGGTTTCAACATTTATCAAAGGCGTTGCAAGCATGACAACCGTTGGATCGGATCAATTGATCCAATGACCCACAACAAATCAGGAGACCCAGCGGTCATCGGTCAATAACACGTGGAGGACAACCGGCCAAGATTTTCGGGGCAGAGCAAATTGAAGCACGATTTTAAAATCAAAACAAAATTGGGAAAATAGTTTCCCCATATCCCCGCCCAACATGAATGGTGGCAGGCCCGAGTAAAACGGAGACGAGGGAAACGTCCCCCATTATGATCGGAAATAGCCCTTCCCCATCAGGGGCTATATAAATACACCAAGAGAAACTAAACATAGGACATGATATAGCAACACAGAAACATAAGCAAGAGAAACCAAATGGAAAACGTCGAAGAATCAAGAATCCCAAGCATCAAAGTAGTAAGAAACAAAGCATAAAGCCAAAAAAAAACATTCGGTGTACTACCAAGAAAATCATAAAAACCAAGTTTGAGCCTCGATTTTTTCTACAGAACTGCCGGAGCCCGAAGAGTCGCCGATTTAAAGGTAAAAAATGAAACTTTAAATCTAGATCTACATCTACATCTACATCGATTGGGGCCTTTTTGGGGGTAATCGGGCTTTGGTCCCATACTCACGGGGTTGAGAGGAACATTTTGATTAAGTTTGATTTTTTTCGGCCACCAAAGGCGGTGGCCAGAGCGGCGATCTAGGCTGGGTGTCTCGTCGGGAAGTCGTCGATATTCGTCCGACTAAAGGAGAGATGAAAGAATATTTGGGGGGTTTAATATTTGAGAGGAATAGTGAAAATGAATTTTTTTCTGATTTTTTGGCTATTTTATAAGGGGGATCTTGGTGTAATTAGTAAATACTTAAATTATTTCCACAGTCCCCGTAGGTTTGATGTGTAATTCGTTTTGATCACCTATTGTAATTTTGCCCTTAGATTTTGAATTAATTCAATTTAATCCCTATTTATATTTTTATATTTATGCAATTTAACCCCCTAACCATTTTAATATTTCTTGCAGCTCATTTTTTTGCATCAATTTGAAAAAAATAACATTTTCTTTATTTTTATTTTTCTATTATTTCTCTTGAAATTTAACATTTATACATTTTTTTTTTTTTTATTTTTCTTTTAAATTTTAATATTTTCTTCATCTTATTTTATTTTATTTTTCTCTTTTAACCTTTTTATTTTTATCTGATTTTTATTTTCTTAATTTAAATTTTTCTCTATCTCTTTGATGTATTTAATATTTATCTTTCAATCTAACATTTTTGACTTTTTCTTAGGGGCAATTTTAATCGATCAATGATAAGCAATTTGGATCGAATTTTTAATTTAAGTTTTAATTTTCACAATTAAGACAATCGTGAAATTAAATTGGTACCAAAAAGGCAGTACAAGGGTGCTAATCATTCCTTGACTGTAACTGACTCCCGAATCCAACATATTTCTGGTAAAAAACAGATCATGTAAGATGATAAATTAAGATGTCCGATCAACCTAATTTAAAAAAATGATCGGTTGTGGCTCTAACATGTTTTATTTAAGTCGAAGGCCCGATTTCAAGCCCACCCGAAGGACAATTACGACAATTCTCATATCACAAAATAGGAAAAGTCTATCACACGCAACGAGTATTGATGGGCACCATTAACGATGATCATCATTAATTTAATTTATAAAAGTTTATAATTCTAAATGATTCAACATATAATTATAAATTAGTTAAAAGTTTAAAGGTAAATTATTTAAAATAAACGGTATATCAATGACACCTAACTATTGCCCCTTTTCATTTTGACTATCATTTTTGAAAATTTGTCAATCAGATCACTCAACTATTTAAATGCATTAAATTAAGCCACTTGCCATTAATATTTAACAGATAAGTTGATATGACGGTTAAAATATTTGATATAATTACACATTTGATCAGTGATACTTATATATTTAATCAGTTTGATCCTAATTTTAAATTTTAAATTTATTTTTTAATTTCAAATTTAAAATAAATCTAAAAATATTAAAACCAAAAAAAGGTAGATCAAGACCTAAGTTACCTCATTTTAAAACTAAGAGAAATCTAAGAAACAAATTATATCCAAAAATGAAAATTATGATCTAATTGACCTGATTTAAAAATAAAGTTAAAAGAGGCCTAAAAAGTCCAAAAACATTTAGAGAATCGTGACCCCTTCCATATTACACATAATACTCCCTTTAATTCCCTAACGTTTATAAATGTTATTTTTAGTTAAAAACCTGTAATCTGTATATTACAAGAAATTTTTGAACATGGACACTAAAAAGGTTAAATATATAACTACCTAATAAATATAAAATTTCTTAGAATAATACCTATTAAAAAAACAATTTAAAACCCATCTATTTTTACTCTATGTCGCCCTCTGGTTGGTGAGAAAAATATATTAAATTAAAAATAAATTAAAATAAGTTTAATCGTCCAATCAGATGGTGACATATATCATTACACTTGGCGCCAGTGACACATGACACCATTTGATTTGAGGGTTAAATTTATTTTAATTTATTAAAATTAGGACCAAAATGATAGAATATATAAAGTAACGGTGACCAAATATGTAATTATACCAAATATTTTAACTGTCATATCAACTAATCTGTTAAATAATAACGACAAGTAGTTTAATTGAACGTATTTAAATAGTTGAGTGATCTGATTGATAAAATTTCAAAAATGATAGTCAAAATGAAAAGGGGCAATAGTTAGGTGGTCATTGGTATAGTTTACCCTTTATTTTAAATAATTTACTTTTTTAATTTTTAACTAATTTATAATTATATGTTGACCTCTTTAGAATTTTAAATTTTATAAATTAAATTAATAATACTTATCGTTAATTGTTCTTATCAGTACTCATCGAGCGTTGTAGAATTTTCCCACACAAAATAAATGTACAAAGTGTTTATATAACTCTCATACAATCTAACAAAGATAGCTGTCTATAACTGCTTATCTGTAACTAATCATTAACAACCTACAAACAAATTACAAACAGACTAGCTACATATTATTTCAACACTCCCTCTCAAGTTGACAATTAAAAACGTTTTTAATTCCTAACTTGCCCATCAGATAATTATGTTGTTGTGTTCTAACGCTTTTATAAAGATATCTGCAATCTGATTTGTTGTAACCATTCACTCTGTTTGTATCAGCTTTGACTGCAACTTCTATCGGATAAAATCACAATCGATTTCAATATACTTAGTTTTCTCATGGAAAACAAAATTAGCTACTATTTGAATAGCTGACTTACTATCACTAAAAATCCCAACTGGGGTCAGTCTTCATTCTCAATTCTTTCAGCAAACCAGTTAACCAAAAGATTTTTACCACTGTCATTGTCATGCTCCTATATTCAGCTTCTGTTGAAGAACGTGCTATGGTACTTTGTTTCTTGGATTTCCAAGAAGTCAAGGACTTGCCCAACTTAATGTTGAAACCTGTGACTGATCTTCTTGACATCACACAGGGAGCCCACTCTGAGTCGCATAAAGCAACCGTATTTGTCTCTCGTTCTGCTGCACATAATAAACCTTGACCATGATTCCGTTTGACATATCTCACCACTCTCAAAGCTGCCTCCAAATGAGAAGTTTTAGGCTCCTCCATGAATTGACTTAAATGTTGAACAACAAAGGTATTTTCTGGCCTGGTGTTGAGTCAAATACAACAATCTCCCTATCAACCTTTAATAAACTAACTTATCTTTCAAAGTGAGACTTATCCTCCAAAGCCAAGTCACTGGATTCTTGTTGTAACCCTTGATTAAAATCCACAGTTATAAGCTTTAAATTCTGCTGTGAAGGTGTTAGAGCTGGTTTTGCACCTCCTAATCCGGCATCTTCAATAAGTTCCATTGCATAATTTCTTTGATTTATCAAAATTCTCTCAAAACCAAAAAAAAATTTCAAACTTCCCAAATCCTTCATCTTGAAGTTTTTATGCAAAATCTCCAACTCAGTAACTGACTCTTAACTATTTCCAGTTATAAACAAGCCATCCACATAAATCAACATCACAGCCAGTTTATCACCCCTTCTTTTGGTAAACATTGAATAGTCAAATCTGCTATGTTGAAAACCAGCAGAAGTCGAAGCTTGTTTCAGGCCATATATGAACTTCTGCAGCCTGCAAACTGGACCCTCCCCTGGCTGCTGAATCGATTAATGGGGCGGCTATCATTTCGTGCTTTCAACACAACATCCTGTTGTTGGGACAGAGAACGAGCATCTTTGCCATTTGAAACTGCCAAGACTAGTAAAAAAGTATTTTTTTTTAATTGCAAATTTGTATTTGAATTTTATTTATACTTTTTAATAAATTAGATTAAATTTGAGAATAAATCGAATAAGGAAGAATGTACAACAATATTTTTGTATCATTCAATTGATTATTATTTCCTTAGAGTTTGTCTAAAAACCCTGGTTTTTAAGATGATTCTAATATCAGTAAATCTCGATAACAAATGGGCTAGTTGATTACACCAACAGATGTCCAGTAGCCACTACAAATCGTCACAAGAGAGGCAATATGTTGAGAAAAGTAAAAAGAACAGCTTTTGCCCCAAAATCAACGAAGAAACCAATCGAAAAGGTCTATTAAAATTCAAATTGATCAAATTCACTCTATATAACACAGTTTATCTTCAGTGACGGGATTCATGCCCATTCACTAGATATTTGCAGAAGTTCATGCTCACCATCTAAGATCAATGCTGATCCTGATGCGTTCAGTGTATGTACTTCAATATGTAGATTTATAAGCCTTTGTTACCGATGACATCGCAATAATCTCATTTCAGGGTGTTCTCGATGTCGATCACGAAACGATACTTAACATCCCTCTTTACCAGCCTTTCAAGAGCTTCATTGGCATATTGGATTGGTATTACCTCTATCTGTGGGTAAATTTTTTGAGCAGCACAGAAGTCTATCATTTCTTGAATCATTTTTGTTCCCCCTGTCATGCTTCCTGCCAACATTTTCATACCTGCCAGCCCAAATGGTGAATTCAATCAACTTAGATTTACAATTGACCAAATGAGAACAATAAATTCAACACATAATATCAAAAATACTGTTCTATACCCAGATTAAGACTTGCAGGGCTGAATTTGACTTCACTTGGGAACCCGACAAGGGCATAAACACCAGCAGTCTTCAAAAGTGACAGGTAGGGATCAAATGGATGATTACCAGATGCAGTGTCGACTATAAAGTCCAATGATTTTGATAGGTCCTGCACCAAAATCACAAGCTCCTGTAAGGTCAATAATTATGAATTATTATAAAGGGTTAGGATTCACTTACACAGTGTAAACTTTTTTTTCACATTTTTAGAATCATTGGATGAGTGAAAATAGACAACCTCAAAAATGTATAAAACTTCTATGTAGGTCGATCCTCTCCCTATTATAATATTAGCTTCTAAGATATTGACTCCTTAATAAGTACCTTCATTTGCTCCTGGTCAGAAGAGACAACAAATTTGTCTGCACCAAGCAGTCTCAGAGCCTCCTCTTTCTTAGATATGCTGGTGCTAAGAACTGTTACATTCAACCCAAACGCCTTACCGAACTTAACTGCCATGTGACCAAGACCACCAAGCCCGATCACTCCTAAAGATTTTCCAGGTTGGTTCATGTTATGGCGCATCATTGGTGTATAAACAGTGATTCCAGCACAAAGCAGAGGTGCTGCTGAAGCCAAAGCATAGTTGTTTGGTATTTTGAAGCAGTACCTGTTGATTCAACAACAAAGGTAACAATTTTATCATTCATAGACTTTTTCCATGGCTGTGGAACATTAAAATTGCAGAAAATGAGTAAATTAACTCTAGAAAATATACAATATAAAATTGTTATACACTATTAAATCCAGCATTTTGTTATAGTCTCTTTTACTTGGGAATTATTAGATGATTAAATTCAAGTTTCAACTTTATATCTTGTAACGGTGCAACAGCTATAAATCAAACAGTTGCTTGTAAATTAAGTATTTTTACTCCTGATGATCTGTACCTATAACATCTCCAAATTAAAGTGCAGTTATTGGAAGAAGTATCCTGAAAAGCTAACCTAATAACACCTAGAAAACTTATATAGCAAAGCAACAAATATAAGCTCAAATCATAACAAAAGAAAGAAAACCCCATTTGAATCATAGTTTTAGGCAGTGGGATCACATAAAACTGTTGGGAGGATATCTTATCACAGATCTAACTTGTAAGAAACAGCTTCATGCAATGAAAACTCATGAAGTTAAAATTCAGCTTAGAATTTATTAGTAAATATATAATAGCCTCCAAAACAAGAATTGGAGAAACATAGTTATGAATCATGAAATGCTTACCTTTCATGGACAACAATAAAGCTAGAATATCCACCTTTTGTGACCGTTCCATCCACATCAATACCATTAAACGTGGGAACCTTCGGTTTTTCACAATGAACTTCGAAGCCAACATTACAATACTCACAATCTCTGCATGAGTTTACATAAGTTCCCACTCCAACGTGATCACCGACCTTGAAGCGTTGAACATTGGAACCGATCTCCTTCACAATACCAGCAATCTCATGCCTGAAATGGAAACAATTATAAAAACCATATCAGCTTAAGATCAAATCTAGAAAAGCAATGATAATTCACAATTTTAAAAAAGAAAGAAAAAAATATCATACCCTGGCACCACAGGATACTTTGAATCTCCAAGCATATTCCTCGACCAAATAACATCAGCGTAGCAGATTCCACAGTGAGTAATTTTAATGGAGACATCGTCACTTCCGAGAGGCCTGAATACATTAGTTATAGGACAAAGTCAACAAAAGACATTGAAAATTACTGCCTCAAACAAACATCAGTCAGGCCGAGAAGAACACGTATTTGGTATAAGGTTTAGTAGTTTCTAATAGTCAAACGAATGAATGGTGCTACAAGAAAGATTCCTTGTATTATTCTGTTCTGTGAAATCGGCAATAACTTAAAAATAGGTCAATCGGGAGGTAAAAAGAAAGAACGAGTCCGACGCACCTGCGACTGAATTTGTATGGTGATAAAACTCCAGATGGATCTGTGGCGGCCCACGCGAGGCAGTCCTCGGTGTTGGTCTGAGAATCCATTGGTCAACTAAACCACAACAGAACAAATACAAGCTCAGTTTTATCAATGAAACGAAAGAGAGAAGGCAAAAAAATAAGGGAAAATTCTTGTGTTAATTCGTTCTACAGCGGAATCCGAAATCCAGATTCCAGGTCGCAGCATACATCCATCTATCAATCATTTTTTATAATGAGATTGAAAAAATAAAACTAAAGCTTAGTGTTGGATTCAACACTGTGACAAGTGAACTACTAATGGATGGTTCAAGTAAAAGAAGAAGAAGCTTACCGTTTGCTTAGAATAATCTGGAGTGTACAAAGTCAAATCCAAGTTTGAAACAAAAGGCCTTCACAGTTGTATATGAAACTTTTTTGTTTGCTTTTTGTATTCTCCAAAACGGTACTACCCTAGTTAACATTTGACAGGCTCACGTGGTGGTTAGTGGCTAACGCATACATTACTCTCATCCAACAAAAATAATTAGGGAAAATATAGAAACGGTCACCCAACTATAGATTGTTGTTTTTAAATCCCTAGACTATTAAAAGTTATTTAATGATCCTTCGACTATTGGACATTGCTTTTCCCTCAACTATTATAAGTTACAAAATGCTCAGCTGACTATTCATATGTTTCAAACTCGTACTTTTTCGTTAAAAATTGATGACAATCTTGGTTGAACATTAATATGTTGACTGAGATATGATAATCGTTTGAGATTTTGGGATCAGACTTAACTATATCACAGTCAGCAAGATAACATCTAGCTCAGGAAATCGTCAAATTTTAACATAAAAAGATGAGTTTAGAACATATAAATAGTTGGGTGATCATTTTGTAACTTTTAATAGTAGAGTAACTTAACCAAGCAATGTCCTATAATCAATGGACCATTTCATAACTTCATAAGACTCAATAAATAGTGCCCTATACTCGAAGGATCACTTATGTACTTTACCCATAGATAAATGGCATTTATACTTTTTATTTAGAGAAAATAACCTCAGTGACCAAAAATCTCATATAATATACGATTTTAACCAACTTTTTCCGGATTTGCCAAAATGACCAACAAAATCGCAATGCGATCGCTAATTCGCAACGCGATCTCCATTATCGCAAATTCACGTTGCATTTTCGCAATGCGATAGTTGAAAATCGCGTTGCGATGGTCTACAGTATCGTTGCGATTTTCCCAATTCGCAATGCGAATAAGTAAATCGCAACGCGAATTGGGAAAATCGCAATGCGAATAAGTAAATCGCAACGCGAATTGGGAAAATCACAATGTGATACTGACTATCGCAATGTGATAATAAAAAATCGCAACGAGATACTTACTTTCGCAACGCGATACTGACTTTCGCAACGCGATAATACATAATCGCAATGCGATTTTCAAAGCGCCATTAGTATCCTGACCAAGTATTTTATTTTTAAATTCCAAACACGAATATTAATATATTGGAACACTGAACTGTCCACAGTATATCCCGTAATCGCAACTCATAACCTAAAACCTAAAATCACAACTCAGTCCCATCTCCATCTCTCACTCTCTCACCCATCTCCGACGAAATCCGTCCCCATCTCCGGCGAAATCCGTCTATCTCCATCTCTCAGAGCCACCCTCACAATCAGAAATGGAAAATCAACCAAATCAACCAACGAGGGTTAGTTTTTTTAATTATTTTCTTTTTGAAATTTTTGCATTATTATTAGGTTTTTCATATTGAAATTGATGATAAGTTTACTGGTAATTTCAATAATAGATTAACCATTTCACTTAGATTGCTTATTAAATCAACCGAGAATCGTAACGCGAAATGCAAATCGCAACGCGATTTTAGTTTCGCGTTGCGATTCTCTCGTTGCGATAGTCGAATTCGCGTTGCGATTTTCATTTTCGTGTTGCGATTTTCATTTTCAGAAACTATTCTTCTTCTGCAAATTGAAACTTGAATGAATTGCATTACTTCAACCAAAAAACAAAGACAAATACGAAATTCACAGTGTTGCATATTTAAGTTTGAAGAATAAACTACTACTATTTATGTTTATTATTGTTTTTGGTATATCTTCACAGTGTAGTTTTTGGTATATCTAATTTAGTATGTTTATTGTTTTTGTAGAACTTTTATTCGGCTCAATTGACCTTGAGAAATAAAGTCAGCCTGGCCAAAACAATTGCGTCGAAGCTTTCACCTGCACAAAGAAAAATGTTTGAGGATACATGCTTCGGGCCATGGCTGAAAGTACAACATCCCGGTGGAGATGCGATGTTGACACACCTGTTTCTTCAAACCATGACTAGCGATCTACCAGAGACTATACAACGTCGTGATGAAGAGATATGGTTTGATTTTCCACCGGCGTATACGTGTTTTGGGCGGGAGGAGTTTTGCTTAATCACCGGTCTACGCTTCGGACACGATGATGTAGGTCGGTACACTAGACACATTACCCGCCCATCATGGCTATCCCGGGTTTTTCCTGAGCTGGATCGGCCGAGTCTACACGTAGAAGACCTGACAAGATTTTTGAATAATAAAGATGGTTTTACTCGGATGGATGACGTCGACGTTGTCCGAGTATGCCTTCTAATTCTTTTGCATGCCGGCTTTTTAGGCAGAGAGGCCAGACAACCTATTCCAAATGATCTAATCAAATTGGTAGAAGACCTAAATGCGTGGAACCTGTTTCCGTGGGGCTCGTATTTATGGAAAGCTACATGGAATAAGTTATCGTCTGCCTTGGATGATCGAAAACGTTTGCATGGCGATGGTTCCAAATACACTTTGACAGGCTTTATTTGGGCCTTTAAGGTAAGAATTTTTATATGATGTTTCCAAAATTATAAGTAATTATTTAACAATTACTAATGTTTGTTATTATATTGTTTGTAGATTTGGATATTTGAGGCCTTTCCCGCCATGAAGACATATGCAATAAAAACTTCAAATGATATTCCCAAGGCTATTTCCTGGAAGAGGAAACGGACCTTGCAATGGGAAGATTTACTACGGTATACGACAATAAATAATGTAAGTTAACATAAATACTACCATATGTTTATAAACAAGTTATTACTAGTACACGTTTAACTTTGTTTGAGCTTTTATATTGTTAGGAGGCCAACACTCCTCTACAGAGGCTGACACCCACGGAAGCTGAGCTTGCCACTGATTGGTGGCAAGTTAGTAAGCGTTTTTTTTATGGAACGGTTGATGAGCAGCCTCCACTTCGGGAGCCATCACCTCGCCCAGAGCTATCACCTCACCCAGAGCCATCATCTGATCGACCCGGCTATACACCTCCACAACGACAGCCATCACCTATTCTGTCACATCATCGAGCCTCTTCTCCACCATCACCGCAAGATAGGCGACCGGCAAAGATGCCACGACGTTTATCTCCCTGTTCTCCACCTCCACCTCAACGGGATGAGTTAGGGGAGTTACGTGATGAGGTCAATGCCTTGCGTGAGGAGGTCGGTACTTTACGCAAAGACGATGGTGCATGGCGTGTTGAGGTGTCTACATTACGCGGTGAGGTAGCCGCTCTACGTGAGATGGTAGCATCGTTGCAGAATGAGGTTCATACTCTACGCAACGAGGTAAGTTTAAGATTTTTCATACTCGTAATTCATTCGGTTGCTGCCAATACTGCTAAACTGTTTTTGTTAGTATTTGTTTTTGGTTTTGTTTTTGTCTTTTGGTTGAAGTAATGCAATCCATTCAAGTTTCAATTTGCAGAAGAAGAATAGTTTACTTTCGCAACACGAAAATGACTATCGTAATGCGGAAATGGCTATCGCAATGCGAAATGAAAATCGCAACGACAAAATCGCAACGCGAAATGAAATCGCAACGACAAAATCGCAACGCGAAATGAAATCGCAACGACAAAATCACAACGCGAAATGAAAATCGCAATGCGATTTGTGTTTCGCGTTGCGATTTTGTCGTTGCGATTTCATTTCGCGTTGCGATTTTGTCGTTGCGATTTTCATTTCGCATTGCGATAGCCATTTCCGCGTTGCGATAGTCATTTCGCGTTGCGATTTTAAGTTTCGTGTTGCGAAAGTAAACTATTCTTCTTCTGGAATGTTTATATATGTTGTCCTTTTAAATGTTTATATAAGTGCTTACTTCTGGAATGTTATCTGAGCATTTTGTGAACTATGATAGAATAATGATTTGGGTGAATACAATGCTAGTTTGAAACATATTTGTCTTTGTTTAATATCATGTCTGTTTATTTACTGATTTATGTATTAATTTTTTTTAGCGGCCCGATAAGGTGGATGCTTTACGTCGGGTTTTCCTTGCACGACGGAGTTCACGCATCAGACGGCGTGGACGTGCTATTACGTCTCCGTTCACCCCAATGGTGCGAAGACTCCGCAAGAAGAAGCCCGACTCACCGGTCATCCCTCAAGAGTCCCCTCCAATCGTTCAAGAGGCCCCTATTCTCCCTCAAGATTCCCCCCCCACCGTTCAAGAGGCCACTGTCATCGTTGAAGAGGTCCCTCCCACCATTCCAGAGCCCGATTCACATGGGGTAATATATTGAAGTATTGAGAAACCCCCACCGGTTCTAGACATGATGGATGAGAGTTGGCTCTCGTATGAGTTACCGACTAGTACCCTTCCGGTATCTGAAGTGGAGAGGAGACAACTACCGGAAACAATTGTGGATAATACCCTTTGGGCTAAGACCGCAGTTGATTTTTATCTACATGAGCGGAGCCAAGGGTGTTACACTGACATCAGCAAACTCAACGATGAAATGTTTTTGTTGCTTGATCGGTCTTGGTGGGGTGTGCTATTAGGGGTTGAAGACAGTGGCTATTTGGATAGGGAGGTAAGTCTTATATTTTTCTTATATATGATTTTGATTAATTTGTTTAAAAATTAATGTAATTCACTAATATATGTATTTTTTTGTAAAACAACATATCGATGCGTGGGTGTCACGTCTACTAATAATAAGGAAGCTTAGGAAAAATAAAAAAATTCGCTATATACAATAATGCCGACGGCTTTTCACGCAGTTCACGTGAAGAATCAACGAGATGAATCATTTTTGTTGGGCATTGGACAAGCAAAACTTTATCCTGCATGGTGGGAGGTCGATAAGGTTAGTGTTTATTTTTTAAATTTTTTAAAGGTGTTCATAAATAAGTGCGCAAATAAATGAACTATTACTTATGATCGCAGGTGTTTATCCCTGTTTTGGAACGTCGTCACTGGCTTCTCGTCCAACTTCAGCTCTCATCCCTAAAGATAATAGTGTATGACAGCATGATCAATTGCATATCACTGTCTGATTTGAGAGATATTTTCAAGGGATGGAGCTCTCATTTGGCTAAATTCTTGGATGGGATTAAGTATTGGAGTCATTCTGGACACAAGAAGCCAAAGAAGTTCAATGTCACAGTTGTCAGAGACGAGACCGCGCCACAGCAATCGCCGGGAGCCAGAGGGGATTGTGGTCCTCTCGTATGCCTTTGCTTGGTGCGTTTGACGACGGGAAGCACAGAGTTTTTACCTCCCACCGATAGAGATAGAGCTGCAATAGGCTTGTGGTTTCGGCATTATATGGCTAGAGCAATATATTCGAGACGCTGCCTACCTGCATCCGCGTTATGAAAGTGTCCATTGTTAATTGGTAAGTCAAATGCAAGTTTTGTTAACATATATACTCCTTTTGGTTTGAAAATGTTTGGTTAAGTACCTAGAATTCAATAATTTAATGTTTGTAGGTTTTAGATGTGTAGGAAGTCTTGTTTGAGCAAATGTTTGGTTTCTGCAGGTTAATCCTTAAGTGAGCTGCGTGAAATGGATGTACGGGGTCACAAAGTTGTTGATTCAGTGATTCAATAATTGATGAAGAAATAAGAATTATTATTATTTTTTGATTGTTTAATTGATTTGTAAAAGATGATTTGTAAATGTTGATTTGTTTAATTGATGTGTACATAATTTGTGTTGAAATGTAATAGTTGATTTGTTGATTTTCAATCTGCTTTATGTTGAAGGAAAAACAGACTATCGCAACGCGAAATGGCTATCGCAACGAGAAAATCGCAATGCGAAATGAAAATCGCAATGCGAAATGAAAATCGCAATGCGAAATGAAAATCGCAATGCGAAATGAAAATCGCAACGAGAAAATCGCAATGCGATTTTCATTTCGCATTGCGATTTTCTCGTTGCGATAGCCATTTCGCATTGCGATAGTCATTTTCGCGTTGCGATAGTCAAATGAATGTCTAATAAGTGATAACAACTGAACAGATCATAGCAATGTTCAAACTCAAGTTACTAATACATGCCTAACTGAAAATGTTAA
Source organism: Hibiscus syriacus (assembly GCF_006381635.1). Lineage (NCBI taxonomy): Eukaryota > Viridiplantae > Streptophyta > Magnoliopsida > Malvales > Malvaceae > Hibiscus > Hibiscus syriacus. Next base: position 349,660 of record NW_024062636.1, read on the forward strand.
AAGTGCACACATAAAATACACATAATGCAAGTTTTGTTAACATATATACTCCTTTTGGTTTGAAAATGTTTGGTTAAGTACCTAGAATTCAATAATTGTTAAAAGTTTATGCATGTTAATCCTCGTTGCCTTTTTCATTTCGCATTGCGATTCTATCGTTGCGATTTGCATTTCGCATTGCGATGGTCAAATGATTGCCTTTCGCAACGCGATTCTGACTTTCGCAACGAGATAATACAGAATCGCAATGCGAGTTTCAAAGTTCGCAACAGGTTTTAGTTTCGCAAGCCAAATTTTTTGTGTATATATATACGCAGCAGCAACAACTCATAACCTAAATCCCTAAATCACAACTCATTCCATCTCCATCTATCACTCTCTCCGGCGACATCCGTTCCAATATCCAACGACATCCTTCCTTATCCGGCAACAGGTCTTAGTTTCGCATCTCGTTTGTTTAGTTACAACCATGAAATCATCTAATGTTGATCATGTTTGGATAGATTTGTGTTTTGGAGGGTCATGGGAGAATGTTCATGGTGTTTTACAATATATGCCTTTACCCATGAATCTTCAACTAAAACTGTCATTAAAGAAGTTAACTTATAAAACCCTAATGTTACGTGTTTCAAAGAAATTGAATTTAGAGCCCCTAAGTGGATTTAGGCTATCTTATCAGAGAAATGGTAAAGTTTATTTGTTAGCCGACAATGAAGATGTTGAACGATTCATTGCTTACATTAATGTTTCAAGTGATGATGTTACATTGTATGTTGTTGAACCTATAAGTAGTATTGTTGGGTCAGTAGCGGGTAGTAATCAACTAAGTGGGTCTCAAAACCCACAGCCTTTCTCTAATCCAAATCCAAATCAACTTTCAGCACCAAATTCCGGTTTTCGTATTGACCAATTAGACGATGATGAGCCAAGAGAAAAATTGTGAGTACTAGTCAGTATTCGAAATTTGATCTTGGTCAATACCCGGACTTTGATATTGGTCAATACACGGATTTTGATGATGTTTCAGAAGAAGAAACAGACCCTGCGTGTAATGATTTTGATATTGGTCAATACCCGAATTTTGATGATGAAACACCCGTTGCCGAGGAAGATGTTGTTGATGATAATGAGGAGGAAGTTACGACTGTGAATGAACATGTTGAACATCCATTCTGTAATTCATATAATCCTGAAGAAGAAAAAGAAGAAGAAAAAGTCCCCGAAGAAAAGAAAATGCCACGGGAGTATAACTGGAATATGCCAGAATTACTTCAGTTACCGGAAGAAGAGTTGGCAAAGAAAGCAGTTGATTGTTACACAAAAGTTATTCGTATCAAGAAAGATGATTGTTTTGATACAAAGGAAGACTTGAAGATAGCTTTGTATACGAAATGTGTGGAAGATGGCTATCAACTAAAAGTTAACAAATCAAGCAAAGATCGTTTCGAAACAAGGTGTACGATTGACAAAAACTGTACGTGGCGTATGATTGCAAAGAGGATAAAAGATTGCGCAATGTTTCAAGTTAGGACTTTTATTGATAAACATACATGTTCAAGAACCCAAGTTTTTCCTTACCATAGACAGGCAAACAGAAAGGTGTTGGGTGGTTTTCTGGCTGAGTTAATGTTTTTGAATGGCAGGGTATATCGGGGACATGAAATTATGACTGACATGAATGCTCGATTCAAGATTAGTATATCATATTCTCAAGCTTGGAGAGCCAAATGTTATGCCTTGGAATTGTTGAGGGGGTCGCCAGAAGCATCGTTTGCCCAACTGCCGGCTTATTGTCACAATTTAAAGCTGAAAACTCCTGGGTCGGTAACTCATATCAAAACAGATAGAGATGGACGCTTTGAGTTGATGTTTATCGCCATTGGTGCTGTGGTTAGTAAATCAATATAATTCTGTTAACTCATTTCTGTTAGTTACATGCATTTCACATTTAAATGATTATATTTCTTATGTATATTATTTTGTAGATTCGTTCGTTTATTACTTGCATGCGCCCAGTTATTATAGTTGACGGAGCACATTTGAAAGGTTGATACCTTGGAGTAAACTTATTAGCAGTAGCCATGGATGCTAACAATGGGATATTGCCAATAGCTTATGGGGTTGGCAAATCTGAAACCTCTGATTCATGGACATGGTTTATGGGGCATCTTAGGGATTGCATAGGTCCTATTAGCAATCTGACAATCATATCCGATAAGGCAAACTCAATTGACAACGCTGTTAGAAGGTGTTTCCCAGATGCTTTTCATGGACTTTGTGGTGTTCATTTGTATAGAAATCTAAAATCAAGGTCTGCTGGTATAAAAAAGCACAAATGGACATACTGGAAGGCTGTAAAGGCTTATCGGGAAGTGGATTTCAATAAGCATATAAACTGTTTAAGACGTGTTTTGCCTCAGTGTGCTCAAACACTAGAAGATGTCGGGTTTGAAAGATGGTCAAGAGTACATCAACTTGGAGCAAGATATGGTTTCATGACGTCTAATAGTGCAGAATCAATTAACGCTCTAAGTCGTCATTCCCGGAAATTACCCATTACTATGTTAATGGAGTTTTTTCGAGCCTCTATTCAACAGTGGTACTACAAGAAAAGAAACCATGCAGGTATTATTTCTTTGAATTCGTAACTTATCATATATTTTACTAAGTATTATTTATTTAAATTTACAGGAACATTGGAACATCGTGTTACACCATGGACTGAAAAAAAGATAACGAAACGTGTTGTGAAGTCAACGTCATGGAGAGTTGAACCATGTTCAAACACTTTGTTTGAAGTACTGGATAATAACTTAAATGGGCTTGTCGATCTAAATGCAAGGACGTGTAGTTGTATGAAATGGCAAACATCTGGTTCCATGTGGCCATGTTATAAAAGTTGCTCTTCATCTAAACCAAGATGATTCAAGCACATACGCTATGGATTGCTACACTACAGAAGTATATCGACAGACTTATGCCGAGATTGTCAACCCTATTTCACATCCTTCTGAGTGGGACATACCAGATGGCTTACAAACAGTTTTGCCACTAGCCATGGACAGAAGGCTACCTGGCCGACCAAAAAGTCACGATCGTATACCGTCTAAGGGTGAAGAGAAGAAGAGATCAACATGTAGTCGGTGCAAGGAAAGTGGTCATACAAGGCTGACATGTGGATCACCAGTGCCATCACAATCATCTTTTCCTCTACCAAAATATGGATCATCATCAAAATCCAAAGCTCATATGGTGTCAAGAAAAAGGCAATCAAAATCGCAATCATCTTTAAAATCCCAATCACAACTGGCTTCACCTTTTGGGACTGTTAACTTAGGTGATTTTTAAATGCAAACGTTGTATTATGTAGATTTTATGTGTGAACTTTTAACATTTTCAGTTAGGCATGTATTAGTAACTTGAGTTTGAAAATTGCTATGATCTGTTCCAGTTGTTATCACTTAATAGGCAATCATCTTAATGTCTATCGCAACGCGGAAATTACTATCGCAATGCGAAATGAAAATCGCAACGAGAGAATCGCAATGCGAAATGAAAATTGCAACGCTAATTTCGCAATGCGAAATGAAAATCGCAACGAGGGAATCGCAATGCGAAATGAAAATCGCAACGCGAATTCGAGTTTCGCGTTGCGATTTTCATTTTCGCGTTGCGATTCTCTCATTTCGATTTTCATTTCGCATTGCGATAGTACTTTTTGCCTTCAACATAATGCAGATTGAAATCAACAAAATCAACCATTACATTTCAATCAATTAAACAAGCACAAATAAGAATTATGTTAACATAAATTAAACAAATCAACTTTTACAAATCACCTTTTACAAATCAATTAAACAATCAAAAAATAAGCAATAATTATTAGAGAAAATAACACTTCTACTATTGAATCAACTTTTGCAGCCATACATCATTTTCACGCAGCTCACTTCTGAGATTAACCTGCATAAACCAAACATTTGCTCAAACAACACTTTCTACACATCTAAAACCTACAAACAGCAAATTATTGAATTCTAGGTACTTAACCAAACATTTTCAAACCGTAAGCCTATAAACATACCAATTGTTTATGGACATTTTTATAACGCGAATGCTGGTAGGCAGCGTCTCGTATATATCGATCTAGCCATATAATGTCGAAACCATAAGCCTACTGCAGCTCTATCTATATCGGTGGGAGGTAGATACTTTATACTTCCTGTGATCAAACGGTCCAACGCCAAGCATACGAGAGGACCACAATCCCCTCTAGGTCATTTCGTTTGTTGTGGTGCGGTCTCGTCTCTGCTAACTGTAATATTGAGCTTCTTTGGCTTCTTGTTTCCAGAACGAGTCCAATAATTTATCGCATCCAAGTATTTAGCCAAATAAGAGCTCCATCCCTTAATAATATCTCTTAAATCAGCCAATGATATGTAATTTATCATGCTGTCATATACTATTGCCTTAAGGGATGGGATCTGAAGCTCGACGAGAAGCCAATGGTTACGTTCCAAAACAGGGATAAACACCTGCAATCATAAGTAATAATTCATTCATTTGCGCACTTATTTATGAATACCTTTAAACTCAATCTAAAATAAACACTAACCTTATCGACCTCCCACCATGCAGGATAAAGTTTAGCTTGTCCATTGCCCAACGCAAATGATTCATCTCGTTGATTCTTCAAGTGAACGGCGTTAAAAGACGTCGGCATAATTGTATACCGTGTATTTCTTTTATTTTCCTTAAGTTTCCTAATTATTAGAAGACGTGACACCCACGCATCGATATGCTGTTTTACAAAAAAAGACATATATTAGTAACTTACATAAATTTACAAAAAAAAATAATCAAATGAAAATATAAGACTTACCCCTCTATCGAAATAGCCATTGTCTTCGACCCCTAATAATACGCCCCACCAAGACCGATCAAGAAACAAATAGATATCATCATTGAGCTTGCATATGTCAGTGAAACACCCCTGGCTTCGCTCATGTAGATAAAAATCAACTGCGGTCTTAGCCCAAAGGGTGTTATCCAGAATTGTGTCCGGTAGTTGTTTCCTCTCCTCTTCAGATACCAGTATGGTACTGGCCGGTAACTCATACGAGAGCCAACTTGAATCCATCATGTCCGGCACGTCAGAGGGTTTCTCAAGAATCCTACATATGACGCCATGTGAATCGGGCTCTTGAATGGTGGGAGGGACCTCTTCAACGATGACAGTGGCCTCTTGAACGGTGGGAGGGGACTCTCGAGGAATGATAGGGGCCTCTTCAACGATAGGAGTGGACTCTTGAGGGATGATAGGCGAGTCGGGCTTCTTCTTGCGGTGTCTTCACACTATTGGGGTATACGGAGACTTAATAGCACGTGCACGCCGTCTGATGCGTGAACTCTGTCGTGCAAGAAAAACCCGACGTAAAGCATCCACCTTATCGGTCCGCTAAATAAAAATACAAATATCAGTAAATAAACAGACATGATATTTAAACAGTGAAAACAAAGATAAATATATTTCAAACTTTCAACCAAAAGACAAAACAAAGACAAATACTAACTTCACAGTGTTAAAGTAAAAAGTTTAGCAGTTTTGGCAGCAACCGAATAAATTTACTAAGCAATCTAAGTGAAATGGTTAATTTAAGTGAAATTACGAGTAAATTTATCATCAAGTTAAATATGGAAAATCTTAAACTTACCTCGTTGCGTAGAGTATGAACCTCATTCTGCAACGATACTACCATCTCACGTAGAGCGGCAACCTCACCACGTAAAGTAGACACCTCCACACGCCATGCACCATCGTTATCAAGTAAAGTACCGATCTCCTCACGCAAGGCATTGACCTCATCACGTAACTCCCTTGACTCATCCCGTGGAAGTGGAGAATAGGGAGATAGAAGTCGTGGCATCTTTGCCGGTCGCCTATCATGAGGTGATGGTGGAGAAGAGGCTCGATGATATGACGGTATAGGTGATGGCTCTCGTTGTAGAGGTGTATAGTCGGGTCGATCAGGTGATGGCTCTAGGTGAGGTGATGGCTCTCGAAGTGGAGGAAGTGGAGGCTGCTCATCATTCGTGCCATCAAGAAAACGCTGACTAGCTTGCCACCAATCAGTGGCAAGCTCAGCCTCCGTGGGTGTCAGTCTCAAATGGAATGTTGGCCTCCTAAAAATATAAAAACTCAAACAAAGTTAAACGTCTAATATTAATAACTTGTTTATATATGATAGTATTTGTGTTAACTTACATTATTTATTGTCGCATATGGTATTAAGTCTTCCCAATCCAACAGACGTTTCCTCTTCCAGGAAATAGCCCTGGGAATATCATTTGAAGTTTTTATTGTATATGTCTTCATGGCGGGAAAGGCCTCGAATATCCAAATCTACAAACAATATAATAACAAACATTAGTAATTGTTAAATAATTAATTATAATTTTGAAAACATTATATAGAAATTCTTACCTTAAAGGCCCAAACAAAGCCTGACAAAGTGTATTTCGACCCATCGCCCCGCAAACTTTTGCGGTCATCAAAGGCAGACGACAACTTAGTCCAGGTAGCTTTCCATATATACGAACCCCACGGAAACAGATTCCATGCATTTAGGTCCTCTACCAATAATATTAGCTCCTGAGGAATAGGTTGTCTGGCCTCTCTGCCTAAAAAGCCGGCATACAAAAGTAGTAGAAGGCATACTCGGACAACATCGACGTCATTCATCCGAGTAAAACCATCTTTCTTATTAAACAATTTCTTCATGCCGTCGACGTGTAAGTTCGGCTTCTCTATTGACTCATCAGGAAAAACCCTGGATAACCATGATGGGCGGGTGATATGACAAGTGTACCGGCCTACATCATCGTGTCCGAATCGTAGACCAGTGATTAAGCAGAACTCCTTCCGCCCAAAACAAGTATACGCCGGTGGAAAATGAAACCATATCTCTTCCTCACCACGTTGTATACTGTCGGGTAGATCGCTAGTCATGGTCTGAAGCCACAAATGGGTCAAACTAGCATCTCCACCCGGATGCTGTACTCTCAGCCATGGCCCGAAGCAGGTTTCTTCAAACAATTTTCTTTGTGCAGGTGAAAGCTTCGAAGCAATTGTAGTGGCTAGGCTAACTTTATTCCTTAATGTCAATGAAGCCGAAAAAAATTTCTACAAAAAAACAATAAACATACCAAGTTAGATATACCAAAAATTACACTGTCAAGATATACCAAAAACAAAACAATAAACATAAATAGTAGTTTATTCTTGAAACTAAAATTTGAAACACTGTTTTTGTCTTTTGGTTGAAATGAAAATCGAAACGAGATAATGAGAATCGCAACGCGGAAATGACTATCGCGACCAGACAATCGCAACGCGAAATGAAAATCGCAACCGCGAAATAAAAATCGCAACGCGAAATGAAAATCGCAACGCGAAATAAAAATCGCAATGCGATTTTTGTTTCGCATTGCGTTTTTTATTTCGCGTTGCGATTATCTCGTTGCGATAGTTATTTCCGCGTTGCGATTTTCATTCTCGAAACTATTCTTCTTCTGCATTAATTCAACCAAAAGACAAAGCAAAGACAAATACTAACTTCACAGGCTAAACAGTTTAGCAGTATTGGCAGCAATCGAATGAATTTAATAAGAAATCTAAGTGAAATGGTTAATCTATTATTGAAATTACCAGTAAACTTATCATCAATCTCAATATGAAAAACCTAAAATAATGCAAAAATTTCAAAATAAAAAATAAAAAAACTAACCCTCGGATGTTGATTTTCCATTTCTGAATGATTGTGAGGGATTTTTGACTGTGAATGGTTGTGAGGGATTTCGCCGGCGATGGGGACGGAAATCTTCGGAGATGGAGACGGATTTCGCCGTAGAGAGTGAGAGATGGAGATGGGACTGAGTGTTGTGTTTTTGGGTTTGAGGTTATGAGTTGCGATTACTGTGGACGGTTCAGTTTCCGATTTATTAAGAAAAAATTCGTGTTTGGAATTTGAAAAAAAATACGCGTTAATACGAATGGCGCTATGTAAATCGGGTTGCGAAAGTCAGTATCTCGTTGCGATTTTGTATTATCGCATTGCGATAGTAAGTATCGCATTGCGATAGTCAGTATCGCATTGCGATTTTCCCAATTCGCGTTGCGATTTACTTATCCGCATTGCGAATTGGGAAAATCGCAACGACATTGTATACCATCGCAACGCGATTTCCAACTATCGCAACGCGAAATGCAACGCGAATTTGCGATAATGGAGATCGCATTGCGATTTTGTTGGTCATTTTGGTAAATCCGGAAAAAGTTGGTTAAAATCGTATATTATATGGGATTTTTGGTCACTGAGGTTATTTTCTCTTTTATTTAATCTTCTAGTCTCGAAAGATTATTTAATTTTAAATTAATCTTTATTTATTTTATAATTTTATAATTTAGTTTAATATTTAGTATATTATTATTTTATATTTTTTATACTTTTTAAGTGAACGATTTTAATTTTGTTTATATTAGAAATGTGATCGTTATATTTTTAATTGAATATTTTTAATATTTAATAAAAATTTAATTAATTAAAAATAAATAAAAAAATATTGTATATGAAAACAAATTTTAATTAAATAAATAAAATTTAAATAAATTAATTAATCTCATCTCAGTACGTCACTTGATATTTTTAAAATAAAAAATATGTTTACTTTTAATGAAAAATTTGTCGATATCCACTATCCCGTTTAATCTATATTCAATCTCATGTAGTTCCAATTACTGCATTGGTAAATTTCAGGTCGACCCATTCTTATACTCTTAATGAAGTCAAAGTTAAGGGTTTTTAATTAAACTTATTATTTCATCAACTAGATCATTTATGGCTTAACATTTAATGAAGAAACTAACATGAATCGTGAAAAATGATATAACTACATATTTAATTATAGTTACTTACACATTCTATCAATTTGATATTAGTTTTAATTTAATAAATTTATGTCTATAATCAAATGGACCAAAGAACTTTTATTTTTATTTTTATTTTAAATTTAATTAATTCAATAAAAATTTCATCCGACCAGATTAAAAAAATACTTCTAACCCATTTGATCGGAGAATTAAATTTATTGAAATAAATTAAAACTAATACCAAATTAATAAAATATACAAGTATCAACAATCAATGTATGATAATGTTAATTATTTAACTGTCGGCAGATAAATTGATACATTAAGTAATTTAATTGACAAAACTAATAGAACGAAGATAACATTAAAACATCATTATTAAGTGATCATTCATGTAATTTACACTGAAAAAAACTTGTTCCCTCTACAGAAAAGGCCAATGGCGCTTTAATCATGCATTCTTGTGACTCAGTCTTGTGTTTCCCCGAGTTGAGTACGCATCATTTTCTATCAATATGCATCGCAGGTAACAATTGTTGAAATTAAGATCAACCTATGTATTAAACTTTTCCCTATTTAAGGGTTCCTCAATCCTAATTGGTGAAAAGTATGGACTTGAAGCAAAGCTACTCCAAGTGTTTAGCCAAATCAATCCACACTGATATCATTCCCTTATTTACAAGAGGTAGAGGAGAAAGATATACGGATAAGAATCCGAAGCCTGATCTCAACAAAGACTAAAACGTAAATCATATACCCCTGCACCAACGGCTAGTGGACCACTCTTATTAAGCATCAAGTGTTGGCATACGGGATGGATATAACTATCTTCACAAATCAGCCGAACTTGAAACAACTTCCTAGTTGAGGTTCTTAGTTTCCTCCTTATCAACAGAAACAGAAGTTCAAACAAAACAATTTTCAGCATGTTGCCTGATAAAACAATTTAACCAGGTATACATGTATATCATCTTTCAGTCATCAAGATCAGATTAACACTCATCACAATTGTGTTCAAAGATTCTAATGGAAAAAAAGAGATACCCCTGCAAAATAAAGCCTAAGATGGGGATCACACCTGATAGAACATGATAGAAGTGTTCACCCAAAAAGTAAGACTCAATATCCCACTGTATCTTAGACAACAGTAAAGTTAATTGCAGGCAAAGATTACCAGGATAAATTATTTTTTAGTTTTCTTCTTTCTCTTAGCGGAAGGCTTCTTGGTTTGCAGTTCAGGCTCCGGAAGGCTTTCTAATTGGTCGGTTCGAGGTTCTTCAGGCAGTGTACAGTGCAGAAATTTCTTGTTAGAACCGACTTTGTTGCAGAACAGTTTTAACAATTTTCTTCCCCTCATCCATTTCAGCATTATCTTCATGTGTGTTTTGCTGTTTAATCCACCAATACCAGCTTCCTGTTGTTAGAATGAAGAGTGCCAAAGTTAGAATGAAGAGTGCTTGTACTAATACACAAAATAAGAAATTAAGCATAGCCTTCTATTTTCTCCTTATTCGGAAAGCTTTTCCCTGCTTTCATTGAAACGTTAAGACTGACACAATAAATGCAATGCAACGTAGAATCTTTGTAAACCAGCACGATCAATGCCTAAGTAGAAACCATTAACTAGAGCATGATATCCAAATGAAAACAACTGCTTAGAATATATGCAGTACTGTAATGTATCGTCAAGTGGGTGAAAACTCAACTATTTTGATTGGCACCGCAGCGTACGTCAGGTAAACCATTACTGGGTGTACAAAGCAATAATGGGAATTGACTATGTATAGGGTTGTCACTGTTCTACCAGAAGATATTGATCATTACCCTCCCCTTTGCACATCCCTTGTGCTTAAAGATTCAGATATAACTCGTGTTCAAAAAGAGAGAACACGAAATTAGAGCTAAAAAGAAAATGAAAATTACAGCATTATCAGTGTAGCTACTGTAAAAAGTACCAAGGCAGTCAATTCGATTCACAAGAAACAAAATGAAACTACCTGACAAGGAGACAGTGAGAAAATGAATTCAGTGATCTAATCTAGTGTTGGTCATAATCAATTTTTAACAAATTATCGCCTCTTCAATTTCAGCATCATCTGTCATTGTAAATACACAATTCTAATAGAACAACATCAGCTTTCAAGTTCATAAAGTAAACCGAGTGAAGAATATGGGAATTATTTGAAATGGTAATCACAAAAATACAATCAACAAGAAGAAAAAAGAAAACCTGGGAGGCGTTCCAAGTGTTGGGAACGGTGAGAGGGCCACGTTGCTTGATGAGATCATAAAGGGAACCGGCAATGGATTTAGCTTCTTGAATAGGTACCTTTGGGTTAATCTTTCTCACATTTACTGCCCTACTCCTCGACATGTATCGGACCAACAGACTCCCACAAACGCTGGCATTCCCTCCATTTATGTTGTTCTTCACCAACCCTGCTAACCACATCGTCCCTTCTCTTTCAAAGGCCAAAGCCTTCTTACCCTCTGATTTTCGATTCTGCTTCCCCAATTCGATTTAAGGGTTCTAGAAAAACTCGTATAGGAGAGGGTGAGTGTTGTTGCCTGGGGATTAATTGAAACGGGCTTTAAAACTTCAAAATTTCTATGAGCAATTGTGGGTTAATAATATTTAGGGCCCATTTACCTCTACGTTTTTGAAACAACTTTTTTTTTAAAAAATGATTTTCACCCTAAAAATAATATTTTTAATAGTTTGTATTATTATAAGGGACAATTTGTTTAAGTCTTTTAATTAATTAATAAGACACATATATGTGTCAGCTACTCGAATCTATAACTTCTAAGGAACTTGGCATTCCCTAAAAACAATCTTAAAATTTAATTTTGAGAAAGAAATATATTTTTCTCACATAACAATCAGGGGCGGAACTAAGAATTTATTATAGAGGGGGCTGGTAATTATTTATTTACTTTTTAAAAAATATATAGTTTTATTATTAATTAATAATTAAAAATAATAATTGGCGGTGGCCAAGGGGAGATGTTCTGTCATGGATAACAATGTAAATAGAGAAACTAGAAATTTTAACTTGTAGCTTCCTAAAATCACCTATCAGTATAAATGAATTGAATTTAACTGAATATAATTATATTTGTGTTTAAGTATTTATTTCGAAGGTATTCATGTTTGATTCATGTATGTTTATGTAACACCCTAATCCAATCCGACCCTAAGATCTATGGATTACAATGTTATACAGGACTACCAAAATAGTGACCCAAAAAATTTATTTAAAAATCGCTTTATAAAACAACTGATAATAGTCCATCCATAGCAATTAAAATAAAACATGGCATTAATCTGAGTTTACAAAATATGAGGAGCTCCCAAAATATATCCAAAATAATGAAAATATTGAGTACAAATACAAGATACAACTAAATACACATAAGAGTCCATAAATGGTACACACCCTCTAAGAATGACTTAAGACGTACTCTAGAGGTCTCTGAAAATTTGATATGCTACGCTGGAATGTCTGACGATGATAGCTCCCCACGAACGAGCTCCTAAGAACCTGTGCACAGAAACACATTCTGTACGTTGAGCTTACGAGCTCAATGCCTCACTAATAATTGTATTATACTATATACATTCATTAAATGAATTGGCTACTGGCACAAGTCTGAAACATGTAAAAACTGATATACTAAACTATGGCTAGCATCATGGTGCGGTTGAAAGTTCTGCATCTCGAAGCTCACAGACCCCTCTAGCCTTTCGGAATACCCTTTGGTACCTGGGTGAGATCTGAAACTTCATCGTAAACGTACACCCAACCTCATAGGTATATGGGGTAAGATCTGGAGTTGTATCAGAAACGTACACCCCGCCAACTTGCTCCGTCGAGTCTTGGGGCATTTGTGCCTAGTCCGCTACTGAAGTGCCTTGGCACTAACTTAGATATCCACTGACTGTCGTATTCTACTAAGGGAGACTCGGGTGTCCTGGCTATTTCTCGAGTGTTAAACAAGGCTAATTTTATGTTTTCGTAGTTGTTATTGTTTCTACTATTATGATATTAATTATTGTTCTCGCTTGAAGTCTTATTTGTTGTTATTCTGAGTATATGGGGTACCTCAAGTCTGATCCCTTAATTCTTGGATTATTTATCCAAAATTGTTTGTGGGTACCGATACTGACCCATTAGTATCGATACTAAATCTCTGGTATTGATACGCATATACCAGTATCGATACTCTGTTACTGATATAGGCCATTTGGGTAAGGTAGAATCGATACTCTACGCTGAGTATTGATACAAAATTTAGGTTTTATTTAAAAAAAACTCGTCTCAATACCCCTATAGGGAGTATCAATACTCCAGCTCTGGTATCGATATTCTATGAATGAGTATCAATACTACCCTTTTAAAACTGCTTAGTTTTTCCCTAAATAAAGAATAATATCAATATTGTTCTTACAATATCAATATCCTTGCTACGGGGTGCCCTGTTTTGGCATAAAAAATCATATCTTTCAATCCCAAAAGCCTCACTGAGGTCTCCAACTGATGTTTAAGTGTTTTATTTGATATCATGGATCATAAAGAGTCTATAAACATGCTGAAAACACCCAAAAAATACAAATTACTTTGAACATGTTTCAAGCTTATGCAACCTACCAAATATCACCTAAATGAGTTAGATTTGGTATAGATGAGTTATGAGTGAGTTACTTTGCTAATCTATGCTGCTGAAAAAGTCCAAAGCTCAACCCAAAACAAGTTTATCCTTGTTCTTACTTTTGAAGCTTTCTCCAACTTTTCTCACTAACAAGGAATCAAACACTTTGGTTACTAACTGAATTTAGAGGTTAAGAGAGGTTTATAAACACTTCCTAAGGTTAAAATTCAATGAAAACTGACTAAAACCTTTAGGTTCCTTAAACCCCACAAAACCCACACTTTGAAAACTAAGGCCAAATCTTGTGTTTGAAGGCTTGCATTGAAGCTTGGGGTGGGTAGATTCTAAAACTTACCTTGGATATCATGAATTAGGCTTGCAAATCTCAAAGTTTTAACCTTTGCTAAGGTTTAAAGAAGAATGAAATGAATGGAGAAGAAAAGAAGAATAAAACTTGGTGTGGTGAAAGAGTGGAGAGGAAACAGACGTGAGATCGCCAATCTTAATTGATTGTTAGCTTTATTTTTGAATAATGGTCAAATTTCTTCTTTGGTCCTCCTGATTTTGGTTGCAACTAAAAATGCCCCTTTTTATCCACTATTTGGCTCAATTCAAGCCTAATTTCACTTTTGTTTGGGTCAAGGCTTCCTACAAGCTGAATGATTAAATTAATGCACATCTCGAGTTAGCATGAAGCTCCTAACTCAGGATCTAGGGTGTTACAGTTTAGATCTTTAATATCATGTTCGTATTCATTTATTTGTCTTTAAAAGTATTCTTGTCTGATTCATTTAACATTCACAAATATTTTCATTTAACATTTGTCAACCAACACTTTCTCATTTATTTTTTATTTGTAAACTAAATTAAATGAAAAAATTATATCTCTAGTCCTTAATTTCCTTAATTTTCATAGTTTAAACTCTAAAGTTCATTTTGCATTCATTTTAGTCATTTTCTTCACCAATATTAAAATATAAAAAATAAAAGGATAAGGAGAACATGATAAATGAGTCGATAAACGAGTTTGTGAAGGATTTTGTTCATGAATATAAACGAACCAATCATATATATGTTCGTGTCCATTCGTTTAATAAACAAACATAAATTTCGTTCATACTTATTAATTTAACTTAATAGTCGAATGCCATATGAACAGTTCACGAACATTTCATCAAATGTTTTTGTTTACTTGTACCCCTAAAATCACAATCTAGAGTTAATTAACATTAATATTTCAGACATTTCGATCAAAATCCTAACAATGATCAAACTCAGAAAAAAATGTTACTTCTACAATTAGAAATAACATAACAAAAAAAGGTATTGGTAGATTATTTTTTTTAATCCTTTTGGTTTTAATGTCTACTGGGAACTTCATAAACATAGAACATACACCCAATGCAAAGTCAAGGTTTGAGGCAAAGATGAAAAGAACAAAGAAGAAGCTGAAGTTGTAATGCGTTGGTAATTGTTAGGTTAAAATCTTACATTAAAAAATGTAGCTTTTTTTTAGTGTTGTTTCTATACTTTATGAATGTTCATGATGTCTTAAATGTGTTTCTTTTAATGAGGAAATAAAAATGTACTTCAAATAATGAACGAAAGCCAGCAATGGCTAAAAGTTAGGCCTTTTCTGTTTTCTCTTTTCAAATCATTATTTTTTCCTATATCTTTTTATTGAAATCCCTTTATGGTTTGTTGGCTTTTTACAATGGTTGCTGGGGATTTTTTTCTTCATTTTTGGTTTTTTTTTGTTCTTGTTGCTTGTCTATTTTTTTTTGAAATCTCCTTGTTTTTTCTCCCAATTATTCTCTTTTTTTCATTATTTTTTGGTGTTACTGATGAGTTCATCTCTATTTTTTTCTCTCCCCTTTTTGCTTGTGTTAATGGTTGTTACATAAGGAAAATCAGAGGATTTGTCTTGTTCCTCTCTTATACACAACCGTTAGGTCTCTTCCATTCTCTGTCATTTTTCATTTTTTCTCTTTTTTGCATATGGGGAAAAGTGGTCCCAATGGCTCCTCGTGATAGACAAGGATTATCGAGGGGGAACTAGGAGGGCTCACACAAGGGGTTGTTCGCATGAAAGTCGATGTTGTTGGGACTACCGATGTATCTCTCACGTGAAGAGGGGAGACTGGTGATGTGGAGATTTGATGACCGTTGAATTACCTACTATTAACGACGATAGTTGGATGGTATTATTCCCAAACTTGATGATAGGGGCATATTTTGGGGAATTAGGGTTCCACTAACCTTAATTTGCAACAAATCTAGATAATTGGATTTGTTTACAATTAGGTGGTGCCAAAAAGATGTGTTAGAAAACCTTAAATCCCCTATGGTTCAAGTATAGGCCTTCCTCTTTTGGGCTTCATCTATTTGTAAAATGGGTTTCGGTTCTTTAGTCTTAATTAGAATTCTGACGTTGGGCTCGAGCCTAATTTAGGCAGTAATTTGTAATATATGCAAAAGTAATAAATAAAATGCTAATTATTTTTTGTTAAAAGAAAACGGGCCTCATTAAAAACTCTTCTAAGACCTATAAGGGGAAAAGACTGCTCTAAGACCTTGTATTGCCAGAAAAATCATTGGATAAAGCAGACATAATAATCCAGGATAAACTAAGTCAAAGTACAAGCATTTCCAGAATGGAGAGCCCACTTAGCCAAAGTATGTTCCATAATATTACAAGTTATAGGAACAAAAGACACTTTTTATAATTTAAATTAGCATCCAAAATCCTACGAGCTTTCCGAAGATGATAACCCAACGTGGCCAAATCCTCATCCGGTCTACACATCTTGTTGACTACAAGCATTTAACCCGATTCAAATATTACACGCGTCTATCGATACTCACTTACCAAGGAAATAGTTGCATTCATAGCATAGACCAGCTTCAACATAACCTGTTGACGATCCAACTATGCCGCCAAGTACCTGTCCAATGGCATTTCGGGCAATAACCCTCACAGCCACTATATGCCCAGTAGACTCAAAAGAACTATCCAAATTGATCTTTACATACCCTGGAGGGGGAAGTTGCCACTTCGCCTGATCAATGCACAAAGCTGCTCCTGGAAAAGATCACACAACTCTCGCTCTCCCCGGCGTCTGCTCCCTGAGCAATAGGTAGCCATGCTAAAGGGAGGCAGCATTGATGGCCAATATCCATAGGGGTTGAAGCTTGTTATCATGCACTTTGGAATTCCTCCCATCCCAAAGGTTCCAAAGTAATACAAGAAAACAAGAAAGGCCAACTAGATCCAAATTAGTAATCACCAAATCTAACTATTCCAATGGAGAAAAAAAGCTGGCTAGACAAGAACGTACCCTGCATACCTGCACAAATAAAAGTTTCTTGGGTATATGAGTAATCCCGTAAAATATGCACTGCCGTCTCTTCTTCCAAGCCGCACATTGGACAAAGACCATCACTTAAGCCAGTGTCACGTAACCGCTTACCAATTGATAACCCATCGTGCACTACTCTCCAAGCAAAGATCATAATATTAGGTAGGATCTGTAACTTAGCAATTATTTTCTAAACTTTAGAAATAGATGTCTAAGAATGATTAGGATGTTGAAGCCACTAGTAACCCCAATGAACAAAGTATATACCAGAATCATGATTAACCCATATGATCACATCCCTTTAGATTGGAGCAATGGATATCGATAGAATTAAGTCAAAGTCAATGGCATTAAAAGTGTGGTGTACCTTTGACTCGTTCCAGCGAGACGTTCCATCGTGCATGAAATGCCATGCATATAACTACTGCTTGGGATAGATAAGTAATCTCCGGTAAGGGAAAATACTTTGATCCACCCCATTTATCCTTGGTCATATAGACGTAGTTATCTCGTCCATCCCTCCAATACAATGTGCCTGAAAAAAATGTTGAACCATGTTTTATAATGTTTTGATATAACAAATTAAGGCAACATATTTTTGGACTTGAATTGAATTTGTTCAAAGTTTTCAAAAATAATTCAAAGTCTATAAAAAAGAAATTTAAGCACAAAACTGATTTTCTAGGGACGTAGTAACGATATTGTTCTTATACTGCATGAACAATATCGATATTGTTCATGTAGTACCGATACCAAAGGTAAGTGAAGTATCAATACTCTCAAGGTAGTATGGATACTATCAGCTTGCTCAAATTCCAGAATACAAAATAAGTATCGATATCCAAAGGGTACTGATATTACTTTACATAGTAGTATCGATACCATGGTCACAGTATCAATACCGTCAGGCTCAACGGCTAGTAACGATTAGTTTTATTTAAATATATTAAAGGAAATATTGATACTCATTAATGGAGTACTGATACTCCCTGTCCTGGGTAGTTTATTTTTGTAGAGAAAACATCCATAAACGGTTAGAAGTCATCCCCAACGGCTAGAAACGACTACAACCTTATTCCAGCATATAAATACAAGATCAAGACAGTTGAAGAATGGTTAGAACACCTATCCAAGTATTCAAACACAAGAGAAACATTTTTCACTCTTTATTTTCTTTCTCTTGTAAATATTAGTATTTTTGTGAGCTTTAATTTGTAAATACCTTCCTTTTTAGAGGTTTTTTGTTTACATCTTTTTCATTTTTTAAAGGGGTTTTGGTTCTAGCTAAGTCTTTGAAAAGCTAGGTAGTTTGTAAAGGTTACTCTTGATCCTTGAAAAAGAAAGAACAAACTAGTAGATTTGTTAGAAAATCATAAGTGAGGAGATTAGGTAGTGGATGTAAACTTTGGTTGAGAAAGTCGAACCACTATAAATCCTTATACATCATTTTTTATCCCTTCATATCTCCTTACTCCCTAAAATTATCAAAAAGTCAATTCACCCTCTCTTGGCACATTTTTGGTTGTTAATTGAGATCCCAATATTTGGTATCAGAACTTGACTTCATTAGAAGGTTTAATCACATTGAGACTATCCTCGAAGAAGCTCTACCGATTTCTGGCATAACCGACAAGAAGACGGCTTCGACTTTCGACTCTTACTATATTAAAGACTCTTAATCGGTCAACAAGCCACCTTATTTCAATAGAATAAACTATGCCCATTGGAAGAATATGATAATGTTCTTCATTCAAGCCAACAATCTAGGAGCTTGGAACTCTATCATGAGAGGATAATCCATACCAACCGGTGAAATGGAT
Organism: Hibiscus syriacus; assembly: GCF_006381635.1. Taxonomy (NCBI): domain Eukaryota; kingdom Viridiplantae; phylum Streptophyta; class Magnoliopsida; order Malvales; family Malvaceae; genus Hibiscus; species Hibiscus syriacus. Next base: position 368,421 of record NW_024062636.1, read on the forward strand.
GATTGGAGAGATAGAGAGAATAAGAAGTTTCAACTCAATGCAAAGGCTATAAGAATCTCCTCTTGTTCAAATGCCAAGGTGATTTGGGACAAGCTCCAAGTCACTTATGAAGAAATCAATGAAGTGCGGGAAACCAAGATTAGTCTTCTCAACCATAGCTATAAGAATTTCAAGATGAAACGGGATGAAGACATCAAAGCTATGACGGATAGATTTTCTGTGATTGTCAATGATCTCAAGGGATTTGGAGAAGTAATCCCTAATGAGAAGCTTGTGAGGAAGATGGTATACTCTCTTCCTAATTCTTGGCAATCAAAGAAGACGACGATTATCGAAGCTAAGAACCCAAGTCACTCACTCTCGATGAGCTTATCGGTTCACTTCTAACTCATGAGTTGATGGTAAAGGAAGAAGAAGATGATGAAGAAAAGAATAACAAGAAGAATGAGGTAGACATTTCCTTCAAATCCACCAATGAGAGAAATCAAGATACAAATGAAGAGGTGGATGAAGACGAAGTGATGACCAAACTCTTTAAAAGATTTAAGAGATTCATGACTTCCAAAGAAGTGAGGTATAAACCAAGCAAAAATAATGGTCCCCTAGTGTGCTTCGAATGTCAAAAAATGGGGCATATCAAGTATGATTATCCCCTCCTAAAGAAGAAGGGATCAAGTCAGAAAAAGACATTTGTGGCGACTTGGAGTGATGAAGATGACTCCAATGATGAAGATGAAGTAGCCAACCTATGCCTCATGGCCATCGAAGAAGATTCAAAGGTATCTTTTAAATCAAATGAATTAAATTCATATTCATTTGATGAGTTACAAGATGTCTATAATGAGTTGTATTTGGAATTTGAGACCATGAATTCCAAATATAAGAAATTAATTTCAAAACTTAAAGTTGAAAATGATTTGGTTTTGATAGCAAAAGTTAATTTTGAAAAACAAAATGAATCTTTGAAAAATAATTTAGAGCTTTCAAAATTCAAAATCAATGATTTAGAAAAAGAAAATTTTGATTTGAAAGTTAAGCTTGAGAGCTTAACAAAAGAAAAGGAAATAATTTCTAACAACAACTCATTATGTTTAAAAATGGCAAAATGTTAACATTGTCATTTTCATGATCTATCCATACTTGTCCTTTGAAGAAAATGAAAACGTTTTAAAATTGGAAAAGTATGGGTTCCTAAGGGAACAAGGGGCATTGAAACTAATTTTCAAGGATCCAAAGCAATTTGGATACCAAAATCCAAATGTATGTTTTTTGTAGGTGTGTGGGAGCAATGGTGATGAAAATGAAGATATTCAAATGCTTTAGCCGCACTTGAATAGGAATGGGTAATCTCTAAGCTTAATGTTTTTATTTTTTATTATTTGGTTGCTCATTTAGGTTTAAGCATGCATGAGCTTTGATTTTAAATAATTTTATATTTTTCATCTCATGTATGTTGAAAATATGTTATGATAAACATTTTAAAGTTTTAATGATTTTTCATAATGTTTAGTTCATTGTAATGAATTTTGGTCAAAATTGGTTTTAAATGCAAAAGATATTTCTCTAACAATTTATATCAAATTTTCAAATACTTTGTTTTTTCAAATTTTAATTTTTGACCTTAATTTTAAATGTTTATGCATGTGACTTATTTCAAATGATATATCTTTAACAATTGATATCAAATTTTCAAATGCATAACCTTTTTGAATAACTTTATACATATGCACTTAATTTCAAATGATATAAGTTAGGGATTTTTAATGTTTTCCCAAATATTGCTCTTTTTCATTAAATTTTTTATTAAGGGGGAGTTTTGCCAAAAACAATTTTTTAAATGTTTTGTTATATTAAAAAGGGGATATTGTTGAACCATGTTTTATAATGTTTTGATATAACAAATTAAGGCAAAATGTTTTTGGACTTGAATTGAATTTGTTAAAAGTTTTCAAAAATAATTCGAAGTTCTTTAAAATAGAATTTGAGCACAAAATTGATTTTATAGGTGCGTAGTACCGATATTGTTCACGTAGTACCGATACCAAAGGTAAGAGAAGTATCTATACTCTCAAGGTAGTATCGATACTACCAACTTGCTCAAATTTCAGAATGCAAAATAGGTATCAATACCCAAAGGGGTACCATATTACTTTACATAGTAGTATAGATACCATGGTCACAATATTGTTACCGTCAGGCCCAACGGCTAGTAACGGCTAGTTTTATTTAAATATATTAAAGGAAGTATCGATACTCATTAATGGAGTACATATACTCCCTATCCTAGGCAGTTTATTTTTATAGAGAAAATATCCCCAAACGGCTAGAAATCATCCCCAATGACTGGAAACGGAAATAATCTTATTCCAACATATAAATACAAGATCAAGACAGTTGAAGAAGGGTTAGAACACTTATCCAAGCATTCAAACACAAGAGAAACATTTTTCACTCTTTATTTTCTTTTCCTTGTAAATATTAGTGTTTTTGTGAGCTTTAATTTGTAAACACCTTCCTTTTTATAGGTTTCTTTGTTTACATCTTTTTCCTTTTGTACAGGGTTTTGGTTTTAGCTAAGCCTTTGAAAAGCTAGGGAGTTTGTAAAGGTTACTCTTGATCCTTGAAAAAGAAAGAACAAATTAGTGGATTTGTTGGAAAATCCTATTTGAGGAGTTTAGGTAATGGATGTAGACTTTGGTTGAGAAAGTCAAACCATTATAAATCCTTATGCATCATTTTTCTATCCCTTTAAATCTCCTTGCTCCCTAAAATTATCAAAAAAAGCCAATTCACCCCATCTTGGCAAATTTTCAGTTGTTAATTGAGCTTCGTAAATCCAAACAAAAAGCCTAAATGGTTTTTGAATACCTTTTCACTTATATGAGCTATTGGTACCAAGTGTATCACCATTTGGATAGTACCTTGCTTTCCATACCCTTTCCAACAAGCAATCTGGGTGTTGAATTAACAGTCATACTTGTTTACCAAACATTGCCAAGTTAAATGACCATAGATCTCGAAAACCAAGTCCCCATTGACTTTTCGGTGTACAGATTGTAGACAATGTCACTAACAGGTAACCACACTTGGAAATCTTCTCAGTCCACTAAAACCACCGCATGATGCCAGGGATCTCGTTGAGTAAGTGTTTAGGGAGCATATAACATGACATCATATATTGTGGTAAAGCCTGAGCAACATATTTAAGAAAAACTTCTCTACCCCGTAAGATAACAATCGCTTTGTCCATCCAATAACTCGTGCATAAACCTTATCCCTTAAATATCCAAATGTACGAGTTTTATTTTTACCTATGTGAAGCGAAAGTCCCAAATAATAACCTAAGCAGTCGACTGTTTGGATACCTAAAATATTCACTATTTGACTACGATTCGCTTTAATCGTATTTGGACTAAAATATAGGATAGATTTATCCAGATTCACACGTTGGCCAGAGACAGCCGCATATATATTTAGAATCTCTTTAATTTGATTAGCCTCGCTCATGGAAATCTTTAGGAAGATCATATTGTCATATGAAAACAGGAGATGCGATACTCAGAGACCTCGTAGAGAAGTTCTAATCCCTTGGATCAAACCAGTTGTTTGCGCTTTATGAAGCAGAGCGAATGAATCTTGATTGACAAACAAAAAGAGAAAAGGCGATAACGGATCCTCTTATCTTAAACCCCTTGAAGGGGTGAATTCATAGGTGAGAGAGCCAATTATTTATTTGATATAATTACGTGTATGCGTATACCCCTAATGAAATTAATCAAACTAGATAACTATATGAATATATAATTAATAATTAATTTAATGTAATATATAAACTGAATTTATTTACTATAAATTTTAATATAATAATAATAAACCCCTAATGTATAGGTATATATAATTATACTAATACTATACCTATATAAAACTAAAATAAAGCTATGGCAACAACCCATAATTAATACTAATAATTAGTAATAAATTAACACTAATAAACTTAATTAATCTAATATAAAACTAAAATAAAATTTGAAATAACATCCGAATAAAAATTAGTGTCTATAGTTTATTTTTTAACGATAAAATCAAAATAAAACGTTAGATATAATTTCAAAAAACTAATTAAATAATTTAAAACGTTGTCTACCCTTTTTATGATTATACAATGTCATTATTAATTAATTCGTGATACGTGTTGTTATGGATCACCCCACTTAGCACTTCAGGGCCAAGCAATGTCATTAATACTATACACCTACATATTATTATAATTTATAAATTTGCTTTTTTCCTAAAAAAAAAAGGAAACAGTGGCACTTGAAGAAGGATAAGCAGTAAGCCGATAAAAATGGATGAGAAATTGAAAAAAAAAAAGGCAAATGGGGAAAACAAGTGAGGAGAAGTCTCTGATGGCAGTAAATTTAGGAGCACATGGTTGGGGCATGTATATCTTCATCAGTCATTATCAAATGTTTCTTGTTAAGATAAAAATAGGATAATTTGATTATCCGGTTAAATATTCTTATTTTAAATGATTTATTTTTAAATTAAATATCTATAAATATATTCTTAATTTATAAAACTTCTATTTATTGGATGTGAAATTTCACAGATTACACCAAAGAAGAAAAGAGAAATGGACAAATATTAGTAATAGCAGATAAGTTTATTTAATTATTTATTATATTAATATTTAAATTATATTCACTTTTTTCCAAAACATGAATAGATCAATATAATAATTAAGTAAATATTATTTAAATTTTAAAAAGACTATTAAATTTAATGTTAACAAAATATTCAGACAAAAATGTGATGCAAAATTCGTCATCTTCATACAAAGATGAGAAAACTGACTAAAAAAATAACATAACTCATATTATAGAGAGAGTGAAGAGAAGAGAAACAAATAAAATAATCAGTAATCGACAACTAATATGAGGGTGATATTATTGAAATTATTCAATAGATTTGCTAGTTTACCATGTAGTGAGGTGACATGTAAATTACCATCTTAGATGATATTTATACATTATAATACATAAAAAATAAATCATATAATATTTTAAGAAAATTTTACGACATCATATGAGTACCGATGAGCACCACTAATGATAAGCACCATTAATTTAATTTATAAAAATTTAAAATTCTAAAAGGCTCCACGTATAATTATAAATTATTTAAAAATTTAGAGGTAATTATTTAAAATAAAAGGTAAAATATACTAATGACCGCCTAACTATTGTCGTTGTTATTTTGACCATCATTATTGAAATTTTATCAATCATGTCACTCAACTATTTAAATGCATTTAATTAAGCCAATTGTAATTAATATTTAATGAAAAAGCTGACGTGGCAGTTAAAATATTTGACATTATTACACATTTGGTCCATGTTACTTATATATTGTATCAATTTGGTCCTAGTTTTAATAAATTAAAATAAATTTAACTCTCAAATGAAATGGTATCAAAGTAGTCTTTATTCATCTTATTCTTTCAATTTGTAGGAACAAACAAGAAAAAAACTTACAAAAAATTGATTTCACTTTTGAGAAATTAAAAAAATTAAATATCAAACGCTTTGATTTAAAAAATACATCTATATTAAGTAAAATAAAAATTTAAACTCCTAAAAATTAATCCAAAACAATTAGATTTTACTTATGATGCGACAAATTAGGTAAAAGTAAAGTTATAATACTTGGATAGCTGGGTAATAAAAAAATAAATATTTTTAAACAAACGGTCTAAAAGTAATTACAAAATAAAATAAAACATCTCATTTAAACTCCTAAAATCATTGAAAGATATGATTTAAACTCATGAACTTGTCACACTAATTGTCTTGCACGTATCAATGTAAAATATAGTATTTTAAGTTAAAAAGCGAAGAACACGGAGAAATGCTATCACATCTCTTCACAAAACATTGGCATGTTTAATTTACTTTATTATTAGAAATAATAAAAGCCGGCAAAGAGAAAAGAAAATTTGTATTGGCTGACATTAAATTGGATTCCTCTCCAATTAACTATTTGGGCATATTAAAATTAACAACTTTAGGGTTAAATTTATTTAATTTATTAAAATTAGGACCAAATTGATAGAATATATAAGTAACATTGATTAAATGTGTAATTATATCAAATATTTTAACTGTCACATCAACTTTTTCGTTAAATATTAATGGCAAGTGGTTTTATTGATTGCATTTAAATAGTACTTGAGTGACATGATTGACAAAATGTCAAAAATAATGGTCAAAATAAAAAGGGGCAATAGTTAGGTGGTCACTAGTAACACCCTTAACCTGTATTCATACCTGAATACAAGTTAAGGATGTCACATGTATTATGTATAACAGTTACTATTCGAAAGTCAATAAAATTTTATTTCTTTTAAAATTTCAAAATTTAACATTTACTATCAAACTTTTTAATCTCATAAAATCATAATGAAATATTTAAACTTCTAATTCACATCCATTTTTAGACCGTAACTAAGCAATTTAATACTGTTTGATATCATAAGTAAAACATAACCATTTAACGACTTAGCATATTCTTACCTTTCTTTATACATTTTCCTTAAACAACACTACTTCATATTTTAACATAGTTCTTGCAATATCCTTTTTATCTCAATATACATAAAACATAATCAAATTTATTTAAAACGTAGCCTTTATAATTGTTGTCTATTTCTACACGACCACTCGTTAACAACAACTATTATTATAATATCTATATTACGCACAAATACTTATCATTCATATTCTAATCCAACCCAAAATAGTTTTTTGTCCATAAATTATTCAATATAAATCAAGCTTTACATATAAAAATTTACTATATTACAATAATTAGACTTGTAATGTGATTTCTTCTTGTACTGTTCCTTTTTCATATTGTTTTTTCACTGTACTGTATCATTTACTGTATTATTTCTTTTAGTTTCACTTTATAATCCAATATAACAGAAATATAGGTACATCAGAATACTGCATTCACTATACTAAATATCATAATGAAAATTCATAATGCCAAATTGCACATTTATGCACTAATTCAGGAATGCAAAATTGCACCGACACATGAATACCCATTGGTACTAATACGAGAGTGCACAATTGCACTAATACAGGAGTGCATATTCGCACTAATACATGAGTGCATGAAAGCACTAATACAGGAGTGCATATTTGCACTAATACATGAGTGCATGAAAGCACTAATACAGGAGTGCATATTTGCACTAATACAGGAGTGCATGAAAGCACTAATACAGGAGTGGATATTTGCACTAATCCAGGATCAAATGATATGCACTTTATCTCACAGCTTACTAGTTTCCGAAATTAGTAATCAACAATCACTTTACCCCGTGTATCACTGGCTCTTAAGTATTACACACTGAGTTTTTATTTAAGTATTATATTTTTTATATAAAAATCATTATAGATAGATTATTAAATTTATGTATTATTTTAATCATGTATTAATACTTTAATTAATATAATAAGCTCATATACATATAAATATGCTAAAAATAACATTAACATATATTAGATACTAATTTCTTTTACCAAATTGAAAACTAACTTTAACTCTATCAAAATTAACCTTCTTAATCCCTTAAATAATTTATTTCTCACAACAATTCACCTAACTTTTCAACATTTCACAATTAACCATAAATAAATTTTTCTGTCAAATATAATCCAATATTTTGAAAATATTCTAAATAGTCCCTTGATATTCTCTTTAAATTTATATTAAATCTTATACTCAATTTCTATTTTAATCCATAATTTTTTCACATTTACAGTTTAATTTTTTGACTTATATATATTTCCATATCAGTCCCAATTTAATATTTTAACTTTAGAATCATCAATCTATTATTCCCTGCTCAAGTACTTTAATACTAGGGATGGGCATAAGACCCGAACCCGACAGGTTCCGACTCGATCGGGTCGGGATTTTTTAAATCAGGATCGGGTCAGGTTTTTAAATGTGATGTTCGGGTCGGGTTTAGGGTAAAAATATCCGACCCGACCCGACCCGAAAAAATATAATTTTACCTTATATATTTAGGAATAATTACAATAATACCCCTCTATATATTATTTTTTTCTTCAATTAAGTCACTATTTTTATTGAATAAAAATAATATTTTTTTATTATTTCGGGCCTGGTCGGATTTTTAAGTTATATATCGAGTCGGGTGAAATCTTGTTTCATGCGAGTCGGGTCGGATCTCGGGTGGAGGAGTCATTATTCTTGGGTCGGGTAGACCAAAAATCCGACCCAACCCGGCCCATGCCCATCCTTATTTAATACTCATATTTATTCAATAACTTTTAAACTCACCATTTAAGCACTTTACATTTTAGTTCCCACACTTTAACTAACTCACAAACTAGCCCAAAATCAACATTCCAACATTAAATCAATATTCTAATATTCGATTCCAATATAGTACTAAAATTTTAAACAATTACAAAATTTTTATTTATTTTCTCAACTTTTCTCATGTTTACAATTTAGTCCTTATACTCTTATAGCCTTCCAAATTCAATTCTAAACCCATAATTTTAACCATAAAATAGATTCTTTTAGAATTTCATCTCACATTTTTCATTTTATTCCATATAGTCATTTTTGCCATTTAATTCCAAATTTAAGCATCATAAAACAAAATTCGAACATTCCAACAACGTATTTAAATTCTACTCAACTTTACACCAAGTCCCATTTCAAGCAACAACTTATACACATTTGCAATTTAGTCCCTAATCTTAACAATCGTACAAATTAACTTCAATTCAATATTTAATTAACATAACCAAAATTTTCAGCATTTAATTCAAACATAATACCTCATTAATTAATTTTTTTACTTAAATCCCTATCTTTTCCATATTTATGATTTTCTCCTCAAACCTTGCCAACTTTCCAAATTAGTCCAAATTCATATTCTAATATCAAATTCATCATTTTAACATTTAAATTCCAGCATATTACATCATCTATTGAATAATTACACTTCAGTCCCTAAAGTTTCCTTAAATTTTAAATAGGTCCTTATAATTTCATAAGTTTCCAATTTGATCTAAATCATTATCCAAACATCAAATTTGGCACTCCAACATTTATTTCAACATAATACATCAATTATTAAACAATTACACATTAATCCTCATATTTCTCAATTTATACGATTAGGTCCCTATACTTTCACAATTTTTTGAATTGGTCCAAATCACATTCTAAGCATATAGAATCATTCATTCATCATTTCTAAACCTTTTATAATTTTCCAAAATTGTTCTTTATCTTCTTCCCTTTGGCCTAATTGATTAAAGTGTATTAAGCTTGATTTTCAAGTTGATTCAAGCATGATTTCATCTTCCTAACAACATTTCCATGTAATTTCAATTATTTCCATAACAAAAACTAATTAAAATTTTCATTTCTTCATGAATATTAACCATGAACGAATGGTATATGAACATTTCTAGGTAATTTTTATCATTATTTGAAATTGAAAACAACTTATTAACATTAATAACACAAACATGTATCCATAAAGCATCAAAATCCAACTTATTCATCATCCACTCTCGCAACAAAATCACTTATTCAAGCATGTAAATCATGTAATATTCATATCAAATGGTAGAGAATTTGATATAGATCATTTTTCTATTTCACAACTTATTTCAAAGATCAAAGTAAAAAGGACTAAAATGAAGAAGAAAATGATGAAAACATACTTTACTTATTTTTATCTATGGTGCATGCAATTTATAGGGATAATGAGTTTTCTTGATTTTTCTACAAAATATCTATGTAAACTTGTTAAAATATTAATTAAATGAATATAAAATTCATTTAATACATAATTACAACTTTATCCTTTAAAATCATGATAATTAGCATTTGTCACCATAATATCTTCTATTTTAATAATTAAAAATTCTAATATGAACAAATATAATTCACTTTCCCCCTTTTCTCATTGTAATTTTCAAAAATTACAATTTAGTCACTAAAATTTACAATTTCAACTTACCATAGGAAATCCATCTAGATTGCAAGGATCCATGTCAAATTTCACCATTCTAAAATATAGAAATAATATTTATAACCTTTTTCCATCATCCTTCTAATTTTTGTAAAATTTATATTCGATCCGATTATCCGAATACTTTATTGAACTTTATTGCTTCATAAATTTTCCACACAAAATTCAGATCAAAATTTGAATTTCTTAGAGAATCTATTCTTAAGGGTAAACTATTTATTTATGGAATAAAATTTATTTTTAGAAAAATTACCACTTTGGTCCTTGAACTTCCCCAATTTCAATTTGGCCACCAAACTTTTAAAAAATACATTTTAATCACTAGTCAAAATTTTGGGATATTACATTACTGGTATAGTCTACCTTTTATTTTAAATAATTTACCTTTAAAATTTTAACTAATTTATAATTATATATTGAGTCCTTTAAAAGTTTAACGTTTTATAAATTAATTTATTGATACTCATAGTAGTGTTACTCATCGCCGTTCATCGCCAATAAATAAAAAAAAAATGTAATTTTTTTCCTATTATCTGTAATTTGTGTTGACAATCCAAAAATTAATTCATCGGAAAAGCTTCGTACTTTAGATAGAGAGAACCAACCCCAAAGCTCTTCTCTTTTTTTTTTATTATTTTTGTCATTTTTTATCGATTATTTCTTCGATTATGTATTGAAGATTCTCTGTTTAGAGTGAAAGCTTAAGCCTTTTCTCTTTGTTTTCGCCTATTTTTTGCTTGGACTGTAAGTTGTGTTTCCTTCATCGTGTTTCTCCCTTTCCTAGGGTTTCATTTCCTTTTCTGGCCATTATCTTCAAGTCAGTGTCTTTGAGCTCAAGCGAAATTCCAGAAGAAAAAAAGAGAGAGGAAGAAAGAATTATAAAAAAGGAGCTGATTTGGATGGTTAGTTCAGGGAGAGAAAGAGGAATCGGTGGTTTGAACTTCGAAGCTGATTTGGAAGATTGAAAGAAAAAACCTTTGTCTTAGTCCGTCCAGGTTTTTGCCTTTTTATCTGTCTCTGAGCACATACTCTGTGAAACTGACAAAGATTTACTTTTCATTACATATGTGTATATGAAAATTGTATATAAAAATAATTTAACTATTTATTTTTTTATATATGTATTTTATTTTATTTTTATTTTAAATTTTTTGACTGTCGGAGATTTTTTACGAAAATTGCTCTCAATCTGACGTTGGGACAATCTATTAAAATTTTATTGTTGTTATTGTTGTTGACAATCCAAAAAGATGATAAGTGACGATTGGCCCTACTAGCCAAATTATTTATGATTCCTATTAATGCATAGTAATTGTTGGTTAACAATTATTATCTTATAATTATATCATATTAATTAAAGAAAACCTACAACATGCTTCCATCATTAGAACGTGAAGTGCTAAAATCTGGATCCAAATAAAGAATTTGATGGAAAAGAAAATAACTTCTAAGATTTTTTTTATTAAACTAATGCGATTATAAAGTAATATATGTTTTAAATAATCTCAATCATTTCACAATAAACGCTTAATTATCCTACTGTAGTCGTTAGCAGGGGCGGAGTCAGGATTAGATATTGACAGAGGCTGAAATATTAAACTTTTTAAGAAAAATACAATGACTTATTAGGTATTTAAACTTACAATTTATAAAATATTATCTAATTTGTCTAATAATTAAATTTACAGTGACCTAAATTGCTATTAGACCAAAAAATTGAGAACATTGGATTATCATTCCTTTTTTTTTTTTGTATAACCACCAGTTTCCAATCTAATTGTCGACTAATTCGGATTAGGTACTACAAAGGTAAGGGTGACCCTCTTAACCCAGTTTGCTCCATGCACAATCGTCAAGATTTGAACCATTGATCTTCTTTAAGAGATTTAGTTCCTCATTCCGCTAGATCAACCGGTTGTTGGTATTGAATTGTCATTCTTTAGTTCGCCTCATACTTAATTAAATTTCTAATAAATTCTTATATTTTTTAATTTAAATATTTATTTTTAAATTAACTAAAATACTATTAAATCAAAATATATCGAACATAAAATAATTTTATAAGGGCCCTAAGGGAAGTCCGCCCCTAGTCGTTAGTGCACGAACCCATGGTCTCTAATAGTAAAAATGATTCTTTTAACCACTGAAGTAAGTTGATTCGTGCGAATTTTTAAGAATTAAAATTTATAATAATCAATTAATATGATTCTTGCATTAATTTCTTAAATAAAACAAAGTAGGAGACGTGTCTAACTCTGCACTGCATGCTTTACCCTAATCTCCCACTCTTTTTCAATCTCTCTAGGGAAGACCCTGGGCCGGGGCAGTAGGGCCCCGCCCAGGACCCACAAATTAATTCTTTTAATATAACATTTTTTATTTTTTTATAATAAATTGAAAAGTTATAAAACAAAATAAGGTAATCTATGCATTTAGTACCTAAACTATCAATTTTGATCCTTTTTAATACCAAAACTTTTATTTTTTTCAAAATCATATATAACGTTTAGTTCCCATTTCATTTTAGTACCCCTTTAAAACTTAAAGCGTTTAGTACCTAACTATTAGTTTTGGTTTGTTTTAATACCTAAAATTTCAAATAAAATAAAATAAAATAAAACTTAAAATAAAATTTTGAATGTGTACTAAAATGAAATAAAAAGCTAAAGTTTTAAATGGTTGGTACTAAAATGAAACAAAAACTAAATATTAGGTATGATTTAAAGAATTGAAAGTTTAGGTACTAAAACATACCAAAACTTATAGTTTAGGTACTAAATATGTACTTTATTCAATAAAATAATAGGGCCCATGAATTTATTAAGGTGACAATTGTCATTAATGAATTTTATATTAACGTTAATAAATTGTTCTTCCATAAAATTCTAATTCAATATTTATTTCTCAAAATTAAAAAAAAAAATCAATTGAATCTCTTTAAATTGATCTTTCCAAATTCCCGCTATCAAATCACCAAATCTCTTTCTCTATTTTTCATATCAATGAAAAAATTTATTAACATTATTTTTTCCTTCAAAACTTAATTAGAGGAAAAAATTTAAGTATAATTAGCATATTTTTTTCTCTTTCATGTTTCACGATTCCTCTAAAAAATATTATTCTCATTTTTTTTAATTTATCATATTTCTCTCACACGTAAAGTCACAATTGTTTATTATCAATTATGGTGCTTGAATCATATTGAAGATTATTCTTAAAATTCTAGGTAGATCACGTTTTCAAATTATTTCTTTTAATTTTTATATATTTTCAAATTCTAGATAAAATCATTCTTTCATTTTCAAATGCTATGTTATGTATTAAGAAAAATTTGTTAGAAAGTATTGATGTTGAAACTATTGCATAAAAATGATCGAATGTAATATTTTTTTATTAGAATTTGTATTCTTTATTATTATTTTTATATTAAGGGCCCATTTTTTTTCGCCTTAAACCTAGAAATAATCAGGACCGGCCTGAATCTCTCTATGCTTTTGCTCTGTTTGTTTTCTTCTTCTGCTGGTAATTCACCCAAAACTTATTTCTTCTGTCTCAATACAATATTTCATCCCGCATTCCTTGGAAACGGAATTCCTTATTCACCAACGAATCAATAAATTGGACCATAAATGCCAACTGCCAATGTCAGCTACTTTGAAGAGAACAATGAGGACTATGAAGAAGGTGGTACAGAGGTTTGTATTTGAAAGGAAGGGTAAGGACTGTGAATCGGAAGACAAAAAAATAACTGTGGAAGCTAGCTGTTGAAGATACAAGTAGAAGGTCTTTCTTTTATGCACACATGGTCATGGGTGTTATTGAACCATGGTAAAAAAAGGAGGATGTCCCTGCCCCTGCACCATTCCCTCCTCCATTGGGAGCGCTTGAATTCTGTCTCTCTAATTCTATCTTATAACCCATCTTTCGCTCTTCTTCCATCTCTTCATCTTCATCTTCCTCATCATCCATATTATCGCTATCACCTTCAATCTTGTCATACCCATCCACCAACAAGGGTTGTCCATGATGGTGGTGCAAACCCTCCCCTGGCTCCTCCATCAGCTCCCTCACAATGTCTTCTGGCTTCAATACCAACCCAACAATTCATTAATATGCATCACATAAAATGCTTTATCGAAAATTCAGTCGTGACTAATGAATATGAAGAAGCTGGTAAGTAAAAAATAAATTTACCTTCTTTGCACCTCCATCTTTGTTTGTCACCACATCAGAAGTAGGTCCGGTTTCGTTTTCAGATTGTCGCAGGCCTGCTGCCGTGCTTGGTCGGGGGTCTTGACGCTGCCCTGATGTTTCTTCCCCGGCTCTATTGTGGTCAGTGAAGCTACCATTGCTAGTCCCACCTCCAAGTATTTTCTTACGGTAAAGGGCATCGAGCTGGTGAAAATAGGGACAGGTTTTGGCATCCTCGGGACGTGTTTTCCTACTTTCTTTTACCTTTTTGAAGTACTTGTTGATGTTCTCCCATTTTTCCTTGCATCGTTTGGCGCTTCTCTTGTACCCCAGCCTGGACATACCGGCGGAGATTTCTTCCCAAAGGGGGCCTTTTGGCCCAGCCTCCTGGTACCCGGCTTCAAGCCTACTCCTCAGGTTTATAAGTTCCAGAACTTCAGCTTTAGGCCATCTAGAAGAGGCAGGCTCCATGCTCCCGTTCCCACCAATCTTCTGATGGGGGACTTGCTGTTCTGGAATCGCCATTACTACTACAGAAGAAATTGGCTGTTGTTGATGCCTCGAAACTTCAATATTTCGAAGTTGATGCTGCTGATGCTGGTGGAATTGGTTGTGCAATGTATGTGAAGATGGTTGTTGTTGCTGCTCCTGCGGTAATGACGGTGGCTTATGTGACGGTGGAGCTGATGTAGGAAGGGGGACCTCCGGTCGAATTACGGAAACGGAGGGAGGCGGGGGAGGAGCAGCGGGGATGGTAACAGTTGTAGGTAACTGTATGGTCTCACCTGTAATCTTCTGCAAAAGGGAAATAATAGCAGCATCCCTTGAAGCAGGAATAACACGTTCTTGAGCCATGAGTTCATGTTCGCGAGATAACCTTGCCATCTCTTGTCTTTTCCAAGCTTCTTCTCTTACCGTCCTATCTTGCTCTCTCTTCTCTAAGGCCTCCAAAAACCTCTGCTGCATGGCTTCTTGTTTCTGCATGACTTGTTTCATTAGACCCTCGAAGAACACCATTATCCTCTTCGTCGTAGTACCGTCCCCTCGTGAAGACGACCTTTTGCGTTTACGGCTAGTGCCCGCCATGCTCGACTGTTCTCCTCTAACTTCATCCTCTTCGTCGTCATCGTCATCAAAGCCTTGAGAAAAAGTTGAACTGTTAGAAGAGAAGCTAACTCCAAATGGAGCGGCTGTGGCGGCGGCGGCGGCGGCGGTAACAGGAGGTACTGCAGCCGGCACTTGCATTGGAACTGGCGCAGGAGCAGATCCATGAATGGCTAACAAAGAGGAAGACATGCGTATTGCCGTTGTAGGTTGAATTATGGTGGAAGAAATTGGCATAGGGATCCCAACCGAAAAGGGAGCGACGTCCAAGACGGTGGCTGTAGCGACGGTGGCAGGTGTGACGGGTATTGAGACGCTGGGAGGAGCGGTGGCGGAAGTTGTCTGAAGAGCCTCTAGCTGGTTAAAAAACTTATAAGTCTTACCATCTTGACGTCCAGCTCGAGTTTCCTTTGTTCGCTTGTAGTACTTGTGGACATTCTCGAATTTTTCCCTACACTTTTTGGCACTCCTCTTGTAACCCACCTCTGCCAGCTTTCTGCAACCCACTCCATCTCGTTATTAGTATTATTATCATTTCCCATAATCGTCTAATTATTAATTGATTTGAGAATAATCTGAACCAAACCTTTTTGCCAGATTAATCTCAATTAATGCTAAGCATCAAACAAAGAAAGAGACGAGACAATGAATGGAGCCTCTCAACCATCTTTTTGCATGACAAGTTATGGAAATGCACTCACACGGTTACCAATTTTGACTACTTTCCACAGTAATAGTCAATACAACCATTATTATTGATGTGAAAATGGAGAGAACCCAATGGAAAAAGGAACAAAAAGAAGTGACAGATGCAGTGAATGAAGGTAGCTAGAGAGTGCGGGAGGCCGTCCCTTCCATGGCTTCTAAAGAATTCCTCTTGGGATTTTCAAAATAAGATAGGGTTGGGTTAGAGTTGTTGCAGCGGATCTGGGCATTTCCTAATTGTCAGAAAGAAGATGCCGCCAGCTCGTTAAGTCGTGATGGAAACAGATAGCAACCATGTGCTTGCGTGGGTGCAGATTGAGAGAGAGAGGAAAAAAGGGAGAGACTGAGGAGATCTTGAAGAAGAGAAAAACAACATTTCCATGAGTAGAGCAATGCTTGTTATGAATTCATGATGATGATTTTTACCTGTTGTTGAATTTAATTTTTCTTTTTGTTTTTGCCAAACTGAGTTAAAAGAAAAGGAAATGATTACTTTACCTGGAAACATCTTCCCAAAGAGGGCCCTTGACGGTGGCATCACGGAAAGTAGCATCCATATCTGATCTAATCTTGAGAAGAGCGAGAGTTTCTTGACATGGCCACCAATTCCCACCTGCACCACCACCTCCTCCTCCGCCACTATCCCCTAATCCTAACTCATCTCCACCACCAACACTTGCTAACCTCGTGAACTCATCTAAATTCCCAGCTGGCGGTCTACTGCTTATAGGCGATGCCGCTTCCACTAACTGCTCCGACGCCTCGCTACTGGACCAGTAGGTGGAGGAGGACCACTGATCTCCCCGTATTGAGATGGCTGCACCACCACCACCTTCTTGCTGCAACTCCCTTTAATTTTAATTGTGTCGTCGGTGAAGCAGGTTGGCAAAATTAAGAACAACAATCTTCTTCTTCTTCTTCTTTATTGTGTGTTATCAATGGTGCATCAAGATCTTCTTCTTCTTGTCCTCATCAATGGTGGTGTATAGAATTAAGTTGAATTGTATAGGCCCAAATCTGCTCCCTCCCTCCCCTCCCACAGTCGCGATGCTTTCTGTTGAAAAAACTAGAGAAAATGGGGGGGACTAATGATTAAAAGAGAAATTAAACAAAACAGTATGTATGGGTTGATGTTAAATACGAATCAATAATTTATTTTCATTATTAAAAGGAGGAGAAAGAGAAGACAACTGGAGAGATTGAAAGGCAGAGAGTATTCCTACGAGTTAGTGCACCCCACCCCTTTGAAATTTTAGAAATTTTTTCTTCCTTGTAAGGTAAAAGCTTTCGTCTCTGGGAATCGGCAAAATTTACACACAATAAAAAGCAAAGAAAGGAGATTGAAAAAAAAAAAATAAAGATTGAGGACGATTAAGAGAGAGAATCAGATGACGAAGACGAAGCCGAAGAAGAAAGGAGATGGTGAAATGATAAAGCAGACGAGAGGGGAGCTTTGTGGAGATTTTACCGAAAATTATCTTGATAGGAAATAATTATCTGTGAGATACTCTTTTTCCAAATTTTACTAATTTAGTATCCTTTTTGATAAGGTGTAGATTGTCATTCGTGTCTTTTCGGGGTTTCGTCCGAACTTTTATTACGTCATGAAAGGCGCGGATGGTCATCCGTGCCTTATCCGAGTTGACGTCACGTAATGACATGTGCAGATGATGATCCGCGCCTTAACATTTTAAAAAATGATGCTTTAAAAAATTAAAAAAATTAAAAAAATAAAACTATAGGGACTAACGTCGTAATTTAATACTATTAGTCTAGAGCTTAAAACAAAATAATAAATAAATAATGATTTAAAAGCAATAATATTAATTTGCAAAATATAAAAACAATCAGGGTCAAAAATGAAAAGAAACAAAATATTGTTGACTAAAAAGTAAAATATCAAAATTAAAGGGCATATTTTGAATTATTATAAAAATATAATTACTAATAGTGTAATTTAAACTAATTAATTAATAGGTGATTAAGATAAATATTAATTAAACTATGAGGGACTAAAATGGGTATTTACTTTAATATACATATAAAATACTGGTAAAGACTAAAACATAATAAAATAAAATTCGAAGATTGAATTAGAACGTTCAGAAGTTAGTTTCAGTGACTAAAATGAATAATTACAAAACTCGGATGGCTGCGGAAAGGGTTTGGCCATGCGCGAAATTACAGATATACCCCTCCCAAAATGGCGTCGTTTGGGTAGGGGTATAAATACCCCAAACGACTGGCCCGAAGGGCCAACTCTCTCATTCCTCTTCTCTCTCTAGAGAAGAGAGATATCATTTCTCTCGCTTCTCTCTAAAAGTCACCGACCGGCCACCATTAACGGTGGCGATCACCACTGCCAGCCACCACCAACGGTGGCCGGAATTCCCAAATTACCCCAGAGTGTAGATCTTGACCTCCTAAGGCCGAATATGGCTTTTTCTTGTCCTAAAACGCGTTAGATCGTTCTAGATCTAAAATAAATCGAAGGTTTTACCTTCGGTTTTACAATGATTCCGGTGGTTCCAGACGGTTTGGAGGCTTCTACGATGGTAAGATGCTCCTTTTCCTCTTCTTTCTGGTTTTTTTTTCTCCTTCCCCTTTTTTTGTTTGCAGGGGAAACGAAGCTTTATAGCCTCGGTGAGGCTCTCGTCGGACCAGTCCAGAGGATGAAAGCCTTGGTGAGTCACCAAAGCTATGCTGGTGACTCACAGTAGGGTCTTGACGTGGATGGGGCAGCTGGCTCTCTGGAAAGCTCGGTGAAGGCTTGGCGTGGTAGCAACAGCGTCGGCAGTAGTTGTTTGGACCACTTGGCGTCAGAGACGTCGGCGCTGGATGTTATGGAATCAACGGCGGCGGCCGTGTGGAGGAAGGATCATTAGCAACTGGGGCTAGGGTTAGATGATACAAACCCTAAATTGGGTTTAAGGTTTCCTGTGGGCTTCTGGATCTGGGCCGGTTACTGTTAGGCTTCAGATTTTGTAAAATTGGCCTGTAAAAATGTAATAATAATAAATTATTTATTTAATAATAATAATATAATATAATAATAATATTAAAATATAATAATAATAATAAATAAAACAAATGAAATAAAAAATAATTTTTGGACTGAGCCTGTACCACTGCATATGTAGTCTTGCTATTGCATCAGATTACTGTTCGCATAAATTGGTTTCTCTCCCACAGAAAATTATATTTCAGAGATGGCCTTCACTGAAAGATAATAAGCCACTGTGTTACCCTGGAACGTATTACCAAGCTATTTATATTGCTCTGTCTGACTAAATCCCTCTAGATACAGAAAATGGTCACCTCATTCAGAAGACACATATCTCATACGTTTTTGTCAGAATGATTGAGTACTTCTTAAGTTTGTGACAATATGAAGAGAATTTCTCCAGTTACTTGACAATACTACTGTTTAGTGACACCAGAATGAGAGTATTCAAGATAAACAGATTTGGGGCACGAATAAAGCTACAAGTACCTATAACAGTTCATTGTCAAAATTGAAACTCGTGGGGATCAGGACATTTCAGTCAAACAGATATTGAGAGTGAATCAGACATATCTAGAGGGACATCTTGAGGGCCCATTTCAACTTGAAATAGAATATTGGGGCATTTTGAAGGCTCACAACAATATGAATATTTGGGCATTCTTGGAGGCTCATCTCAACAAGAAGTAATGTTGAGCACACTTTTAACATCTGTATCAGCAAATGTTGGGGCATTTTAAAGGTTCCTTCAGACAGATCCATGTGGGGCATTTTGAAGGCTCAGATTAACAAGAAGCAAATATCGGGGCATGCTGAAAGCCCATTTCAATCAGAATTAGGACTGTTGATGCATTTTTGAACGTTCGTATCAGCAAATGCTGGGGCATGCTGAAGGCCCACATCATCATATGTTTAAAATCATTGACTTGAGCAGATATTTCCAATGAGACAGAAAAATATGAAGAATGAAAATGGTGAAACAATAACAGTCAATCTGACTACACATAATTGCTTCGTTCATCAGGCAGTTGTATTAGGGTCCTGTTGTTGAACAAATATTTATTCAGCAAGTATGGTTTCAAATACCCAATCTTCTTAAACCATGTGTCACATGACAGTGTGTTCTTTGTTAAGCTACATCATGGTTGCATGAATAAAGATGGTCCCTTTGTAGACCATTCGATCCACGGATCAGTTCCTCGGGACTTTGAACTCTGAATTTGGCCTTTTGTGTGTCGGTGATAATTGAAAATATTTCTTTGAGATTCCTGTCAGTTAGTTTCAACCATACTGTTGAGGTTACGAAACTATTTTTCACATCAGTTTTGTTTACTTGATGACATTGAAGAGAGAAGCTCAGGTATATTGCTTTTTCCTGATGTTACTGGGGTTATCATTGCCAGCTAGACTGAACTTAGTTTTCATCTATTTGGTTTATCATGTGCATTTCATCCCCAGCGTCAAGAATTCTACGGATATCTTTCCATACATGGCTCTTATAGTGGGTGTGTTTCTACTTCTTACAACGCTCATTACAGAAGAAAGCGTGATCAATATCACTTTTGCCTTTGCCCGAGATGATATCAAGATCAGTTAGTGTCTCTTATTCAGTTCGACACTAGCATATTTTGTGATTTTGATCAAGTTTTGGTCATGAAACACACCAACATTTCACTTGTATTCCTATTGAGTTTTGTTCTTAAGTGATATTGTGACATCATACAAAAGCTTTGAACAAATATGCAAAGAGTTTCAATGATTGAGAAATCTTGGCAGAAACCACAGGAAAGGATGAATGAATTGTCAAATGTTTTACATCTAAGTAGAAACCACAGGAAATGATGAATGTGTTGTCAAATGCTAAACCAATGTTGTTATCATATGGTTTTCCTTTATTGATCAATTTTGTCTTCTTCAACCCCAAGATTAGAAATGACATATGATGAAGATTTCTTTCCACAGAAGGAGAACTGAAATTTTAAACAAGAAACTAGTGGCGCCTACTAAGGTTGAACGACAGGTTTTTGTTAAGCATCTCGACAGGTTGTTGTTAAGCATCTCGACATGATATGGTCCAAGTTGCCTTATTCGAGATCTGATTATGTGGATACATGAAAGGAATTGGGATAAATCTTCCTTGTAATGTGTTTCAAAGAGTCAAATTAGAACATACTCTACTCTCCTAATTAATCCACAGCAGAGTCGCCAAGTTGTCGTAACCGATTTTCGTCCGGGCACGAATTTTTTTACTTGGCGGGAAACGTGATGTGAATAAATGGTTTTTAAAATAATTTGGGAGTCGCCATCAGCCTTTTGGGTCAGGTAGGTCGAATACCTAAAAATCATCCTTTAAAAGAGTTTTTAAGAAAACATCGATTAAAAGATAATCCGATCTGCGTTTTAACCAAAAATTCGTTCTTTTTACTAATAAAAAGGGATTCGTGGTCGGTTACGTTTAGGGAAGGATTAGCACCCCTACAACGCCCAAAATTGGTACTTTTTAATTATAAATTGTCTCTATTATTAGAAATTAAAATTTCAAAGATATATTTAATTTATAATCCTGTTATTTCAAATTTATTAATATAATTGAAAGAAAATATATATATAATAACATATCAGAAAAGGACTTCTAGGTGCTTTAAGACAGCTCTTTCTTTTGATATTTAAAAAAAAATAAAAAAAATTATTTTAATATAGTAAGATATTTATTTATTTAAAAATATTAGAAAAGGGTTTCTAGTTGCTTTAAGACAACTCTTTCCTTCAATATTGATAAATAAATAAATATTAAAATATGTAATAATTTTTCCTAAAAATAATTTAAATAAAACTAAATTATAATTTTTATAATATTTAATTATTTAAAATACCAGAATAGGACATCCAGTTGTATTAAGACTGCCATTTTCTTTGATATTGAAAATAAATAAAGATTATTATTTAAAAATATATATATTTATGTGACTAATATGAAAATAATAATAAAATAATATAAAAGTAATAACAAAATAATAAATAAATAATGATTTAAAAGAAATAATATTAATTTGTAAAATATAAAAACAATCAGGGTCAAAAATGAAAAGAAACAAAATATTGTTGACTAAAAAGTAAAATATCAAAATTAAAGGGCATATTTTGAATTATTATAAAAATATAATTACTAATAGTGTAATTTAAACTAATTAATTAATAGGTGATTAAGATAAATATTAATTAAACTATGAGGGACTAAAATGGGTATTTACTCTAATATACATATAAAATACTGGTAAGGACTAAAACATAATAAAATAAAATTCGAAGACTGAATTAGAACGTTCAGAAGTTAGTTTCAGTGACTAAAATGAATAATTACAAAACTCGGATGGTTGCGGAAAGGGTTTGGCCATGCGCGAAATTATAGATATACCCATCTCAAAACGGCGTCGTTTGGGAAGGGGTATAAATACCCCAAACAGCTGGCCCGAATGGCCAGCTCTCTCATTCCTCTTCTCTCTCTAGAGAAGAGAGATATCATTTCTCTCGCTTCTCTCTAAAAGTCACCGACCGACCATTATCAACGGCGGTGATCACCACTGCCGGCCACCACCAACGGTGGTCGGAATTCCCAAATTACCCCAGAGTGTAGATCTCGACCTCCTAAGATCGAATATGGCTTTTGCTTGTCCTAAAACGCTTTAGATCGTTCTAGATCTAAAATAAATCGAAGGTTTTACCTTCGGTTTTACAATGATTCCGGTGGTTCCAGACGGTTTGGAGGCTTCTACGATGGTAAGATGCTCATTTTCCTCTTCTTTCTGGTTTTTTTTTCTCCTTTCTTTTTTTGTTTGCAGGGGAAACGAGGCTTTATAGCCTCGGTGAGGCTCTCGTCGGACCAGTCCAGAGGATGAAAGCCTTGGTGAGTCACCAAAGCTATGCTGGTGACTCACAATAGGGTCTTGACGTGGATGGGGCAGCTGGCTCTCTGGAAAGCTCGATGAAGGCTTGGCGTGGCAGCAACAGCGTCGGTAGCAGTTGTTTGGACCACTTGGCGTCAGAGGCGTCGCCGCTAGATGTTCTGGAATCAACGGCGGCGGCCGTGCGGAGGAAGGATCATTAGCAGCTGGGGCTAGGGTTAGATGATACAAAGCCTAAATTGGGTTTAGGGTTTCCTATGGGCTTCTGGATCTGGGCCGATTACTGTTGGGCTTCAGATTTTGTAAACTGGGCCTGTAAAAATGTAATAATAATAAATTATTTATTTAATAATAATAATATAATATAATAATAATATTAAAACAAAATAATAATAATAAATAAAACAAATGAAATAAAAAAAAACTAGTGTCTTCAACTGCCCCTCTTTGTTCATTCTTGTGTTAACGAGAATAGGGCAAAGACGAAAAGACAATAAGTTTTTTTTTTCATTTGACTTTACTAGATTATGATGAAAATGTTGAACAAGTTCTTCTTCTTTGGGATTAGTTCTTCTCATTATGAACTTTTCCACTGGGGATGACAATTTATCTCATTCTGTGATGCAATCTAGCAAAGAGTTGAACAAATTCTTCTCTTTCAAATGAGTTCTTCTCATTATGAACACTTCTGGTAATGTTGATGCTGATCTATTTCCTTCTGTGATAGAGTCAAGCAAAAGGTTGAACAAGTTCTTCTTATCATGAACTTCTTTTTCTTCTTTAGATAAGTTCTTCTCATTATGAACTTTCTCTGGAAAAGTTAATCCATCGAGTGATGAATTCGAGCAAAAGGTTAAACAAATTCTTCACATTATGAATTTCTTCTTCCTTCTTCAGATGAGTTCTTCTCATTATGAACTCTACCTGGCAATGTTGATCCATCAAATGATGAATTTAAACAAAAGGTTGAACAAATTCTTCTCATTATGAACTTCTTCTTCCTTCTTCAGATGAGTTCTTCTCATTATGAACTTTCTCTGGAAAAGCTGATCCATCGAGTGATGGATTTGAGCAAAAGGTTGAACAAATTCTTCTCATTATGAACTTCTTCTTCCTTCTTCAGATGAGTTCTTCTCATTATGAACTATTCTGGAAATGCTGATGACCCGAAGGTTTTGAAAACATCAAAAAGCTCCCGAAGGCTTTTTGGAAACATCATGCACTGTAGGACTTACAGATGACCCTAAGGCTTTGAAAACATCAAAAAGCTCCCGAAGGCTTTTTGGAAACATCATGCACTGTAGGACTTACAGGACCCTAAGGCTTTGAAAACATCAAAAAGCTCCCGAAGGCTTTTTGGAAACATCATGCACTGTAGGACTTACAGATGACCCTAAGGCTTTGAAAACATCAAAAAGCTCCCGAAGGCTTTTTGGAAACATCATGCACTGTAGGACTTACAGATGACCCGAAGGTTTTGAAAACATCAAAAAGCTCCCGAAGGCTTTTTGGAAACATCATGCACTGTAGGACTTACAGATGACCCTAAGGCTTTGAAAACATCAAAAAGCTTCCGAAGGCTTTTTGGAAACATCATGCACTGTAGGACTTACAGATGACCCTAAGGCTTTGAAAACATCAAAAAGCTCCCGAAGGCTTTTTGGAAACATCATGCACTGTAGGACTTACAGATGACCCGAAGGTTTTGAAAACATCAAAAAGCTTCCGAAGGCTTTTTGGAAACATCATGCACTGTAGGACTTACAGATGACCCTAAGGCTTTGAAAACATCAAAAAGCTCCCGAAGGCTTTTTGGAAACATCATGCACTGTAGGACTTACAGATGACCCGAAGGTTTTGAAAACATCAAAAAGCTTCCGAAGGCTTTTTGGAAACATCATGCACTGTAGGACTTACAGATGTGGGGAAATAGTTTACTAAGTAAAAAAACTAAGGAAATCGTTTTCTTACTTTTCAACAATTTCATTTCTAAAAAAGATTGAATGAGAAATTATGGAAATCGTTTTCTCATTATTTTTCAAAATAACATGTTGATTGGGTAACATGCCCCAATCTTAAGATAAGGCTACTTTTGTGGATTACGTCCATCTATTCTTCAGATGTTGGCGTGATTCTTGTATTCGAGGTTTTGAATTCTACCTTCTTCTTGTAAGGTATTGTTCATCATGAATCTTCTTTTTTCATATGAAGATCTGCAAAACCTTATGTTTGAATGCAATCATATGTATCAATGTAATGCATTGTCTATTGTGTAAATGATATTCTTATGAATGCATGAATATTGATGCAATCTTCATTTGAATTCAAAGTGGTGAACTAGGTCTTCCTTCACTTCATCATTTATTTCCAGGGTCACCTCTGGATATCAGTGTAGCAACTCATGTTATCAAACTTGCATTTCTGCAGAATCATCTGATCAACTTGTATCTTTGTGTCTTCTTTGCTTCATTTAAGTCTCATAAGAAATGTTTTATTTGTGGAACTCTTGCCATAGTCAGAACTATGACTTTGATGCCCCATTTTGTCTTTGGTAACATCAGCTTTCTTTGTCTGGACTTGTGTAGAAATCCAATAAAGCTTTCATCTTCGAAAAGAGAATCTATCATCTTTAAAAAGAGAATTTTATTATCTTTGAAGAATGTAGATGTAGATATGTCTGACTCAGCAGGGATTAATTAGGAGAGTAGAGTCTGTTCTAATTTGACTCTTTGAAACACATTACAAGGAAGATTTATCCCAATTCCTTTCATGTATCCACATATAATCAGATCTCGAATAAGACAACTTGGACCATATCATGTTGAGATGCTTAACAACAACCTGTCGTTCAACCTTAGTAGGCGCCACTAGTTTCTTGTTTAAAATTTCAGTTCTCCTTACGTGGAAAGAAATCTTCATCATATCTCATTTCTAATCTTGGGGTTGAAGAAGAAAAAATTGATCAATAAAGGAAAACCATATGATAACAACATTGGTTTAGCATTTGACAACACATTCATCATTTCCTGTGGTTTCTACTTAGATGTAAAATATTTGACAACTCATTCATCCTTTCCTGTGGTTTCTGCCAAGATTTCTTAATCATTGAAACTCTTTGCATATTTGTTCAAAGCTTTTGTATGATGTCACAAGATCACTTAAGAACAAAACTCAATAGGAATACAAGTGAAATGTTTGTGTGTTTCATGACCAAAACTTGATCAAATTCACAAAATATGATAGTGTCCAACTGAATAAGAGACACTAACTGATCTTGATATCATCTAGGGCAAAGGTAAAAGTGATATTGATCACGTTTTCTTCTGTAATGAGCGTTGTAAGAAGTAGAAACACACCCACTATAAGAGCCATGTATGGAAAGATATCCGTAGAATTCTTGACGCTGAGCTTCTCTCTTCAATGACATCAAGTAAACAAAACTGATGTGAAAAACAGTTTCGTAACCTCAACAGTATGGTTGAAACTAACTGACAGGAATCTCAAAGAAATATTTTCAATTATCACCGACACACAAAAGGCTAAATTCAGAGTTCGAGGTCTCGAGAAACTGATCATTGGATCGAATGGTCTACAAAGGGACCATCTTTATTCATGCAACCATGATGTAGCTTAACAAAGAACACACTGTCATGTGACACATGGTTTAAGAAGATTGGGTATTTGAAACCATACTTGCTGAATAAATATTTGTTCAACAAAAGGACCTTAATGCAACTGCCTGATGAACGAAGCAATTATGTGTAGTCAGATTGACTGTTATTGTTTCACCATTTTCATTCTTCATATTTTTATGTCTCATTGGAAATATCAACTCAAGTCAATGATTTTTAACACATGATGATGTGGGCCTTCAGCATGCCCCAATATTTGCTGATACGAACGTTCAAAAATGCATCAACGGTCCTAATTCTGATTGAAATGGGCTTTCAGCATGCCCCGATATTTGCTTCTTGTTAATCTGAGCCTTCAAAATGCCCCACATGGATCTGTCTGAAGGAAACTTTAAAATGCCCCAACATTTGCTGATACAGATGTTAAAAGTGTGCTCAAAATTACTTCTTGTTGAGATGAGCCTCCAAGAATGCCCAAATATTCATATTGTTGTGAGCCTTCAAAATGCCCCAATATTCTATTTCTGGTTGAAATGGGCCCTCAAGATGTCCCTCTAGATATGTCTGATTCACTCCCAATGTCTGTTTGACTGAAATGTCCTGATCCCACGAGTTTCAATTTTGACAATGAACTGTTGTAGGTACTTGTAGCTTTATTCGTGCCCCAAATCTGTTTATCTTGAATACTCTCATTCCGGTGTCACTAAACAATAGTATTGTCAAGTAACTGGAGAAATTCTCTTCATATTGTCACAAACTTAAGAAGTACTCAATCATTCTGACAAAAACGTCTGAGATATGTGTCTTCTGAATGAGGTGACCATTTTCTGTATCTGGAGGGATTTAGTCAGACAGAGCAATATAAATAGCTTGGTAATCCGTTCCAGGCTGACACAGTGGCTTATTATCTTTCAGTGAAGGCCATCTCTGAAATATACTTTTCTGTGGGAGAGAAACCAATTTATACGAACAGTAATCTGATGCAATAGCAAGACTACATATACAGTGGTACAAGCTCATCAAAAATCCACACCTATGCAACATGTTGATTCTGATAACAAATCATCTGATTATGAAGCGATCTTTCAGGATGATTTCACAGATATTGATAGTTCTTTCTGATACCGAGGAAATCCTGAATTCTGATTCTGATGAGGAGAATAAACTGTTATACTTGACAAAAATAGGATATTCAGAGGTTGAGGCTTCAATAGCCATGGAGAGATGTGGTCCGAATTCATCAATTACAGAGTTGACATATTTCATATATGCTGCTCAAATGGCTAAGGCTGCTGACGTACTTCTTCTGGTAGAAGGTAGGAATTAATTATGCAATGACCCCAATTACAAGCAAAGGTAAAACTTGGGCTATAACTTTTGGAAAAGGAAGAAGCAGAGGAAGCTTGAAAAGAAGCTTCTTAATGAAGACGATCATGCAGTTCATCTTTCAATTCCAATGATTAGTTCTGGGGTTTCTACCGAACCAGATCAGATAACTCAAAGAACACTTCCAGAAGATGCTATTGGTCTCCTTATTTCTACTATGAGCAAATTCATCTTTCGAATCTAATGATTGGTTTTGGGGTTCATACCAAACCAGATCAGATAACTCAAAGAACACTTCCAGAAGATGCTATTGGGTCTCCTTATTTCTACTGCGAGAACGTAGCACTTGCTCCAGTTAATGTTTGGACTGAAATATCACAGTACTTATTCGATGTAGAGCCAGAATTTGTAGATTCGAAGCATTTTCATGCTGCTACACTGAAAAGGGGCTATATTCATAATCTTCCAATTGAGAACATGTTTTCTCTTATCTTGTTTTCTCCACGCACTATACATGATATTTTTCCATTGACAAAGAAATGGTGACCTTCCTGGGATCCAAGAACAAAGTTAAACTGTTTACAAACATGTACAGGAAGTGCCAAATTGACAGAAAGGATCTGTAGGGTTCTTGAAGCTTATGACGATGAGTCACCTTCGAGTGTCCAAAAGTATGTTCTTGATGAGTGCTGAAAATGGGATCTGGTATGGGTTGGAAGGAATAAAGTTACTCCACCTGAATCTGATGAGGTGGAAATGCTTCTAGGTTTCCCTAAAAACTATACATGAGGAGCTGCTAGAGACAAGTTCCCCAGTGATATCAATGTCCTGTCTCTTTTCTCTAGAATCAGTGATGCAGAGGTTACCTTCTATTGTCTTGGCATACTTTTGAAAACAAATGTGTAAGAACTAATTTATGATCGGTTGGAGCAATTGATGAGTAGATTTGGAAATTTCGACCTTGTTGCCGGTAGCATCCAGTGTAACAACCTTACTGGAAGAAATAAACATCATTGTGATGGGCTTGAAGATTTTTATTGGTGCATTTACTTGCAATGACTGCTACAACGACTGTTTCTTTTGCTACTCCAAGATATATCATACTCTTACTGAACCATGGAAAAGTTTAATTGACGGTAAAACTGATTATCTTCAACTTTTGGAATCCTGTAACCAATGTTACCCTATATAAAATGCCTATAAGGGTAGATTCTGTTCCAATGTCTTATTCTGTGCCATAAGTCCTCAAATTCAAATTCAACAATCTTTTGAAGGACATAATGTATATCATCTTAATAAAGAAAATGATCGGCATAGAAGAATTAGCAATGATGTATCAAGACTTGAGCTAGCATCACGGTATAACCAGAGTGCAGGTAGTGACTTGTTCATGGCTCTATGATGTAATCTTCTAGAGAACATGAATTGATGGTTGGGGAAAATAATCTGTTTGGTGATGCTTATCGCCCTCAGCATGAAATAAACGATAATCTTTCCTGATGAGCTGCTAATAATGTCATAGGAGAGTGTCACAAGTTCAATTCTCCAGACTTTCTGGCTTCTTGGACCACTTGCCTTCAAAAATGTGAAGTGCTTCATTATTCTGGCCTCGTTCATTCTTTTTCTACAACAGAGGTAGAATAAGCAACAGTTGCTTCAAGGACCTTCTTCATTTGAGACTGTCCTGTTTGAAAATGTTTTTTCTCCTTTCTTTATTGAAGAATGAAAGAATTTTGTAAAGTATTACCCCTTTCAGGTTCACAATATAATCAAATCATAAACAATAAGTTTAATGAATATCCAATAAATCAACTACACTTTTAAATCATTCAAAAATCATAGTCCTATGGCAAGTGTCAAAATTATTGACTGATTTGAGGTGTAGGTTGATTTTGGTAAAGTAGGTTCTTTCAAGTTGGTTTAGTATGTCGCTTCGGGCTTCCACTAACTTGAAGAAATGGTTGTTATGCTCATTTTGTAGAGATGCTTCTCGTTTCCAGAATCTCAGGAACGTATTTGGGATGTGCGGTGCTTCATTTAAGAGCTTAAAATCGTCTCTTATATCGTTGTTGCACCATTCAATATTCGAGCCGCCTTTTCAGGTTTTCAACTCGAATCCTCCTTTGATTTCAAGATGTTATTTAAAAAATTACATCTTGAACCCCCCTTTTATCATTTTTTATATCATGCATTAAAGATTTTAAAAACCAATTTTTGCAAATAAAAATCAATCTTGAGAGGCGGAATGAATTTTGAAGATATTCTCTTTAGATGCCTTCAATCTTTCTTTGCTTGACTTGGATCTGCCTTGCTGGGGATTTTTCCATCATCTGGATCCCTCTAGACTGCCAAATTTTGGATTCATTTCCATTTTTCCATATCTTCATCATTTCTTGCTCTTCTTGTTGAATATGAATATCTGAATTAATTGTACTTGATCTATCTTGTAACTTGAGGCTCCCTGGAGTCACCCATCTTGATTCAATTTCTCCCCTTTTTCTTTTTCCCTTTTTCCCTTTTTTCCTTTTTCTCATTTTTCCTTTTTCATCTTTTTTCTTTTTTCCTGTTTTTCTCATTTTTCTTTTTTCATCTTTTTTCTTTTTCTCTTTCTTTGCTGGATTTTTCTTTTTTCTTTCTTTGCTCGATGAGTATAAGACTTCAATTGCTTTGAAGACCTCTTTTTCCTTTTTGTCTTTTTTTCTTCTTCAAGTATAATATTTCTTGACAGAATCTAAGTTTATTTGGTTTCTCAGAACTTTCCCATCCATTTTTGCCAAGATCAATGCTTCTCCGGAAAAGGCCTTTTTTACAACGTATGACCCTTCCTAATTAGGCATCCATTTCCCCCGAAAATCTTTATGTATAGGCAAAATCTTTTTCAGCACTAGATCATCCTCTTGGAATTCTCTTGGATGTATTTTCTTGTCCGTTTCTAATGAATTTGCTCATGGTAAATAGCTTTCAATTGATTCTCATCAATAAGGTTTAATTGATTAAATCGAGCTTAGATACATTCAGTCTTCTCCAATTTGTCCTCCTTTAGGATACAAAATGATGGGAT
Source organism: Hibiscus syriacus (assembly GCF_006381635.1). Lineage (NCBI taxonomy): Eukaryota > Viridiplantae > Streptophyta > Magnoliopsida > Malvales > Malvaceae > Hibiscus > Hibiscus syriacus. The sequence goes on from NW_024062636.1 coordinate 399,439, forward strand.
CTCAACTTCAATTGGTAATACTGCTTCCATCCCATAGACTAAACAATAAGGTGTTGCCCCAGTAAATGTTTGCACAGTAATTCAATATGCATATAAGGCAAAAGGTAGCTTCTCGTGCCAATCCTTGTAAGCTTCAGTGGTCTTTGTAATGATCCTCTTAAGGTACTTATTTGCTCCTGCAAATGCCCCATTCATCTTTGGGTGATATGACACTGAGCTGGCGTGCTTGATTTGTGCGCGAAGTTTAGTCATCCCATACATAGAAGTCCTTGTAAAAAGAGGTATCTCCAGGGGGATGAATATTCAAGATTAACTTTACTTACATGAAAAATGTAATTAATGCATGATATATTTATTTCAATCAATCATTTTTTCTTCTCTGAGTATGCTCCAATCACTCGAAATTATCTTCGATAAGCTGGTCCATAATGCCTCATCTCATCTCCTCTTGCAGGAAGATTCACGGATAATTTAAAGTTTGGTTCTTTTGAGGTTATTTGGTTTATGGTGGTTTTGTGTTTGGAAGGACTAATGTGTGACTTTTAAAGTCATGTATATGGTGGAAGGTAGTGTAATGAATCGATCAACTCTACCCGAAAAAGTAAACATCTAGAGTTGGTGTCTCAAAAACAGGTGGAGACATTACTTCAGAGTCTCAGATAAATGTAGTGTCAGGATTTGGTTTTGGTAAAGGTCGAGTAATTGGCATTGAATGAGATATGGAAGATATAATTTTACCACTTGCCAAAGATCTATAACTCTTGAAAATTTAAAAGAATATTTAATCTACTTGATACTCAATAATCTCAAGATTAAAACTTAATTACTTGCTCATAACCATAAAAGCAACATAAATTTATTTATTGCACAAAGGGCGGAGAAAAGGAACAAAAAACAAGTTCAAACAAGATGCTGAAAATAGAAAAGTACTACAGTGGAAGATAACAACTTCCACTTGTTTATTTAGCCTACCCCATCATTCCAATAATGTTGGGTGTGTAATTGGCCTAAGATTTTCCTCATTTCCCCCCCCCATTTCTTGATTATCTTTTGTGTCAACTTCTTTGTGTAAGCCTTCAGATACATAACTCTTTACTTTATTCTGAGCAATCTCCATCATCATCTTTTTCTTCTCTGGCTGGTAATTGAGCTCATTTTTGGATTCAGAACAACTTTTACTAAGGATGACAGCCTTGTCCTGATTCTGAACACATATTGTGGTTGTAATTGGAGTAATATTCACCAGACTCTTTGTATCCAGACTCTTTTCACTGGTCTTCAGAAAATTTGATACATGCGTTTGAGGTTTCTTCAGAGTTTCATCTTTCCCATTCATTCTTAAACCTGTTGGCCAGTCTCGAATTACCTCTCTTTTTACTTTTTTATCATTTATAATCAAAGAAGTATTGAGAATTGAACGTTTTATCTTTGGCTCAAGTACTTTGTTTTCTTCATTTTCTGTGGCATGTACTTTACTTATTTTGATACTACCAACTCCATTTTGATGTTTAATTCTTGATTGTTTGACCAAAACAGACTGGTCATCCAATTCTATGTTTCCCTGAACCAAGAGGTCTTGAACTCGTTGTTTGAAGCGACCACACTTCTCAATTGAGTGTCCTTGGGCTCCAGCGTGATAATCACAAGAGAGTTTCTCATTATACCAACTCGGGTATGGAAGCAACAAAGGCTTAGCTCGACATAGAGTAATAATCTGGGCTTTGAGTAACTCAAGATATAACTTGTTGCATGAAACTGAAGGAAACTTGGGTAGAATTTCCCCTGACATCATTGTCACATTACAATTGTTTACTCTGCTTTCTTGAAGACCTTCTGACTGTTTGCTTTGTTTAGGTTTCTTCAATGGTACTGAAATTTCTTCCATGCTTCTCTTCAACTTGATCTTTGTCGCATTATCTGGGGTCATACCCGATTTTTGGAGATTTATCGAATTTCCACATTCCCCGACAAAGTCTTGGTCATTTGTTTCCATTGTATCAACTACATCATTCATAATCCCATTCAAATCTTTCACAACAGGATCCTCTAAGGGTTTCTCTCCATGGATTACAATATTCATCAGGTCCATCAATTTGGTCAGTTGTTCCTTTGAATCATTCTGGAATTTTTTCACTTGATCAGTCATCTTTTGTTGTGTCTCGATAAATTGCTCTTGTAGTTTCTCGATTCTACCAACCCTTGCTAAAATCTCATTCATGGATATTATCCTTCTTTAGGAAGACCAAGTTAACTCCACTTTGATTCTGTCATGGAATTCTCCACGAATTATTCCACGTTGTCATGATTAAATGCATGTAGAATAGTTTGAAATAAAATGTAATTATGCAAATATGCAAATGCAAAAATGAAAATATAAATATAAACGTAAAAATGAAAAAAATGCTAAATGTAAATGCAAATGTAAATATGTGAATGTAACAATAAAAATGCAAATTGTGCAATACAAAAGCAAACATAAAAGTACAAATGCAAAGATTCCAAATGTAAATATGCAAATGTAAAAATGTAAATGTAAATTATTTAAAATACCAGAATAGAACATCCAGTTATATTAAGACTGCCATTTTCTTTGATATTGAAAATAAATAAACATTATTATTTAATTAAATATGTTTTAATGCATGATGTAAGTTTAAAAATGTAAATGTAAATACAAACGTAAAAATGTACAGATGCAAAATATAAATGCATGTATGAAAAGGTGTTACTCAAGAGTGATCATTTTAGAACATATTTCATTTAACACAAAAGTTTCCGTGCATCAAACAAAACTTTTACATATAGGAGACATCTTTCAGTCCTAACTTCTCTAAAGCCAAGTTAATTTCCATTCATGCTCAATAGTTGAATTGTCAGTCTGCTTCAATTCCTCGTAAAATCAGGTTGGTCTATCAGCTTATGGGTCATATTGCTTGTCTGGACTGCAGCTTCTTCCATGACATTCTCTTTCATCTTCTGTATCAATTCTTGGAGTTGCTTATTTTCCCTTGTAAGAGAACCTTTCTGTCCAAGAAGTTCTTGAACAAGATCTTCATATAAGTTACAGTTCTTTTTCAGCTTGGTGACCCCTGTTATCCACTCTTATGGGGTACTTCCTAGGCCAGCATTTTGAAAGGCTTGACTGATCTTCTGAAAATCTTCATGCATGGTTTTCATTTATGTGCTCAATTTCTTATTTTGGTCGTTCAAGTCCTTCAAATAACATGCTTGAGCTTCATAAAAACCTCCACTAATCTGAATGCCCTGACTGATGCTCTTACCATAGACTGCTTTTGGTATCAATCTGGTAGGATCTTTGTGTAATACTTTTGGTATTAATATAACCGGTTCTCTATATACAGAACTTCCCTTGATCCTCGGAGTTTCTTCAGGATGTCTTTCATTGACCGCATCATATTTTGTTTGATCATAAAACTTTTTGTCCATTTACGATTTCTTTCCAATTTGATGAACAGTCTTTTAAGTCAACACCTTTTGGTTATGCCATGATCATGTAATGCAGGCACAAAACAAAAGAAATCAATATAAACAAGTTGAAACAAAACAAAATGTATGAAAAATAAAAATGAGAAAGGAAATAAATAAATTGGTAAGTACCAATTAATGAAAAGAAAATATTCTACCTATCATGGTATATAATATATCCTAACCTCATGCTTTCTAGTTCCATGCTTTGTTTGGAAAAATTAACCTAACTGCATGATTACTAGTTCGCATGCATTTATTCAGAGAGAAAAATAATAAATTAAATAAATTAAAATCTAGAGCTTATTTCTCCTTTGTGTACACCTATGGACATGGTTTCAGTATTGTCTTAGATTAGGAGAATTTCTAGGGTTTATTATATGCAGGTTTTTAGTTCTAGGAGTAAAGATACTCAAACCCCCTTGGGCTGTCAACCCTCAATCCTAGTCCATTACATACTTAAGCAGATCAAGTTCAATTCGAGGGGACACATTTCTCTATGCCTGACACGGAGAATAAATTCTCACGAAGACATAGAGCATATGAACCCCGAAAGTTACTTACTAGGTCTGACACGGAGAATAAATTCTTACGAAGACGTCGCTTTCACTCCCACTTAAAAGGGACAAGCTTGATTAGAAAGCTTATGTTATGCAATGCAAGTGTTGTGTGTGAGGAGAAATATTCAAACCTTTGACAAATAATTAAATGAAAAATTTAATATCTAAAAATAAAGTAAAAATATAAAATATAAAAAATATTATGAAAATCATAAGTAATAAAAATTTAAAAGAAAAGAATTAAAAATTAAATAAATGAATTTTTAATTTCTAATTAATAGAGACAATTTATAATTAATTTTAAAGTTTGACGTCCCCAGCGGAGTCGCCAAGCTGTCGTAACCGATTTTCGTCCAGGCACGAATTTTTTTACTTGGCGGGAAAAGTGATGTGAATAAATGGTTTTTAACATAATTTGGGAGTCGCCATCGGCCTTTTGGGTCAGGTAGGTCGAATACCTAAAAATCATCCTTTAAAAGAGTTTTTAAGAAAACATCGATTAAAAGATAAACCGATATGCGTTTTAACCAAAAATTCGTTCTTTTTACTAATAAAAAGGGATTCGTGGTCGGTTACGTTTAGGGAAGGATTAACACCCCTACAACGCCCAAAATTGATACTTTTTAATTATAAATTGTCTCTATTATTAGAAATTAAAAATTCAAAGATATATTTAATTTATAATCCTGTTATTTCAAATTTATTAATATAATTGAAAGAAAATATATATATAATAACATATCAGAAAAGGGCTTTTAGGTGCTTTAAGACAGCTCTTTCTTTTGATATTTAAAAAAAAATAAAAAAAAGTATTTTAATATAGTAAGATATTTATTTATTTAAAAATATTAGAAAAGGGTTTCTAGTTGCTTTAAGACAACTCTTTCCTTCAATATTGATAAATAAATAAATATTAAAATATGTAATAATTTTTTCTAAAAATAATTTAAATAAAACTAAATTATAATTTTTATAATATTTAATTATTTAAAATACCAAAATAGGACATCCAGTTGTATTAAGACTGCCCTTTTCTTTGATATTGAAAATAAATAAATATTATTATTTAAAAATATATATATTTATGTGACTAATATGAAAATAATAATAAAATAATATAAAAGTAATAACAAAATAATAAATAAATAATGATTTAAAAGCAATAATATTAATTTGCAAAATATAAAAATAATCAGGGTCAAAAATGAAAAGAAACAAAATATTATTGACTAAAAAGTAAAATATCAAAATTAAAGGGCATATTTTGAATTATTATAAAAATATAACTACTAATAGTGTAATTTAAACTAATTAATTAATAGGTGATTAAGATAAATATTAATTAAACTATGAGGGACTAAAATGGGTATTTACTCTAATATACATATAAAATACTGGTAAGGACTAAAACATAATAAAATAAAATTCGAAGACTGAATTAGAACGTTCAGAAGTTGGTTTCAATGACTAAAATGAATAATTACAAAACTCGGATGGCTGCGTAAAGGGTTTGGCCATGCGCGAAATTACAGATATACCCCTCCCAAAACGGCGTCGTTTGGGAAGGGGTATAAATACCCCAAACGACTGGCCCGAAGGGCCAGCTCTCTCATTTCTCTTCTCTCTCTAGAGAAGAGAGATATCTTTTCTCTCGCTTCTCTCTAAAAGTCACCGACCGGCCACCATCAACGGCGGCGATCACCACTGCCGGCCACCACCAACGGTGGCCGAAATTCCCAAATTACCCCAGAGTATAGATCTCGACCTCCTAAGGCCAAATATGGCTTTTTCTTGTCCTAAAACGCTTTATATCGTTCTAGATCTAAAATATATCGAAGGTTTTACCTTCAGTTTTACAATGATTCCGGTGGTTCCAGACGGTTTGGAGGCTTCTACGATGGTAAGATGCTCATTTTCCTCTTCTTTCTGGTTTTTTTTCTCCTTTCTTTTTTTGTTTGTAGGGGAAACGAGGCTTTATAGCCTCGGTGAGGCTCTCGTCGGACCAGTCCAGAGAATGAAAGCCTTGGTGAGTCACCAAAGCTATGCTGGTGACTCACAGTAGGGTCTTGACGTGGATGGGGCAGCTGGCTCTCTGGAAAGCTCGGTGAAGGCTTGACATGGCAGCAACAGCGTCGGCAGCAGTTATTTGGACCACTTGGCGTCAGAGGCGTCGGCGCTGGATGTTCTGGAATCAACGGCGGTGGCCGTGTGGAGGAAGGATCATTAGCAACTGGGGCTAGGGTTAGATGATACAAACCCTAAATTGGGTTTAGGGTTTTCTATGGGCTTCTGGATCTGGGCCGATTATTGTTGGGCTTTAGATTTTGTAAAATGGGCCTATAAAAATGTAATAATAATAAATTATTTATTTAATAATAATAATAATAATATAATATAATAATAATATTAAAACAAAATAATAATAATAATAAATAAAACAAATGAAATAAAAAAAAACTAGTGTCTTCAATAGTGATATAACCTTTCCATTCCCAGCATCACTTCAAATTTGTCAGAAGGTAATTTCATCATATTAACAGGGAATTCAATTCCCTGAATCAGTAGAAAACACCCTTGACATACTCTATTCACCTGAGCATTGTTCTAACGAATTGATCACTATCACATCATTACCATTAACTTCTAATTGTATTCTCACTTCATTCGCTAATTTACTACTAATACATGAATATTTAGACCCCATGTCAAACAACACGATAACACATTTACTATACCATAGAAAAGTACATGTGATTATCTCTGGATCATCCCTATCTTCCATGGTATTAAGATTATATACTCTTGCAGCGGAGCAAACTTCCTGCTAAGTAGAGGATTCTGGTTGACTTTTGCCTCTTCCCCTACCTCTTCCTCTCTGAGACATCGAAGCATATCGCTCTGACTGTATAGGCTCTCCTGTCCCCAATAGACAATCTCTCATGAAATATCCTATTTCCCCACATCAGAAATAGGCTCCAGACTCAACTCTACATGTCCCACCATGGTATCTTTCACATGTCTGACAATGTCTTTGTTGTACTCTTCTATTACCAGACCTTACTGATTGAGTCTGCCCAATTCTTATCTGATTTGATCCTCTAGGCGGAGGATGCCATTATTTCAGGCCTTACTTGGGATCGAAATTCAGAATCCCTGCCTCTCTTGGGTGGTGCAGAACTTGATGAAGTCCCAATTCTTTTTTACGATTGGGTTCTTTGCTCCCCAAATCGTTCATTTTGAGCTCTCTCTAGAGCTTTAGTATGGTTTATCACCTCTTGAAACGAGGACATGTTTAACACTATTAATATTTCTTTAAGCTTCGGGTGAAAACCCTTAATAAACCACTCACATACATCTTTTTCTATAGGCACCAATTCTACTGCAAAGCGACTTAATTTGTTGAACTCACACTCATACTCATACACGGTGCGGTTCATTTGCTTCAGGTTCAAAAATTCTTGTTTCATCTGCTTAATGAACTGGTCTCCTATGTACTTATGCCGAAACTCTTCCAGAAATAGAGACCATGTCACCTGATCATTGATCATTCTCAATATGAAATTTGTCCACCAGATTCTCGCTTGCCCACGAAGCAAGGAGACTACTGCATCTAGCTTCTCCACATGAGAACAGTGAAGTCCTTCTAACACAATCTTTACATTATTGAGCCAACGGCCTGCAGCAACCGGACCTTCCTCGACTTCACCTTTGAACTCTGGAGCTCCTAATCCCTTTAATTTTGCAACATTCATCCTCGAAGTTGAGGAGGCAGGAGGTTAGAAACGCGCTGATACCACATCCAATGTCATGAAGAACATATCTTGATCACTTACAGGCATTCCAGAAGGTGCCTATTCTTTACCTTACCTGGCTAGGGCAGGTGAATTACTGCTCTCAGCTAATCTATTATCTCCCGCTTCACTTCGGGAGCTATCTTGTCCGGACATCTAATAAGATATAACCAAATATTTCTATCAATAGAACAACATACTCTTTACACTTATCAGATCAGAAGTTATTACTACTATGTTGGCATGTACACTTTTTACGACACTCTGGACTTCGGTTTATGCCGAGAATCGACTAAATCGTAGCTCTGATACCATTAAATGTAACACCCTAACATGTACCCGACCCGGATACGAGTCCGAGGTGTTACATTAATGTCATAACCATTTTTTTTGTAAAACAAATTAAATATTATTTTAAAAACGATTATGACTTTTATTTTGAAAAATTGAGTATTTTGGATTAATTTGGATTAAATTGAATAGAGTCGCCATCGACCTTTGGGTTAGGTAGGTCGAATACCTAAAAACGTCTTTTTAAAAGAAATTTAAGAAAAATCATTTTTTAAGACTAAAATGGTCTACATTTACCAGAAATCAAATTTAACAGGTTCGGGAGTCGGTTACGTGTGGGGAAGGGTAAGCACCCCCACAACGCCCAAAAATGGTACTGTGTCGCTTACATGTTGTCGTAAAATAGTGGAAATTACAAATCGAATATAAAGTTAAAATATGATCTATTTATCGAACGTTGATTAATTTGCTTCGAATCAATTAATTAGAGAAAATTCTTTAATTCGAAAAGAAATCTCGAAATTAGCAATCCTCCATCGAGAAAGCTAACTCGACTATTTCTTATCAATAAAAGAATATTCCCTCGTTAATAAATATATGAATCGACTAAAAATGAAAATCGACTATTTGCACTCGCATTCAATGAAATAAATTGATAAAAAAAGACCGAATATACATCGTAGAATGAAAATTAATAACTTACATGAAATGAAATAAATTATTATTTAGAGACATTCATTGCAATGTTCGATTTAAAATGAAATGGATTAACAAAATAAAATCAAATTAATTTCAAGTTCACATTTGTTCGAATGTCATATCGGATTGTACCACTTCGATCAAGCGATACTTTCCATGCACGTTCTACAAATTTGTGTTCTCAAAATTATTTGAATTAGTTATGAAATGTTTAACCAAATACGAGAGATACATAAAGTGCTGACACAAAATAAATTAATATGAATATAAATCATGGAAGAAAAGCAAATATATATATATATATAAGGCACAAAGGTGGGCTCCACACGAAATACACATAAATACACTTAACAACACTTATATACATAAAAAATAAATAAATCCCGAATATCATTCAATTTGCAAATTAGAAATTTAATAGGAAAAATAAAGTAAATAAATCACCTTGCACATACAATTTATATACATATGGAAAACATAAATAAATAAATAAATAATTTAATCGATGTAAACATGATCTATGCGCTAATATAAATATATTTACACCAAGCAAGCATACACATTATAATTTAATATTAAGGCCTAAATGAACAAACATCAAACCTGGCAAATCAAAGTATGAAAAAGTAAAACTAACGGCAAGGAATAAAATAAACACATCACAAATTAATAAGTGAAATCAAACATTTAACTAAAAACAATTAACAGTGTAAAATGACTAAAATATAAGAATGATGAAAGTTAAAGTTCGAAGTAAAATACCCAACATTTCAATTAAGGACTGAAATATAAGAAAATAAAATACTATGATACTAGCAGGAACTTACCCAAAGATAAAATAACAAAAAAAAACTTAAATGAAATAAACACAAACATGAAGGCCGAGTCATAAATAAACCAAATGTAAAACAGTGACCATAATAATAACTTTACAAATACCATGACTAGATTCAAATGTCAACAAAAATACACAACACAAGCTACCAGTGACTAAAATGATTGATTTACAAATATTGCTGCCAAATTCGAACATAAAAAAACAACACATGATCAGTGACTAAAATGTAAGATACATAAATATCATATCCAAATTCGAACATTCACAAAAAATAAGCAACACACAAAAACCCGTGACTAAATTGAAATGATTATAAATATTGAGACCAAAGTCACATATAACCAGAATAGCATAACAAGTAATAGCAGGACTAAAATGTAAGGAAGGAAAAATAAAGGCTCGAAATCAAATAATATATAACTTCATTATATGGCTTAATAATTATATTACAAAGCGCGGGGGACTAAACGTGTAGTTACCCCACAAGATAAAAACACGCTGAAGGTCCCTTGCTGAAACGGCGCCGTTTTGATTGAATAATATGAGCCCAAGATCGGGCTTGCTTACCCATTCATCCCCATTTCTCATCTCTTATCCAAATAGAGAGGAGAGAGAGATTCAAAAATCTCTTAAACTCCTCTCATCGGAGAGAGGGACCCGGCTGAGCTTGCGGTAGCAAGCAGCGACGCACGGCTGCTGGCGCGGCGGCCGGAGGGACCAGGTGATCCCAAAAGCATCCCCTCACCCTCCTTTACCAGAAACCTAAACCATTTTCCTCTCAAAACCACCTAGCAACCCTAGATCCAAGATTATACCTCTCGAAAGCTTTGAACTCCGGCGACCACTTGGCTTTCCGGCACTCCTCCGATGAAGGTATTATCCTCTCCTACTCCTCTTTTTTCTTTCTTTTTTTTTGTTGTGGTTCGAATCCCCCCTTGTTCTTCTCTCTGTTTTTTTTTACCAACCCAATGACCCCCTGTTCTCTTTGCTTTCTTTGATTTATGTGGGATCTTTGGTGATAATGATGAAGCCTCTACATAGGTGAAATGATTTTCCAGATTTTGCTATGTTAAATCCCGAAAAATCGGGATTTAACTTATTTTAAAATGGGGTTTTAAATAGGTTACTGTAAATGATAACTTGGGACTGATTTGGGGATGTTTTGCACTGTAGATGACGCTGGTGACGTGGGAACGGCGGCTGGACCATCGGAGTGGGCCGGAACAGTGACGGCGGCGCGGCTGTCCATGTGCTGTTGCTGGCGGCGGCTGGATGATTTAGGGTTTTGAAACCCTAATTACTTGGGCCAAATCCAGGCCTGGTTTGAGTATTGGGCCTGAACCGGGTCTTGTTGGGCCTTGTTGTATTGGGCTTTGGCCTGCAAAATATGTAAAATGTAATATTAATAATATAATAATAAATAATAATAATAATAATAATAATAAAATAACGATAAAAAACCCGGGCAAAAACGGGTGTCTACAGCTGCCCCTCTTTGCACATTCTTGTGTTAACAAGAATAGGGCAAAGATGATAAGACAACACGTTTTTGTCTGGTTCTCTTCCATTTATACATAGAAATTGGATAATATTGGTTGTTGGGGACGACACTGCTCATACATGATGAAGAGTTCTGGTCGTCTAAAAGTGACAAGGTTCCTACATAATGAGGAAATCTGATCGAGGGATGACACTTCTCCTACGTGATGAAGAGTTCTTGGCCATCTTTAGGTGATAACACGGTTCCTACGTGATGAGGACGGCTGGTTATCTATGGTTGACACGGCTCCTACGTGATGAGGAGATCTGGTCTGGGGAATGGCACGGCTCATACGTGATGAAGAGTTCTGGCCATCTAAAGGTGATAACACGGTTCCTACGTGATGAGGACGGCTGGTTATCCATGGTTGACACGACTCCTACGTGATGAGGAGATCTGGTCTGGGGATGACACGGTTCCTATGTGATGAGGACTACTGGCCATCTTAAGGTGATAACACGGTTCCTACGTGATGAGGACGGCTGGTTATCCATGGTTGACACGACTCCTACGTGATGAGGAGATCTGGTCTGGGGATGACACGGTTCCTATGTGATGAGGACTACTGGCCATCTTAGGAATAATGGTTTCAAGGGAGACCAACTCAAAGATGTGTTTCAGTAGAAACAAACTCAAAAATTGAATTTTGATAAAAATTATCTCAAGGGAGACAAAATTCGTTTCAAGAGAAACGATCTCAAAGATATTTGCTTTGTTTCAAGTGAAATAAACTCAAAGATAAGTTTTTCAAAAGCAACTGTCTCGAAAGAGACAAAATTCGTTTCAAAGGAAACAACCCAAAGATGGCATTTAAAGGGAATTGTCTCAAATGAGACAAAATTTGTTTTTAAGGGAAACGTTCTCAAAGATGTTTATTTTGTTTCAAGGGAAACAGATTCAAAGATGGTAATTTTTGTTTCCAAAGAAACAAACTCAAAGATTTTTCTCAAAGAAACTGTCTCGAGAGACATAAAATTTTGTTTCCAAAGAAAGAGATTCAATGATTTTTTTTTTTTTTTTTTTTTTTTGAAAAGACATTGTCATAAGAGACAAAACTTTGTTTTTCAGAAAATGGTATCTTAGTGAGACAAAATTTTGTTTCCAGAGAAATAGACTCAAAGATTTTTCTTCAAAAGAAATTGTTTTAAGGTATAAAACATTGTTTCCAGAGAAACAAACTCAAAGATGATCTTGTTTTAAGAGAAAATGTTTCAAGTGAAACGACTCAAAAATGGTTTTATTTTAAGTGAAACAAACTCGAAGATTTTGTATTTCTAGAGAAACTGCCTCAAGGGAGTCAAAATTTGTTTTAATAAAAACAATCTCCAAGGTGGGTAGTTTTAAAAGAAATTGTCTAAACGATCTCAAATGTGGGTATTTTCAAAAGAAGTTGTCTCGAGAGACAAAATTTTGTTTCAAAGGAAACAAACTCAAAGATTTTTTTCAAAAGAAATTGTCTTTAAGAGATAAAAAATCGTTTTAAAAGATTCAAATATTGTCGATTTTGTTTATATGGAAATAATCTCAAAGGTGTTTTCAAAAGCGTTCATTTTGTTTCAAATGAAACAATTTCAGGATTTGTTAAGAGGGGAAATGTCTCGTGCGAGACAAATCAGCTTTGAAAATCTCAAGTGATATTAATTTTGCTTTAAGTACAACAACCTTGAAATTTATATTATGAGAAAAAATGATGTCTCAAGCGAGACGAAATTTGCTTTAAGATATAGTCTCAAATGAGACAAAGTTTGTTTTTAGAGAAATTGTCTCAAGCGAGACAAAGTTTGTTTTTGAGAAAACGATCTCAAGTGAGATCAACTTTGTTTAATGTGAAACAAATTCGAAATTTGGATCTCAAAGGGAAAAGGTCTCAAGCGAGACAAAATTTGTTTTAAAAGAAACAACAATCTAAGGTGAGATTAATTTTGTTTTAAGTGAATCAAATTCAAAATTTGTATCTCAAAGGAAAAATGTCTCAAGCGAGACGCAATTTGTTTTAAAATTTTCAAAATTTGTGGAAAAATGTCTCAAGCGAGACATAATTTGTTTTAGAGAGAAAGTTGTCTCAAGCGAGATAAAATTTGTTTTTAAGAAAACTGTCTCTAGTGAGACGAAACTTTGTTTTTTTAATAAGATAATCTCAAGAGCGCATAGTCTGTCTATTGATTCCTGCATGTTGAGGAAACGTCTTCAGAAGATCTGATTGTTGACTTCAGGAAGCCAAATATGTGGATTGCATTGTTCTTTCAGGTTGAAAACATCTGGTTATTTCCGAGCTCTTATTTCCTGAAAAGATCAGAATGATGCACTTTTGACTAACTATCTTGGATGTTATGATAGATGTCAATATGAAATTTATTTGATTTTTTTTTTTTTTTTTTTTTTTGAATTTGTCCTCAAGAGAAAAATGTCTTTAATGCACCTGATGATAAATGTTTAATGCAACTATGCAAAATCATGTAACATGCATGTATGTGTTGATGTATGTATATATGTATGTATGTGTTGATGTATGTTTCTCAATCTGTAAGGAGGATGGTTGCGAGAGCAGTCTTCACTCTATCATTGATTCAGCTTGTATGCATTTCCACTAGGGTGTACTCTTGCAAAGTTAGACCTGAGACAATTTGTTTTCCTTGCCCCATCCAATTTTGCCCCAAAAATTTGGCTTTCTCTTGCCCCAGCTCCGATATTGAGCTTCAGATAGGTATTTTTGAATTCCAAGATACGCCTCCAGAGAGATTATCTTGTTTGAAAATGTTTTTCTTCTTCTTTTATTTTCAAAAGTCTGAAAATATCAATAGTTTTGAAAAATGTGTAATCAAAAGTTTTGAAAATATTGCTCTTTTCAAAGTTCACAATTGACAAAACATAAAACAAGAGTTCATTGGATATCAAAGAATTAATTACTCTTTTAATCCTTCAATAAATTATAGCTATTTGACAAGTGTCAAGATCAATGCTATCTTTGAGAGATGGTTGAGTAAGGAAGGATAAAAAGTCTCAAGTGGTTATTTTTGGTCAGAAGTATAGTGTTCTCATTTATTTGATGTTCTCTGATCTGATGGAGTAGCTTCTGTACTCAGCTATTGGAAGTGTGCTCTGACTCCCAACTCTCATGTTCTCATTCATGTTGTGTGATGCCTCATCAAGGGATTTGAGCAATCGTCTCCTATGTAATAATCTTCATATTCGAGCCGCCCTTTCAGGTTTTCAACTCGAATCCTCCTTTGGTTTCAAGACGTTACTCAGAATTTTACGTCTTTAACCCCCCTGTGTTATTTTTCTCTATCATGCATTAAAGATTTTAGAAAATCTTTATAAGTAAAAATATTAATCCTGATAAGCGGGATGAAATATGAGGATAGTCTCTTCCGCTTAGAAATCCATGTATGATTAGAAGGGACTTGTAAGGCACGTAATGTAGGTCATGGTTCAGGGTTATGAAAGAAAGGGATAAAAGGCCCAAACATGTGTTTTAAGGGTATTTGAACCAAGGATCAATTAACTCTGATGCCTTCGATCTTGTTTTGCTCAATTTGAATCTACTCGCATGTCCTTCTCTTGATGTTTTATGATCTTCGAGTCAAGTGATTCTAGAGTGATTGTGTTTGATTAATCTCACGGTTTGAAACTCAATGCGTCATTTAAGTCAGGAGACTCTTTGTCTGTGTTCTTTGTCCTCTTTTGTTCTTTGCTTTTTCTTTGATTTTTGCTTTGATTTTTCTCTTTTCTCTTTGTTTTTTTCTTTGCTTATTTCTTTTTTTCATTGGATCTTCGCACTTGGCATTTGGTTCACCTTTCGGTATCTCATTTGGATCAATTTTCTTCACTCAGATTTCCTTCATATTGCCCCCCAGTGTGGAGGGTGATCCTTGGTTAGGGTTGAATCAAAAGAAAATATCATTCAGGCTCAAAGGGGACACAAGGGATACATTTTCTCCTTTTGTGAAGGGATAAAGAAAGAAAGCCGTTCATCATCTCATACACAGAAGTCCTTGCAGAAGAGGTATCCCTAGGGGGATAGATTTTCAGGATTAATTTTTATTTAAATGAAAATAGTAATTAATGCATGATAGAATTATTTTGAATGAATTCTATTTTTTTCTCTTCGCTTCTTGCTCTCAACATGTCTCAATTGCTCATGCTCGTCTTCAGAAAATTGATGCGAGATGCCCCACACTCTGTCTTCTTCGTAGGAAGGTTTATGTTCAAGTGAACATCTTGTACTCAATGTCTGTAGGTTTTATTGGTAGAAAATGTTGGTTTTACGTCTAAGAAGACGATGATGGCTTTATTGGCTCAAAGACAGGCATGAGTATGACTTTTGTGTCTAAAAAAAAATGCAGTGTTTCAAGGTGGAAAGAATGTTTCAAGGCCTTAAAGAGAGGGAATGTTTCAAGGTCGAAAAGAATATCTCAAGGTCTCAAAGAGATAGAATGTCAAAAATTGGTTATTTGGTAGTGACCAGGAATTATCTCGGGTAAAAATCGAGATTTTATTTTGGGTTTTAGACGGGATAAGATAGGTCCAATCTTGGCATATGTCAAAGATCTATAATTCTTGAAGAATTAAGAGAATATGTAATTCATTTGATATTCAAAGAACTCAAGATTAAAATTTGTTCCATTATTCAACCTTAAAAGGTAGTATAAATTCAAGTATTAAGATTAAAAATATTTATGCAAATATAAAAGAGATAACAAAACGAGTTCAAACAAAACAATCTCTCAGTTCAAGTGTTAGAAGCAATGCCCCAATTTTCTTCAATTGTAGATGCCCTCAAGTTCTGGACCTTGATCTTCAGTGTCTTACAATTCTCAGCGGAATGACTGAAGCTTCCTATATTGTAGTCGTACCCGAGATCAACATCATGGACCTCCAGGAACGGGGACTCTTTTCTCGAACCATCCTGGAAGACTCAATCGAACAAGCTTCTATCGTGTTGATTTCAGCTTCTTGTTTATATTCTCAATATGGTCACGTGATCAGGATCACTTCCACAGACTTCTCCACAAATTGATCTCATGTTTTTATGAATGATGCATATGAAAATGCTTAAAAATAAAATATATATACAAAATAAAAAGATGCAAATGCAGATGGAAAAATGTTGACCCCAACGATGAATATCATAGAATAGTCTTCACCAGAAATAAAAGTTTTCGCATTACAAGACAATCCAATTTACAAACATGTCTTCGCTTAGATGGTGAGCCTGGAATGGATCACTGCTTCCTTTCGGATCTTCGTCCTCAATAATGATGCCCCTCTAGCGCTCTGTAATCTGACTCCGTTAATGCCTCTGTGGTAGTGAGGTCGGTGTGTCGCTCTTTGATAACTAGCGATGAAATGATTGTAGATAAGACTCCACTGCTAGATTACTCCTTGAATCAGTGGATCATCATCTCAGTATTGAATGATGCACGATCTTCGAGCTCACTGCTTCATCTCGGATCTTTGTACTTGGAACCGATGCCCCTCTATGCTCTGTAAACTAACTCCATTAATACCTCGGCTATGCTGAAGTTTGTGCTTCACTCCCTGATGGTTAACGATGGAATAATTGTGGATGAGAATCTACTGCTGGATTACTCCTTAGATCAGTGGATTATCATATCAGTCTCGAATGATGCACGATCTTCGAGAAAATCTCATTCTTGTACTCTGGACTTCTTTTTAGCCCTCGATGCATGTCTGTGTATGCGATCGCTTGATTGAAAACTTTTATCTCTTCTTGTGAAAATTTTCTCTCGAATATCCCCTTACGGATCAACACTTTTGCATTATGATGATGCAATGCAATGCAATGCAAATGACAAAATGACACAAACAAAAGAGAAGAAATAAGTTAGTATACACAAACAAAAGAGAAAAATAAGTTAGTACATGTAAAATAATTGATACAAATAAAAATGTAATTCAGAGATGGATATAACACCTACCCCGTCATGATATCTACCCAAACATGCTTTCAATTAAATAACAATCCTACCCGGACATGCTATCTACCCAAAATGATCTATTTTCAAGAAATTGGTCCTAACCGCATGGTATCTAGTTCGCATGCTTTATTCGGAAAAAAAAATATATTCTACAAATTTAAAAGGTTAAGGTTTAGAATCGTTCCTCCTTCGTGTACACCTATTTTGGGTACCTACTGACGGACAAAGGTTCGGTATGACTATACCTAGGGTGATCATTCGACGGTTCACTATATGCTTGGTTTCGGCTCTAACGGAAAAAAGGGACTCGAATTGTCCTTGATGTCGGTGCCCCCTTGGGCTGCCAGACCCTCGATCCTCACCCATTACAGGTTTCAAACGGAACGAGTTCAATTCGAGGGGATTCACTGTCTTATACCCGTACGAGGAATAAATCCCTACGAAGGTATAAAGTATGTATCCCATGGGTTATTTGCTAAAACTCATACGAAGAATAAATTCTTACGAGAGTGAAGCATTCACCCCAACTAATTTGGATCGAAGCTCGTGTCTAGAGCTTATGTTATGCCAATGCGAGTGATGTGTGTGAGGAGGAACATACCTACCTTTGACTCAAAATGAAAAGAAAAAACTCGACAAAAACTTGGACAGAGCTGAAAGCAAAAAGATAAAATGTTAGTATGATAATTAAAAATGAAGCAATTAAAAATTTCAATAAACGGATCATAAGTTAACTATGTACTCAAACTTATAATTTCCACTAAGACGACAATGTGTAAACGACATACAGCCTGACTCTCTAAAAAAAGTCCCCAGCAGAGTCGCCAAGCTGTCATAACCATTTTTTTTGTAAAACAAATTAAATATTATTTTAAAAACGATTATGACTTTTATTTTGAAAAATTGAGTATTTTGGATTAATTTGGATTAAATTGAATAGAGTCGCCATCGACCTTTGGGTTAGGTAGGTCGAATACCTAAAAACGTCTTTTTAAAAGAAATTTAAGAAAAATCATTTTTTAAGACTAAAATGGTCTACATTTACCAGAAATCAAATTTAACAGGTTCGGGAGTCGGTTACGTGTGGGGAAGGGTAAGCACCCCCACAACGCCCAAAAATGGTACTGTGTCGCTTACATGTTGTCGTAAAATAGTGGAAATTACAAATCGAATATAAAGTTAAAATATGATCTATTTATCGAACGTTGATTAATTTGCTTCGAATCAATTAATTAGAGAAAATTCTTTAATTCGAAAAGAAATCTCGAAATTAGCAATCCTCCATCGAGAAAGCTAACTCGACTATTTCTTATCAATAAAAGAATATTCCCTCGTTAATAAATATATGAATCGACTAAAAATGAAAATCGACTATTTGCACTCGCATTCAATGAAATAAATTGATAAAAAAAGACCGAATATACATCGTAGAATGAAAATTAATAACTTACATGAAATGAAATAAATTATTATTTAGAGACATTCATTGCAATGTTCGATTTAAAATGAAATGGATTAACAAAATAAAATCAAATTAATTTCAAGTTCACATTTGTTCGAATGTCATATCGGATTGTACCACTTCGATCAAGCGATACTTTCCATGCACGTTCTACAAATTTGTGTTCTCAAAATTATTTGAATTAGTTATGAAATGTTTAACCAAATACGAGAGATACATAAAGTGCTGACACAAAATAAATTAATATGAATATAAATCATGGAAGAAAAGCAAATATATATATATATATAAGGCACAAAGGTGGGCTCCACACGAAATACACATAAATACACTTAACAACACTTATATACATAAAAAATAAATAAATCCCGAATATCATTCAATTTGCAAATTAGAAATTTAATAGGAAAAATAAAGTAAATAAATCACCTTGCACATACAATTTATATACATATGGAAAACATAAATAAATAAATAAATAATTTAATCGATGTAAACATGATCTATGCGCTAATATAAATATATTTACACCAAGCAAGCATACACATTATAATTTAATATTAAGGCCTAAATGAACAAACATCAAACCTGGCAAATCAAAGTATGAAAAAGTAAAACTAACGGCAAGGAATAAAATAAACACATCACAAATTAATAAGTGAAATCAAACATTTAACTAAAAACAATTAACAGTGTAAAATGACTAAAATATAAGAATGATGAAAGTTAAAGTTCGAAGTAAAATACCCAACATTTCAATTAAGGACTGAAATATAAGAAAATAAAATACTATGATACTAGCAGGAACTTACCCAAAGATAAAATAACAAAAAAAAACTTAAATGAAATAAACACAAACATGAAGGCCGAGTCATAAATAAACCAAATGTAAAACAGTGACCATAATAATAACTTTACAAATACCATGACTAGATTCAAATGTCAACAAAAATACACAACACAAGCTACCAGTGACTAAAATGATTGATTTACAAATATTGCTGCCAAATTCGAACATAAAAAAACAACACATGATCAGTGACTAAAATGTAAGATACATAAATATCATATCCAAATTCGAACATTCACAAAAATAAGCAACACACAAAAACCCGTGACTAAATTGAAATGATTATAAATATTGAGACCAAAGTCACATATAACCAGAATAGCATAACAAGTAATAGCAGGACTAAAATGTAAGGAAGGAAAAATAAAGGCTCGAAATCAAATAATATATAACTTCATTATATGGCTTAATAATTATATTACAAAGCGCGGGGGACTAAACGTGTAGTTACCCCACAAGATAAAAACACAATGAAGGTCCCTTGCTGAAACGGCGCCGTTTTGATTGAATAATATGAGCCCAAGATCGGGCTTGCTTACCCATTCATCCCCATTTCTCATCTCTTATCCAAATAGAGAGGAGAGAGAGATTCAAAAATCTCTTAAACTCCTCTCATCGGAGAGAGGGACCCGGCTGAGCTTGCGGTAGCAAGCAGCGACGCACGGCTGCTGGCGCGGCGGCCGGAGGGACCAGGTGATCCCAAAAGCATCCCCTCACCCTCCTTTACCAGAAACCTAAACCATTTTCCTCTCAAAACCACCTAGCAACCCTAGATCCAAGATTATACCTCTCGAAAGCTTTGAACTCCGGCGACCACTTGGCTTTCCGGCACTCCTCCGATGAAGGTATTATCCTCTCCTACTCCTCTTTTTTCTTTCTTTTTTTTTGTTGTGGTTCGAATCCCCCCTTGTTCTTCTCTCTGTTTTTTTTTACCAACCCAATGACCCCCTGTTCTCTTTGCTTTCTTTGATTTATGTGGGATCTTTGGTGATAATGATGAAGCCTCTACATAGGTGAAATGATTTTCCAGATTTTGCTATGTTAAATCCCGAAAAATCGGGATTTAACTTATTTTAAAATGGGGTTTTAAATAGGTTACTGTAAATGATAACTTGGGACTGATTTGGGGATGTTTTGCACTGTAGATGACGCTGGTGACGTGGGAACGGCGGCTGGACCATCGGAGTGGGCCGGAACAGTGACGGCGGCGCGGCTGTCCATGTGCTGTTGCTGGCGGCGGCTGGATGATTTAGGGTTTTGAAACCCTAATTACTTGGGCCAAATCCAGGCCTGGTTTGAGTATTGGGCCTGAACCGGGTCTTGTTGGGCCTTGTTGTATTGGGCTTTGGCCTGCAAAATATGTAAAATGTAATATTAATAATATAATAATAAATAATAATAATAATAATAATAATAAAATAACGATAAAAAACCCGGGCAAAAACGGGTGTCTACAATTAACTTTTTCAAAACATGTATATTAATAAAAACTATATGAAATTTAAAAAATTTATTAACACAAAAGTCATATTTACATCATTGAGTTCAAAACGTTATAAAGTTGATCAGAGCATACGAAAATCTATATTTGCTTACATGCCGACACCTTTAATACAACAAAATATCTACTATGCAATTTACTTCTAATCTGATTTCTTGTGAACGTATGATGTTCTTTCGGTCTCAAATCTGATCCTCGAGCTTCTTAGTACATACGTGTAAAACACTTACACGCTAAGTCATAGACTTAGTGAGGCATAAACTTATAATAAAGAATTTCTATAAATATGAACATGCAATCTAGTAACTAATAACAATTATGCATATTACATTATATATCCACACTGTCGTATATGAATCAGTATAAACAACATTAACATATTAACATACAAACATGTACACACTTTTTACATCTTTTATAAGCCCATGCACACTATTGAGAACTTAAGGTATACGAGTACTATGAGGTTGTGCACACATATGATGTCACCATAGCTCGTATAAAATCCACTAAGTGGCATATGAAATCTGTGTCCCGAATGACCTATCCATATGTTCCGAAGAGAATAGGTAACACTGTCCATATGTCCTGAAGGATATAGGTAAAATGTCCA
Source organism: Hibiscus syriacus (assembly GCF_006381635.1). Lineage (NCBI taxonomy): Eukaryota > Viridiplantae > Streptophyta > Magnoliopsida > Malvales > Malvaceae > Hibiscus > Hibiscus syriacus. The sequence goes on from NW_024062636.1 coordinate 421,012, forward strand.
TTAGTCCCGAAAGACATAGGTAACCCTCAACTCTTGGGATGCCAACTATACATATAGCTCTTATATCATATAACATGGGCATTCTCTTATAATCACATATTCCTCATCTTCTATCACATACCACATGTATGTGTAAACACCAATCTCATATCATATAACATGTAATCACCTATATCATGTCTCATAGTTTATATTATTTCATCTATGTTTATGTAACCACTTATGCCATAACTTGTTCACATATATTTACATATACATCACATTAATTATATACCATTTCTATGTATTCACTTATTTTAAGTTCACTTATCTTATATTACATGTTCCTATAATCACTTATGTCAATACACCTAGCTTATATTATAATTTCATATATTCGTTATCACACCATATAACATATAACCTTTACGAATCTATCCATGCATGCATACTAGTCATCTCAAAATATATACTAACATTCTTTTATTTATACAATCAAATATTGGAATTAGACTCATCGCGAGTCTTATTTCCATAAACATCATTTACAATTAGTATGCACTCACCTTGGCCTCACTAAGTTCTAATCCCCTTTTATGATTTCATTTCTTTCGATCGAATCTTAACTTGATAGTCATCCTGGAACTTGTTTGTGCTCGATATCTACATAATCATACATTAATACATATCAATATCCAATTGATATACTCTAATCTATCATTTCTTAGACCAAAAGAAAGGTCTATTTCTATTTCCTCGTGAAGTGCATCGGTACACACTATAGTGTACCGATGCATTCCTGAACGTGTGTATCGATGTACTACCTATGCATCGGTACACAAATTACATTCGATGTTTTCATCTTAAGGGGTGTATCGATGCACTCCCTATGCATCGATGCAGTTATTGCATTCGATGTTTTTATTCCATTGAGAGTGCATCAGTACACATTGAATGTGTATCGATGCACATAACCCAGAAATTACATTTTGAGCTCAAAAATCACTTCATTTTCAGCTCAACTCCTCATATTTCACCTCCTTTAATATTCCTAACTTTCATACACATACTTGCACTCATTTCTACTCAATAATCACTTCTTTAACCTCCATATCCTCTCCTCCTTATGAAATTCAAGAATCATACCCAAATTTTAACATGTTATAAATCCAATTCTAACACTTCATACATGTTAATTAGATTGATGACAAGTCAAATTCACTCTTAAACCTCATTAAAGAACCATCTTTTAAGATTTCACTTATTCCTCTATTTTCTTTTATTCCCTCTATTATCTTCATCTTATTGTTTCAAGACAATTTAAGCTCTCCTTAAGCTTAATTATCACCTAATAATCAAAACTCAACCTTAAATTTAACAAGAAATCAAAAAACCAGAAACTCACATTTGGCTCTTGGCTTCCACACGTGAAGAAGAAAAGAGAAGAATAGAACTCTGGAAACTCACTTAGTTTCCCCTCTTTCCCTCACGTGATTAATATATATATAACCATATTTACTTATTTTCCTTATAAATGGCCATTTTATCCTTCAATTCTCCCTTCTTTATAGTTTAATCCTACATAACATTTTCATATAAGTCATTAAACTATTTAATTATTCTACTTTAGTCATTAAATTCTAAAATTTAACAATTTGGTCACTAACCCGGTATTGAGGATGTTACATCACCAGTCTAGTCTTCGATGACGTTGCAGCTGCTGTTCTACAAGAAGAAAATCGACGTAAGAGCAAGGAATACAGACAAGTAAATCTGCAACAAGCAGAAGCGTTGACAACGATGAGAGGGAGATCAACAAAACATGGCCAAAGCAGCAGTCATAAAGATGGTAGATCAAAGTCGAGAAGCAAGAAAAATTTAAAATGCTACAACTGTGGAAAAAATGGTCACTTGAAGAAAGATTGTTGAAGTTTAGGTAAAAACTCCAATCCATAAGGCAATACCGCAAACACTTCAGATGATGGAGATGTTATATGTTGTGAAACGTCAACCACAGTGGAAGGTAGAAAGAGATTTGTAGATATATGGCTCATTGATTCGGGAGCAATATATCACATGACCTCAAGAAGAGAATGGTTCCATCATTATGAACATGTCTTAGGAGGATTGTAATCACCAATTTTCAACAATAAAGTCAAAATGGAGCCTACCCACCGATTTCTCCACTATCACCGCTTGCTCCACTACCACCGAATTCCAGCTGAAATCACAGAACAAACAATACCAACTATTTTGACTTTAAACATTTGTGAAGAAAAAAACGAGTGAAAACAGTGTAAATCGGGTCTATAAATACCCGAACAAAAATGTAAAAAGGGGGCGGCAGATCCAAAAAGGAAATAAAAAAGGAGTTTTTTTGAGGTATTTTTTTATTTTTTTAAAGTTTCGAATGATATTAGTAAAATAACTTTGCATGTTAAGAAAAAGGGGACTCCATATCCAAAGATAAAAAGCAATAAAATCATATTTCAATGTTTTTTTAAATCAAATATATATATACATATATTTTGAGCTTTGCATGTAAAATAAAACAAGGGAAAGAGAGTGAGTAGATCCTTACCTTAGAAGAGTGTCGATCGGGGTGGCTCGCGGTGGTGATTATGGTGGTTCATGGCCATCGGTTGAAAGAAATAATAGAGAAAGAGGGAGAGAGTTGAGAGAAATAAAAGAAGGGGATGACTTTTTGTTTTCGCACATTACTAGAAGGAATTAATGGATTGTTTCATTTTAAGTTTTGGGAAAATCATGTCTAGGCCCCCCTCTTTTAGTATTCTTTTATGTTCTTGTCAATAAATTTAATTTAACTACCACCTAGTTCCCCGTACCTTTGCCAAGAATTTTCATTTAGTTCTCCCATTTTTTATTATTTCGAGTTTGATATATTAATTTCATTTTGTTTATATTTTGGTCACTCTTGTACTTTATTTTATTTTTATTTTGGATATGTTGATTTATTTGTTTACATTTTAGTTTTGTTATATTATTTACCTATATAGGTAATTTATATAAATACGTATTATATATAGTAAGTTGGAATATATATATATTTTATTGTCCATATTATGTAATATATATATATAATAGCATATACGCATAACATGTGTGTACCAAAAAAGAATATATATATATATATATATATATATATATATATATATATATATATATATATATATATATATGCATAACATGCGTAATACTTAATGTATATATTATAATTATTTTTATTAAATATGAATATATATATATATATATAATTTACGTATATTATTATTTTTATTAAACATCAATCTTTGAAGATATATATATATATATATATAAAGGTATTTATGAGATTTATTTTATAAGTTTATTTTTTTTGTTAAATATTTTTTTACTTTTATATGTAACATTTTTTGTGTACTTATATTTTACGATTATATTTTACATGTATGAATGTTTAATATGTTAATTATTCCCATATTTTGATTATTTATTATGTGCATGGTTAATATATATATATATATATATATATTTATGTTTTTAGATGGTTGATAATTCCGTACTTGTACAAAATCATTACTTTTGTTTGTCTGCATATTAGTTCATTTTAGTCATAATTGATCTCGTATGATATCCTCATATGCATCATTTGACTCGAATCGAAATAAATTGACTAAGGGTAATATTCGATCATTTTAAAGTTATCAAAAGAAACCTTCAATTTCATGAATATTTAATTCATTTTAATATATAGCATTAAGTATTAATACTAGAGCCTAAATTTTTAGATTTGAGCCCCTAGGTTCCTTAATCCTCATAATTTGACATCTTAAGTTAGAAAAAGCCTTAATTTACTTTTAGTATAATTAGGATTAAATAAAATTTTGCTTGATTGCATTGTTTTTAAAACTTAAGGCACTAATCACTTATTAAGTCAGGGGGCGACATCCTTTTCAAAACCGCATCATGTTTTTCTAAAAACGAGGCAATGTTCGATTATTAGGCACAATAGTTGATCTCCCGCATTTACGCTCGGGGGAGAATGTTATCAGTCTCAATAAACGGATATCCTTTTCAAACTTTGCATCCTTAATGATTTTTAAATTAAATAAAGATCGAACTCAAAATTTCCGATTATATAGGGTAATCAACTAGGTACCAATTTTTGGGCGCTTGTGGGGGTGCTAATCCTTCCCCACGCGTAACTGACTCCCGAACCTGATTTTTGGATTTTTGCAGACCCCAAAACTCGATATTTTATTAAAATAAAATATTTTATTAAAATAAAATATTTTATTAAAATCACCCGATTTTTACGGTCCAATCTCACCTTAAATGATTGGTGGTGACTCCTCACATTTCAAAACGAATTTTCAAAGAGAAAACCCCCGAGTCGGTATCGGTCTTTTCCCCGCCCGAGCGAAAAACGGTGTCGATAGCTTGGTGACTCTGCTAGGGACTATTTTGTTTTTAAAACAAATTGAGAGTCAAGCCACGAGTTGGTTATCCTATATTTATTATTTTGAGAAATTATGAGTTCAATCTTGTTTTAATTTATAGTTCATTATGTTAAAAAAAGAAAAGAAAAAATAGACTCTCTCTGGTTAATGCTTACACTTCTGTGAAATTATTTAGGATTGTGCATATCATAGCTCTAAACCCGAGCTCAATCCTGGTTTATCTAAGTAGGGAGAAATGTCACACCTCACGAGGAGCATTGGGCTCCTTGTGTGGGTCTGATAAAGTATCTCTGGAAAGCACCCTAAGTTGTCTATCCGGATATCGGATCTGAGGTATGTTTTTAGTGGTGTGATCCATAGAGCTGAACCTGATTCGCAAGTCTGTAACGGGCCAGAATCGGAGGGCAACCTTAGCAGGTTGTAAAGATGGCTTGGGAACCTTTGCTAGAACCCAACCTCATATAGAGAATTTAGTAAGCTTACCCCGCTAGAGCCATGTGGATACCTAGGAGAACTAGAACGCATGCGGTTAGGATTATTAATTTTCTTTGTATGTTTTTTTTTCAGTCTCAACTTTGAGTCATATTTTTTTTGTAAGACTACATTTATGGACTAATCTTTTCAACTAACTTGATTCTTGTTGTCTTTGTTTCTACTAACATTGGTTTCCTTTTTTCTTCTCTTATTGTATTTTTGCATGGACATGACATATCATTCAAAGGTATTGATCCCTAAATGACTGGTCATGCATAAGGTTCTTGAAAAATAATACCACATCAATGCCTTTCTCTGGGATCAATAGGATTTCGAAGATGCTCCACGTTAGATCGAGTAGCTAGAGGGAGTTTACCTACCAAGGAGACCAGCCAGACGTATACCTGCTGAGGTAACAAATTGAATTCAAGAAAATTCGTCGCTGAAGCCAATAGTTGAATATCACGAGCCAGCTCAAAAAGACTTCTGAAAGAAAGAGGTGAGGCAGAAGCATTGAAGGCGATGTAGTACCAGATGCTTGCAGGAGCTAGGCAACTTACAGATGGACCAGATTTTCACTTCCCCAGTGTACCGAGACGTTGTCGGTTTTTTACGAATTGCTCTAGGAACAGTTATTTTGGGATCATTGTCTTTTGCATAAATTCATTTTGCATGACATTTTCATTTATCAATACATTGTCGAATCATGCATTAAACCGTTCATTCATTAAAATAATGATAATAAGAGAAGGTTTCTGATCGCAGTGATCTAGGTTTACACTAGTAGCGAGAACGCTTATCATCTGCATGCGAAAGAAAATGCTTGAAGAAATAGAGGTTAAGTTAGCAAAAATTGAGAGAAAACATAAAGAGATGCAAGAAGAAAAGAGAAACGAGTTAACACAAATGGAAGCTAGTATCACAAACTCTTATCTCGATCTACTGAACAAGGTGTAAGAAATGTTTAGAGGACATTTGACTACTGGAAATACCACTATGGAAGACCCCATACATCCTCCGGGTTTCACACATGTTCAAATTCCAGAGCACACCTATGCGCGTCAAGAAATCAGATCACCAGTCTGCTTTACAGTAGAGAACCCATAATATCAGGTCGGAGCTTCATTCCCCCATTGATTTTCCTGTTGCGTCTGGGCTGAAACCAAGTGAACGTTGTACTAATATGGAGGTCTCTGACCTAAATAAATTAGATGAAAGGAAAAAGATTGTTCAAAGAGTGAAAAATATAAAAGAGATGGTAAAATCCAAGGAGATGGTCAATGAATTCTATGGGAGTGACGCAAGGGATCTAAGCTTGGTTCCTGACCTCATATTGCCCCCGAAGTTCAAAGCACCAGACTTCAAAAAATATAACGGGACCACTTGCCCATCGGCCCACCTCACCATGTTCTGCAGGAGAATGGCAGGTTATACTAAAAATGAGAAGCTTCTAATACATTGCTTCCAGGATAGTTTGACTGGATCGGCGGTCAAATAGTACAATCAGTTGACCCGATCCCAGATTAAATCATAGAGGGACTTGGCACGAGCATTTTTGAAGCAGTATCGTCACGTAACTGACCTGGTACCTGACAGGTGGACGTTGCAAAACATGGAAAAGTGACACAGCGAAACCTTTAGGCAGTACGCCCAAAGATGGCGCGATGTGACATCATAAGTACAACCCCAATTATTGGAGAATGAGGCTACAATTATCTTTGTGAATACCTTGAAGGCTCCATATATGGGGTATCTGGTAGGAAATACTACCAAGAACTTTGTCAACTTAGTTATTTTTGGGGAATTAATCGAGAACGCCATTAGGAATGGCAAGATAGGAGGCTCTGATAACACCAACGTTAAGAGAGGAGTCGATGTTAATACGGTGAGTTCTTATTCGGCTAATCGTGGGGCCAAACCTTATAAAATGACCCGAGAGAAGACCCCTATTAGTGAAATTCCGATGACATATGAAGAGCTGATCCCAGTATTAGTTTAGAAGAATCTCGTGACTCCGGTTAGGTATAAACCGAAAGAGCCTCCATTTCCTGATGGGCATGATGCTAATGCAATATGTAGCTACCACATGGGAAGCTCGGGGCATACTATTGAGAATTGTGGGGCATTGAAGCGCAAGGTTCAACACTTAATCGATTCAGGGGCATGGACGTTCGAAGGATGATAGGGCATTCTGATGCAAACTGAGAAAAAATCATTGCAACCATTGCGAACTTTTGATGCACTTGCATATTGTCTTGTTTGAATTTTTTTTCTTTATCTTTTCGTTAAAAAGTTTGTAAGTCACTTGTCGAACATTTTAAGTAAAATGATATCTTCTGAGGTTATGAGCAAAGAATAATTTTCAGACTTGAAATTCTTTAAATATCCATTGGATTAAAAGCTCTTTTAAGAATCATAGTTATAGATCTTTGATAAATTGACAATATTGAAAGCTGATAAAACAAATACCCTTGACCTTACTACATATGACACACTCGAACCCTATACTCTTCTCTTACAGGGACCACTATAGTCTTCTCCTCTCATGAGGAAATGACTAAAGGCTTGACATTCAAGTATGAATAGGAGCGGACAACATGGGGCATCTTTTGTGTATGACATTGCAAAACTGCCTAGACTACACTTCTGTTGAAGACGTTCAGTGACGATCCTAATCTTTACAAATGGAATGGTGGAGTGGATGAATTTAGTTTAGGTCAATTGTTTGGGAACTGAGCTCTAAATATGAAATTTCCTTACTATCAAAGACACCTAGACTATAACAAGTTCTTCTCGATGAGCTTAAGAAATTCTAAATCTGAATGCTTGAAAGACTAATAAATTATTACTATAGATTATACAATAAAGCTGAGCTATTCCGCTAAAGCAATTGGTTATAGAGGCAACTCAAAAGCCCTGGCTTTATGAATATATTACATTCAAACCATGACATTTATCGGATACTTGGCAGTTCGGTGTTTTCTCCACTGTGATTGTCAGGTCAAAGACTTTGTGATGACATGAATCATTCAGCTAGCCCAAGGAGGGCAGTTATAAGGTATATACAATAAAGCTGAATTCAGCTAGCCAACAATGGCAAATTAAATCAAATTGATCTAATAATGAGTTTCAATGAAAATGGACTAAGGGAATCGGGGAACACTTGTTATAGTCAACCTCACACAAGCACGCAGGAATTTTACGTTTAGATTGATGTCCCTGCACTACCTTTGTTAAAGGAAGTCTATGAAGCTTGAACAAATGAAAGATTTCAGAGAACCAAAACAAAAGTGTTCTACAAAGTCTAGTGATTGATTATGCTAGTTGCGTCATTTTGTCCGCATCTGATTAAAATGCCAAGCCAAAGAAGAGGGGCATCTCGTAAGGTTCACAAGGACCGAAGAAGAGAGGACATTTCGATGACTGAAACCTTAGAAACTTAAGGGAGCTAACTTGAAACCAACCATCAATTTTGACACTTGTCAAAGAGGTATAACTTTGAAAGATTAAAAGAGCTATTGATTCTTTTAATATTTACTGAACTCATGTTCTGAGATTTTCTTCAATTGTGAGCCTAAAAGAATGACGTTTTCTTAAATGAACTTTCCATATTTTCAAAATAAAAAGAAAGAAAACATTTTCAAATAGGACAATCTCTCTGAGGAGTTTAGCCTGGAAATTGACAGAGGTCCCTCAGACCTAGAAGCTCAAAACCAGAAATTGGGGCAAAAGAATTTGAATGTTAGGGAGCCAGGAAAGCAGATGTTTGCAGAGAAATGCGATGGTACACCCTGGTGTGAGGGAAGAATGAAGATGAACAGATCAAGAAGAGAACCAAGATTGCTTGAGCATATTTTCACTGCTATTAATCAAGAAGAACATGATTACACATACATGAATTTGCATCTTTACATCAAACATCCATCATCAGGATAGTTACATCCAGTTATATTTTACAGATATTTCAGGAGAAGATGAGATTAAAAGACAACATGACATCCTCAAAAAGAGGGAACAATCATCTTCAGATTCAACATTTTCAATATAAATTTTGTCTCGCTTGAGACAGTCTCATTTAATACAGAAGATTTATCTCATTGGAGATTGTTTTTCTTAAAACGGACTTTGTCTCACTTGAGACTGTTTTACTCGAAAGAAGACATTTCATTTGACTCAAGATTGTTTTTCTTAAAACAAGATTTGTCTCTCTTGAGACAGTTTTTACTCGAAATAATACATTTCATTTCACTCAAGATTGTTTTTAAAGAATATTGTATCTCGCTTGAGATAGTTTCCCTTGAAACAGAAGAATTTATCTCGCTTGAGATAGTTTCCCTTGAAATAGAAGATTTTATCTCGGTTGAGATAGTTTCCTTTGAACAGAAGATTTTGTCTCGTTTGAGGTAGTTTCCCTCGAAACAGAAGATTATATCTCGCTTGAGATAGTTTCTCTCGAAACAGAAGAGTTTGTCTCGTTTGAGATAATTTCCCTTCAAACAGAATATTTTATCTCGTTTGAGATAGTTTCCCTCGAAACAGAAGATCTTGTCTCTCTTGAGGCAATTTCCCTTGAAACACCAATCTTTGAGATTGTTTCCCTTAAAACAAATTTTTTCTTTCTTGAGACAATTTTTACTCAAAACAAGTTTTGTCTCTTTTGAGACAGTTTCTCTCAAAACAAAAGCCTGAGTCAATTTCTTTTGAAACAAATTTTGTTTCCTTTGAGACAGTTTCTCTTGAAACATAGACTTTGAAAACGTTTCTCTTGAAACGAATTTTGTCTCTCTTGAGACCGTTTCCCTTGAAACAAGTTTTGTCTCCCTTGAGACATTTTCTCTTGAAACAAGTTTTGTCTCTCTTGAGACAGTTTCTCTTGAAACAAAGTTTTATCTCTTTAGAGACAGTTTCCCTCGAAACAAATCTCACTTGAGATAGTTTCTCTTCAAATAGATTTCTTTTGAATCATTTATTTCCCTCACAAATGTTTAATATTTGACAGGAAGTAAAAAAAAGATTTTGTTTCATAATTCCATGTTGAAGAAAAAGATTTCAGCAAACAATTAGTCCACTTTTCAATCTTTGAAAATATGGATCTCAGCAAAATTCGAGGACCTTTGGGTCAATACTTTCGGGTACTTCAAACACCAAATTACTGACACATGATAATCTTTTGCAGGTTTGAAAATCTTCAAAGAGAAGATAAACCGATCAACATTTCCAGTAGAGAATTCATAATGAAGAGATTGTTCAACTATTTGCTCGATTCTATCACAGAAGGAGGTAGATCAGCTACAACATTTCGTTTGATTCCATCACATAATGAGGTGGATCGACATTTGTTATCTCAAATCCATCGCAGAAGGAGTTGGATCAGCGTCAACTTTTAGATTGATTCAATCACAGAAGGAGGTAGATCAACATCGACGTATCGTTCAATTTCCATCACAGAAGGAGGTGGATCGACATTTTTATTTTCGCTCAAATCCATCACAAAAGGAGTTGGATCAGCATCAACTTTTTGCTCGTTTCTATCACAGAAAGAGGTATATCAGCACCAATATCTCATTCGATTCCATCGCAGAATGAGGTGGATCGATATTTTTATTTCGCTCAAATCCATCGCAGAAGGATTTGGATCAGCGTCAACTTTTAGCTTGATTCTATCACAGAAGGAGGTAGATCAACATCGACGTATCGTTCGATTTCCATCACAGAAGGAGGTGGATCGATATTTTTATTTTCGCTCAAATCCATCGCAGAAGGAGCTGGATCAGCGTCAACTTTTTGCTCGTTTCTATCACAGAAGGAGGTAGATCAGCACCAACATTTCACTCGATTTCCATCACAGAAGGAGGTGGATCGACATTTTTATTTTTGCTCAAATCCATCGCAGAAAGAGTTGGATCAGCGTCAACCTTTTGCTCATTTCTATCACAGAAGGAGGTAGATCAACACCAACATTTCACTCGATTTCTATCACAGAAGGAGGTGGATCGATATTTTTATTTTTGCTCGAATCCATCACAGAAGGAGTTGGATCAGTGTCAACTTTTAGCTTGATTCTATCACAGAAAGAGGTAGATCAACACCGGTATCTTGTTCGATTCCATTACAGAAGGAGGTGGATCGATATTTTTATTTTTACTCAAATCCATCGTAGAAGGAGTTGGATCAGCGTCAACTTTTTTCTTGTTTCTATCACAGAAGGAGGTAGATCAGCACCAACATTTCACTCGACTCCATCACAGAAGGAGGTGAATTAACATTTTTATTTTCGCTCGAATCCATCGTAGAAGGAGTTGGATCAGCGTCAATTTTTAGCTTGATTCTATCACAGAAAGAGGTAGATCAACATTGGTATCTCGTTCGATTCCATTACAGAATGAGGTGGATCGACATTTTTATTTTCGCTCAAATCCATCGTAGAAGAAGTTGGATCAGCATCAACTTTTTGCTCATTTCTATCACAAAAGGAAGTAGATCAGCACCAACATTTCACTCGATTTCCATCACAGAAGGAGGTGGATCGACATTTTTATTTTTGCTCGAATCCATCGCAGAAGGAGTTGGATCAACGTCAACGTTTAGCTTGATTCTATCACAAAAAGGGGTAGATCAACACCGGTATCTCGTTCGATTCCATTACAGAATGAGGTGGATCGACATTTTTATTTTCGCTCAAATCCATCGCAGAATGAGTTGGATCAGCGTCAACTTTTTGCTCGTTTCTATCACAGAAGGAGGTAGATCAGCAACAACATTTCACTCGATTTCCATCACAGAAGGAGGTGGATCGGCATTTTTATTTTCACTCGAATCCATCGCAGAAGGAGTTGGATCAACGTCAACTTTTAGCTTGATTCTATCACAGAAAGAAGTAGATCAACACCGGTATCTCGTTCGATTCCATTACAGAAGGAGGTGGATTGACATTTTTATTTTCTCTCAAATCCATCGCAGAAGGAGTTGGATCAACATCAACTTTTGCTCGTTTCTATCACAGAATTAGGTAGATCAACATCGACGTATCGTTTGATTTCCATCACAGAAGGAGGTGGATCGACATTTTTATTTTCGCTCGAATCCATCGCAGAAGGAGTTGGATCAATGTCAACTTTTAGCTTGATTCTATCGCAGAAAGAGGTAGATCAACACCGGTATCTCGTTCGATTCCATTACAGAAGGAGGTTGATCGACATTTTTATTTTTGCTCAAATCCATCGCAGAAGGAGTTGGATCAGCGTTAACTTTTAGCTTGATTCTATCACAGAAGGAGGTAGATCAACATCGACGTATCATTCGATTTCCATCACAGAAGAAGGTGGATAGAATTTTTTATTTTCGCTTAAATCCATCACAGAAGGAGTTGGATCAGCGTCAACTTTTTTGCTCGTTTCTATCACATAAGGAGGTAGATCAGCACCAATATTTCACTCGATTTCCATCACAGAATGAGGTGGATCGACATTTTTATTTTTGCTCAAATCCATCGCAGAAGGAGTTGGATCAGCGTCAAATTTTTGCTCATTTCTATCACAGAAGAAGGTAGATCAGCACCAACATTTCACTTGATTTCTATCACAGAAGGAGGTGGATCGACATTTTTATTTTTTCTCGAATCCATCGTAGAAGAAGTTGGATCAGCGTCAACTTTTAACTTGATTCTATCACAGAAAGAGGTAGATCAACACCGGTATCTTGTTCGATTCCATTACAGAAGGAGGTGGATCGACATTTTTATTTTTACTCAAATCCATCGTAGAAGGAGTTGGATCAGCGTCAACTTTTTGCTCGTTTCTATCACAGAAGGAGGTAGATCAGCACCAATATTTCACTCGATTTCCATCACAGAAGGAGGTGGATTAACATTTTTATTTTTGCTCGAATCCATCGCAGAAGGAGTTGGATCAGCGTCAACTTTTAGCTTGATTCTATCACAGAAAGAGGTAGATCAACATCGGTATCTCATTCGATTCCATTACAGAATGAGGTGGATCGACATTTTTATTTTCGCTCAAATCCATCACAGAAGGAGTTGAATCAGCATCAACTTTTTGCTCGTTTCTATCACAGAAGGAGGTAGATCAGCACCAACATTTCACTCGATTTTCATCACAGAAGGAGGTGGATCGACATTTTTATTTTCGCTCGAATCCATCGCAGAAGGAGTTGGATCAACGTCAACTTTTAGCTTGATTCTATCACAGAAAGAGGTAGATCAACACCGGTATCTCGTTCGATTCCATTACAGAAAGAGGTGGATCGACATTTTTATTTTCGCTCAAATCCATCGCAGAAGGAGTTGGATCATCGTCAACTTTTTGCTCGTTTCTATCACAGAATGAGGTAGATCAGTACCAACATTTCACTCGATTTCCATCACAAAAGGAGGTGGATTGACATTTTTATTTTCGCTCGAATCCATCGCAGAAGGAGTTGGATCAACGTCAACTTTTAGCTTGATTCTATCACAGAAAGAGGTAGATCAACACCGGTATCTCGTTCGATTCCATTATAGAAGGAGGTGGATCGATATTTTTATTTTCGCTCAAATCCATCGCAGAAGGAGTTGGATCAGCGTCAACTTCTTGCTCGATTCATCACATATTGAGTTGAATCAGCAACACCTCTCTAGAGGGATCAGCATTTCCAGTGGAAAAACCAGGATGATAAGAACCCATAACCAGAAGTACTGAAGATGAAGACTCAACCAAGAGAACGAAACAAAAATGACATCATTTGCAGCAAAGAATGATGATTTCACAGAATGAGAAGAATTGACGTTCCCCAGTGAAGAGTTCGCAGCGTGAGAAGAAGAGACCAAGATGAAAACTTGTGCTTTATTATCTTTGCTCCATTTCTGTTTCACAGCAACAAGCAAAGAGGGGCAGTTGTAATTACCAATTTTCAACAATAAAATCAAAATGGAGCCTACCCACCGATTTCTCCATTATCACCGCTTGCTCCACAACCACCGAATTCCAGCTGAAATCATAGAACAAACAATACCAACTATTTTGACTTTAAACATTTGTGAAGAAAAAAACGAGTGAAAAACAGTGTAAATCGAGTCTATAAATACCTGAACAAAAATGTAAAAAGGGGGCGGCAGATCAAAAAAGGAAATAAAAAAGGAGTATTTTTAGGTATTTTTTTATTTTTTTAAAGTTTCGAATGATATTAGTAAAATAACTTTGCATGTTAAGAAAACAAAAGGGGATTCCAAATCCAAAGAGAAAAAGCAATAAAATCATATTTCAATGTTTTCTTAAATCAAATATATATATATATACATATATTTTGAGCTTTGCATGTAAAATAAAACAAGGGAAAGAGAGTGAGTAGATCCTTACCTTAGAAGAGTGTCGATCGGGGTGGCTCGCGGTGGTGATTATGGTGGTTCATGGCCACCGATTGAGAGAAATAATAGAGAAAGAGGGAGAGAGTTGAGAGAAATAAAAGAAGGGGATGACTTTTTGTTTTCGCACATTGCTGGAAGGCAATAATGGATTGTTTCATTTTAAGTTTTGGGTAAATCATGTCTAGGCCCCCTCTTTTAGTATTCTTTTATGTTCTTGTCAATAAATTTAATTTAACTACCACCTAGTTCCTCGTACCTTTGCCAAGAATTTCCATTTAGTTCTCCCATTTTTTATTATTTCGAGTTTGATATATTAATTTCATTTTGTTTATATTTTGGTCACTCTTGCACTTTATTTTATTTTGGATATGTTGATTTATTTGTTATATTATTTACGTATATAGGTAATTTATATAAATATGTATTATATATAGTATGTTGGAGTATATATATATATTATTGTCCATATTATGTAATATATATATATATATATATATATATATATAGCATATACGCATAACATGTGTGTACCAAAAAAGAATATATATATATATACGCATAACATGCGTAATATTTAATGTATATATTATAATTATTTTTATTAAATATGAATATATATATATATATAATTTACGTATATTATTATTTTTATTAAACATCAATCTTTGAAGATATATATATACATATATATATATATAAAGGTATTTATGAGATTTATTTTATAAGTTTATTTTTTTTTGTGTTAAATATTTTTTTACTTTTATATGTAACATTTTTTTTGTACTTATATTTTACGATTATATTTTACATATATGAATGTTTAATATGTTAATTATTCTCATATTTTGATTATTTATTATGTGCATGGTTAATATATATATATATATTAATTTTTTTAGATGGTTGATAATTTCGTATTTGTATAAAATCATTATTTTTGTTTGTCTGCGTATTAGTTCATTTTAGTCATAATTGATCTCGTATGATATCCTCATAGGCATCATTTGACTCGAATCGAAATAAATTGACTAAGGGTAATATTCGATCATTTTAAAGTTATCAAAAGAAACCTTCTATTACGTGAATATTTAATTCATTTTAATATATAGCATTAAGTATTAATACTAGAGCCTACATTTTTAGATTTGAGCCCCTAGGTTCCTTAATCCTCATAATTTGACATCTTAAGTTAGAAAAAGCCTTAATTTACTTTTAGTATAATTAGGATTAAATAAAATTTTGCTTGATTGCATTGTTTTTAAAACTTAAGGCATTGTTCACTTATTAAGGAGTTAATAGTATATCCTCCGCGATCGTGCTAAGGGGGTGACTACTGGTAATTCCCTAAATAAGTCGACATCCTTTTCAAAACCGCATCATGTTTTTCTAAAAATGAGGCAATGTTCGATTATTAGGCACAATAGTTGATCTCCCGTATTTACGCTCGGGGGAGAATGCTATCGGTATCATTAAATGGATATCCTTTTCAAACTTTGCATCCTTAATGATTTTTAAATTATATAAAGATCGAACTCAAAATTTCTGATTATATAGGGTAATCAACTAGGTACCAATGTTGAGCTTGTGGGGGTGCTAATCCTTCCCCACGCGTAACTGACTCATGAACCTGATTTTTGGATTTTCACAAAACCCAAAACTCGGTATTTTATTAAAATAAAATATTTTATTAAAATCATCGATTTTTACGGTGTTTCAATCTCACCTTAAATGATTGGTGGCGACTCATCACATTTCAAAACGATTTTTCAAAGAGAAAACCCCCGAGTCGATATCGATCTTTTCCCCACCCAGGCGAAAAACGGTGTCGACAAGGATCTGTGTATAGTTGCAATGATCATGCCTTAGAGATCGTTGGTGTGGGAATCATCAAATTGAATATGTATGATGGAACAATTAAAGTTGTTCGAGATGTTCGGCACGTGAAATGCTTAAAGAAAAATTTATTTTCCTACGGATTGTTGGATAATAATGCAAGCAAGATTGAACATAGAAAGGAATCATGAAGGTGTTCCGTGGAGCGCTTGTGGTGATGAAAGGCGAAAAGATAGCAGCAAACTTGTACATGCTGAAGGGAGAGACTATGCTAGAAGCAGAAGCCTCTGTTGCCTCATGTAGTTCAGATTCTGCAATGCTATGGCATCAGAAACTTGGACACATGTCAGAATAAGGAATGAAAGTCCTTGTGGAGCAAAAACTACTTCCAGGCTTAACAAATGTATCACTTACTTTGTGTGAGCATTATAGAACAAGTAAGAAACACTGGTTGAAATTCAACACGTCAAATTCTAAAGGCAAAAAGTGTTCTAGAATTGGTTCATTCTGACGTATGGAAAGCACCAGTTACATCCCTAGGCGGAGAAAAATACTTTGTCTCATTTATTGATGACTACTCGAGGAGATGTTGGGTGTACCCTATTAAGAAGAAGTCATACATATTTTCAACTTTCAAAAACTTCAAAGCGCTGGTGGAACTTGATTCTAGAAATAAGATCAATTATTTCAGAACAGATAATGGAAGAGAATACACAAGTGAAGAACTTGATGACTTTTGCAGGAAAGAATGTATCAAAAGACAGTTCATAGTGGCGAACACTCCTCAATAAAATGAAATGGCAGAGCGGATGAACAGAACCTGGTTAGAAAGAACAAGAGTAATGTTGAGGGCTGCAGGCCTAGAAAAATCATTTTGGGTAGAAGCAGTCAATATTGCCTGTTATTTGGTTAATCGAGCTCCATAAACTGCAATAGAACTGAAGACACCAATGGAAATGTGGACTGGTAAACCAGCTGATTATTCAAACCTCCATGTATTTGGAATTATTTTGTGCATGATGTACAACTCTCAAGAAATTTCAAAGTTGAATCCAAAATCCAGGAAATGCAAATTCTTGGGGTATGCTGATGGAGTAAAAAGGTATCGCTTGTGGGATCCCACTGCACGCAAAGTGATCATCAGCAGAGATGTTATCTTTGTAGAAGATAAACTAAAAAGAAAAGAAGACGATGATAGCGCTGAAAAGTCAGAAACTACACAGATACATATGGAAAAGGAGTTTGAACAAGGAGATTCTTCTGAAGCAACCAACACATGATGAACAAGAACCAGAGAGTTCTGAAGCTCCAACAACTCATCAATCAGATCGTGTGAAAAGACGTCCCAATTGGAACTTAGATTATGTTATAGAAGGAAATATTGCATACTTCCTTTTAATAGAGGACGGTGAGCCATCAATATTCAAGGAGGCAATAAACAGCTCAGATGCTTCACTGTGGATGATGGCGATGCAAGAAGAAATTGAAGCCCTTTATAAAAATAATACATGGGACCTTGTGCCACTACCACAAGGAAGGAAGCCAATTGGTAACAAATGAGTCTTCAAAAGCAAGCGAAATGGTAACGATCAAGTTGAGAGGTATCGTTCAAGACTGGTGGTCAAAGGATATGCTAAAAAAGAAGGTATTGATTTCAATAAAATCTTTTCTCCTGTGGTTCGACTAACAACAGTTCGAGTAGTCTTGGAAATGTGTGCTACATTGAACTTACATCTAGAGTAGCTAGATGTAAAAATAGCTTTTCTTCATGGAAATCTTGAAGAAGATATTTATATGATACATCCTGAAGGTTTTGAAGAAAGAGAAAAGAAGAACTTGGTTTACAGGTTGAACAAATCTTTGTACGGTCTAAAGCATGCGCCGAGGTGTTGGTATAAGAGATTTGATTCCTTTATTATGTGCCTTGGATATAACAGACTTAATGCAGACCCTTGTGCTTATTTCAAGAGGTTTGGTGATAACGATTTTGTTATATTGCTGTTGTATGTGAATGACATGTTGGTTGAAGGACCCAACAAAGATCATACTGAAGAATTGAAGGCACAACTGGCTAGGGAATTTGAAATGACAGACTTGGGATCAGCAAACAAGATTCTAGGGATACAAATTCACCGAGACAGAAGTAATAGGAAGATTTGGCTTTCACAAAATAATTACATGAAGAAGATCTTGTCACGATTTAACATGCAATATTGTAAGCCAATTTCTACCCTTCTTCCTATTAACTTCAAATTATCCTTCAGCATGAGTCCTAGCAGTGAAGAATAGAGGATGGAGATGTCTCAAGTGTCATATGCATCAGCAGTGGAAATTTTAATGTTCGCTATGATATGCGCAAGGCCAGACATTGCACAAGTAGTGGGAGTTGTTAGTCGGTACATGGCGAATCCAGGAAAAGAGCATTAGAATATAGTAAAGAGGATCATGAGATACATCAAAGGGACCTCAAATATTGCACTATGTTACGGAGGATCAAAATTACTTATCAATGGTTATGTTGATTCTGACTATGTAGGAGATTTGTATAAAAGAAAATCTACTATAGGATATATATTTAAAGTTGTTAGTGGAGCTGTAAGTTGGGTTTCAAAATTACAGTCAGTTGTGGCTACATCCACAACAGAGGAAGAATATGTAGCAGATACACAAGCCAGTAAAGAAGCAATTTGGTTGAAGATACTATTGGAGGAGCTTGGGCATAATCAAGAGTATGTCTCTCTGTTTTGTGAAAGTCAAAGCGCCTTGCATCTAGTAAGGAATCCAGCATTTCATTCAAGGACAAAGCATATACGAGTTCAGTACCATTTCATTCGTGAAAAGATGGAAGAAGGGACGGTTGATATGCAGAAAATCCACACCAAAGACAACATAGCAGATTTCATGACAAAGGCAATCAATGCTGATAAATTTACTTGGTGTCGATCCTGTTGTGGCCTGTCAGAAACGTAAGCAACATGATGGTACAAGGTAGAAAGAATGGTGTGAAGATATGATTGTTCCAATCAAATCTTCAAGTGGGAGATTGTTGAAAAGTCAAGCCACTTGTCAAAACTTTCGGTGCAATTGGCACCGAAATTGTTGAAAATTGGAAATGGTAAAATCTCAAATTTAGTCTCTATATTTTAGGGTGTTTACAAGATTAGTCCTTAAGCTTCAACTATAAATACCCTAACCCATTTAGCTTCAAAATCATCCCAAATCATTCTAGCTTTCTCCCAATACTAGAGAATTTAGAGAGTTTTTTTAGAGTTGTTTTGTCCTTTTTATCAAGAGAGAATTGTTATTGTTTTCTCCTTGTCAGATCAAGAGAATTTGTAATTCCTATTTTCTCATAGTGAAATTCTTCTACCGTTGCCCGTGGTTTTTACCCTATATTATTTAGGGGTTTTCCACGTAAAATTTGTGTCTTCTTTATCTTCATTTTTATTTTCTCAAATTATCAGTTACGATTTTGCTCTATCCGATAGTCGTATTCCATAATAGGGATAACACAGGGGTTTTACTCCGCGGCGTCTCAGCAGGAAGTTGGGTTGTTGATGGCCATGAATTTCGCTTTCATGGAAGGGAAATACAATGAGAGCACTATAACGATACTGAGAACACTGTGTTCTTCAAAGTGAGGGAGATGCTGGTTAGCTTATAATTTTTGGATTTTGATAAATTTTTTAATTTGATTATTTATTTTATGTATTGTTAGTGAAATTTTTATTTTAAAAATAGGATGGAAATAATGACAAACGTTTAACTAATTAATTTTTATTTAAAAAAAAAGTTATCATAAGAATATTTGTTATAATTTTATCATTGTTTTTTTCTTTTTCCTCCAACACATTTTATTCCCTTAATATTATTGAAATAGTCTGAGATGAGATAAAATAATATTTCTTCATAATTTTTCTTAGTCATTAATAATGCACACATCATGTAAATGCAACTACTCAAATTAAAGACCTTTAAAGATAATAATATATTCTTTAATTATTAATTTCGTTTGATGACTTCCTTATTCAATTAAATAATTTAGAGAGGAATGAGTAAATAAGAAATATATAGGCCATCAATGATAGGGGTAAATGGTACTTTTAAAGAAATAATAATCTGTACCTTTATATTAAAAGGCCAACTAACTTAAGAAAAATAAGATTTAATTAATTAATTTTTTAAATTATTCTCTTCGTCTCATAATTCGTATTTTATATTGATTATGTACATAGTATTAAGAGATATATTTGATTTAAGAAAATGATAAAATTATCTTTAAAAAGTGATTGATAGATGTAAAAGAGCAAGACATATAAGGGTAAAAAAGAAAATATAAGTATTGTTTGTTGAATTTTAGTATAATATTTTAAATGAGATAATTTTAAAAATCAAAAGAGACATGTTTAGTGAGAGTGATATATTTTTTCACTTTATCTTTTAAAATATTATTTTTTTCCAATTTGTTTTCAAAGTTCAACCCTCGAAGTATTCTTCTATTATATGTTTTTGTCTCTTAATAAACCTACGTTAAAATTTCGATCAGTCAACTATTGACAAGTAAGTTATTTATTATATAATAATTTCATTTTTTAAAAAAAAATATTTTTCTCACTTTACATCTCTAAAGAAATTTATCTCAATTTTTCTAAAAGATTTTCCAATTTTAAAACAATATACTATTATTTTTGTTCTATGCCGTGATTACGTAATTGAGACATAAAACTAAGATTTGAATGCTAAAAAGTAACATTTACATTCTTTCGTTCGATCTATTAAAATAATAATAGAGTAGAACATTTGGTTTTTTTATTTAGCCAATATAACTTGTTTCATTAAATAAAATTTAAAAATGAAATACGTATTAAACTTAGTTGTTGATTTTTTTAATAAAAATATGTATTTGGTTAAATTGTGTGAATTTTTTTATATAATGGTCAAATCATTCAGATTTTTTTTATTTGAATTAGAGGATGTCAAACATTTAAATATGTTCAATCTCACATTATGATATATGTTTAAAGAATAGATAATTACTCTATACAAACGTTCTGAAACAATCAACAAAATAAAAATATTTTAAAATTTATAATTGTCAAAAATATCAGTAGTGAAAAATGAAAAATGGTATATATCGAAATTTAAGAGACTGTTTAAGAAAATCCATTTTTTAAAGATTAATTGCGCATCAAAATGGATACCATTTTAAAAGAGTGCATCTACCCAATTATTGAGGGAAATTAATATGACCATTCCCCCGTGCGACCATTGACATACTTATTTATATTATTTTATTAACAATATCAAAAGGCATGGGTTGTTAGATTGAGAAGGACATTTATGCTAAAGTGACAAATTAATTTTTGTAACAAATGATTTAATATTGATTATATTATTTAATATCATAAATAAATCACCAAGCATGGACAACATGCATAGCTACTTTCAGCAACAAATTTGGATTATTATGCAAGTTTAAGTTAAAATTATCAAATAAAATAGGAAGGAAGACATTGGTACACATGAGAAATGAGTTATATTATATGGACCACTCGAAAATCGCTTTCTTAAGCTGATGTGTATCTTTTGTTAGAGACACCCAATTTAAAATTTATGATATGATCATTTGAATCATATATTTAAATTAGAGGGGCATGTCTTATTCTGTTTTGAGGAATCGAACAAGACAATCCGAGTAGAGGAGTTGGTAACGATGATCGGAGAGTTGAACCTCACATTTCATTTTTCAATTGATTATGAATTTTCATTAAGTATGATTTTTAGGTTTTGATTATTGTCAATTTTTTTCGTTGAACTCCCAGTTTTAAGGCTCCACCTTAATTAATCTGGACCGACTCGAGTCACACACTTAGTTTTTGTGGATGAATCTCCCAGTGAGGATTTTCTGTATACACAAGGACTCGAACTTAAACCCTTGCCTAAATGATATTATGTTGGTTACCACTTGAACCAACCTTATTGGTAGGTGATCATCCTTACTACTATTGTTGGCATGCCACTTTCTCCTTGCTTAAAACTAATAAATAAATTGTATTAAAAATTTAATTAATTACTTAAGAAAGTAAAAGAAATTAACCTTTAATTTTTTTATATTAATCATTGTATTTATCTTATTGATTAATAATATTTGTTTAATTTATAATATTTAAATTCAAATCCTTAGCATCACTTAAACATTAATAGCTCATCTCTAAATTAATTAATTATTAATTTAAATTTTTTTAGAGATTATAATTAATTTGTGTATAATTGTTTTATAGAATCAACTAATTTTATTCAAAATAGGAAATATCTCAAATTACAATAAAGATTTACAATCACAATTGTAAATTAAACACATAACTAGGAAAATCTTCTATAATAATTGACACAAAACTAGCAGCTTAAGATCATATAAGGATCATACAAGGAAAGATTAAATCTAACAAAAAAACTCGAACAAAGATACATACAAACAAATCTGATCACATCGGCAAGCGAACCATAAAAGGGGATCAAGTTATTGAAAGACCACCGACAAATCACAAATTAGACTCGAGCAATGTGAAAAGCTATCTACGAACACAAATCGGGTATCCAAATCCAATTTGAGGGTCCAAAGCATGGAAGATCAAAAAGATATCAAATAAGTGTTATCTTGACCAGTCGTGACAATGTCAAATCAATCCTTAGAAAAAAACAATAAATGAAAAAAGGGCCAAAGAACCGAATAACATGCCAAAAAACATAAAAAACGTGTCATAAAGACAGATGAAAAAGTGCAACACAAGTATACTTATCGAAAAAAATAAAGATACAATATAAAAAAAAAATATTAAAGAATATCAACGGTCGACAACCAACATTAAAGTTGGTACCGCCGTCGTTTAAGAAGGACTAAAAAGAAAAGATATGTCGGCACACCCACAAGAAAAACAATTAGTTTTTTATGGTTTTAAAATAAAAGTGATAATCTGTGTATAATTTTATATGTTATTAGTAAATAAAATGATAATGTATGATTAAAATAAATTAAAAGACTTATTTAATAAGGTGTCGCCAATTAATTCAATAGAAATATAACACAAAAAATAATATAAATATATGTTAAAAATATCCATACAAAATTTGTACAAAAAAAAAAGGTCAAAAGCAAACGGCGTATTAGGCATAAAAGAGAAGAGCCAGAGGAGGCTTCCAGTATCCATCCTTTGTCTCTTTGTGTGTGTCTCTCACGTCTTACATCGGAATATTTTATGGAGGTTTATCGGATTATGCGCGTCGCCATGGCTACATCTTTGATCACTCACAAATCGAGGGATTGGATTTCACGTGTTTCGAAATTTGTCTGCTGGTACCCTCCTATCCCCTCTATTTTCTTATTACTGCCAATGCTCATCCTATCATCTCCGCTCACCTTCTGCGTCGCTTCCACTGTTTCCGCCTCTCCCACTCCGACGCCCTATTTAAAAACAACCCAACACCACCTTCACCCTCAAATCGACATCCTCATCACTCTCCGTCTTGTCTTTGTTCTACCTTGTTGTTCGCCATGGGGTTTTTGTTCAAATTTCTTAAGCTCAGGGAACTCCGGCTAGGGAAGCCGACGTCGGACACTCATCCTGATCAAAACAAGGGAAAATATTCCGGCGTCGATTAAGAAGGGTTTGTCAGGAAATTCAAGAGGTACGAGATCAAGGACGCCACTAAGGATTTCTCACTTGTAATCGGTCAATGAGGGTTCAGCAATGTCTACTTGGCTAACTTATCTGGTTCAAGACAAGGAGCAGTTAAGGTCCACGTCGGTAGTGATAGACTAAACCAAGTGTTCAAACAAGAACTGGATATCTTGCTCCGTCTCCGTCACGACAACATCGTCAAGCTTCTCGGTTACTGCGATGATCTAGGTTCGTTGCGTGAGTCTTTTGCTTTACTCTTTAAAGATGAAGTCTTTTCTGATTAATCGAAACTTTTTAATACACTTTTTTGCAGAGGAAGGGGCCATGGTGTTTGAGTACATTCCTAATGGAAACTTACAAGAAAAGTTACACGAAAGGAATAAGGAAGTACTTCCGTGGAAGAACCGCACGGCCATAGCTTACCAACTTGCACAAGCAATCGAGTACCTACACGAGAAGTGCAGCCTCCAAATAGTTCATGGCGACATCAAAGCTTCAAATATCTTGTTGGGTGAGCAATTTAACTGTAATATGCGATTTTGGGTCAGCCAAGATGGGATTTTGGTCGACGGTGATGCCACCCTATTGTTCTAGGATGAAGCAAGTGATGATCGGCTCACCTGGTTACACTGATTCTCATTTCCTAAGGACTGTGTTGGCCTCCAAAAAGAACGATGTGTACAGTTTGGGTGTTATTATATTGGAACTTGTTACCGGGATGGAAGCTTTTTGCCCTGAGAGGGGACAATTATTGACATCAATACGGGCACCCAATTTAAGAGCCATTGGGGAACACGGGGCGGAGATTAAAGTGGAGGAACTGGTGGATCCACGTTTGGGTGGTGAGTTTGAGTTGGAAGAAGCCAAGGCTATGGTTTCAATTGCTGCACTCTGCATTCACCAGTCTCCCATTGTTAGGCCTTCGGCTTCTCAAATCATGCAATTAATGAAGGAGAAAATCACTTCCATCAACTTGTTGGATTGCCACAAATAATCAACCGATGACGAAATCGTCGTCGATCAGGGCGTTTTCCGGTTTCAGAAAGTGAAATTCATTTCACTTTAAATGTTTCTTTTCCCTTTTTCTTGTAGGTAGATTTTGCTCATAAAAGGAAAATCTGGGCATGTCCTTCTGGGGAATGTGTTCCCCTTAATTAGAGAACAAAAATGATTGGTGTGGAGTGGAAATATTGTATTTGTAATTATAAAACGATTTATGATTACTGTAAGTGGAAGTATAAAAACACACATTTAAAAGATGGTTTGTATTTTGATTTTTTTATTTTTTATATAATCATATAAAGATAAATTCAGAGGATGACCGGGTAATCATTTTTAAAAATTTTAAATTATTATATAATTTAAATATGCTTTATGTATAATTTATTTTATTAAAAAATTTATAATTAATCATCTTTAAAATTTTATAAATTTATCTCTCTAATATAAGATTGGATCCAAATCTATTCCGATTCTTTAATTTTCTACCATTCTTGAAGATGAACAATTGTAATGCTATAAGCGAGGTTCTTCTCTTTTCGTATTTTGGCTCTGCATATACTAAATACCACGGTTCTGTGGACAGTGTGAATGGGATAACTTTTTACAAATACGCGTGCCTCTTTATTTCAGGATAAGAAGAGATTTGATAAATCTTGTTACTATAAATTTTAATACAAAAGATTTTTTTCCATGATAAAGATACTTTTTTGTCTTAATATGATTTTATGAATATTGATAAAAAAAAATATCAAGTTATTTTCTTATACGGAAATTCATCAAAGGTAGGAGTGTTTAAAATCGGGTACGTGATTCTTTGGATAGTATATTTATCGGCCTATGATCCGGCCCATAAATTCGAGTACTCGTAAAATTTAGATACCTGCATTTTCAGGTAACGAGTACCCGATTTTTATACATTTTTCATTTTTTTTAATTTATATATATTTTTTTAAAATCATATAGGAAATACATAAAATTTTAAAAGTTCATAACACACAATCCATACACAAAATTAACGATTTAAAGTTATTTTTAAGGATATATATATAAAGTTTAATTCCAAAAGAAAACATTAAAAAATATTAATATCGATCGTGATTTTTTCTTTCGAATTTCATATTGTAAACTTAATAAAAACTTTATTGAAAACTTAATAAAAACTTTCTTGCAAATTTATAAATTTAAAAGTATATAATACAAACCTAAGAAAAATTTAGGGATTTAAATTTAATTTTAAGGAAAAAATATTAATGAACCTAAAATAAAAATTTAATTTAAACTATATATATATATATATATATATATATATATATATATATAAATTATCAGGTCGGGTACCTGATTATAAAAAAAATTCGGCACCGACCCGACCCAACTACTTGGGAAAAATAATGAGTCGGGTACCCCGTTCGATCAGATTATTATTTTTAAGAATTACCCGATAATTTTAGGTTCGAGTCGACGAGTCATGTATTTTTAAACACCCCTGACAAGCATCGTGTAATGTCAAATAAATTGTCCTTAATCTCAAAAAAGAATAATTAAATAAGCGTAGTAAAGAGATGAAGGGTTGATTCGCAGGGACTTTGGAAATTCTGATGTACAAGGTTCATGATTATGGTATTTGAGCAAAAAAGGGTAATTAAATGGGAAGTTTTGTTTGAAAGAGTAAATTAAAATAAATGTAAAAATAAAAATTATTTAGAGATTTGAGAAAAGTAAAACGTAAAAGAAATTTAATTTAAGAAAATAACCTCATGACTCGCTTTGTCTCAATTTCAATTGATCATCGAAGATGATTTTTACTTCGGGTAAATGCCAGTTACAGTCTAGAAGGCCCATGTAACACCCTTAACCTATATACGTACCTGAATACGAGTCAAAGATGTCACATAGCTTTACATACAATCTAAGGTTAAAAATTCAATAAAATTTTGAACTTTTAAAATTTATCAAATTTAATTCTTTCAATAAATAATGTAATCACGTAAAATCATATTATAGTATTTAAGTCTCCAAATCAATATCAATTTCAGACAACAGCTAGACAATTCTATATTATTCCATATCATAAGATAAACTATCTAATTACTTTCTAATTTGAAATATTTCTTTACTCTGTCAAAAATATAATTTTTATCTAAAACACAAAACTTAAATTCATATTTATATCCATAGTATCATATCTTAGACTTTTCTTATTCGTATACATGCCATCTAGAAAATTTAAAATAGTATGATGTCATTACTTATACATGTAACTTTTCTTTATTGATTGTTGTCCACCCAACTCTTTACTTCACTTGCTCTTCTTGACCTACGCGTGAAAATCATCACACGCTAAGTATACACTTAGTGAGACATTATAAACAAACTAAAGTGTTATAAATATCAAACAACTTAACAATATCTAAACAACATATTTACTTATATAAAACTTACTAATATCATAACAATTTAAAACATTAATTTAAATTCCAATAAAATCACTAAATATCCAAACCGATTTATTCAAGCCATTTTTCCTCGACCTGAAATTCATCATCTCATGATTTTATTAAAACCATGATAAACAATATCATATATGATAGCCATATCAAAGCCATGATATACAATATCATACATAATAGTCATATCACATTCTTTTTCATTCATATGCAATACACAAACTTTCATATTTCATTTCCATCTTTCACTTTCACATCCACTTTCACATTTCATTTTCATAATCAATACTTTCACATTTCAGAACTCATTCTCAGATTCAGGACTTATTCTCATATTCAGGACTTGTTTCCAGACTCATAACTTATTTCATATTCATAACTTAAATCCAGATTCATAGATTATTTTCAAGTTCATAGCCCAATGCATATTTATGAGAATGCAAGGTACGTAAGTTAAACGAGTGTGCGCAATAAGCACTTCAGTGTTATCATCAAAATTAGACTATGCACTCCAAGTGCAATCATATCACTTCCACCAACGGTGCTATACATAATGTACACAAATGTACCAGATCATAATCATAATCACTCCACCTCATGGCATGCCAATTGTACCTATGACTCTCAATGCAACATACAATGAGCTTTTTCATTCATTATTATATGTTATAGTATTATTAAAGATATCAATATCTCAACATATCCAACTTTTCATATCATAATATGATGAGCAGTTCATACCCTAAATCATTCATAAAACTTTATAAAAATATCATGGAAATAACCCATAATGAAAATAAAAACATACTTTTAAATAATATGAGGTTGACTTATCACAAGTCGTCATTGATCAAAATAATTAAATAAATAACTACACTTATTATTAATTTCTCTTTTAAACATATAAATATTGTATTTCCTTGTATAATAAATATCATAGTTTATCATGCCAATGTAATAACATTGACTCATTTCAAACATTCTAAGATAACATATATCACAAGAGTATCATAACGAAAATCATAACATACATAATTTACCACATTCTAAATTTATTTCATATTCTGACAGTTTGCACTACCTTCAAAGAAATATTATTCTGTATTATTTTATACACTTAAAAATTATTCCATTTATACCAATGGAAACTAGACTCAAATAAAAATCTAACTATATAAGTTACTCCTTCTAGTTCATCTTGTACAATTTATAGTGAATTTTCAAAGTTGACTTACAGAAGATGTTTTGAGCAGAATTTGTTGCCTTGTTTTTTGACTTATCCTCTATTAAAAATTCATATCTTTTTGTATACTTCTTGAAACCAGTAGTCTTTTATTCTCAAAAAAACTAGATTGACACAAGAATCCAACAACATACAAATCATCCCCTAATCATTTCTATAGAATTTATGGTGATTTTCTAGGGAAGATTTCACTAACTTATATTTTTAGCTTATTCATTAATTCTATTAGCATATCAAATGAGCATATATGCATGAATCATAAAATTTCATAACATCTAGGAGTCACTTCTTTCCTTAGTAACTTCTTCACTGGCTCATCGCAAGCCAATGTTTGCATGATATCATAAATACAAATTAAATATGCACTCACCTGGTCTTCTTAGCTTGTAAATATTCCTTAGTAATTCACTTTTCAACCTTAAGTTTCTCCTTAGCTTTAATGTTGATTGATATTGAATTCAAGAACACAATCTAAATGAGCATCATTTACACAACATAAATAATTCGAGTCACATGTTAGAATCATACTAACATTAGCACATACTAAAAAATAAATTTCTAAAAATCTTTCGATGCCCATTGGATACTAGTTCCATGTCATAAAATCTATGTTGACCTTAACACTTCAAATTGACCATTCAAGTCTGTAACACCCCCAACCCGTACCCAACCCGGATACGAATATGAATTGTCACATTGACATTTCAAAACATTTACTTGTACAAAATAGTGAATAATTATAATCGTTTACTAAATACAACTGAATAATTACATAAAATACAATCATATGGTTTTATAAAACCGAATAGAGCATATCAGATTCAAATCTTTATTTACATTCCAACCACAATTAGTATTACAAAATACATACTATTCAATTCTTTTCTAATATGATCTTTGGAAAGGAGAAACTGACATGTCTTGTTTAACTTTACTCATTCTTCTTCTCGGAACCTACGTGTGATATAATCACACGCTAAGTCGTTGACTTAGTGAGGCATATAAAACATATAATAAAACCATAGAACATTTCATATAACAGAATGCATACATGCACATATACCCTCATTATTAACATCAACATCATTATCATGATCTCTATTATTATCAATATCAATATCATTATCATGTAATACATTTCACTCAACAATACACACAGTATCACATATAAATCTGGTAACATATTTCATATAACAAAGCATATACATCACATACAGTGTAAACAATAATAACACGATATCATATAATAATGTAAACACTTTGATATCTTTTATAGGCCCATGTACATTACTGAGAACTTAAGGTATTCGAGTACATTGAGGTTGTGCACTTATGTTGTCACCACAGCTCGTATGGGGTCCCACTAGGGGCATGCAAAATTTGTCCCGAATGACCTATGTATTTATCCCGAAGGACCTCTGTATATGTCCCGAAGGACCACGTAGAATCCTCGACTCTTGGTATGCCAACTATACCCCTAGCTCTCACATCACATAATATGGGCATTATCATTTATAACAATTCACAATATAAACATGTAATCTCATAACTTATTATCATGTAGCTTGTATAACATTCTTGTATGATCTCATAGATCATTGTATAACATTCTTGTATGATCTCATAGATCCTTTTCATATAACCCATATCACATAGGTTCATATCATATCACATAGGTTCATATCATATCACATATATCACATGTGCGTGTAATCACATAGATCGTATCATATAGCTTATATCATTTCTCATGTGTAAATGTAAACATGTATCTCATATCTTGTTCACATACGTTCATATATTCATCACATAGCAAATAAAATAAAATATAAACTTATACATGTATTCACGTACATACTTTCATATATTCCGTATATCAATGCTATATAACTTATCTCACAGTTTACCTAATCACTTTTATCACATTAATTATATATTATTTCCATGTATTTACTTAATTCAGTTTCATATAACTTGTCACATAGGCATGTATTCTCATATATTAGATTCATATATCTTATACTACATGTTTCTATAATCACTTATGTCAATACCACATAGCTTGTATTATAATTTCATATATTCATGTAGTCCAGTATCACATATCACATATACATGTAATCATGTAGATCATGTCACACATAATAACATATGGCACATATATACCCATTTTCATATACTCATGCAAACATAAGAATTCCATCAATCATAAATCAAATAATATTTTAGGAGTCACTTCTTACCATAGTAACTCCGACACTGGCTCATCGCAAGCCAATGTTTGTTCGATAACATAAGTACAATTAAATTTGCACTCACCTTGACACTTTATATATATCCAAATCCACTTCTATGAGTTATCTCTTTGGATTGATCCTAACTTTGCGGTCATTTCAGAACTTGCTTGTGCTTAATATCTACACAATCATACATATAATATACATATCAACATTCCAAATATTATGATTTGATCCTTCATTTCTTAGAATAAAAGAAAGATCTATTTATATTTCCCTTTGCAGTGTAACGGTATTCACTATAGGGTATCGGTACATCCCTTAACGTGTGTATCGATACACTACATATGTATCGGTACACAAATTACATTCGAAAGTTTTCCTTTTAAGGGGGGTATTGATACACTACCCTTAGTGTATCGATACACTAACTATGTGAACGTTGTACTTAAATCACCAATCTTTTCAAACTTCCAAAATGGTCATATTTCATATCTAAATGCTCATTTTAATTAAAAAAAAGCAATTTCCAGCATAGTACATCAACTATTAAACAATTATACAATTATTCACAACTTTTCCAAAATTAACGAATTAGTCCCTCAACTTTTCCAAAATTACATAATGGTCCCCAAATTTTCTAAGGCTTGTAGAATACTTCCTACATCATTTCCAGACCTTATATAAATTGTCCATAATTTTTCTCACTCAAATTCATCATGTTCAAATTTTCAAAGAAAATTTCTAGAAATATTGAACATGTTTTAACCATAAATCAAGCTTGAAAATGAATCTACATCCTCTAAATCATCAAGATTTATCATCAATTTCATGAATCCTATCATGAACATAAACTCGTAGATTTGGGATCTTTGAAATCCAACAAGATTAGAAAGAAATATTAGTACCAAATGATAGCGTTTTTCGCGTAGATCACTTTCCTATTTCACAACATAACTCGAATTCCAAAAGAATTGGCTAAAAAATTGAAAACAAAATGTTTTCTTACCCTTGGGAGAGATCAATTTTCTGTTGGAAAAGATGAAGAAATTCATATGATAATTCTTCATCTTTCTTTATTAATAATGAATAAAAAATTCATTAAATGTCAAATTACCACTTTACCATTGAAATCAAAATATCTATTCTAATTTACCCTTAATGAACTTGATATTTACATTAATACCAAGCCACGACAACCTTATAATCTTTCAAAGTCAAAGATGAACAAAATATTTTCCCACTTTGCCATTTTGCCCTTGAAATTTCCAAAACTTACAATTCTGTCACTTTAATCCAACAGTCCAAATTAAACATGGAATTAAACCAATAAATATTATTTTCCAACATTTAAAAATGTGAAAATAATATATTTATTTCCTTATTTTTGAGACCAATTGTAACTTTTCAAAATTACCATTTTGGTCCTTGAACTTTTCAAAGCTTATACTCTGGTCACTAAACTTTATAAAATCTTATAATTTGGTCACTAAATAAATCCATTTATGGAATAAATTCTTTTTCGGAAAAATACCACTTAGATCTTTAAACTTTTTCCAATTTTCTACTTTGATCATCAAACTTTCAAAATTTGCATTTTGGTCACTAATCCTCTTTTTGGGATGTTACAAAGTCTCCTTCCTAATTTCATCAAAACTTCACATATCATTTTCAACTTTCCATTTTTAACTACTAATTATGAATTCTTTTAGAATTCATCTCAACTTTCCCATTTTATTCTAAATAGTCCTTTGCCCTTTTACTTCAATTCAAGTCTCAAGCAACTTAACTAAAATTTCCAGCATCTAATTTCCAGCCCAAAACCTCAAAAATTCCATTATAACCACTTAAGCCACTAACTTTCTCAATATTTGCCAATTATTACTCAAACTTTGACAACTTCCCAAAATATTCAAATTTCACATTTTACATCAAATTCATCACTCTAACATTAATTTGCAACATATTACTTCATGTATTTAATAATTACACATTAACCCTATAACTTTTCAAAATTATTGAATAGGTCCCCTAACTTTCAAAAAATTACAAAAAGGCCCCAAAATTTTTCTAAGGCTTGTGGAATCCTTCCTAGATCATTTCCAACCCATACATAATTTTTCTATAATTTCTCCCTACCAAATGCTTAGGTCGAATATTAAGGTGGTAGATTTCCATGATTTTCATTTGATTCAAGCATGAAATCAACTCTAATCATCATTTCAAAACCTCTACAATTAAAACCCTAATTCAATTTCATCAAATCAAAATTTTCCCTACATTATGGTTTAGGTCGAAAATCACTAAAAGCATTTCTAGGTGGTTTTAATCATCACACAAGCTTGGAAATGATTCTACAACATCAACAACCTCTAAATCCATCATCAACTCATGAAACCCTAACATGAACATAAACCCTAAAATTTGGGAACTTAACATTCAAGCAATATTAGCATGCAATAATGGCACCAAATGATATCATTTTTCGAATAAAATAATTTTCTATTTCACGGTTTGATCCAAAATCCAAAGGAAATTGCTCAAAAATGAAAAATAAAATTTTCCTCCATACCTTGTGAAGCTCTCATCGATGCTGATTTTGAAGATGAATTTTCATGAAATTTGTAGTTAATTTCATGTACATTTGCCATTTATTAAGCTTAAATTAATTTAAAATTCATTTAATGGGAAATGAAAATTTTACCATTAAAGAAACTTGATAATTACATCCATACCAAGCCACATGTTGGTTATCATCTTCTAAAGTTAAAGATGAACAAAATATTATACCCTTGACAACTTTATACACTCAACTTTTCAAAATATTTCAACCTTTCCATTTTCATCCAACGGTCTAAATTGAACATGGAAATAAAATTCTCAAATTCAATGCTCCATATTATTTTTCATCATTTTAAAATGTAGAAATAATATTTCTAAGCTTAATTTATCATCCTTCAAAATTTCTCAAAATTTATATTTGATCCAATTTATCAAATTTTTACTGGACTTTAACACTTTATAACTTTTAACATAAATTTTAGACAAAAAAATATAATTCCCACCAAAACATCATTCTTAGGTTTGAACTATTCATTTATGTGTTCATAACACCTAACTTTTTAAAATTATACTTCTGGTCCCTAATCTTTTGGAAAATTACACTTTTAACCCTTAAATTTTTCCAAACTTTATACTTTGGCCATTAAACTTTCAAAATTTTCATTTTGGTCACTAACCAAATTTTGGGGTATTACAACCCAACCCTTGTAACTTGTTTTTCTCTCTGGTAAACTAACAATCCAAAATTAATCTTGGAATTTTAGTCCTTAATTGGACTAACTACGACTATCGTCGCCAGCATCAATTCAAGTTTAGGTTTTGGAAAAACCCAACTTGCTGCTTATTGGTTGTGATACTGGCTTGCATAATATTTAAATTGGGTTCATTTTTTAGTAATGATACTCTATTCTATATTATTACACTTCCCCAAATCGCCCTCAAATCAAAGGAATAATTGTACATCCAACACTCTCGGTTGTTCTTGCGGTCAACGACACTACTATTTTATAATCTGTTATTTGGTCATGCGTCTTGTCGGTACACCTTGTGCACTGATACTCCATCCATAGATACCTGCTACGAGATCAAGTGAAGATACTTGGATGCATTACGCCTGCTATGATTACTTTGGTTGTAGCCCACTCCTACGAGTTGGTTTTGCCCCTTAGGCTATTTATGTCCCTCACGGACTAAGTTCAATCCTTACGAATCATACTTAGCTTTTACAGACCTTAACCAGGTCAAATCTGATTATCCGATGTGGTAGTATTGGTACTCTACTTGTAGTATCGATACTCCTATAAGTATTGGTACCAAAAATGTATTCTATTGATGAAATGGGGGCTCAATATCGATATTGTCATTCTGAGTATCAATATTGTAATGGTAGTATCGATACTCTCCTGGCAGTATCGATACTCCAAGATTGAAATCCCTAATTTTTGCCTAAAATCATCCAGTATCGATATTGTTCATCCCTGTATCGATACTCAAACCCTAAAATAATTATTTTAGGCTAAAAAACACCTAAAATCTCTCTAAAGGCTATGGTATGATTCTAAATCATATACTGAAGTTTTAGAGAGTTAAACTAGGTTCTCAAGGTTTTATAAAAACACTTTCTTAACACCTAAAACGTCTTTTATTCTTGAAATCAAGTTTAAACCCTAATACGCTCAGCTACACAAATCTTAGCAATTTCTTGAAATTTATGAAAGCTTAATACTCTAAAGGATTAAAAATACACTACATTGATTATTGAACCCTAAAATAGAACTTTTTTAGATAGGAATCATCCTCCAACATGACTTGGATGATAAACCCCTAAATTTCTTGCACCTAAAGAACCTAAGGCTTTGAAACATTAATATAAGTTTAATGGAGAGATTATGGATGAATTTGAAGCATAAAAAGAACTCAATATCTTACCTTTTTGCTATGGATCTTGGAGAGAAAATGGGAGAATGAGAAAATGAGAAAGAAGTAAATGAAGAGAAAAATGGAGATGAAAGAGATATAAAGTCTCTATTTTTCTAAAATGGGAAAATCATGCTATATGTCCTTCCTCATCTTTCTAAAATTTAAAAATCTCATTTTGATGATTAATTTAGCTAAATTCCAACTCAATTAAGCCCAACAACTTAAAATATGATATTCATGGGGTTCACTTGCCCTTCAAGTAAACCCGAAACTACTTGTACGAAATTTGGGTTGTTACAAATCTCCCCTCCTTAAAAGATATTTTGTCCTCAAAATTTACTTGGACTGAAAGCAACTTACTCATTGGTCAAACATTGAGGCTCTTATCCAATCTGATCTCGAAGAAGAAGACCTCGTAACCTGACATACTCTTTGGAACGCGCAAAATCGATCTACGATTCTTCTAAGGGCGCTACCTACGTCGACCTTTAATCGAAACCTTCGAGAAGCAGTTAGCTGAAGAAATCATACTCTTAATATCTGATACTGCATGTTCGAAGTGTTTTCCCAAGGATGGTGCTACTCCATAACTCACTATTATCACTAAATCCTTCTCTGGCTAACCTTACTCAATCGAGTTAATTCTCTGCATAACCCGATATCCTCTTTTACCTTCTGAACATATAAAACTCATCGTGTATACCCTAAGATCTTATGGCACTTGCCAACACTATCTTGATACCATTTACTGAAGATATGACGACAAGCCTCAACTTCATAACGTCGAGCTCTACGCTTCTGCTGCGCAACTCTGATTTAGTATCCAATAATGCTAACTGGCTGATTCTTATTTACCTTACGACTTTCATAATCTCTACTCACCTACCCAAGCATCTAGGGTGATCACAATTGGAAATTGGTCACTTACCAAATGAAACTACCAACATCTGGCTCTTCCAGAGAGCACACCTCACAAAGCAGAGATTTGTCACAATCGCACTCTGACTAAGGATTCTGAGACTCATCGTCTGACACTTCCTATCGTTTACCACTACTAAGCTATTCAATAAAAACTAAATTTAGTTAAATGATTCTTAACACACTTGATCCCTTTAGTATAACATACTAAAATCCTTGGTACTACAAAACGCTGACTACTGTTACGTATTGTATAAAGCTCGTGTTCATATACCAACACGAAGACACCACTGACGAGGCTTGGTTTACTTAGTTGATTCACTTACTGTTCATGCAATAAGACATCCTGGTGATGCCGAAGGGTTCACTGTAACTCGAGACTCGCAACTCACTATAACAACTATAGTACATTTAGAACCTATGGTGAAATTCCAGAACTGTTGCATCAGAATATACAACTGCTAACTTACTCCTCGAGAGTACTTGGGATATTTGTGCTTTGTTGGAAACTGAAGGTGTAACATCCCAAAATTAGGGTTAGTGACTAAAGTGAAAGTTTTGGAAATTGGTGGTCAATTTAGGAAAATAGAAAAGTTCAAGGATTTAAAGTGAAATATCTGAGTAATAAATTAAATAGTAAATATGGAAAGAATGAAGGGTAGTAAAGTCTTTTCATTTTAAAGGATATTTTATCTCCTTTATTAAGAGATAAGCATGTGGGTTTGGGGAGAGTTATCTGGAAGCTTATTCTTCTTGTCTTCTTTTTCTTCACTTTGGTTCCATTTCAAGGTGAGTTATGGATAGTTGTTTATTTCTTAAATTTCTAAGTTGGTTTTGATTCTTTGGGTGTTATATAAGCTTAAGGAAAGCTTATATAAGTTTAAAACATCAAGAAAAGAGAATTAAAAAGGGAATTGTAATAAGGGTGTAGAAATGAATTGTTGGTATGAAGAGGTTTATGAAGTTATATGAATGAAGTTGACTTGTCATTAGAAGGATTAAAAAGTTTAAAGCATTAGAAATGAATTTATAACACATGGAAAGTTTGGTAAAATTCTTAAATTCAAGATTTATAGTAAGTTATTAAAGATGATGAGGTATTACAGTGTTTAAAGATGGGTTAAGTATCTATTGTTGAGTTTAATGGCATAAAGAGAGTTACATAAGTAAAGTTTGGGTAAAGTGTTGGAAATGTTTGGGCTAAAAAGCATTTTCTGGGTGAGTAGTATCGATACCTGTTGGGTGAGTACCGATACTACAAGGCAAAACATATGAAATTTAAGCATAGGGTATCGATACTACATGAACAATATCGATACCATAAGGCAATAGTGGGATAAAAGCTTCATGAAGTATCGATATTGAAGTGATATTATCGATACTAGAGGTATTGATACCAGTGTGGAGGGTATCGATACCAGACAACATCGAATCTAATATTGGTATCGATACCAGAGGGGGTATCGGTTTCATATCATAGAAGTATCGGTACTGTGTTGGTAGTACCGATACTACTTAAGTTGGAAAGTGGAAATTAGTGTTTTATTTAGTTTGCTTTGACATGAATCTTGTCAAGTAATTTAAATATCGATATTTATTGGATTATATTCGTATAGATATCGATCGAAAGAAAAGTTCAGATAGACCATCAGAGTAACAATTTCGAGAGAGAAACAATAAATTAGTATTCACAAGTGAGTCAATATAAGTACATGATATTAAGTGTAAGTTATGCTATGGAATTAAGACTTGCGATGAGTCTAATTCTGATAGTAGATTATATGAGTACAAGGATACAAGCATATAGAGCATATGAATGTAAATGTATATATTATAAGTTATTGCATAAGTTACATGATATGATATATATGTTAAATGATATAATTGAATTATGTGATTGTGTGAGAAAGGATATGAACTATATGAGAACATGTATATGATTATGAGCTATGTGATAAGACTTTATGTGATTAAATGATCAAGAGATATAAGCCATGTGATATGTGACAGGTGAATCATATGGAAATGATCTATGTGTAAGTGAACTACATGACTATGTGAATGTGTGATAATATAAATAATAATGACCATGTTATGTGTTATGAGAGCTAGGGGTATAGTTGGCATGCCAAGAGTCGAGGGTTCTATGTGGTCCTTTGGGACATATATGCAATCCTTTAGAACATATATATGGTACTTCAGTACACTTATTTGGTCTATTGGAATATGTATATATAGTTCTTAAGGAGTGGTCATTCGGGACATATGTGATATATGGTCCTTCGGAACATAATGGTCATTTGGGATAAATCCTATGCGCCCCTAGTGGGAATTATACGAGCTGTGGTGACAACATATGTGCACAACCTCTATGTACTCATATACCTTAAATTCTTAGAAGTATACATGGTCTTTAAAGAGAATAAATAAATAAATTTGTTATGATGCTATGTGTGCTTTATTGTGAAATGATCTACGTGTTTTATAATGTGTATAGAAATGATAAGTACATGTTTATATGATAAAAGGAATTAATGATAATAATATAATTAATGTTTAGCATGATAATGATGATCTATGTGTGTATGTATGCATTGTGTTGCCTGATATGTACATGCATTTGTTAAGTAGTTATAGTTCTATTAATCGTTTACATGTCTCACTAAGTCTGTGACTTAGCGTGTGAGTGTTTCACACGTAGGATCTGAGAAGCTCCAAAGAGAATATAGGCAGTGGAGACAACATAACTTCAGCAAAGATCAGATCAAAAAAATTTATAGTAGGTTTCTCTTTTGTATTATATAGTGTTGGCATTTATTTAAAGTAGTAAATTGTATAAGCTCTGAACAGTTTGTAAAAGTTTTTGAGTTATTATATGTAAATTATTTCATATGTTTAAACTTAAATCTGAATTTTCCTCTTATATGTATGAAAAATGATTTGAAAAGGTTGATGTGACATCTCAAACTCGTATTCGGGTAGGATACGAGTTAGGGGTGTTACATTTAATCAATTTACTACTTTAAATAATTATAAGCTCTGAACATTTTGTAAAAGGTTTTGAGTTATTATATATAAATTATTTCATATGTTTAAACTTAAATCTGAATTTTCCTCTTATATGTATGAAAAATGATATGAAAAGTTTGATGTGACATCTCAGACTCGTATTCGGGTAGGATACGAGTTAGGGGTGTTACAGAAGTGCCTTGGCACTTGTTGAGACATTCTGATATTTCTAACAATAGCGTTATCGTTGAACTGAAAAGAGTAACCTGAGTACTCTTCATACTCTCATGGATATCTCTACCTCCAAGACTAAACCTTGGATTACTAATTCTCTAAGGGTCGATCACATGAACCCTCTACTGATTATGCAAAAACATTCCTTATAGTCTCATAATTGACTCTGACAACCCAGAAAGATATTCCTTTAGGGAACACGCAATGTAACACCCCAACCCGTATCCGACCCGGATACGAATCCGAGGTGTCACATTGACCGTTTTAAAACATGTACTTGTATAAAATAGTGAGTAATTTAAAACTTTTATAACATATAAATGACTCGTTTACATAAAAGACATTTTCATTATTACAAAACCAATCAGAGCATGTATCTTTCACTTATTATTTACATATAACTATTCGAAACATTTATAAAACGGTTCATAGCTTAAACAATAAATTCTTTTGAAAACATGCCAATTAGAACTTTATATACTAAAATACATATTATTCACATCTTTTCTGATCTGACCTTTAGTAAGGAGAACTGACCTGTCTTGCTCCAAATTGCCCTTTCCTCTTCTCGAAACCTACGTGTAAATCACTTACACGCTAAGTCAAAGACTTAGTGAGGCATATAAACATATAAGGTAAACGGTAACTAATACTCATACCTAAACAATCCTTACTATCATTTCATACCACTCATACTTTTACATGTAACGAATATATGCATACATATATGTCATTATCATTCATATCTCTTATGTCCATAACATATAACATACACCATAACCAATTGCACATATACATATCATGTCATGTAAACCATATATATATATACTATCATAAAACACGTACACCCAAACAACTATATTATCATCTTCATTTCTTTCTTATTTTATCACGTTCATTGATTCCTTTCATCATATGGTCTTATAAGTTACCATTTGTACAATCAATATCACACATGAAATTCCACAAGGAAACAAACATATTATCATATCACTTTATTAATATTATCTATTTAATAGCCCATGATACTCATGTGAGAACTAAAGATATGCGAGTACATAGAGGTTGGGCACTAATGTTGTCACCACAGCTCATATAATTGCACCAAAGTGCCACATATAATTGCACCGGAGTGCCGCGTAGAATTACACTGTAGTGTCATATAATACTGTCCATAAGGACCACATATCATTCCTTAAGAATCATATACATATGCCAAGGATCAAGTATGTGTCTCACCAGACTTCACACATGTTCCAAAGAATACATATATGTCCCAATGGACCACATATCATTCATTAAGAATCATATACATATGCCAAGGATCAAGTATGTGTCTCACCAGACTTCACATATGTTCCAAAGAATACATATATGTCCCGAAGGACCACATATCATTCCTTAACAATCATATACATATGCCAAGGATCAAGTATGTGTCTCACCAGACTTCACACATGTTCCAAAGAATACATATATGTCCCGAAGGACCACATAGACCCTCGACTCTTGTCATGCCAACTATACCCCTAGCTCTCATGACACATAACATGGGCATTATCTTTTATATTCTTTTACATATTCATGTAACCATATCATATATTCATATAAGCTCATGGTTTCATTCACATATACATGTAATCACGTAGTTCATGTCAATTCTCATATGAGTTCATATTCATATAAACATAGGATTCACCCTCATGTATCACATATACTTTCTCTTTCATATGGCTCATAACATTTCTCACATGTTCATATAACATGTAAATCATTTTCATCTTATCACGTTATCACATAAACATATCATCTTACAATACATACAAAACACATCAATACCTATATTCACATATACCTATCATTTCATTATCCTTATTATTATTCTTATCATCACCATTAATCCCTTTTACTTACCATATTCATATCAATAACACATATAAATCATAACAAATACATACTTCTATGAATTCATGTTTTTCACTATTGGAAATAGACTTATCACAAGTCTTATTTTCCCTTGAACCTCATATACTAAAGAAGGTGCACTCACCTTAGCTTTGCTTTGATTCGATTCTAATCCTTCAGTTGATTCGGAACGGGATCACGTTCTATATCTACATAATCATACATAGATCTATATCAGTATCATAACTAATATACTCTAATGGTTCACTCTTTAGACCAAGAGAAAAGTCAATTTCATCTTTTAATGAAGGTATGCATCGATGCACTACTGATGCATCGGTGCATAAAATGTATTCGATATTTGTTTATTACTGGGATGCATCGATGCATGCCTTATGCATCGATGCACTAATTGCATTCGATGTATTTATTTTAAAAGAGTGCATCGATGCACTACCAATGCATCGATACACCTTCAAACAATTTCTGGGTTTTAACATTGATGCATCGGTGCACTATGAATATGCATCGATGCACTCTGCCCATAACCTCTTTTTGAACCCGAAAATTCCTTCTTTTTGGATTAAATCCTTCATATTTCAACCCCTTTCATATTCCTAACTTTCATATACATACTTAAACTCATTAATATTCATTTATCTCATCTTTAACCTCTAAATTTCATCTTTCATATGGAAATTCAAGAATCATACTCAATTTCTAACATGTTCCAAATTCCATTCAATTGATTCTAACTTCTTAATTAGACCCTTGACAAGTCAAATCCAACTTTAGAACTTCAAAAACCTTTCTATAACAAAAGTTCATTTATAAACCCTTAATAGAAATTCCTTTCTAATTCTCTCTCTTTGATGTTTTAAACTTATATAAGCTTTCCTTAAGCTTATATAACCCTCAAAGACTCAAATCCAACTTAAAACTTTCAAGAAATCAAAAGCTAAATCAAACTTACCTTTGCTCTTGGCTTCCACGTAAAGAAGAAGAATAAAGGAGAAGAGCACGCTGGAGAATTCTCTCCCTTTTTACGTGTATTTATCCTTACCAATCCCATTTTAATTCATTTCTTGGTCAATTGACCTTTTTGCCCTTTATTTCCTTTAATGATTACTAAATAAC
This sequence comes from Hibiscus syriacus, assembly GCF_006381635.1. Lineage (NCBI taxonomy): Eukaryota > Viridiplantae > Streptophyta > Magnoliopsida > Malvales > Malvaceae > Hibiscus > Hibiscus syriacus. The sequence continues at coordinate 463,412 of NW_024062636.1, forward strand.
CTTCATCATATATATCCAATAATCATTGAACTATTTCATTCTTCTACTTTAGTCATCAAATTCTGAAACTTTATAATTTGGTCACTAACCCATAATTTGGGATGTTATAAATCTCCCCTCCTTTTAAAAATTCATCCTCAAATTTTCACTGCACATCCTGAGAAGAACATATCTTCTAACGTTCTCATGCTGCTTTCTGAACTTAATCTTTTGTATCATCTTTAATAACTTGGTTCTTATCTTTTCAATTATTCGACTACCTTTTACTTTATATCTCCTATCATGTCACTTATCAGATAGACAATAACATTAATTCTTATTACTCAAACTCATAAATCAATCAAATTCCTTGTCAATCTTCAATTGTCTTTCAAGAATCACCAAACTTTTATTTCATCCTTACTTGACTGACTCAAAAACTTCCTTAATACATATAAATCTTTATTCATTTCTCTGACTACATCCACTTGACTAAGAAACATAACCTCAAATCTTCATCATAACTGATTAAACATACACTTTGCATAACTAAACAATTTCTCATATTACCTGACATACCTTTCTTACTTCTGGTTAACTTATAACCTATATCTCAACATAATCTTTATCACATCTAATTCTTTAAACTTCATTCTTTCATTTTCTTCATAACTTAAAATCTTCTTATACACCAATCATATATTTCTTTCATGTTCACATACTCTTTTCCTATCACTTAAACTTATCTCTGATTACCAGTCTTTATTATATCTTTATAACTTTACTAATCAACTTCACTTATACAAAACCTCATTCTTATCGTATCTTGCTTGTATTTTCTTCCTTCAAAATTTTCTTTAAAACACATAAATATTTATCTCCTTGCCTATATCATATCTATATGATCAAAATACACAACCACATCCAGATTTGTATCTCATTTGATTAACTTACTTTATGTTTCCTTCAAATCTGACAATTCTAACATCCATGCCACTATAGCTAATTAATAACAACTTTTCAATCTAGGGCGTAAGCCCTGATCAAATTAATCATAAACATCATTTCAGTTAAAATCAACCCAGTGTAATTCACTTATTGAACCCATACTCTCATTTATATACAGTATTATGCTTTGTCTCCTTTATTACCTTTCATTTCAATGATTAAAATACATAACCATATCTCAATCCACACCATACATAATTAGCTTACCCTGAAATCATCTTCTAATCCTTTAACTTTAATACACTACTATCTTATAACTCTGTTAGTCAACATCGATTCTTCCAATCTAAAACATAAACCTTCATCGAACCATTCATATACATTCTTTGCAGTCGGAATTATTTCAACAATAGTTTACTCAACTAGTCAAATAAACATTCAATCTCATACACCATATCACTTCCATTATTCAAGCTTAACATTCTAACTTCCTTTATTTATAAACTGATCATTGATGTACCCATACTTAAACTCTTCTTATTAATTCTTAGTTTTACGCAAACATTTGAATCCTCACTTCCTTCACTCTATCACTTTACTATAATCACATTATACAACTGTATCCAGATTCACTTCATATTTGGTTATCATAACCTACCATATCTTGAAATCTTGTAATTTCAATACATTCCGTCCCATAATCTTGTTAGCCCACGCTAACACTTTCCATCTTAAATACAAAAACAATATCTACCTCACTTGATACATTTAAAATACTTCTTATCCTTCACATTATTTAATTTCTAGCAAAACACTTAATCCATTCCTTGATCTTTATCCATTTAAAATACTTTTTATGCTTCGATTTATATAACTTCTAAAAGAGCTTTTAACCCAATTCACAAGGGTTGTCTTTAACCCTGACTTATCCTCAATTAACTCTTTGTTTAATCTTTCAAGATCAAACCTACTGTTGGAGTCTGTCGAACTCTCATCTGATTTGATTCTCTGACAGAGAATACAACTAATTCATGTCTGGTTTAAAGTTGAACCAGAATCTCTACTTTTTTTTGATGGTGCTAAAATTCTATGAAGCACTAATTCTCTTAATCATCTGAGATTTTATTTCTCCAAACTTTTCGTTCTGAGCTTTTTCTCTTTAAAGATTTAACACAATTAACCATTTCTTGAAACGATAACAAATTCAAAACCAGTAACACTCTTTTAATTTAAGGCGCAAGTCCTAACAACATATCACATGTATCATTTTCAGGCGGAATTAACTTAGCAGCAATTTTGCTTAGCTTAATAAACTTATAATCATACTCATACAAGGTGTAATTCCCTTGTTTCAAGCTCGTGTATTCCAGTTTCATCGATCTTATAAACTGGTCATCAATGCACTTATTCTTGAACTCTTATACAATTCTAATCACATCATTTAATCTTTTAACGTTCTTATGGTGACAATTGTCCACCATACTCTAACTTACCAAAGTAGTAACAAAACTACTCAATTCACCATCTCCACTTTGAAGAAATGAAAACCTTTTATTATATCATTCAACCAAAGGTCTATAACAATAGAACCTTCCTCAAATCCACTCTTGAACTTGGGTGCTCGCAAATTTTATCAACTAATTTGATACATTCATTCTATGAGTTAAAGAAATATAAATTGAAAACACATCAGAACATTCTTCAAAATGAAGAATAATTTTCCAAATTTTATACAGGCATTTCCTGAGGTGTTCTCTCTTCTCCCTGCCTGGCCAGGGCAGGTGAATGCTATTACCTTCAGGTTTATTACCTTTCACTTCTTTCAAAACTCTTATTATCATACTTCTATTATCACATAATAATCTATTTTTATTAGCAAGACAGCATACTCCTTACACTATCAGATCAAATTTTTTTTTTCACTTTGAGTTGGCATGTATACTTTTTAAAACACTTCTGACTTTGATTTAAGCCTAGAATCGGCTAAACCGTAGCTCTGATACCATTAAATTTAACACCCCAACCCGTATCCAACCCGGATACGAATCCGAGGTGTCACATTGACCGTTTTAAAACATGTACTTGTATAAAATAGTGAGTAATTTAAAACTTTTATAACATATAAATGACTCGTTTACATAAAAGACATTTTCATTATTACAAAACCAATCAGAGCATGTATCTTTCACTTATTATTTACATATAACTATTCAAAACATTTATAAAACGGTTCATAGCTTAAACAATAGATTCTTTTGAAAACATGCTAACTAAAACTTTATATACTAAAATACATATTATTCACATCTTTTCTGATCTGACCTTTAGTAAGGAGAACTGACCTGTCTTGCTCCAAATTGCTCTTTCCTCTTCTCAAAACCTACGTGTAAATCACTTACACGCTAAGTCAAAGACTTAGTGAGGCATATAAACATATAAGGTAAACGGTAACTAATACTCATACCTAAACAATTCTTATCATCATTTCATACCACTCATACTTTTATATGTAACGAATATATGCATACATATATGTCATTATCATTCATATCTCTTATGTCCATATCATATAACATACACCATAACCAATTGCACATATATATATCATGTCATGTAAACCATATATATATATACTATCATAAAACACGTACACCCAAGCAACTATATTATCATCTTCATTTCTTTCTTATTTTATCACTATCATTGATTCCTTTCATCATATGGTCTTATAAGTTACCATTTGTACAATCAATATCACACATGAAATTCCACAAGGAAACAAACATATTATCATATCACTTTATTAATATTATCTATTTAATAGCCCATGATACTCATGTGAGAACTAAAGATATGCGAATACATAGATGTTATGCACTAATGATGTCACCACAGCTCATATAATTGCACCAAAGTGCCACATATAATTGCACCGGAGTGCCGCGTAGAATTGTACCGTAATGCCATATAATATTGTCCATAAGGACCACATATCATTCCTTAATAATCATATACATATGCCAAGGATCAAGTATGTGTCTCACCAGACTTCACACATGTTCCAAAGAATACATATATGTCCCGAAGGACCACATATCATTCCTTAAGAATCATATACATATGCCAAGGATCAAGTATGTGTCTCACCAGACTTCGCACATGTTCCAAAGAATACATATATATCCCGAAGGACCACATATCATTCCTTAAGAATCATATACATATGACAAGGATCAAGTATGTGTCTCACCAGACTTCACACATGTTCCAAAGAATACATATATGTCCCGAAGGACCACATAGACCCTCGACTCTTGGCATGCCAACTATACCCCTAGCTCTCATGACACATAACATGGGCATTATATTTTATATCCTTTTACATATTCATGTAACTATATCATATATTCATATAAGCTCATGGTTTCATTCACATATACATGTAATCACGTAGTTCATGTCAATTCTCATATGAGTTCATATTCATATAAACATAGGATTCACCCTCATGTATCACATATACTTTCTCTTTCATATGGCTTATAACATTTCTCATGTGTTCATATAACATGTAAATCATTGTCATCTTATCATGTTATCACATAAACATATCATCTTACAATACATACAAAACACATCAATACCTATATTCACATATACCTATCATTTCATTATCCTTATTATTATTCTTATCATCACCATTAATCCCTTTTACTTACCATATTCATATCAATAACACATATAAATCATAACAAATACATACTTCTATGAATTCATGTTTTTCACTATTGGAAATAGACTTATCACAAGTCTTATTTTCCCTTGAACCTCATATACTAAAGAAGGTGCACTCACCTTAGCTTTGCTTTTATTCGATTCTAATCCTTCAGTTGATTCGGAACGGGATCACGTTCTATATCTACATAATCATACATATATCTATATCAGTATCATAACTAATATACTCTAATGGTTCACTCTTTAGACCAAGAGAAAAGTCAATTTCATCTTTTAATGAAGGTTTGCATCGATGCACTACTGATGCATCGGTGCATAAAATGTATTCGATATTTGTTTATTACTGGGATGCATCGATGCATGCCTTATGCATCGATGCACTAATTGCATTCGATGTATTTATTTTAAAAGAGTGCATCGATGCACTACCAATGCATCGATACACCTTCAAACAATTTCTGGGTTTTAACATTGATGCATCGGTGCACTATGAATATGCATCGATGCACTCTGCCCATAACCTCTTTTTGAACCCGAAAATTCCTTTTTTTTTGGATTAAATCCTTCATATTTCAACCCCTTTCATATTCCTAACTTTCATATACATACTTAAACTCATTAATATTCATTTATCTCATCTTTAACCTCTAAATTTCATCTTTCATATGGAAATTCAAGAATCATACTCAATTTCTAACATGTTCCAAATTCCATTCAATTGCTTCTAACTTCTTAATTAGACCCTTGACAAGTCAAATCCAACTTTAGAACTTCAAAAACCTTTCTATAACAAAAGTTCATTTATAAACCCTTAATAGAAATTCCTTTCTAATTCTCTCTCTTTGGTGTTTTAAACTTATATAAGCTTTCCTTAAGCTTATATAACCCTCAAAGACTCAAATCCAACTTAAAACTTTCAAGAAATCAAAAGCTAAATCAAACTTACCTTTGCTTTTGGCTTCCACGTAAAGAAGAAGAAGAAAGGAGAAGAGCACTCTGGAGAATTCTCTCCCTTTCCACGTGTATTTATCCTTACCAATCCCATTTTAATTCATTTCTTGGTCAATTGACCTTTTTACCCTTTATTTCCTTTAATAATTACTAAATAACCTTCATCATATATATCCAATAATCATTAAACTATTTCATTCTTCTACTTTAGTCATCAAATTTTGAAACTTTACAATTTGGTCACTAACCAATAATTTGGGATGTTACACGCAAGGGTGAAAGATTCTACAACTAAATATTTTCATAGAGTTGGTTTTCTACTCAACAAGGAACAACCACCTATTCTCCTGACTCTACATCCCAAAATCTTGAGGTCAAGCAACACTTATGCTAACAACTACCCTTAGATTGACTATCGTGTCTGATCTAAGCCATCAAAGACTTTTTAAGGTAACATTGTCTAATCCACTAAGGTCTACCTACTAGCAACTTGGATATGTACTTTTGGATTCTCTATTTGAAATCTCATCTACGACATCAACGTCTTGACCCTGTCTCTCCGTAATCTACCAAGCTGAATCGAGAATTGGTCCATCCGCTCCACTACTCTTCTATCTGAGCATAGAATTCACATCTTCCTATGAGGGTTCTCAATCATGTCAAACTATTGGGATCATGTCCCTCAATCGAACTGAAACATTGCTTCTTAACTAGGGTAACCCCTTATGTCTTGCGTTAAGGATCCAAATCCATAACACTTCCTTGAAAGTTTGAAGCATCTTCCTCACTAATATTTACCACAACGCTTGTACTCTAGATAATCTAAAACTCTATTGGAGCTTCTAAAGTTCACCATTGATGGTGGAGTTGACGGTCTCCTATGAGACACTACAATTGACCTCTGACTCAACTGAAATGACTGAGCTGATGTCACTCTTCTCTGCTCACATGGACCTCTGGTCCTCTCTGTCACTAACTGAGACAGACCTACTGATACATATTTCCCTATACTCGGGGTGTCTGACTCACCCAACAACTCATCCTTATGCTCTATATTGAAACACTTTAAGTGGATCTGTCGTTAACTACACACTGATATCAAAATAAAGCCTCTTAACATAACTCTTGCACTCCAAGGACTCGGTCACAACCAGCTCCAGAGCATAACGACTCAACCTAAAAGGGTCATCTCTCTCGTATTAATACATTAAGTGATCTACCTGAATTAGCTGAGAGAACTATATTCTCAAATCATCCATATACGCCTCACTAATGTACTTGCTCTGAACTCGCCTGAGAATTGATTGCACGTGGGCACCTTTGGCTGTAGGACCATCTCTACAGTTTTTCACCAATCGATAACATCTCTTTGATCAAAATGGTGACACATTTCTGCTTAACCTTCGAATAGAATAAAGTTGCCTTAAAATTCTCACGGTCTCCCTTACCCAATGATCGATAAAAAGAGGATCATCACTGCTTGAATTGAATAAGTCGATTGTTTGATACCTCCTTAGCCTCTCTACTGAGGATTTTGTTGGCACTAACGTACCCTGGGTGGTTGACTGAACTGTCTGCGCTCTAGGAATAACATCACCTATCTCTCTGAGAGTGGAAGTTATACCTCTGAAAAAGATCACCTTTGTGACGCCCGCGGCTAACGAGACTCCAATAACCTCTGCCATTGGTAAAACTTCCCTTACTGATTTTATCAGGATTAGAGGCTCATCTCTCTATTTGATTCTCTAAATTACGATTAAAACTATTTGTCATCGTAAATTCTACAACATAGGTTAAAGGAGGAACACCATCAGCATTCCAGACTTATACAAGTACTTTTAGTACCTAGGGGTATGTACTGACACCTTACTAAAACCAACCTCTAGGTCCTAGGATCGACTCAATCTAACGCTTTGATACCACTAAATGTAACACCCTAAACCCAATTGGGCCTAAAGTGTCACATTAGGCTACTGAGGCAACCCCTGGTTTTTAAAACATGTTTATTTTCTTTTCAACATTCTGAATGGTGTCATAATTACACATAAATAATTGTTATAAAACATTTTATAAAACTGGAGCTCCATGACACATAATTTAAAACCAAAATATTACAAACTCTGAGTTTAATAAACTGAATATATGAGTAAGGTTCTATGAATACATATCCCACTAAGTTACGATACAATACTCTGAAAGAGATACTGGAAGTCCTAATATGATGATGCTCCACGAACTGCTCAAGTTACAAACCTTCCCATGGAAAACATCTGAAGGCTGAGCTTACAAACCCAATAGTATAATCGCTAATCTAGAGAAGCATATGAATATCATAAACATAAGCATGTTGAAGACATGGTACTAAGCAGTAGGTACATGCATGATCTAGATCAAGTGCTACCTACTTAAGGCATAGTTGTCCTATTACTGAAGTAGGTGTCTCATGTTTCCCTAAATTCTCTACTAAGGGCTTAGACATGAGTACATCTCTAAAGGGTCTCTAACCCTAATGATTGTATTTGTTGCGCATTATCTAAATGTGATATTGGTACTCCTATTCATTATCTGAATGTAACACTAACTCTTATGTGCATTGTTTGAATGCAACACCTACCATGATGTGCATTATCTAAATGCAACACTGACTCTATTATGCATTAACTGAATGCAATACTGACTCTAATATGCATTATCTGAATGTAATACTATCTCGGTTATGTTTTATCTGAATACGATACTAGCTCTGCTATGAACTATCTGAATGCAATGTTGATACTATTATGCAACACACAAGTTATGGCTGACATCATGTTACGGCTAAGGATTATGCATCTCAAAGCTCACGCATGCCTCTAGCCAGTCGAAATACTCTTGGGTACCTGGGTGAGATCCGAAACTGCATCAGAGATGTACACTCGGCCCCTTGGATATTTAGGGTGAGATCTATAGCTGCATCAGAAACATACACCATATCAACTTACTCCGTCGAGTCTTAGGGCATCTAAGCCCATCTGGCATCTAAAGTACCTTGGCACTGACTGGTATATACCTGGACATACTAACAAACAAGATAATTACCCTACTGCTAAAGTAACTCAGGTGTCCTGGCTATTTCTCGAGTGTCACACAAAGGTTATTTTTATGATACATATCTCTTTAGTTATTATAGGTTATTTCTGCTCTCGATTATTGTACCTCCCTACTATTGTCTCGTTCATTCTCTCATCTAGAACATGGTGCGAGGGTTTATTAATTTGTTACTACTGATAATGTATTGATCTGGTTATTCACTACTTAAGGGCATTTTAATCATTCTCTAACTCTAGGGAAGTCTCTATGCGTTTTGGGACTTCACGATGATTATTGTATTTGTTGGTTACTGGATGTGATACTGGCTAGCCCGATATCTGACTCAGGTTCATTTTTCAATAACGATACTCTATTCGCTATTACTACGTTTTCCCTAATTCACCCTCGAATTAAAGGAATAATTGTACGTCCAACACTCTTTGTTGTCCTTGTAGTCAACGGCACTGTTGTTTCATAATCTGATTATTTGGTCATACCTCTTATTTGTACACCATGTGCCCTGATCTTTCATCCATAGATACTTGCTACAAGCTTAACGGAAGATACTTGGATGCATTATGCCTGCAATGGTTACTCTGGTTGTAGTCCACTCCTACAAGTGTCGCTGGACACTTTTGGTCATTTACGTCCCTTACGGACTAAGTTCTATCCTTACGGACCATCCCTAGGTTTTACAAACCTTAACCAGGTCAAATCTGATCATCCGAGATGGATAGTATCAGTACTCTACTTGTAGTACCGATACTCTAGGTTCAAGTATCGATATTCCTACGAGTATTGGTACCAAAAATGCAGTATGTTGCTGAAATAGGGGCTCAATATTGATATTATCACCCTGAGTATTGATATTGTAGGCACAATATCGATACTCCCTGCTTGCAATCCCTAATTTTACCCTAATTCATCCATTATCGATATTGTTCATTTCAGTATCGATACTCAAACCCTAAAATAGTTATTTTAGGCTCAAGAAAATGCCTAAAATCACTCTAAAGGCTATGGTTTGATTCTAAATCATGTACTAAAGTTTTAAAGAGTTAAACTAGGGTATCAAGGTGTCATAAAAAAACTTTCTTAACACCTAAAACGTCGTTTATTCTTGAAATCAAGTTTAAACCCTTATATGCTCAACTACACAAATCTTAGCAATTTCTTGAAATTTATGAAAGCTTAATACTCCAAAAGATTAGAAATACACTACCTTGATGATTGAATCCCGAAATAGAGCTCCTTTAGCTAGCAATCATCCTCCACCATAACTTGGATGATAAAACCCCCCAATTTTCTTGCACTCAAAGAACCCAAGGCTTTGAAACATTAATATAAGTTTAATGGAGGGATTATGGATGAATTTGAAGCATAAAAAGGACTCAAGATCTTAACTTTTTGCCATGGATCTTGGAGAGAAAATGGGAGAAGGAGAAAATGAGAAAAAAAAAACAAATGAAGAGAAAAATGGTAATGAAAGAGATATAAAGTCTACATCTTTCTAAAATGGGAAAATCGCATTATATGTCCTGCCTCATCTTTCTAAAATTCAAAAATCTCCTTTTAATGATTAATTGGGCTCAATTTCAACTCAATTAATCCCGATGACTTAAAATATGAGATTCATGGGGTCCACTTACCCCTCGGGTAAACCAAAAACTACTACCCAAAATTTGAGGTATTACAAATGATCATCCCAATTTTTTTGTTATTAATTTGGGGTAAGTATAAGGTAATATATGTTCAAAGATAAACTCTCAACTTTTTGACATTGAACGCTCATACCATTGGCATCTATAGTGCTCGAACCCGAGTCCTCAATAAATAACAACATTTCCTTTACTATGGTGGCCACTTGATTTGTGCAATCATCTCAAGTTTTTTTTTTACAAATAGGATAGGTTTTATAGTACATAATGGAGGACCCATGAACTACCTGACGTATTCATGAAGATACATAAAAGATTAAGCATCTTTTACATAAAAAATCCGACATCTTCTACATGGAACTTGGGAAGACAAAAAAAGACGAGAGAACCAATGCGAGAAGACATTGTATCTTCCGTACATCCTCCAGATAATCCATACAATTTTCAGTTGACCGTAGCATTCATCTATTTAAACAACCCATATCAACAAATTCATTTTCTCAATACATTATCTCAATAAATTTGTCATTTGATAATTATTAAAAGAGGATATATCATTTATTAAAGTATTAAAAGAAATTATATATTATTAGAAGTATTTGATTATTTATTAATAGTGCACTAATAGTTCATGTCGAGACAACTTTTAGATAAAATATACATCAAATTTACGTTATAGAGACAAACAAAATTAACTTAAATTTTGAGGTCCAATCACCATTGATAATGGCAGCCGACGGTAGTAAAACAATGAACAGCGACAGGAGACTTTAATTGGATTCTAAGATGGATAGGATAAAAATACCACAATAACTTCACTCATATCTCAAGCTCATGCCTATGTCATCTTTATAACAACAATTGAAACTACTTAATAAATTAAAGCTATAGAAAACTTGTTTAAAGAATTCTAAACAACCATGTTTATCCAAATTGGATGCTCAGAACAGCAAGAAATAAAAAGGATAATTCGTTTCATTGGAGAAGATACGAACTACCCTTCTTTGGTTTCAGATAAATTGTAAAATGCCCCGCCATGGCGAAACAGCTTGACGATATAAGCTCACCGTCGTCGCCCTTGCTTCTCTTTCAACTCCGGGTCCCTAAAGACGAATATTAGACCAGAAGGTGAGAAAGGCTCCAGCGGTCAAGGACAATGTATAATTATCCTACAAGGAAGATAGAATCGAACCTCTGAATATGATCAAGAATAAGGAGCCTGGGTCCGGGTGGTATTTTCACATCTCTAAGTGCACTGAAACACAACATTATTTGAAAGGCAATCAGAGTATATCTACCTACACAGTTCATAAAATATTAATTCCGAAATTGAATCGAGACAATCCATCTGCTTGCCTATCCGTGAGCAAAGGCAATGTGCTATCTGTTAACAAGCCTTTCTTGAAATTCTTCTCGTAGTTCTGCAGGCCGAGACTACTTAACAAGGATCTTGTTCTGGAATAGTTCACATCCTCAGCAGGAGGTTGCGAAAACTTTTGCCCCAACTGTATAATTAATCACAAAACAAAGGTTGTTTGATATGACACTGCAGGCTAGTATAACAGTATTTCAAAGTAGTATTCATTCAGAGTACTCAACTGTTAGAAGTGGAATTTTAAGCTCATAGATATAGACACTTTCAAAGAACAATTGATTCTAAAGTTTCGGCACAGCATGTTACAACTACTCCATCATGTTCATAACAAGCGAAGCAATTAATAACCAGATATCAAATAATACATTGATCTCAGAGAGGTTAATGAGAAGATAAATCACCTGGAAAAGACCGCCTTGAACAAGAGCGAAAAAAAGACCAGATGTAGCAGCATTTGCAATCTGATTTGGGCCACCCATACCACTTACCAAGGAAAATATGGCCCCAGAACCAAAAGCTGCCACCATGCTGCAACATACAGTATTCATCTTAAACAACAGTGTAAACCTAAAGTATAACGATCATCCGATACCAGATAAGAAAAACGAAGCCAACAATTCTTTATTCAGAAACAAGCTTGGTTCATCCATGCAATCTTCAGATAGTCACAATAACTATCCAATAATGCTCTCCACATATAATATATCAATTCTAATTTATGATGAGCTGAGTGGAGATACAGAAAGCAGATTACCCACTGTAAAGCAAGACGTAAAAGCGAGGAAGGTCGAATCTAGAAAAGAAAATATGAGAAGAAAACGAGCGCATATTCTTTTATGGACAAAGCAGCTCCAAGCTTCAAAATTGATAGGGAAATATGGTAGTGCCAAGTTCAACAAGACAAAAGCTTCAAAATTTGTTATCTCCGTAACAACTCAATAATATATTCAACTCATCTCCCTTTCAACTGTTACCAGTTATAACATGTCCTTTATAGCAATCAACAAGACAACAACTGGTATCTTTTATTGGTTTATTAAGCTATGAACCTATGACCAGTTGCAATATCCTCTAGCTACAAAACAAAAGAAAGAAATCAATGGAGATAAAAGAAAACTGTGATGAAAAGGTTAACCTAGATTGTACATCTTCCTTCCCTCTCAGTCTTTTCATAACACAAGATATGCCTGCGTTGACACCAGTCATCACGGCAAAATTTCGAGCTTGTATCAAGGGACCTCCTGATAGAGCCTGTAATCAAGTAAACATCTATATACATAAAAAATTGCATACACCGATCAATAATTCTGTACATTTAGAGAGAAATTCTTTGTAGAAGAACTACAAACTTCATTAACCAAGTAAAATTCCTTCGGTGGTAATGACAAGTGAGGTACAGATACAGAATTTTATGTCAGGGACGAACACAAATTTATAAAATTTCATGAGGCAAGCATAGATTTTCAATAAAAATAAATTGAACAAATCTAAAATATACGATAATCTTAAAATTTCAGGAGACGGCTTCCCCACCCGCCCCTCGGTCCATCCCTGATTTCAGTTGTGCAAACATGGAGGTGGTAAACAAGAGGGAAATGAAGAGAAAGACCTGAGCTTGCTTGAGAGAAGCCATGGCCTGGGGGTCGAGGGAAGCCTGAGGAGCAGTTGGAAGAGAGGAGGAGACATCGTTGGTGAGGGTACCCATGAAAGCACCGATAGCAGCACCCTGAGCAGCGCTGGTGGTCGTTACCACGGCGGTCTCCACGGGCAACGACTGCTTGGCTAGCCATCCCCTGAAATTGTTCTCCACCTCCTTGAACTTCGCTTGCAACTGTTCAAGTGGGTTTTGTTGTGGCATCACCATCAATCCTTGCCCTTTTCCTCGCTCCATTTCCTTAATACAATCTGATGCTCCAAAGGATAGAAGAGGAGATTGTACTGCTGGTGTGCTGCCGTTGGAAATGGATATAGATATATACATATACATTTGGTACGCCACAGTCACGGACTAAGGTCCACCCTAATATATTTTTAATCCGAATCAATTCGTAATTTCTTTTCACTGTTGAATATTCTTTATATTACTATTTGATAATTTATTCAAGAAAAATAATGTTTGTTTTAGATTTTCTCTTTGTTTGTGTCTAAATGTTAAAAAGTAGAAAAATAATGTTTGGTTTACGTTTTCTCTTTGTTGGTTTTGATCAGTTGGTCTAATAGAATGAGGTATTAGATCCCTTAAATAAGATCAGAAGTTCGAATCATGATATTTGTGAATGGAGCAAACTGAGTTGGGAGGATCGCACTCGTCTCTGCATATCCGATCTGGATTAATTGATCAATAAATCGAATACTAGTGATTAATTAAAAAAATAGAAAAAAATCAATTAAACGATTAATAAAATAAAGGGTAAAATATACAATTGACTACTCAATTATTTAGCCTTTATACTTTTACTGTCGATTTTTTAATTCTGTCAATTAGATCACCTAACTATTTAATTGTTGTCAATCAAGCTACTAACCGTTAATATTTAACGAACATACAGACGTGACAGTTGGCAAAATTGACATAATTCTACATTTAGTTCTTATTACTTATATATTTTATCAATTTAATCCTAATTTGAATTTAATTCAAAAAATTAATCTTCCAATCAAAATCTGACATTTGTCAATAGTTGATTTAAGAGCATTTTAAATTAATTTTAAAATTTTAATGAACTAAAGTTTCTCACCTACTAGGTGGCGAATGTGTCACCACCTATTCAACGTGAAAAGTGAAAACAAAGTAGAAACTATATGGAGTTAGGAGGATTCGAACCTGGGATCAAAGAGAGCTAGGCGGGATGACAAACCCCACAATTGTAATAAACCTAACATAAACTTTTATATATTGTAATTATAATTAATTTTATTTTCCAGGCTTACCAAAACCTCCATCGCTTTAGGTGAATTATAAAATAATGAATAATAAATTTTACTATCATTAATGATGAGATTAATTATAGTAAAAATATAAAATCATCATTAATGATATTAAATTAAATGTATAAATTTATTTTATATAATTAACTATAAAATATTATTAAATATTAAAAGATTATATTCAAATTATTATATAATTAGATAATAAATTTTTAAATATTTGATTCAATTTAATCTATTAATAAATTAACTATTGTTGATTATAAAAAAGTTAAGGGTAAACTACTTATTTAGTACTTAAGTTTTTGTTTTATTTCAATACCACATCGTTAAAAACTTAACGGCAAAATTGACCTGACATTTTTAAATTATTATTTAATTAATTTTGGTGACAAGAACTCCTATAAAGGATGCTACCATGTTTTGAACCTGGTTTATTAAGGGGGTAAGAAAGGGAAGCAAACCATCTAGGTTAGGCTTCTCATTAGTCTCAATTTGCTGAAGTTTGTATTTAACTTATATTAACTAGAGAAAATCGCCTCAGTGACCAAAAAAAAGTTATAATATACGATTTTAACCAACTTTTTTTTGGATTTGCCAAAATGACCAACAAAATCGCAACGCGAAATAAAAATCGCAACGCGATCCCCAGAATCGCAAATCAGTTTCCAAAATCGCAACGCGATTCTTGAAAATCGCAATGCGATAGTACAAATTCGCATTGTGATTTTCCAAAATCGCAACGCGAATATGAAAATCGCAACGCGAACACATAAATCGCAACGCGTATCCGTAAATCGCAACGTGTATCCGTAAATCGCAACGCGTATGGGTAAATCGCAATGCGTATCCGTATATCGCAACGCGTATCCGTAAATCGCAACGATAATACATAAAATCGCAACGCGTATCCGTAAATCGCAACGCGATATTTAAAGCGCCATTATAATCGCTACGCGTATTTTATTTTCAAATTACAAAAAGAATATTAAGACAAAATCCCGTAATCGCAACTCATAACCTAAAACCTAAAATCACAACTCAGTCCCATCTCCATCTCTCACTCTCTACGGCGAAGAAATCCGTCCCCATCTCCGAAGATTTCCGTCCCCATCTCCGGCGAAATCCCTCACAACCATTCACGGTCAGAAATCCCTCACAATATTCAGAAATGGAAAATCAACCTCCGAGGGTTAGTTTTTTTAATTATTTTTATTTTGAAATGTTTGCATTATTGTAGGTTTTTCATATTGAAACTGATGATAAGTTTACTGGTCATTTCAATAATAGATTAACCATTTCACTTAGATTTCATTTCGCGTTACGATTCTGTCGTTGCGATTTTCATTTCGCGTTGCTATTCTCTCGTTCCGATTTTCAAGTTAGTATTTGTCTTTGTCTTTGTTCTGTCTTTTGGTTGAAGTAATGCAATCCATTCAAGTTTCAATTTGCAGAAGAGTCGCAACGAGATAAATGAAAATCGCAACGAGAGAATGACTGTCGCAACGAGAGAAATGAAAATCGCAACGAGAGAATCGCAACGCGAAATGAAAATCGCAACGAGAGAATCGCAACGCGAAACCAAATCGCATTGCGATTTTCATTTCGCGTTGCGATTCTCTCGTTGCGATTTTCATTTCGCGTTGCGATTGTCATCTCGCGTTGCGATTCTCTCGTTGCGATTTTCATTTCAACCAAAAGACAAAACAGTGTTGCAAATTTTAGTTTCAAGAATAAACTACTACTTTTTATGTTTATTGTTTTGGTATATCTTCACAGTGTAGTTTTTGGTATATCTAACTTGGTATGTTTATTGTTTTTGTAGAAATTTTTTTCGGCTCAATTGACCTTGAGAAATAAAGTCAGCCTGGCCACTACAATTGCAAAGAAGCTTTCACCTGCTCAAAGACAATTGTTTGAGGAAACCTGCTTCGGGCCATGGCTGAGAGTACAGCATCCGGGTGGAGATGCTAATTTGACCCATTTGTGGCTTCAGACCATGACATCAAATCTACCCGACAGTATACAACGTGGTGAGGAAGAGATATGGTTTCATTTTCCACCAGCGTATACTTGTTTTGGGCGGAAGGAGTTCTGCTTAATCACTGGTCTACGATTCGGACACGATGATGTAGGCCGGTACACTCGTCATATCGCCCGCCCATCATGGTTATCCCGGGTTTTTCCGGATGAGTCAATGGAGAAGCCGAACCTACATGTCGACGACCTGAAGAAATTGTTTAATAAGAAAGCTGGTTTCACTCGGATGGATGACGTCGATGTTGTCCGAGTATGCCTTCTACTACTTGTGTATGCCGGCTTTTTAGGCAGAGAGGCCAGACAACCTATTCATCGGGAGCTAATATATTGGTAGAGGACCTGAATGCATGGAATCTGTTTCCGTGGGGTTCGTATATATGGAAAGCTACCTGGACTAAGTTGTCGTCTGCTTTTGATGACCGCAAAAGTTTGCGGGGCGATGGGTCCAAATACACTTTGTCAGGCTTTGTTTGGGCCTTTAAGGTAAGAATTTCTATATAATGTTTCTAAAATTATAATTAATTATTTAACAATTACTAATTTTGTTATTATATTGTTTGTAGATTTGGATATTCGAGGCTTTCCCCAGCATGCGTACATATGCAATAAAAACGTCAAATGATATTCCCAGGGCTATTTCCTGGAAGAGGAAAACTCTATTGGATTGGGAAGACTTAATACCATATGCCACAATAAATAATGTAAGTTAACACAAATACTTTCATATAATATATAAA
The DNA here is from genome assembly GCF_006381635.1 of Hibiscus syriacus. Taxonomy (NCBI): domain Eukaryota; kingdom Viridiplantae; phylum Streptophyta; class Magnoliopsida; order Malvales; family Malvaceae; genus Hibiscus; species Hibiscus syriacus. The sequence goes on from NW_024062636.1 coordinate 480,835, forward strand.
CAAGTTATTAATAGTAGACGTTTAACTTTGTTTGAGTTTTATATTTTAGGAGGCTAACATTCCATTACAAAGACTGACACCCACGGAGGAAGAGCTTGCCACTGATTGGTGGCAAGCTAGTCAGAATTTTTTTGATGGCACGGATGATGAGCAGCATCCACTTCCTCCAATTCGAGAGCCATCACCTCACCTAGAGCCATCACCCGATCGACCCGACTATACACCTCTAGAACGAGAGCCATCACCTATCCCGTCACATCATCGAGCCTCTTCTCCACCATCACCTCATGATAGGCGACCGGCAAAGATGCCACGACTCCTATCTCCCTGTTCTCCACCTCCACCTCAACGGGATGAGTCAAGGGAGTTACGTGATGAGGTCAATGCCTTGCGTGAGGAGATCGGTACTCTACGCGATAACGATGGTGCATGGCGTGTGGAGGTGTCAACTTTACGTGGTGAGGTTGCCGCTCTACGTGAGATGATAGTATCGTTGCAGAATGAGGTTCATACTCTACGCAACGAGGTAAGTTTAAGATTTTCCATATTTAACTTAATGATAAATTTACTCGTAATTTCACTTAGATTAGCCATTTCACTTAGATTGCTTAGTAAATTTATTCGGTTGCTGCCAATTCTGCTAAACTGTGTATTCTTTAACACTGTGAAATAGTATTTGTCTTTGTTTTGTCTTTTGGTTGAAAGTAAATTTGTTCGGTTGCTGCCAATTCTGCTAAACTGTGTATTCTTTAACACTGTGAAATAGTATTTGTCTTTGTTTTGTCTTTTGGTTGAAAGTAAATTTGTTCGGTTGCTGCCAATTCTGCTAAACTGTGTATTCTATAACACTGTGAAATAGTATTTGTCTTTGTTTTGTCTTTTGGTTGAAAGTAAATTTGTTCGGTTGCTGCCAATTCTGCTAAACTGTGTATTCTTTAACACTGTGAAATAGTATTTGTCTTTGTTTTGTCTTTTGGTTGAAAGTAAATTTATCCATTCAAGTTTCAATTTGCAGAAGAAGAAATAGTTTACTTTCGCAACACGAAACTTAAAATCGCAACGCGAAACCAAAATCGCAACGCGAAATGAAAATCGCAACGACAGAATCGCAACGCGAAACCAAAATCGCAACGCGAAACCAAAATCGCAACGACAAGATCGCAACGCGAAACCAAAATCGCATTGCGATTTTCATTTCGCGTTGCGATTCTTTCGTTGCGATTTTCATTTCGCATTGCGATTCTGTCGTTGTGATTTTCATTTCGCGTTGCGATTTTGGTTTCGCGTTGCGATTTTAAGTTTCGTGTTGCGAAAGTAAACTATTTCTTCTTCTGCAAATTGAAACTTGAATGGATAAATTTACTTTCAACCAAAAGACAAAACAAAGACAAATACTAACTTCAGGGTATTAGTTTGAAACATATTTTTCTTTGTTATCTGATGCATTTTGTGAACTATGATAGAATAATGACTTGGGTGAATACAATGCAAGTTTGAAACATATTTGTCTTTGTTTTCACTGTTTAAATATCATGTCTGTTTATTTACTGATTTTTGTATTTAATTATTTAGCGGCCCGATAGAGTGGATGCTTTACGTCGGGTTATGCTTGCACGACGGAGTTCACGCATCAGACAGCGTGCACGTGCTATTAAGTCTCCGTACACCCCAATAGTGCGAAGACACCGCAAGAAGAAGCCCGACTCGCCTGTCATCCCTCAAGAGTCCACTCCTATCGTTGAAGAGGCCCCCCCTATCATTCCTCGAGAGTCCCCTCCCACCGTTCAAGAGGCCACTGTCATCATTGAAGAGGTCCCTCCCACCATTCAAGAGCCCGATTCACATGGCGTCATATGTAGGCTTCTTGAGAAACCCTCTGACGTGCCGGACATGATGGATTCAAGTTGGCTCTTGTATGAGTTACCGGCCAGTACCATACCGGTATCTGAAGAGGAGAGGGAACAACTACCGGACACAATTCTGGATAACACCCTTTGGGCTAAGACCGCTGTTGATTTTTATCTACATGAGCGGAGCCAGGGGTGTTTCACTGACATATGCAAGCTCACCGATGATATCTATTTGTTGCTTGATCGGTCTTGGTGGGGCGTATTATTAGGGGTCGAAGACAATGGCTATTTCGATGGGGGGTAAGTCTTATATTTTTCTTATATTTCAATTTGATTAATTTTTTTTTAAATTTATGTAAGTCACTAATATGTCTTTTTTTGTAAAACAGCATATCGATGCGTGGGTGACACGTCTTCTAATAATAAGAAAACTTAAGAAAAATAAAAATATACGATATACAATTATGCCGACGTCTTTTCACGCCGTTCACTTGAAGAATGCACGAAATGAATCATTTGATTTGGGCAATGGACAAGCTAAACTTTATCCTGCATGGTGGGAGGTCGATAAGGTTAGTATTTATTTTAGATTGAGTTTAAAGGTTTTATAAAATAAGTGCGCAAATGAATGAATTATTACTTATGATTGCAGGTGTTTATCCCTGTTTTGGAACGTAAACATTGGATTCTCGTCGAGCTTCAGCTCCCATCCCTTAAGACAATAGTGTATGACAGCATGATAAATTACATATCATTGGCTGATTTAAGAGATGTTATTAAGGGATGGAGCTCTCATTTGGCTAAATTCTTGGATGCGATCAATTATTGGACTCGTTCTGGAAACAAGAAGCCAAAGAAGCTCAATATTACAGTTATTAGAGACGAGACCGCGCCACAACAAACGAGCGGAGCCAGAGGAGATTGTGGTCCTCTCGTATGCTTGGCGTTGGAGCGTTTGACGACGGGAAGCATCAAGTATCTACCTCCCACCGATAGAGATAGAGCTGCAGTAGGCTTGTGGTTTCGGCATTATATGGCTAAATCGATATATACGAGACGCTGCCTACCTGCATCCGCGTTATAAAAATGTCCATAAATAATTGGTAAGTTTATATACTTTTGGTTTGAAAATGTTTGGTTAAGTACCTAGAATTCATAATTTGCTGTTTGTAGGTTTTAGATGTGTAGAAAGTGTTGTTTGAGCAAATGTTTGGTTTCTGCAGGTTAATCTCAGAAGTGAACTGCGTGAAAATGATGTATGGCTGCAAAAGTTGATTCAATAGTTTAATTGATTGTTTTTTGATTGTTTAATTGATTTGTAAAAGTTGATTCAATAGTAGATGATCGGAAATAAGAATTATTGCTTATTTTTTGATTGTTTAATTGATTTGTAAAAGATGATTTGTAAAAGTTGATTTGTGTAATTGATGCGAATATAATTCTTATTTGTGCTTGTTTAATTGATTGAAATGTAATGGTTGATTTTGTTGATTTCAATCTGCATTATGTTGAAGGCAAAATTGACTATCGCAATGCGAAATGAAAATCGCAATGCGAAATGAAAATCGCAACGAGAGAATCGCAATGCGAAATGAAAATCGCAATGCGGAAATGAAAATCGCAATGGGAGAATCGCAATGCGATTTTAATTTCGCATTGCGATTCTCTCGTTGCGATTTTTATTTCGCATTGCGATTTTCATTTCGCATTGCGATTCTCTCGTTGCGATTTTCATTTCGCATTGCGATTTTCATTTCGCATTGCGATTCTCTCGTTGCGATTTTCATTTCCGCATTGCGAAATGTAATGGTTGATTTTGTTGATTTCAATCTGCATTATGTTGAAGGCAAAATTGACTATCGCAATGCGAAATGAAAATCGCAATGCGAAATGAAAATCGCAACGAGAGAATCGCAATGCGAAATGAAAATCGCAATGCGGAAATGAAAATCGCAACGAGAGAATCGCAATGCGAAATGAAAATCGCAATGCGGAAATGAAAATCACAACGAGAGAATCGCAATGCGATTTTCATTTCGCATTGCGATTCTCTCGTTGCGATTGTAATTTCCGTGTTGCGATAGTCAAATGCATGCCTAATAGTGATAACAACTGAATAACAAGAGTTGGTTAAGTCAAAATGGTTGGCCTGAGTCATTAATTCAACTGAAAATGTTAAAAGTTCACACATAAAATCCACATAATACAACGTTTGCATTTAAAAATCACCTAAGTTAACAGTCCCAAAAGGTGAAGCCAATTGTGATTGGGATTTGAAGATGGTTGCCTTTTGCTTGACACCATATGAGCTTTGGATTTTGATGAGGATCCATATTTTGGTAGAGGAAAAGATGATTTTGATGGCACTGGTGATCCACATGTCAACCTTGTATGACCACTTTTCTTGCACCGACTACATGTCGATCTCTTCTTCTCTTCACCCTTAGACGGTATACGATCGTGACTTTTTGGTCGGCCAGGTAGCCTTCTGTCCATGGCTGGTGGCAAAACTGTTTGTAAGTCATCTGGTATGTCCCACTCAGAAGGATGTGGAATAGGGTAGACAATCTCGGCATAAGTCTGTCGATAAACTTCTGTAGTGTAGCAATCCATAGCGTATGCGCTTGAATCATCTTGGTTTAAATGAAGAGCAACTTTTATAACATGGCCACACGGATAACCAGATGTTTGCCATTTCATACAACTACACGTCTTTGCATTTAGATCGACTAGCCCATTTAAGTTATTATCCAGTACTTGAAACAAAGTGTTTGAACATGGTTCAACTCTCCATGATGTTGACTTCACAACACGTTTCGTTATCTTTTTTTCAGTCCATGGTGTAACACGATGTTCCAATGTTCCTGTAAATTTAAATAAACAATACTTAGTAAAATATATAATATGATAAGTTACGAATTCAAAGAAATAATACCTGCATGGTTTCTTTTCTTGTAGTACCACTGTTGAATAGAGGCTCGAAAAAACTCCATTAACATAGTAATGGGTAATTTCCGGGAATGACGACTTAGAGCGTTGATTGATTCTGCACTATTAGACGTCATGAAACCATATCTTGCTCCAAGTTGATGTACTCTTGACCATCTTTCAAACCCGACATCTTCTAGTGTTTGAGCACACTGAGGCAAAACACGTCTTAAACAATTTATATGCTTATTGAAATCCACTTCCCGATAAGCTTTTACAGCCTTCCAGTATGTCCATTTGTGCTTTTTTATACCAGCAGACCTTGATTTTAGATTTCTATACAAATGAACACCACAAAGTCCATGAAAAGCATCTGGGAAACACCTTCTAACAGCGTTGTCAATTGAGTTTGCCCTATCGGATATGATTGTCAGATTGCTAATAGGACCTATGCAATCCCTAAGATGCCCCATAAACCATGTCCATGAATCAGAGGTTTCAGATTTGCCAACCCCGTAAGCTATTGGCAATATCCCATTGTTAGCATCCATGGCTACTGCTAATAAGTTTACTCCAAGGTATCGACCTTTCAAATGTGCTCCGTCAACTATAATAACTGGGCGCATGCAAGTAATAAACGACGAATCTACAAAATAATATACACAAGAATATAATCATTTAAATGTGAAATGCATGTAACTAACAAAAATGAGTCAACAAAATTATATTGATTTACTAACCGTAGCACCAATGGCGATAAACAGCAACTCAAGCGTCCATCTCTATCTGTTTTGATATGAGTTACCGACCCAGGATTTTTCAGCTTTAAATTGTGACAATAAGCCGGCAGTTGGGCAAACGATGCTTCTGGCGACCCCCTCAACAATTCCAAGGCATAACATTTGGCTCTCCAAGCTTGAGAATATGATATACTAATCTTGAACCGAGCATTCATGTCAGTCATAATTTCATGTCCCCGATATACCCTGCCATTCAAAAACATTAACTCAGCCAGAAAACCACCCAACACCTTTTTGTTTGCCTGTCTATGGTGAGGAAAAACTTGGGTTCTTGAACATGTATGTTTATCAATAAAAGTCCTAACTTGAAACATTTTGCAATCTTTTATTCTCTTTGCAATCATACACCACGTACAGTTTTTGTCAATCATACACCTTGTTTCGAAACGATCTTTGCTTGATTTGTTAACTTTTAGTTGATAGCCATCTTCCACACATTTCGTATACAAAGCTATCTTCAAGTCTTCCTTTGTATCAAAACAATCATCTTTCTTGACACGAATAACTTTTGTGTAACAATCAACTGCTTTCTTTGCCAACTCTTCTTCCGGTAACTGAAGTAATTCTGGCATATTCCAGTTATACTCCCGTGGCATTTTCTTTCTTCGGGGACTTTTTCTTCTTCTTTTTCTTCAGGATTATATGAATTACAGAATGGATGTTCAACATGTTCATTCACAGTCGTAACTTCCTCCTCATTATCATCAACATCTTCCTCGGCAACGGGTGTTTCATCATCAAAATTCGGGTATTGACCAATATTAAAATCATTACACACATGGTCTGTTTCTTCTTCTGAAACATCATCAAAATCCGTGTATTGACCATATCAAAGTCCGGATATTGACCAAGACCAAATTTCGAATACTGACTAGTACTCACAATTTTTCTGTTGGCTCATCATCGTCTAACTGGTCAATACGAAAACCGGAATTTGGTGCTGAAAGTTGATTGGGATTTGGATTAGAGAAAGGTTGTGGGTTTTGAGAAAAACTTAGTTGATTACTACCCGCTACTGACCCAACAATACTACTTCTAGGTTCAACAACATACAATGTAACATCATCTTGTGAAACACTAATGTAAGCAATGAATCGTTCAACATCTTCATTGTCGGTTAACAAATAAACTTTACCATTTCTCTGATAAGATAGCCTAAATCCACTTAGGGGCTCTAAATTCAATTTATTTGAAACACGTAGCATTAGGGTTTCATAAGTTAACTTTTGTAAAGACAATTTTAGTTGAAGATTCATGGGTAAAGGCATATATTGTAAAACACCATGAACATTATCCCATGACCCTCCAAAACACAAATCTATCCAAACATGATCAACATTAGATGATTTCATGGTTGTAAATTAATTTACTAAACAGACGAGCTGCGAAACTAAAACCTGTTGCCGGATTGGGAAGGATGTCGTTGGATATAGGAACGGATGTCGCCGGAGAGAGTGATAGATGGAGATGGAATGAGTTGCGATTTAGGGATTTAGTTTATGATTTCATTGTTATATACCCAAAATTTCAGTGTTGTGATTTACAGATTCTCGTTGCGATTTACGGATTATCGTTGCGATTTACAGATTCTCGTTGCGATTTACGGATTATCGTTGCGATTTACAGATTCTCGTTGCGATTTACGGATTATCGTTGCGATTTACGGATACGCGTTGCGATATACGGATACGCATTGCGATTTACGGATACGCATTGCGATTTACGGATACGCGTTGCGATATACGGATACACGTTGCGATTTATGTGTTCGCGTTGCGATTTTCATATTCGCGTTGCGATTTTGGAAAATCGCAATGCGAATCCGTATATCGCATTGCGATTTTCAAGAATCGCGTTGCGATTTTGGAAACTGATTTGCGATTCTGGGGATCGCGTTGCGATTTTTATTTCGCGTTGCGATTTTGTTGGTCATTTTGGCAAATCCAAAAAAAGTTGGTTAAAATCGTATATTATAACTTTTTTTTGGTCACTGAGGCGATTTTCTCTATTAACTATTACTATAAAAAAAATTATTAGATCTATTATTCAAACTTAAGATACCTCACAAAAATAATCAAACATTTAACCAATAAATTAGATTAAGAATTTATTTAATACATACCAAAATTATTATTTAACTATAAAAATATTGAATTAAAATTAAATAATTTCTAAATTTAATTTAAAATAAAAAAAATTAAATAAATATTTATTTATTTTATAAAATTAATATTAATTTATTCTAAAAACTAAATTTATGATATTTATTATAATATAATACAAGTTCAAATTATTTTAAAAATAATTAAGTAATAAAAAATTACATTCTATCATCAGTAGCTTAAAATTATGTGTATTAAGTTATTTACTAATTAAATTAAAAAATAAAAAATAAAAAATTTAATAAATAAAATTATTATTTATATTTATTTAATAATAAATTTTTAATTTGTAATTAATTTATGAAAATAAATAAATAAAAATCATATTTGAAATTATAAGGTTAGAATATTAATTTGATCTTATTAATTATTTATTTAAATAAATAAATAAACATAAGTTAATTGGATTATTTGGACGCTTAGCTTAAATGGTTGGGCGCTCATTTTTACTTCATGCCAACCCATGTTCGATTCCTGGCAGTGTCTCTTTTATTGTTTTTCCCTTTGTCATGTTTCTATGGTTAGTTGAATAAAATTAATTAAATAGTAATGTAGATAATAATTTAAAAATTAAAAAATTTTACGTTAGCTCTGCCGTTAAAAGTCGTATTAAAATGAAACAAAAATTAAATTTTACGTATGATTTTATAAAAATTGAAAGTTTAGGTACTAAATGTGTAGTTTACCCAAAATTTAAATACTATAAATTAAAATCATTAAAAAATAAAATAAATTTAAAAGCTGTTAAATTTGTACATTTAGAATGTAAAAAATATTTTAATAAAAATATCCTATAATCATTGAAAATAATAATATAATAGTGTTAAAATTATGATTATTTTTTATTTAAAATATTTTCTTTTAAATATTGGGAAATAAAGTGAACAATGTTTGAAAAATAAAGTTACAAATAATAATAAATGTATATAATATCATATAACAGTAGTAAGAATTTTTGGGTTTGTCCTAGTGGTTTAACTATACACATTCTTCTTTTTGGTCCCAGTAAGCGCATCCATTCATCTCTTTATTTCCGCCTTGAGCAGGTAATAAAATTAATTAAAAAAACTCTCCAATCAGCTAATGACACGTGTCACTAATAAAATTCATAATATTATATTAACATGTGTCATCTTCTGATTAGATGATTAATATTTTTATTTAAATTAAAATTAATATTAAATGGGTAAAGTATATAAATAATGAGGATTGTGTTAATTCCACATCAACATCTTAGTCAAATATTAACGGTTAGTGACTTGATTGACAACAATTAAATAGTTAAATGGTCTAATCGACAAAATTAAAAGAAGTAAAAAGGTTAAATAGTTGTTCAATGGTATAATTTACCCTCCTAAAATAAACATCCGTTACATTATTTAGTCAATTGATTTTTTTTCTCAAAATTTTAGGAGATGTAAAAAAATCCCTCTTGATTCTCCTCTTTTCTAAACCCGTACAGATATAAAACACTTAAATAAATAAAGCAAGTAGCAAAATTAAAACTAGGTTCAGAAGAGGAAATTGGGAGATGGAAGTGGTGACTTTGTGTTTCCAACTTTAGCTCCAAATGATGATAGAAATTCAACAATATAGGACACCAAATCAAAACTACCTATCTGAAAACGCATTTAAGAATTCAATCTACGCTGCAGTTCCCATTTATATAAGGATTTGATGAGCAAACAAATGGGGCGGACATCATTGTAGGATTTCAAAGTTCAGCTAAACCCGATTTCCCGGACTATCATCGTAGGATTTCCATGAGCAAAACTATGCCTTTACAAAAGAGATATAATTCTACCTGGTTGCTGTCTGAAGATGGAAACAATATGTTCGACTCGAGTAAGGTTGAACGACCTTGCATTCTACAGGAGATCCCTAGCAGGACACAAGCATAACATGGCACCTTTCCTTTGGTTTCGCCATCCAACACAAGCAATGAAAAAAATTACCTACGTAAGAATGATTGAAAATAAGTCAGATTCACAACCTATAAATGGAACCAAAAAAAAAACAGATTCATTCAAGATTGCAAAAGCATATTTAAACTTCCTGAATTGCACACTTTTGACCCTGCAAAATCAACATATGCTTCAGGATCTTATATAAGAAATTAAGAGAGACAAAAGGAGAGTAAAATAAACTTGAAAATATACAACACATGACAAATAGCCATGTCATTTCTCTTCGACATGCATTCAACTAAGCAATAAGTTACAGAAGCACATCAAAATGTGCCTAAGAAACCATGATAAATCACCATACATCCATAACTGCATATGTCCAATTAAATAATTAAATGAAAGTGAAGCATTAACAATTACAATCAACATATATAAACAAGAAAATTCAACTCCTATGAAGAACCTAGAAGCACCCTGTAGCTGTCAAAGTTGATAAGTCAAATTATTCAAGTTAGAAAGAAACTAAATTAAACTGTTTCACAACAAAGCTAAGAGGAACTAAATAGCATTAGGCAAAATAAGAAATAAAAGTGTTTCTTTTTTCCCTACAGACAGGTACCGTCCACCAACACCAAAGCCAAATACCATATATCCATATTTGTCCAATGAGAAGCAAATAGAAACACTTAAAGGGAAACAAGATATACGAGTCTTTAAGGTTGATAATAGGATATGTAATGTAAACCCTAATCTAATCTTAGTTCGAATCCATGCCATCTCCGACTTGGCTGCAGATTGGACTCACAGCAGAGAAAGATCTCTCGAAAGGAGAAGGATGGAACTGCGCATCACGTCTGCGCTTAAAACCACAGCTATCAGGGGATGGGGAATTATCAACATCGAGCTTCCTCCTGACGCCTCTAACAGCCTGTTCCTCGGCTTGAGTGAGGGGAAAGACCTGGCCGCTTGCCCGGCAAAGGGAACTATGGTTATCATACAAAATTCTCTGGTTACAATTCTTGTCACAGATGTGAGTGATCCCTGTTAGTTTGCAGCGATACATGTTGCCACAAACATGTTCGTTTTGACATTTCCAATCGCATTTGTGAACAGGAAAAGGACCATCATGGCCCAGAATAGTAGACAAATAAATAACATTTGCAGGGGCAGCAGCCATGGTTTTGCCGTATACCTCCAGTTCCTTTGAGACCGGAAAGTCTTTTTCTAGGGATGAAGAATCCGCACCGTGTAACGCTCAAATCAAACGTTTCTTCTGCGGAGCCCAACAGAAGAAAAAAAATGGGTCAACTCTCTTTTCCTGCTAGCTAATTGCTACTACTGTATTTTGAGGGTCAAAAGTCTTCACTAAAAAAGTAACTCCTGTTTATACAAAATTATCAAACGACCCAACCAACTAAAGATCAAAGTTTTAAAGAACCAATCTGTAGACAAATTATTTCGTCCCATCACACATACATTTATATATTACATTAAACATATTTTATAAATTATTTATTCTATTTTTATTACATGTGACAGGCCTAATGTTCGGCCCAAACTCATTACAAAAATAAGGCCCAAATACAAGATGCCCAATTGAAGATGCTACACGCCCAGCATCTTAAACTCGGAGCCCAACAGTGATCCAATGGAGCGGCCCGAATCAAAAACACGTGACCCGAACTCAAGAGCAACCCTAATCGGCCCGCTGAAGCCCAACCCGAACCGGTGGAATAGGGTTTTCAAAACCCTAGTTTCCTACCTCTTCCCTCAACGTCGCATCCCTTTCAGTCTTCTCAACAGCCTCCACACTCTTCGATCAACCCTAAATCCTCTGACGTAAAGAAATCACACGAAACCATCACCAACAACCACAACCAACAACAGCAGATGAATTATATTAGGATTCTAAAAATAGCGTTTTTATTATTATAAATAAGCTTGTAACTAGGCACGAAGGACACACATGATACACAATATTACACTCAAAATACCGAAAGGAAAATAAGAGAAAAGTAGTGAAATCAAAGTGTTTTTTGTACCGATTTGAAGAGGAATAATAGGTAAAGTTCTTACCTTTCTTGGTCTTCACTTGCATGTGTTTTATTTCATGTGTTTTCCCCTATTTTTGACTCAAAAATCGGTCGTCGATGAACAAAGGGGGGCATTTTCGAGATATTATCTCTTAGATCTAGCCCCCCTGAGGCATTTTTTAAAAGAACCAAGCCCATATTTTGAAAGAAAAGACGAAGAGCTTTCGAAAATAAAAATAAACTGGGAGACTACAAAGAATTAGAGCTCACCCCAAAACCTCATTTCAAATCCTAGGTTGTTTTGAGATTTTTTTCATGCTTTAATTCCTGTTCAAAGCATGTGAACTAGAAATTTATGCGGTTAGGGCTGGTTCAAATTTAACATGTGGGATAGAGATCATGTCCGGGTAGGAATAATAAGCATGTGGGGGTAGATATCATGTGGGGTAGGACTTTTATTTTCATGATTGTTTTGATTATTATCTTTACCTCACTAACTCTTTTCATTTTTGTTCTCTTTTATTTTATTTTCATCATTTGCATCATTCAAAAGAGGTGTTGATCCCCTAAAAATGTGTTCGTTAAACGTAAATAATTTTAATTAATGGACAAAGGGGTTATAATACTAGAGATGAAAAGCTCAGAAGTCCAGCTATGGTCAGAGAATACTCAGAATGGATCGGAATTTACGATGTGCACACCAAAAGTCAACTTTTTGAGCTAGCAAGGGTCACTACAACAAATTTGTCAATTTATGACAAAATTTCTATATGACGTTACGTATATCATCACAAAACATACTATAATGTGACTTTTTTTAATTTCGTCATATTTACTGATTAATGGTATATCTTTATGACAATTTAAAAATGGTCATTGATTTGTCACTATATGTTTGGCGCCAAAATCTTCCCACCAAATTTTTTTGTGGGAAACCTTTTAATGATATTTAGATAAAATAATGACGTTGTAAAATCGTCTCCAATGAAAAACACGTATTAGTGACGATTTATTATAATGACGATTCAATTTGAATTAGTGGCATTGCACATTTGTCACTAATAAGTTTTATTGTTGACAATTTAATTTGTCATATTTTATAAGACACTAAAAGTGACATTTTATTATTGTCACAAAAGTGACAATTTAATTATTGTCATATTTGAAGTTAGCTTGCTTATTCTGTTTGGAGAAGCTTTACACGTGAACCCATTTTTTTTTAGTTTAGGAATTGCAACTTTTTTTAATAATAAAAAATTCTTTAATATTCAATCCAAAACAATTCTTTAAAATATATTAAAAAATTATTCAATATATGTTAAAAGACATTTTCTTTTAAAAATATATAGAAATAAATATATTTATCTAAATTATTTAAATTATTTTTAATAATTATTTAAATTGAATATTCCTTATTTTTAATGACTATTTTAAATTATTTTTAATTTATCTAAATTTTTTATATTTTTCTAATTTTTAATAATTATGTTTAGATATATTGGAGGTAATTTTTCAACTTCCCCCCAAATAAATAGTACAACAAAAATGTTTTTAGCGGCGTTTTTAGCGGTGTTTTGAGAGTAAATGCCACTAACTTTAAACATATTGCGGCGTTTACATTCCAAACACCACAAAATGGTAACTTTAGCGGTGTTTCTTTACAAATGTCGTAATAGGGTTCATCTATAGTGGCGTTTTTTTGATAAACGATGCAACAGAGAAGTACTTTAGCGGTATTTTTATACAAACGCTGTAATAGGTCCATCTATAGTGGCGTTTTTTCAATAAACGCCGCAATAGATTAGTACTTTAGTGGCGTTTTTATACAAATGCCATAATAGGGTTCACCTATAGTGGCATTTTATAATAAACGCCGCAATAAATTAGAACTTTAGTCGTGCTTTTATACAAACGCCGTAATAGAGTTCACCTATAGTGGTGTTTTGTCAATAAACACCACAACAGATTAGAACTTTAGCGGCGTTTTTATACAAACGTCGCAATAGTGTTTACCTATAGTGGCGCTTTTTCAATAAACGTCGCAATGTTTGAATTTATACAAAATGTTATTAAAATTAAAGGAAAATATTATTATAATTAATGGAAATATTATTAAATTATGAATTAATAACAAAAATGACATGAATTGAAGTAAAAATTATTATAATAATATTTAAAAATATTTTACGAAATTACTCGATGTGGATTATATATAGAAAGTACAATCTTACTTGTAAACAAAAACCCTTTTCCAGCCAATTCTTTTATGCTTTCTTCCCCTTTTTTCCTCATACCCTAAACTATCAAGCTATCATATGTGCTATCAAATCTTAATCTTCCGTTCATCTCCCCGTTTGACTGCGGTGCCAGGTAAAAGTTTTTTTGTTGGGTTTATAAGATTCCTTCAGTGTCTAAAGATTGTGAGCAACTAAGAAAAGCCTTTTCGAGTCTTTTCGATTTCAATTTCTTTTATCTCCCATTTTTTTTATCGTATGTTTAATCTAGGTATGTTAGATCTGAACATCTCAATACAATATATAATAGGTTCTATCATGATTGTTTCTGCATTTATTATGGAATTGAAAATGCTTTTCTTTTTACATTAAAAGAGATTTTTTTTCTACTTCGGTGGGGATGATCTTGCGATATCTGTTGAGATATATGTATATTGTGTTTTGAAGAATTGTATTGTGGATTTGAATTTTTCTCTGTACAATATGCACCCAGAAAAATATTGGAATTGGCAGCATAAACTGCCTTATTTTAGTGCTTTTATTCAAATGTGATGTAATTAGTAACAAGAATTAAAGAAAATTCACAAATGACCCATACAGGAAGTTATGGATAAATATTTTCGATTAAAACGAAAAAAGAAACAAATTATTTTAGGTTAGTTATGGATAAATCTTTTCTGTTAGCTAATGAATTCTCAAGTATCTTTCATTATTCTTAGCATTCATTCCTATTGTATGATAGCTAGGAGTAGGAGTATTGAGTTTGGCTTATTTTTATAATGTTGAGATGTGATCATTGGTACTCTGATTTTGTAATTTGTAATTTGTAATCTGATTTTGTTGTACCAGGCGGTGCTCCGAGTTCTTGACATTCATGCTTGCATCTGGAAACCAAAATTCATGTTCTCAACTTATTGGCTCATTCTGGTTTGAGTTAGTTTTTAAGTACAAGTCTGGGTTTCTTTTATGCTCGGCTCATTTTGAATTCGGGTTATTTCGGCTGGGAGTTTTTAGATTTAATTATTTTAGTTTAAGTCATTTTAATTTTAGGTAAGATTCAACATTTCAGATCATATTATTTTGAATTTAAATCATTTAGGTTATGGTACTTGATTATTATTCTTTCAACTCGTTTATTTGGCAATTTCTATGCTTATGTTGTTTTCGAATTTATAGACCTAAATTATGATCAAATTAGCTAGACCCTCCCCTCTTTTTCCCCTTATGGTTCTTTTGTCCAAACCGCATACTTTGTTGCAATGAACTCATTGATTTGAAAGAAAATAAATTGTGTATTTGAAACAGCTGGTATTATAATGCCTCATTGTCTGTAACCCTGCTTTGTGAAATTCAGGGTGTTATAATCCACTGATTCCCTTTATAATTTGCTTTCAATTCAGTAACTTATCTAAATCCCCTGACAATTACAATTTTCTCTAACTCAGATCAGAGTGTCATACTGTAATTAGTTTCTACATTGATGACAATGAATTGACGACAATTACAATTTTATCCCACTCAAATCAGAGTGTAGATACAATCGAGTTAAAAAAAAGAGTTTGAAGAATAAAGAAGATGAACTCAATAAATATAAGTTGAATTTTGAATTGATTCAAAATCAAATGGAAGCTATGAGATCTGCTTTGTTAGCTGTTGGAATTCAAGTGTCGTCACTTCAATTTTCAGGTAAACAATATAGTTAATCAAATAAAAATTATTATATAATATTAATTGTAGTAACTAATGTTGATTATTTTAATTTGTAGCATCAAATGATACAACGAACTCAACATCAACAGAATCACAACCGACTCAAGGTTTGGATTGAGATTGCTACAACGAAATATTCCATAAGTCATATTATTTTTATTTTCTGTAAACATTTAAACATTTTTGTATTTATAGAAATGAAATTATTATGTATTTAGTGAAATATTTGTTTAAATCATATTATTTTGCAATAAGTGAACTATTTTATTTTTTTTATTTAGATTTGTATAAATAATTTTATTTTAATATATATTGTCATTAAAAATGTCATAGAATATAAATTATTTGTGTTTTGCTACTATATTTTTCATCACATATAAGTTGATTTTAATGCATTATTTGTGACAATATAAATTATCAATAACGAAATCTTATTTAATTTAGTGACGTAACCAACTGTCATAGAATATAAATTATAAAGTGACGTTATGCATAAACGTCATTCATAATATTATTAGGTAACATTTATATTATGTCACTAAAAATGTGACAATATCTCTTTAGTCACATATAGGTTGATTTTAATGTAATATCTGTGACGATATAAATCATCAATAACGAAATTTTACATAATTTAGTGACATAATTAGTTGTCATTGAATATTAATTATATAGTGGCGTTATATATAAATGTCATCCATGCTACTATTAGGTGACGATATACTACGTTACTAACAATGTGACAATTTTCTTTTCTTCACGTATACAATGAAATTATTGTGTTATTGGTGACAATATGATTTATTAATGACGAAAATGTACATCATTTGGTGATAAAAGTAATTGTCACTGAATGCAAATTAAACTGTGACTTATCCATTAGCGTCACTATATATTTAACAATACATGAGATAACACATACATCGTCACTTTTGACATTTAGTGACACGCCTAGGGTGACAATCATCGTGACATTGACTTTTATGTCACAAAATACATCTAGTGACAGAAATTGAAGTTTTAGTGACAATAACCTAGATGACTCTAATAAGAAAATTTATTGTAGTGGGTTGCAGGGGCAAGACGAGAAAGAAGGTTATTAACCTGGAGAGTCCCTTCAAAGATAACAGGCCATCGTTGACAAATCCAAAAAGCAAACGAGTGAGTTTCTGATAGTTCCCTTCAATGGAGGCTTTCAAATGCGCTTTCGTTGAGGACAGACTCAACATAGAGTGAAAACCAGAGATGCATCCATTCGAGACTTCTTGGGACAAGTACAAAAAGCAGCTCATCACCTGCACAGTTTAGCCAGAGGAGCCGGAACGGTTCGACAGGGTATTCAACCGGTGACAGAAAAAGGTGGAAGATGAATCAACCTGTCAGAAACTGTTCGGGGTCTAAAAGAATACACTTTTAAAATGTTTTTTATCTCTTAAGAAATAACACTTTTTTCCCCAATGAGGATTATTTATAATAACATACACATTTTTTTATCAATCCTCGAACATTTCATGCATCATGCATTCTTGCATATTTCGCATTATTTTTTATTTCTTTTTCCTCATTTCATTCACATTAACTAACAAGCGATGTCTCATAAAAAAGAAACAAAAATTGGACACATCGAGCTCGTTCAAAGCAAAGACAATTAAAAGAGAAACATTGAAGGCAAATTGAAGTTACTTGAAGCGTGTCTGTAAGAAGATCCAAATCAATGAATGAGATACTATCGCGTATTGGTAAGATTGAGAAATTCAAAAGTAACTCATAAAAAACCAACAGGAGATGATCGAACAAGCAAGAAGATTTCAGGATGAATCAAGAGAACATATGACCAAGTTAAACATGGTAAATATTGTGATCCATGGAGAGAAGCCACTAGTGGATCCCATTTTGGATGGAACTATGAATGTAGATGCTGAAACTGAAAGGACACTGGCAAGAGATCCTGTTAAGGAGGTCAGCTCCAAAAATCAAATATGGTTGTAGAAGGTCCCACTGGGCCAACAATGAAGGAAGAAAAGCTTTACTCAAAGAAGAGGGTTATAGAAGAGGCCCAAATATTGACCAAGAAAGCTAAGAATGATCAACCTCTCATGATTAGAGGTTTTAACCCTTTACAATCATCAAATCAGGACACTCAAGTTCTATCTATAAAGTCATTGCCAAGTAGTCTCTCGTCATTGGGACTAGATGAGAAGAAAAAGAAAGTGCAGGGCTTTCAGTTCCATCCATTCCATTTTTCACTTAAAAAATTACATTAAAAAATGCTCACAGGCGGATTGGTTACACCGGGATATGTTCAGCCACGGTGGCCCCCGAATGAGAAGTGAACCTATAAAGAGATTCCTTGGATAAATAAGGATGGGACCCCAGTTTGTTCAATTAAGGTTCCTAGCAACTCTGAGGATCCTTTAGAACAAATAATTCAGGGGTGCAAGGTAGAAGAGAAAGGGATGAAGGTCCAAAACTCGGAAGTTGTCGATTCAACAGAGAATGCCTGTGAAGAACATAAGAGGCAAGAGGATCGAAAAAGAAATCCAAGTAAAAGGGCTTCCATGAATGTAGTCCGAGACTGGCCCGTGGGTTTAAGAATCAGTGGGACAGACACAGCTTTGAAAACACCTCAAACACCTATATCAGATTTCCTGAAGGCAAGAGGGGTTATGGGCAGCTCAGAAGGCCTGACGAATATTACACCAATCACAGCTGCAATATACGTTCGGGATCCAACCAAAACTATCACCACCGAGGAAAATCGTTTTGGATCTAAGCTTAGGCCCAACCTAGGAAAGGAAATGTTGATAAATCACAAAGAAGTGGGATTTTCCCAAGAAGCTGCTCAAGAGGAATCATAAATTTATGCGTCTGAGGGTACATCAAAAGGAACCCCGACAAGTAAAACAATTGAAGAATGGAGAGAAAATGCAGATGAATGCCCTAATCTGAATAGTGGGGCATCAAAATGAGGCTTTATTCCATTTTGTAGCATCCTGTTTGGACTTTTTTTTTTGAACTTTCTCATATTTTTATTTGTAACTTGCTTTTGAACTTTGACATATTTCTTTTTATATGGATATTTAAATGAATTTATGTTGAGCATTTAATCAAATTTACAACTTGCTTTTGAACTTTGACATATTGCTTTTGAACTTTGACATATTTCTTTTTATATCTTTTTTTCCCTTATAAAATAAGAGAAAGGAGAAAAAACATTTTCAAACAAGACAGTCTCAAATGTGAAAAGTCATGGAAGCTGTTAAGACTCATTTTGCCTCTATTGAAGAAAGAACGAACAATGCCAAATTTCAAGCATTTCACATTCTTGAAAAATATCAGTCCGAAAGACTAGATAGAACTTGTGACATTATCAACAACCTGAGAAGAAAATGGGGCATGGTCGATTCCAAGGACAAGACCAACAGACAAAACTGAGGCTCCATCCAAGAGATAAAAACATAAGTAATTCACGTTGCATGCATCTTAGACATACTTAAGAGCATCACATTTACCATTTTTTGCATACATAATGTTTTACAGATTTTTACGTTCAAGAAGAAATATACTCGATTCGAAAACACCTTCAGAAATTGATGATGGTGGCTTAACTCAGTAGCGAGGAGCTACACCTCAATCAACATAACCTATTGAAAGACCGAAAGATCTTAAAATCAAATTCAGACGGCTTCGAGAACCAATTCGGAACATATCCAGTTCATCTTAACTCAACGACAAGTTGTTAGTTTCCAGTTGAAGTTTGCAAGACATATTTCAACTCCACGACGGAGGATATCTGACTGACAGAATATACCACTTGGCTTTCCCGTGAAGGGAAGCCATTTAACAAACTATGATCGGTTTAGACCCATTAAGGGGGAGTCATTATTCATGTAGAGGAAATTTACAGCACAACTTAAGTGAGAAAAGTTGTCTGTCAACAAACAACTTTCCAGTTTCATTTAGAGTCAATTTCAACTTCATAACGAAGGATATTGGACTCGAAACAATGCAACTAACACCAGATTTCATTTCAACTTCACGACGAAGGATATCCAATTGAAAGCTCAACTTCACAGCGAAGGGGCGACTGTCAACAAACAACTTTCCAGTTTCATTCAGACTCAATTTCAACTTCACAGCGAAGGATATTGAACTCGAAGTAACACAATTTACTCAAAATTGGATTTCAACTTAACAACGAAGGATATCCAACTCAAAACCAATTTGGTGAAACTTACTCAAGATTGGATTTCAACTTCACGACGAAGGATATCCAACTCAAAACCAATTTGGTGAAACAATCCTTTGATCTCAACTTCACAGCGATGGATATCCAATTCAAAGCTCAACTTCACAGCGAATGAGCGTCTGTCAACAAACAACTTTCCAGTTTCATTCAGAGTCAATTTCAACTTCACAGCGAATGATATTGAACTTGAAGTGACACAATTTACTCAATATTGTATTTCAACTTCACAACAAAGGATATCCAACTCAAAATCAATTTGGTGAAACTTACTCAAGATTGGATTTCAACTTCATGACAAAGGATATCCAACTCAAAACCAATTTGGTGAAACAATCCTTGGATTTCAACTTCACAACGAATGATATCCAATTCAAAGCTCAACTTCACAGCGAAGGAGCGTCTGTCAACAAACAACTTTCCAGTTCCATTTAGAGTCAATTTCAACTTCACAACGAAGGATATTAAACTCGAAGTGACAAAATTTACTCAAGTTTGGATTTCAACTTCACAACGAAGGATATCCAACTCAAAACCAATTTGGTGAAACAATCATTGGATTTCAACTTCACAACGAATGATATCCAATTCAAAGCTAAACTTCACAACGAATGAGCCATCAATGATTTCAACTTCACGATGAAGGATATCGTGCCCAACAGATCAACTCAAAGTCATCTGCAATAATAGGGAGTCATTCCCTAGCCCAATGCAGCATAACCCTTCTCGCCTTGAGCTATGTTGTAAATATGATGTGCCTTTGAGCTGAGTGTAATCGAACTCGAAGGTCTTGGTTATCTGTCATCAAAGACCTTCGAGTTTGATTACACTCAGCTCAAAGGCACATCAAATTTACAGCATAGCTCAAGGCGATAAGGGCTATCTATCAACAAAAGACCTTCGAGATCGATTACACTCAGCTCAAAGGCACATCCAATTTATAACATAACTCAAGGCGAGAAGGGTTATCTGTCAACCAAGACCTTCGAGTTCGATTACACTCAGCTCAAAGGCACATCATATTTACAACATAGCTCAAGGCGAGAAGGGCTATTTATAAAAAAAACTGACGAGCTCGATTTCATTAAGCTCGCTGACACATCAATCGCAGGGTAGCAGCAAGGAACTACTTTCCGGTCAAATTTTTCACACTGAAGAAAACTAGGTCAAGAATGGCAACAAGAAGCCATTTTCTGATTTTTCCTACGATTTTAACTTCACAACGAAGGATATCGTACCCTAAAGATTAACCCAACTTCACGAAGAATGAGTCATCTGTAATACAAAAAACACCAAAGTCTTCAGGTCAAGTTTCAGACTTCATTATCTAGGGCTAGAAGACAATCCATGAGCTACTTGCCAAATCTTTGAGTTCGATTTCAGCTTCCAGACGAAGAATATCATGCTCAAAATTTTCCAGTTCAACTCAACCTCACGACGAGAGAGTCATTTCGTGATTCAATCCAAATGGGTTATGACAAATCAATCAAACAGAGGATATTCAATGTGGACGAAATTTATGTCTTGTAATCTTTGCTCTATTTTCGTTACACGATAATGAGAAAAGAGAGGCAGCTGTAGACACACGATTTCATCCATTATACAATATATACGTATTGTATATTTATACTATATAATATTACGTGTATATTGTATTATATACATATATTATATTATTATTTTACTAATACAAGTTTTGTACAACACAATAAACCCGTTACAAGCAGCCCACAGTGGACCCAAGTTACATGCTCAGAACACGTGACCCACTTGGAGTAACCCAACCTCAACCCGGTTTCAATGGAATCCGACCCGAACTGGTCTAGCTAGGGTTTGCAACCCTAGCTACCCATCTCATCCTCAGCGTCGCAACCCACTGCCGAAGACTCCTCACCCCACGATCAATTTTCTCAGAACACCAAGTCAAATAACATGTCAGTATTGAGGGACTCCAAACCACCGAAAAAACAAGAATTTTAGTTCAAGTAGGGGTCTCTAAAAATATATATTTTTTAACCATATATATGTACGCATGTAACAAAATGGACACACACGAAATACACAAGAAATACCAAAAATACGAGAAGTTAAGCCTTGTAAACATTTCGAAAAGCAATTAAAAAGGTGAAAGTCCTTACCTTTATTTATTTTCTTTGCTTGCATGTGGGTTTTGGTTTGTTTTCCCTTCATTTCAATTCGAAAAAAACAAAAAAAGAGGTTTTCGACCGATGATCGGAGGGGGAGGATTTTCGAAATTTGTTTTCTAGATCTACTCTCCCCCGATGCCCATTTTTTAAAACATTTTCATTTTTGGACTAGCGATAAAAGGATCTATCGAAAGTTAAAAAAACAATTTTGCCGATCAACGGCGGTCTGCGAGGCGGCAGGCCACTAGAAACTGGGTTTCACGGTGATTGTTCTTCGTTCTTGAAAAACATCAAGAACAGTTCAGAGAAAAGAAGAGGGGAGACTTTTGATCTATTTTGGATCAAATGAAAAAAAATAAAAGAGTGTTTATGGAAACTAGCCTTTATAGTCGACCCGTGGAGACCCATGACCCGACCCGTAGACCTTAAGGTCCGCGTGTTTTACCAAATAATAGGGATAATTTCCCTTTTGGTCCTTTATTTTTTTAGTCATTGACTTTGAACCCCAAATTTAACTTTTTAGCCCCAAATTTCTTTTAAAATTGACCCCCGATTTGTTTTTCTTTCAATTCAGTCCTTTCACATTTTAATTTTTGGTTTATTTCTTATTTTTATTTATTTAAATATATTATTATTATATATATATACATATGTTTTTTTCTTTCTTGTTTTATTTAATTTATTTACTTTATTTTACTTTATTTTTCTATTTTTTCGTTAATATTATGTATATATATATTTATTATTATTTTTATTTCTTTTCCTTATTTTATTTAAATGTTTTTTTATATTTGTTTGGTTTTTATTTATTTATTTTATTTATTTTATTTTTTCATTTCTTTATCTTATTTTATTTTTTCATTTCTTTATCTTATTTTAATTTTTACTTATTTAATACTATATTATACTTCCATTTGTTTTTATCATCTCCTAGGCCCCCTTTTCTTCTTGTCCCCTTATTTTTTTTTCCTTCTTATTTTCTTTCTTTTGTTTTCCTTCTTATTTTCTTTCTTTTGTTTTTGTTTATTTTTTCCTCACGTTTTATGTATATATGAATATTTTATTTTAACATTATTCTTTTTATTTATCTTATTTATTAAACACTACGTTATATATATTATTTTATTTTTTTCTTTCTTCCCTTCCCTTCCCTTCCCTTCGTTTTGTTTTATTTTATTTTTAATTATTTTAATATTTCGTTTTGTTTTCTATTTTATTTATTTTACTTTGTTTTCTTTTATTGTTTTATTTTATTTTATTCTTTAGCTATTTTCTTAAAGTTCTTATTTGTTTTTCTTTTGTTGTTTAATCTTGTATTTAGCATGGTTATTTTTTTATTTTCGCTAATAAACTTGTTTCCCTTACATTATTTTATTTTTATTTATTTATTTATCATTATTATTATTATTATTATTATTAATTTTCATGAATTTTAATATGCGCACTTTATCTTTATTTCAGTTAATTCCTTAGCATATACATTTTTTTAAACATTATAATTTAACCCTTTTATGTTTTCTGGTTCAGCCTTTTTATATAACATTTTATCATTTAAGGGTATTTTTGTAAATTCGTTAAAGGTAAGCAAGTTGGATCATTATTTTTACGTTTTAATTTAAACTTTCAATTTTCTTAATTAAAGACATCTGGAAATTACGTAGTACCGAAAGGGGAGTTCAAGGGTGCTAACCCTTCCTTGACTGTAACTGACTCCCAAATCTGACATATTTCTGGTAAGATGCAGATCAGGTAAGAAATAAAGGTATCCGATCAACCTATTTATCTTTAAAATAAATGATCGGTGGCGACTATAACCATTTCATTCAAGTCGAAGCCTAATTTCGGGCCCAACAGAAAAATGACCGCGACAGCTTGGCGACACTGCTGGGGACACACGATTTCATCCATTATACAATATATACGTATTGCATATTCATATTATATAATATTACGAGTATATTGTATAGTGTATATACATATATATTATATTATTATTTTACTAATACAAATAATGTCTTTGTTTTGTACAGCCCAATAAACCCATTACAAGCAGCCCACAGTGGACCCAAGTTACACGCTCAGAACACGTGACCCACTTAGAGCAACCTAACCTTGAACCTGTTTTAGTGGAACCCGACCCGAACCGGTCTAACCAGGGTTTGTAACCCTAGCTACCCATCTCATCCTCAGCGCTGCAACCCACTACCGAAGACTCCTCACCCCACAGCTGATTTTCTCGGAACACCAAGTCAAATAACATATCAGTATCGTGGGACTCCAAACAACCGAAAAAACAAGAATTTTAGTTCAAGTAGGGGTCCTTAAAAATAGATTTTTTTAATTATATATATATACGCATGTAACACAATGGACACACATGAAATGCACAAGAAATACTGAAAATACGAGAAGTTAAGCCTTGTAAACATTTCAAAAAGCAATAAAAGAGGTGAAAGTCCTTACCTTTATTTATTTTTTTCGCTTGCATATGGGTTTTGATTCGTTTTCCCTTCATTTCGATTTGAAAAAAAATAAAAAAGAGGTTTTCGGCCGATGAACGGAGGGGGAGAATTTTTGAAATTTGTTTTATAGATCTACTCTCCCCCGAGGCCCAATTTTGAAAACCATTTTGATTTTTGGACTGGGGGTAAAAGGATCTATTGAAAGTTACAAAAAAATCACCGTCGATGACTGGCGAGGCGGCTGGCCACCAGAAACTGGGTTTCACGGTGGTTGTTCTTCGTTCTTGAAGAACATCAAGAACAATTCAGAGAAAAGAAGAGGGGAGGCTTTTGATCCATTTTGGATCAAATGAAAAAAATGAAAGAGTGTTTATGGAAAATATCCTTTATAGTCGACCCGTGGAGGCCCGTGACCCGACCCGTAGACCTTAAGGTCTGCATGTTTTACCGAATAAAATGGACAATTTCCCTTTTGGTCTCCCATTTTTTCAGTCGTTCACTTTGAACCTCAAATTTAACTTTTTAGCCCCAAATTTCTTTTAAAATTGACCCCCGATTTATTTTTTCTTTCAATTCAGTCCCTTCACATTTTAATTTTTGTTTTATTTCTTATTTTTAATTATTTAAATATTACATTTTATTATATATATATATATATATACATATGTTTTTTCTTTCTTGTTTTATTTAATTTATTTACTTTATTTTACTTATTTTTCCGTTAATATTATGTACATATATTTTATTATTTTTCCCTTTTTTCCTTATTTATTTAAATTCTTTTTTATATTTGTTTGGTTTTTACTTTTTATTTCTTTTTTTATTTACTTTACTTTATTTATTTTATTTTTTCATTTCTTTATCTTATTTTATTTTTTTACTTATTTTATATTATATTATACCTACATTTATTTTTATCATCTCCTAGGCCACCCTTTTATTCTTGTCCCTTCTTTTTGACCAAATTGGTTTTCCTTTTTTTTTCCGGTGCATTGATGGTAGTAGGCTCCCTTATTTTGTTTTCCTTCTTATTTTCCTTCTTTTGTTTTTGTTTATTTTTTCCTCACGTTTTATGTATATATGAATATTTTATTTTAACATTATTCTTTTTATCTTTTATTTCTTCCCTTCATTTTGTTTTATTTTATTTATTTTATTTTATTATTTCACTTTTTTTCTATTTTATTTATTTTACTTTGTTTTCGTTTATTTTTCTTTTCTTTTATTCTTTAGCCATTTTCTTAGGGTTTTTATTTGTTTCATTATTTTTTGTTGTTGTTTAATCTTGTATTTAGCATAATTATTTTTATTTTCGTTAATAAACTTGTTTCCCTTACATTATTTTATTTTTATTTTTTTTTATTATTTTTTTCATGAATTTTAATATGCGCACTTTATCTTTATTTCAGCTAATTCCTCAGAATATACATTTTTTTAAACATTGTAATTTAACCCTTTTCTGTTTTCTAGTACAGTACCCTTAAATGGTAAAATATTAGATAAATAAGCTAAAACAGAAAACAAAAAATGTTTAAATTACAATATTTAAAAAAATGTATATGCTGAGGAATTAACTGAAATAAAGATAAAGTGCGCATATTAAAATTCATGAAAAAAATAATAAAAGAAAATAAAAAAATAATGTTAGGGAAACAAGTTTATTAATAGAAATAAAAAAATAAACATGCTAAATACAAGATTAAACAACAAAAGAAAAACAAATAAAAACACTAAGAAAATGATTAAAGAATAAAATAAAATAAAACAAAGTAAAATAAATAAAATAGAAAACAAAACGAAATAAAAAATAAAAAAATGAAGGGAATAAAGAAAAAATAAAATAATATATATAATATAGTGTTTAATAAATAAGATAAAAAAATAAAAAGAATAATGTTAAAATAAAATATCTATATATACATAAAACGTGAGGAAAAAAATAAAAACAAAAAAATAAAATAAAAAGGAAAATAAAATAAAGGGGCCTACTACCATCAATGCACCGGAAAAAAAAAGAAAAACCAATTTGGTCAAAAAGAGGAGACAAAAAGAAAAGGAGGCCTAGGACATGATAAAAACAAATGTAGGTATAATATAGTATTAAATAAATAAATAAAAGATAAAGCGATGAAAAAATAAATAAATAAATAAAGTAAATAAAAAATAAGAAAACCAAACAAATATAAAAAAGCATTTAAATAAAATAAGGAAAAGAAAGGAAAAAATAATAATATATATGTACATAATATTAACGAAAGAATAGAAAAATAAGTAAAATAAATTAAATAAATTAAATAAAACAAGAAAGAAAGAAACATATGTATATATATGTATCTTTAATAATAATAAAATATAATATTTAAATAAATAAAAATAAGAAATAAAAAAAATTAAAATGTGAATGGATTGAATTGAAACAAAAATAAATTATGGGTCAATTTTAAAAGAAATTTGGAGTTAAAAAGTTAAATTTGGGGTTTAAAGTGAACGACTAAAAAATGGGGGACCAAAAGAGAAATTTTCCCTTTTATTTGGTAAAACACGGGGACCTTAAGGTCTACGGGTCGGGTCACGGGCCTCCACGGGTCGATTATAAAGGTTATTTTCCATAAACACTCTTTCATTTTTTTCATTTGATCCAAAATGGATCAAAAGCCTCACCTCTTATTTTCTCTGAACTGTTCTTCAAGAACGAAGAACAACCACCATGAAACCCAGCTTTCGATGGCCAGTCGTCTCGTCAGCCTCCGTTGATCGACGCCGGTTATCGGCGGTGAATTTTTTTTTAACTTTTGATTGATCCTTTTACCCCCAGTCCAACAATCAAAATGGTTTTAAAAAATGGGCCTTGTGGGAGAGTAGATCTAGAAAACAAATTTCGAAAATCCTCCCCCTCCGGTTATCGGCCAAAAACCTTTTTTTTTATTTTTTTCTAATCGAAATGAAGAGAAAACTAACCAAAACCGACATGTAAGCGAAGAAAATAAATAAATGTAAGGACTTTCACATTTGTATTGCTTTTTGAAATGTTTACAAGGCTTAACTTCTCGTATTTTCGATATTTCTTGTGTATTTAGTGTGTTTTCCCTATTTTTGACTCAAAAACCGGTCATCGATGAACAAAAGGGGGCGTTTTCGAGATCTTCTCTCTTAGATCTAGCCCCTATAGCATTTTTTAAAAGAACCAAGCCCATATTTTGAAAGAAAAGACGAAGAGCTTTCGGGAAAAAAAATTACGCCGTCGATGACCGACGGTCGACGAGGCGACCGATGACCGGAATCTGGGTTCACCAAGAACCCTGCGGGCGTGTTTTTCACTTTGTGAAGAACACTTGAGAGCATTTTGAAGAAAGGGGGCTCTCGGTTTGAAAGGATGAAAATGAGGGGTGTTTTTATTTTTGACTTATGTAGTCAACCCGTGGAGCCCCAACCGACTCGACCCATAACACACGCGACCCACGTGTTTTCATTTAAAAATGGGATAATTCTCATTTGGTCGCCATTTCTTTTAAAACCTTTATTTTGACTCTCACATTCGATTTTAAACCCTAATTTTTTTCTTAAATTAACCTTTTAATTTTGGTTTTCTTCTAAATTAACCCTTTTTATTAATTATTATTATATTTTTCATATTTGTTATATATATATATATATATATATATATATATATATATATTATTTTTATTTTTTTATTATCTTTTATTATTTTTGGACTTTTCTTTATTTATTATTTTTATATATTTTTTTTGGAATTTTATTTATGTATATATATTATTATTTATTTATTTGTTCATGTGTTTTATTAATATACTAATATATATATATATATCTAGTTTTTTCTTTCTTTCTAAATATTATTATATTTTTTATTTTTTATTATTATGTCCTTTTTATTTTTATTTTTTCTTTATTTTTTTTTGTCTCTTTATCTTTATTCTATTTATTTTTATTTTTTTATATTTTATTTATTTATTTTTATTTTCTTATTGTTCTTATTTATTTATTTATTGTATATGTATTTACCATTATATTCTTTATGTTCTTTATTTCTTTATTGATGTTTCTTTTTCTTATCTTTATTTCTTTTATGTTGTTTATCCTTTTTCTTTACTTTGTCTTATCTATTTATATTATATTTTTTCCTCTAACACGTTCTCGACTTTTAAAGAATAACTTTTAAAATTATCATAGGTAATAATTTAGATCGTTATTTTACCTTTTTATTTAAAGTTACAATTTTATTAATTTAAGACAATTAAAAATTAGGTAGTATCGAAAGGACAGTTCAAGGGTGTTAATTTTTTTTGACTGTAACCGATTCTCGAATCTGATATATTTTAGTAAGATACATATCAAGTAAGAAAGAAAGGTATCCGATCAACCTATTTATTTTTAAAATAAATGATCGGTGACGGCTTCAATTCATTCTATTCAAGTCGAAGTCCAATTTCGAAACCATCCGAAACGGTTCCAACACAATCTTTATTTCAAATATCAAAGAAATAAAAAACACATACCCCATCACATAAACAACCACCCGCATACATGATCAGATTGTAAACAGGTCTACAAATGGGCACGAAATAAATAAATTACCCTAGCTCCAACACTGAAAAAAGCACAAAACTTTAAGATGATAAGAGCAGCAAGAGAAAGGTGGAACTCACCTAGAGCCGGAACAGTGATAGCAAGCAATAGAAATGTAAACCCGAAAAGGAAATAAGAAAAAGAAGGAAGAAATTCCTTGAAGCAGCAGCAACCTAAAAAGAAAGAAAAATAGCAAGAGGAAATAAAATGGGAGAAACAAGAAAAGGGAGACGGTTATATATATAGAAAAACGGGATAAGTGGAATATGGATGGGTCGCAACTTGCAAGAAAGGCCGACCAGTGAGGCTGAGTTGACGCGGCGCACCCTTACTTAAAATAAATTGGGTAAACAATATCATTCACTGGTAAATTATTTTCTCCCTTTTATTTTGGTTATTTAAATTTAAAAACATTAATAAAGCATTAAACTTTCAAATCGCTGTTTTTTTATCATTTACTTATTACATAGATTATTTTAATATTACTTTTATTATTGTATTACATATTTTATTAATATTTAATATCAAATATGTTTTAAAATAAAAAAATCTTTTTAAACCTTAATCCACTCATTCAAACCCTAATTCATCTCGAATCTCTTAATGGTGAGGGGATGTATGAACTGTTAGTTGCGTGTTGTGATTTTAGGGTTTGATTTTAAGTGTTATAATTTAGAGTTTAAATGTTGTGATTTGGATTTTAGGATTCTGATTTAGGATGTTTAGGTTGTTATTTGAGATTTGGATTTAGGATTTAAAGTATGATTTGCTGGTTTAATTTTTTTTAATCTTGTGTTAAAAAATAATAATAAAATATGTCATTTCATTAAAATAATAATAAAATAAGTTGGAGTAACCAAAACAGGAATAATTTGAAAGTTTAGATATCAAAATAAAAATTTTAAAATTTTAATGATTAAAATGAAAATTAAAAGATAATTGAATGATAAATGATATAGCTTACCTAAGTAAATGTATATTCTTTTTCGTAGGAAACACACGCAGTGGGAGTGGAGTGGAGTAGAGTGGAGTGGGGTTTTGGTGTGGGTGAGGGACATGAACTTCAAATGCCAACAAATTCAGATGTAAATGTAAATGTAAATGTAAATGTAAATGCATTCAGAATCAAAGACTCCGAAATTATTAATCGAATTAAATAAAGTTCGGTTATTTTGATTAGTTAATCGAATTAATTAATTTTTTTATATATTTTATAATTAGATTAATTTAAATATAATATATTCTTATTTTTATTTGAGTTACAAATTAATTAGGTATTGATAATTTAATAAATCTAATGCGATTAAAAAAATCGGGTATTAATTTTTAATATGTTTGAGCTTAAAATAGGTTTATAATATATATATATAACATTTATTTCGATTAATTTATTAATTCAGATAATTAATCGATTTCAAATTAAATTAACCATTAACCAATTATTAAAATATTAATTATTCTTCGATCAAACTAATTTAACGGCCAACCGAATTAACGAAATTAATCCAAATTAATTTGATTCAATCGATTAATTTCGTTAAAATCGAATAGTGAACACCCTACTCCGTTTAAACATCCACTTTTTGCTTTTCTATTGTCACGTGTCTAACGTTTTTTCCTCCCACTTTTTGTCGCCTTCTTCCCCATTTTCTTCTTTGACTTTTAATTCCAACGGATACGCCCACTCCCTTTCCGTTATTTATTTTTGGCTTAATACAAAATACTTAATAAAAAAAAGTACTTAAAGATTGTTTCGAAAAATATTTTAGTATCTAAAGAATTTTTCATTAAAAATATGTATTTAAAGTTTTTTCTATTATATTTTTAGGTGTCTATCGTTTAAAAAATTCGTTAAGTGACACGTGCCACATCCAAATTTTTTTTAAATATTTTAGCGAAAAATTCTTTAGACACCAAAAGTTAATTTTGAGTATAGTTCAAGCACTTATTTTTATATTAAGCCAATAAAAAAATAAGTGTCTAAAGAATGTTTCAAAAAACATTTTAATGCTTAAAGAATTTTTCGTTAAAAATAGATGCCTAAAGTTTTATTCGTTACATTTTTAGGTGCCTATCGTTAAAAAAACCGTTAAGTGACACGTGTCACGTCTAGATTTTTTTAAAAATAAAATATTATTTAAATATATATTTTTTAAAACCTGGACGTGACACATGTCTTAACAGGTTTTTAAACGGTAGGCACCTAAAAGTGTAACGGTGAAAACTTTAGACACCTATTTTTAGAGAAAAATTCTTTAAGCACCAAAAGTTAATTTTGAGTATAGTTTAGCCACTTATTTTTATATTGAGCCTTTACTTTTAGGCTTAATACCAAAATAAGTTCTCAAACTATATTGTTTTTCCCAAATATGTGCCTAAACTATTTTTTGACTCATCCAGGTCCCTAATGTTACAAACGTTACCTATTTAGGTTCCCAGACCCTCAACAACATTAATTTCCCCCGTTAAGTGAAACGTGTCACAATTTGGTGATTTTGAATTTTTTTTAAATTAAAAATATTATTATATTTATAAAAAAATCATAATTTCTCTTAAATTATAAAATAGCCCCCAAATCCCTAAAATCCTAATCTTAACCCGCTGTCGCCTCCCTTTTCGGCCACGACAACTGCCGCTGACGTAGCCCCTGCCATCCTCCTAGTCATACGCTGTCATAGTTGTTGCGATTGGCCGTCAGAATCGCGTGGGATTACGATTTTCAACATAGGGTTAGCGGGTATAAAACGCCAGTTCATCGTCGATAGGTCACAATTTCATAGGGATTTTGGTCGCGAGGGAAGGGAGGTCGGGTGGATCTTTGTCGACGGCAAAAGTGACAATCGGCGTAGGTTTAGGGGTTGAAATGAAGGTTTTTAAAGTTTTGGGTTTACTTCAAAATTTGTGTTTTCTTTTTCTAAAACTATATATATATAATTTGAATTTGTTAATTTTAAATAAATTTTTTAAATTTATCAGAGTACGACACATATCACTTATTGGGGAAATTAACACTATTTACGGGCCGGGCACCTAAATGGATAATGTTTATAACTTTAGGCACTTGGATGAGTCAAAAAATAGTTTATACACCTATTTGGGAAAAGCGGTATAGTTTGGGCACTTATTTTGGTATTAAGCCTTATTTTTATAAGGGTTAATCAACATCCTCAAATTATTGTATACATTTCAAGTTGGTCTCCTAACTTCAGGATAATTTAATTGAGCCCTCAAAGTATTGTATCACTTTAATTAAGGCATTTTATCAGCTTAATAATTGACTTAGATATTAAGTTTTAGCTCAAATCCAACATACAATACATTTAAATATGTGTTAAAATTATAAATACGTGTGCATTTATCATCCAGATAATTTAAATTTGACGTATTTAAAAAGGTATTCCTCTTAAATTTTATTGACAGTTTTTTAATACATCACAACCAAGCATGTTTATAGAGTAAGCGTTCGATCCAGTCGAGTTTCGAGTTATTCGACTTGACAAGTCTTATTTTACGACTCGAAGTTGACTTGAAATTTTTTTGAGTCGAATCGAATCGAATTTTCGAGTTTCTATTTAAATTAAATTATAAATATTTATAATATTATTGTATTATTTAATTATAATTTATATAGTTTTTTTATAACCATATATAATACATATATAATAATTAGGTAGGCCACTTGTTCATCCCACAACCACCTAACTCTGTTAAAAGAAAAAATATTAACAAAAATATACTTCAATCATGTATTGACATGTGTCACCTCTTGATTGGATAGAAAAATTATTTAATAAAGTAAATTTAAATTAATAAAAAATATAATCCAATCATGTATTGACATGTGTCATGCTCCTGTGCTGACAACACATGTCAGATATTGATTGAATGGTTAATTTATTAAATTTAATTTAATTTATGACCAACTTCAGAGAATATATATAAATATTAAGGACTAAACGTAAAGATATACCAATTCTTTTAACTATCACGTCAGTATTTCTGTCAAATATTAACGGTCAGTGGTCTGATTGAACAAATTAAATAGTTAATTGGTGTGATTGACAAAATTAAAAGATCGGTGGCAAAAGTAAAAGGGTTAAATAGTTAAGTGGTCAACTGAGTAGTTTACCCTAAATATTTTTATGAGTTTTGATCATTTTTTCAATTGATACCCTCACTCTAAATCTAAAAATTCAAAAAAAAGTCAATGTAAAATTTTCAATTAAATATTTTACATATTTTTTATGTTTTAACTTGTAATTATAATATTATTGCAAGTGAAGACGCCAAAATTTGGAATTAAAATAGGAATTAATTTTGCATTTAGATTTCATAAGTATTAAAAAAGTTATGTAAAATTTTACCAAAAAAATGACTCTAGAGATAAATTTGTTCGAGCTCAAAATTGAAAAGGATCTACATAATGTTCAAACTAAACATTTAAACCAACAAATAATAACTTTAGCGTTTTTGACAAAGATGATCCAACACACTTTAAACTAAAAATTCAATCATATTTTAATTATTTATTACCAATTAGAGTTACACATATACGTGGAAGGAGATGCTGACATGGCATTGCGACATCATATTTTTTAAAATAAAAATATTATTAATATATTTTTATTTAATTATTTATTATCAATTAGGGAGTGACACGTGTCCGTCTCTAATTAGTGTTGGTTTAAATAAAATATAAAACTTTTTATGCTCGAGAGTTGAGAGAGAACTCAAACTTAGCTCCCTGACGTGAAATGGTATGGTTTTTGCCACCAGATCAAACTACTTGGTTAAGTTATGAAATAAACTGCATTTAATATATAATTTTGTTACGATATTCTTCTGGGAATCAACACCCATTCCATCTAAACTACCACTCGCCATTTGTAAACATTAATTAGTTTCCATTTACTACTTGCTTTTTATTCTTTAACGTTTTGGGCATCGTTCCTTCATATAACATGTTTTGATTTGTAATGGAGACCCCTTCATCCTCACGGTCTCAGAAATTGGTTGCTTCCAGCAACAATATCCGTGTCTCCAGTGAGTTCTTTTCACTCTTGTTTTGATTGTAAAAAGTATCTCTTTCTCTATCTCTAAAAAGTAACTAAAAAAGAAATGAAATCTTTGTCTTTTCTTGATGATTTGTTGTAGAAGGAAATAATGAAGAGTTTGCCTCGTAAACAAGAACAAGAAATGGGAAACAGATTCAAGAAAGGTCTTCTCTTAATGAATTAACAAATGATTCTTCGCCCATTGTCGGGGTTGCGATGGAGACGCCATCATCTGGTATAGGCAAACAGAGGGGGGTCAAGAACAACATGATGATGACTTCTGGTTATGGCGAGGCTTTGTTAAGAGGCCAAGTTGCAAAAGGTTGAAGAAGAGATTGAGCTGTGGAAAATCCCATTGGAGAGCCGCCCTTTTGTTCATCTTCAGTCCCCAATGGCACTCTTGGCTCATACTCCTGCAAATACACCACATGTTCCGAATTTTTCTGGGAATGGTGGATTGGGTTCAACAGTGATGGATCTTTTTACATTTGTTGGAGAACGGTTCCTTCAAACGGCGAAGGGTAGTTTCGATGGAATGAGTGTTGAATTATGCCCTAAACCCTAATATTTTGGGAATAATCGGATATATGGAAAATGAGACTACGAGAATATATAAATCATATTAGAAACCTCTGTTTAATTTTTTTCATTAAATTCAAATGTTATTGTATGTTAAATACAGTTTGTTTCTCCATTTACACCAAGTAAGTAGTTTGGTCTAGTGGCAAAAACCATGCATTTCATGCTAGGGAGCCTATTCCAGTCCCCTCTCACACTTAAGAAGTTTTAATATTTCACTTAAACCAACACTAATTGAAAAATACACGTGTCACTCTCTGATTGATTATAAATAACTAAATAAAAATATTGTTAATATTTTTTTTATTTTAAAAAATATGATGTGACAGTATTACGTCATCATGTATCATGATCTGGGCAAGCCAATTCATCATATTTTTCCACGTGTATGTGTTTGGTCAGTATTACTCATTGATCGTCCATTGTCTATCGATTTTCATCTACCGAAAGTGTTTTTGACTCAAAATGAAACGTTGAGTAATCAAATATATAAAAAAACAATAAGGATAAATTTGACAATACTATTAAACGTTAGGGGTATTTTGTTACATTATACCTTTAAAAATTACAAACACCCATCTAAATTTTTTAAGATTCTTACCTACAAGATTCTTACCTACAACAACCAGAAGTAAATCTACTGAAAGCTAAAACTCAATTAACCACCTCAATTTGCCATCAGTTTGGGGGTGATAAGTAATAGAATAAAACAATTTAGTATCAAACTTATCTCTTAATATTTTTTGAAAAATGACTTTAGAAATTTTATGTCTCAATTCAAAATTATTGTCAGCAGGATTCTATGTAGGCACGCTACATTCCTAAAAAATTACCACCATCTATTTTATGGCATGAGCCATATTCGAAAATCTGTCTATAATAAAAAAAATATCTTTATGTTTAAGTACATGATAAATCAAGTATAAAATTTATAAATACATCTGTTTTAGGTGTACATGGAATGGGTAAAAGGAACCTGAAAAACCATCAAGACAACAGTAGTGAGATTTTTCAGCTAATTGCTCAATCATCCGATCAACAAAAGAAAGAGGAAAATGATATTTTCAAGTTAAAGAGTTCAACTTCTTGTAATCTATATAAACTCGTCATCCGTTTTGAACTCATGTAGGGATAATTTCACCTTCAGAATTCTCAACTACCGTGACTCTCGTTTTCTTAGGGACCACATGGGCCGGACTTACCCAATTACTATATGATATTAGATATATCATATCAACATCAAGAAGCTTCTGGATCTCATTTTTAACCACATCCATCATGGGAGGGTTTAAGCATCTTTGACCTTCACGAGAAAAGTTTAGTATTTTCTTCGACTTTGATTTTATGGGTTTGTCTAAGGAAAGGCGAACTGATATACGGTTAAGAAATGGCGTGACCGGAAATTTAATAAGATAATTAACAAATTCGGTAAAGTGCTACCGGTAATGTTGACAGACTCATAATGTTGTAGGTGAAAAACATGAAGAACTAATAAAAATATTTGGTAATCGGTAAACTTTGGTTACCGGTAGGTATCAATACATATATATATAAGTATTGATACTTCACTGTGGAAAATATTAATTTAGGGTTACTTTTTGAGGGTCTAATGACTTATTTTTATGTTACAATATATATTATAGGGGTGTGCAAATCCGGGTACCTGGATTTTCGAGTACCCGATTTTCGGGTATCCGGAACTTCCGGGTCGACGATTTCTCGGCCCGTGTCCCGACCCGGTAATTGGGTACCCGATACCCGGTTTTTAATTTTTTATTTTTAAATTATTAATTTAAAAATATATATATATACAAATTTAAATGTTCGAAACTTCGAATTACATACTCTAATATCTGAACATAAAATTTAAAAGTTCAAAATACAAAATATAATAATCCATAATATAAATAATTCATTATATTTTATATAATTATATATAAAAAAAATAAAAAAAATAAAAACTAACCGGGTACTTGGGTACCCGAGTACCCGGAAAAACTAGATTTTGTGACCCGGGCCCGACCGGGGAAATGTCGGGTCAGGTACCTGACCCGGCCGGGTAATTTTTTTTAGAGAATTACCCGGTTTTTTTAGATCCGGGTCGGCGGGTCGGGTAATTTTGCACACCCCTAATATATTATTATTAAATTAAGAAAATCTAAATAATCATTTTTTAAATGAAATTATTAAATTAATGTTGTAAGTGAAAACATGAACTATTAAAAAAAAATTGAAACATAAATTGCATAGCTTCTGTATCCATACTTACTCTAAAAGTATGGATATTGTTTCGACAGTAAACTATGTCCAGCTATTGTCCTGAAAAAATATTCATACCTATATTGTATGTATCGATACTTATATTTAAAACTTAATCAGTTAAAATAAAATAAGCATTACCTATTATGTTAAACTACATACCGGTTTATTTGAAGGTTATTAATAATGTAAACGGTAAAATAAAATAGGCACTAGATATTACGTTAAAATACCTACCGGTTTGTTTAAAGGTTACTAATATGTAAACGGTAAAATAAAATAAGCACTACCTATTACGTTAAACTACCTACTGTTTTGTTTAAAGGTTACTAATAATGTAAAAGGTAAAATAAAATATGTGCTACCCTATTACGTTAAACTAGCTACCAGTTTGTTTAAAGGTTAATAATAATGTAAACGGTAAAATAAAATAGACACTACTTATTATGTTAAATAGACGTTACCTATTACGTTAAACTAGTTACCTATTATGTTAAATAGGTGCTACCTATTATGTTAAACTATCGGTTTGTTTAAATGTTAATAATAATGTAAACGGTAAAATATATACAATTTAACCGTTTGAAATATTTTTTTTAAATTCGAAAGTATGGATACTTACTCTAAAAGTATGAATACTCTAAAGGTTAATAATAATGTATCTATACTTACTCTAAAAGTATGAATATTGTTTCGACAGTAATGTAAACAGTAAAATATATACAACTTAATAATTTGAAATATTTTTTTAAAATTCGAAAGTATGAATACTTACTCTAAAAGTATGGATACTCTAAATGTTAATAATAATGTATCCATAATAATAAATATATCCATACTTACTCTAAAAGTATTGATATTTGCTAAAGTATCGACCATCATATCATAGTAGTATCAGTATTTATTTTTAAAATAATAGTCATCCAAAGATACATAATATATTAAATCTTATCGATATTATTAAATGCAACTTTAATATTCCAGATTACAACCTACTCCTTTATTCAAAAGAACATTATTAGGCCCAACCTAGTATGTTAATATTTATTTACAATAAAATAAGAAATTAACCTATTTTGTTGTCTTAAGATTTCGAAGGATCCATCAGCTTAAACTTTGATAACATTTTAGGCGCTACCTAATATGTTGATAATATTAATAACAAAAATAAGTAATTAACTTATTTTGTTATCGTCGGATTTCTAAGGCCCCATCAACTTAAACTTTGATAATATTTTAGGCGCTACCTAATATTTTGATAATATTAATAACAAATTAAGTAATTAACCTATTTTGTTATCGTCAGATTTCTAAGGCCCCATCAACTTTTAAAAGACGCTACATATTACATTAAATAAACACTACTTGTTATGTTATTATGTTTGTTATTGTTTCTAGTAATTAACATATTTTGTTATCGTTGGATTTTTAAGGCTCCATCAGCTTAAACTTGGTAACATTTTAGGCGCTACCTAATATGTTGATAATATTGATAAAAAATCAAGTAATTGACCTATTTTGTTATTGTCGGATTTCTAAGGCCACATCAGTGTTAAAAAGGCGCTACCTATTACGTTCATTAGCGCTACCTGTTATGTTATTATGGTTGATAATGTTTCCAGTAATTAACCGATTATGTTAAATTCAATATTTTTTTGGCGCATTTTGCATACGAAGATAATATTCCCGGTTATTACCATTATTATCACCAACACAAATAACATTTTCGGTGAAAACATATAACATTTCCTGTAGCGCTTTTAACCGGTCACCTATTTAACCAGTCGCGCCGTTTTTTAGCCGTATATTAGTCCACCTCACAACAGAACCTCCCTGATTTTAAGAGTGCAAGTCGAAGGATTGAGTCCTTTGGTGTCAGCAATTGTCCATCCGATATGTAGAACCAATATTTTGATATAACAAATAAGGGCAAAAATGTTTTTGGACTTAATTGAATTTGTTCAAACATTGCAAAATAATTCAAGTTTTTAAGATTTTAAAAGGTGAAATTAGAAAATTTTTGACATGGTTTCGAAACCACCTAAGGTGGTTTCCAAAAATTATGAAACCCCATTAGATAGTTTTAAATACAGATCTCGAAACCCCATTAGATAGTTTCGAAACCCTTGTGTAGAATTGCAGATTTTTCAGCTTCCAACATCTCCAAATCATTCCCAACGGGCTAGAAAAGACTAGTAACTCATTCCAACATATAAAAACAAGTTCAAGACACTTGAAGAAGGTGACACAACACCTATCCAAGCATTGATCATCAAGAGAAAGTTTTTCACTCTTTTATTCATTTTTCTCTTGTAAATAGTATATTTTTTAGTGAGCTTAAATTGTAAACATCTTCCTTTGAGAGGTTTCTTGTTTACACTCTTTTTATCCTTTGTAAAAGGGGAGTGGTTCTATCTTAGCCATTGAAAAGATAGGAAAATTGTAAACATTACTCTTGAGCCTAGAAAAAGAAAGAACAAATTAGTGAATTTGTTAGAAATCCTTAGTGAGGAGCTAAGGTAGTGGATGTAGACTTCATTGAGGAAGTTTAACTACTATAAATCATTGTGCAAATCTTTTCTATCTTATCTCCTTATTTTTCTAAATTTTCAAAAAGCCAATTCACCCATTCTTGGCATTTTTCGTTTGATCGACCGACCACAACATGATCGGTTCTTTATACTCCTTTAGGACTCGAATCAAATCCTCTTCTTCCTCTATGGAAAGTTTGTTTGAGATGATGACTGGAAAAATCACTCCCTTTCCCAAAATCCATACTTTAAGTGATATGGTAATTTTTTCAACTCAATTTCTGGTGCCTACAAAATTGAAGGTAAAAGCTTAGTTTTCCAATGAGTTAGGCGCAAATTCAAATCAACATAAGAAATATTTTCTAACTCCCTTGACTCATCAGCTTTGTCATCTAAATCCCTGCACATATTATCAGAAAAGTTAATTTCAATGTATTTGTCAAAAATAGGCTAAAAATATCAATAAAACTAACATTCACCATAGAGTCAGGATATTTCATGACTTTATAAACATCAAACTTCACTACTTCACCGTCAAACTCCATAGTGAGTATTCTGCTTCGAACATCAATTTTTGTTTGAGTCGTACTCAAGAATAGTCTTCCGAGTAGAATTTCAAAAGAATTGTTGGATCAATTATCCTCCATATCGATGACGTAGAAGTTGAATGGAAATAGTAAATCATTTATCTTTACAAAGAGATTTTCAAGGACTCATTTTGAATACACCACCGATCTATCTGCAAGTTGAATAGCTACACATGTTTCTTTCAAAGGCTCAACACTATGTAAATTATAAATAGAAATAGGTATAACATTTATTGAAGCACCTAAATCATACATAACTCGTTTTATACCTACCTTACCGATTTTACAAGGAATAACAAACATACCTTGATCCTTGTACTTATATGGAATTTTATGTTGAATGATGACAGAAACTTTTTCGCCCAAGTTTACATTTTCATTCCCGGTAAGCTTTCTTTTGTTCATGCAAAGATCCTTAAAGAATATGGTATACCGTGGAACTTTTTTATATCATCAAGAAGGGGTATATTAATTTTGACCTTCCGAAAAGATCAAGTATCTCATTCTCCTCGATTTGCTTGTCGTATTTCACTAATCTTGTCAGAAATAGAGGTGGGACGGTATAGGGTGATGGAGTGGATGGTTTCGTTGGTGGTTCTGACTCATTCTTCTTCTTTTGGGACTGTGCGCATACTTTCTCTAGAGTTTCAGTCTTGACGACAATGCCACTTCGAAGGGTGATGACACTTGTGTTTTACCTCGGACTAGGCTCGATTTATGACAGTAACTTCTCTTGAGACTCCAATCGTTCCAAAGTTTGTTCCAGTTGACTTATCTATTTATCATGTTCCTGTAATTGAACTTTAGTTAAATTTTGAAATTTCTTATAGGATATCGTAATATGTTATACAATTGACTTAAATGACGGCAAAACCAGCAACAATGGGATGTATCCAAACAACATCTGAAACCAAATTCACCAAGCCGGCACAAACACAACATAACACTACAACACCATAACTACATCAATTTTCAACCCAGCTCTCAAACAAACGCAGCACCAATGAACAACCACCAAAAAAAATCACACCCCGACTAAGATAAACACATCAGCAGACCATTGGAACAAAGACCACTCAATTCTAAACCCTGAAACTAGTGCTGGAAAATCACGCAAACTAAAGACATAAAAATCCCAGAAAGAAATAAGCCTTGCCGATACACCTACAACAATGCAAAAATAGGATGCCAACTGGACCACCCTATAAACCTTATTTCTGCAGAAAATGACACAACAACAAAATATATACCTGCAACAGCTACACTTGCTTTGTTCAATACAATAACTCAACTGATGTCTCTCAATATAATAATATCCACAAACCACTAACAAAGCACGATGAAATCTGCAAGCACCAAACATGTTGCCAACATTCCACTACTGAAAAGATTCCTCTGACTTAGCGCCTTGAGCTACCCATCCCCCATACCACCTTACTCGGGACTAGTATCTTCTGCACCTTCCTCTATGAAGCCAAAAGCGTCCACAATAACATCGGCAACTACAAGCCATGCTCCGCCATCGACCAAGGATCCTACAATGAAAGCACCATCCTCACAACATTGCTGAACTTCCAAAGGAAAAAACTCCCAAAAACACATAAACTGCCAGTACTCTCAAACCAGGACTAAGTAGCCCATCAATCGACACTATGGGCACGACGAATAAACAATTAGAACTGCCAGTACTCTCAAACCAGGACTAAGCAGCCCATCAATCGACACTATGGGCACGACGAATAAACAATTAGCGACATCACCTCATTTCCACAATCAGAAACACTAAACCAACATCTTCAGCAGAAACCTCCTGCAACCTAGGACACAACTATCTAGGCAAAGCAAACACAACAGCTGAAGGCGAAAGAGAGGTAAAGACTTACGAACGAAAACACTCACTCAAATCAAGCCAATAGACGAAGAAAGGTAACAACGGCACCGAACACCGACCTTGATGCTTAAAAGCATACCTAATAAAAGGTAAAAACAAAAGAAAACTAAAGAAAGAAAAGAATCGACGGCCAGCAACCAGCCTTGAGGGTTGGTGCCGCCGCCACCGCCTATAGATCTACTAGGAACAAAAGACGAAGAAGAACCTTACTTAAGATATAGTATCTTATCACATTAAACCAACTAGTTGTTGGTCTAGAAATATTTTTTTTGTTTATATGCTCATTCTTCTGGGATTCACTGTCCTTTTATGTTTTCTTAACAAGAACAATGAAGGCTCTTTTTCAATCCTCAGCATTTAAGTGGAAATTGAAACAGGCGCATATGTACGTGCTGATTAAAATAAGATCTAGATTTTTCATCTACTCAGAAATGCAGTTGCTGCAAACCATGAAGAAAACATCTTTCTGCATTTGGTTTTGATCAGTATGGTATGCCGCTGCTCATTTGGACGAATAACTCCATCTTTACACATTATCTATTTCTCTGTGCTGGATTGTATTCACATGCATGAGAACTATATAGGAAAAGAATAATCCAGCATAAATCCAAAGCCCCAACTGTTGTCGATAGTAGTAGAAAGGACTACATCGAAGCATATGAAATAAAATCAAATGCTTAAATTTTAACTGCAGATCGGCGGGCAAAGCAGGTGTTTCATGAAAACTTTTCAACCTTTAGTTGGATTCTCGAGGCTACAAAAGATACACCAGCCTGTATTACAAAAGGCAGTCCTAGTCTTTGCCAAATGAATGAGCATTCTAATATCCTCTAAATCCTTATATTTTCCTTTTGAAATATTAGGAATGTTTTAACTAGTATCAACGTAGTCTCCATACAAGAACCCAGAAAGACAATCTGGTTTCAAGCAATAGAATTTTGATAAAATCGGTTTCTAATTGTTTTTCTTGGGGTTCTGGAGTGAAAATACCGGTTGACCATCATGACTCGTATCCCTTGCTTCCACTGATTTAGAGAGGTCTAGGGTTTCACCTTCAGGCTCTCCAGGAGCATCCTTGGTGCTTTTGGGTAGTTCATGGGCAACGTTTGTGTAAGAACCATCTGCAGAAGCATTTTTAACCAGGCTTTTGTACATGGTGAGAGCTTGGGCAATCATGTTTGCAGGATTCGCAGTAGAACTAGGAAGCAACATCGTTGTGCCCTAACAAATAAGAAGAAAGGACAAGTTCAGGCAGAAAGATAAAGAGTGAATAAAACCTTGATAATGAATTAATACTGGGAACAGGTGTATGGCTGCATGCTATCCCCTTTTTACCTCCTTGGCAATATTACTGAAGGCGTGAACATACTGCTCTGCAATCCTCAAACTTGCTGCCTGCAAAATAAACCATAAATTTTAGTCCCCTCTTAGTAATAAGCATGACTTTTCATACCTCTTGTCTACAAATGTATTCAGCCTTAAGAATTCATGACTCATATAACTCAGATCAGAAATGCCAAGTATACGCATATAGGGTTTATTCCTTAAAACAACAAAATCTGTTTGGCAGTAGTACCTCATATTCAACTAGGGTTCTCTCTCTCTTACTTGCGATTTTCCTCCTAGTGCATTCAAAATACAAGGGATAGACTGAAAATCTCCTAGTTCAAACAATTAAACCTAGCTTCAACAGGAAAAGACCAAAAAAACCTGCAAGTCTTCAGTTTGTTTCCCTATAACAGAGCAAAATCCAGACAACCTAATTAGGCATCAAGTCATTAAAGCAAACAGCCGGCATGGAAGTTTCGGGACTCTTAGAAAGAGTATTTGACATTTACAAGTATCATGATGATCCCAACATGTTTTCCAATTACATCATAGGAAATACATGATACCTTATGGGTGCGTTTGGCTAAAAGATCATTACTAGGGATAATAATCTTTTCCGGAATCATATGCCAACAATTGATTTGCTCTCATTCCCACGAGGGAAAAAATATTACCAACAATCGCACTATTTGAATCCTTTACTAGAAAAGTGCCCTCATGGGAATCATATGCCCCCGTTTGGTTTGCCCTCATTATCAAATGCACCCTAAAAGTAGATAGGAAAATCTTATTTGGATCCTTTAATAGTTTCAGGAATGATAGAAAAGTTAGCACCTAACATTTACATATGACGAGAATGATGGAGGAATCTCACCTCAACTCCCCCATTTTCCTTTAAGGATTGTGACACCAAGGCAATTCCTTTAGCTGTAGCTTGGGC
This sequence comes from Hibiscus syriacus, assembly GCF_006381635.1. NCBI lineage: Eukaryota > Viridiplantae > Streptophyta > Magnoliopsida > Malvales > Malvaceae > Hibiscus > Hibiscus syriacus. The sequence continues at coordinate 525,071 of NW_024062636.1, forward strand.
TCTAGCAAGGATGGCTTCCGCTTCACCTAATAAATGCATTTGTAAAGAAGAAAATTTTGAAGACACGAAGACATGAAGAGAAATAATAAAAAAGGGGCAAGAACAATAATAGAATCACTGCTTGATCAGTTAGTGTTGTCCATAAGAGGAGAGTTCCAAAAAGACATAACCAAAATTAGTTACCCACATCAAAGTCAATTACAATTCATATAAAGCCCGGCCAATTTTTATTGTTATGACTGCTTACAAGTAATGATCACTAACCTTGTGCTCGGTTAACCTGATCCATTCTTGCTGCTTCAGATGCTAATATCACAGAACTTTTCCTACCTTCAGCAATATTTATGTCGGCCTGTCTTTCACCTGTTAAAATTAACTATTATGATTAGATCATCTTGTCTAAATCATTTATTAAAAGAGAAGATGCTAAAGTGCCATTAATTACTACCTTCCCCTAAAAGGAAAAATAACTATTACGGCCTTACCTTCAGATTCAAGAACTTGAGCTCTTCTTTTACGCTCTGCTTCTGCTTGCATCTCCATAGCTGCTCTCACCCCACGAGGTGGAGATATATCCCCTGGGTTGACAGTGAAGTAATATATAAATGATATATTGTTAACATAAAGAATTCCAGGAAGAAAATAAATGATAAACATTACTCACTTATCTCATAACGGAGACATTGAAGGCCCCAGTCTTTTGCGGCAACATTGATGGACTCCTGCAACCCTCATGTCATTCCAAAAGAGTCATCATCCTTTCCACTAATCTTTTTTTTTGGGGGGGGGGGGGGCGGGGGGTTGTGATTTTTGAGACATTGATGAACCAGAAAAACAAGTACAGGATTAATACAGTATCTTTCCAACTTTTTCCACACCACCATAATCACGTGTCATTGGAAATTATCAGAGACATTGAACAAACTAACTAAAAGAATTATCACACATCAAGCATAAACTTACCAGAGAAGGCACACAACAAATTTGACACAGATGTTAATCATGAATACAAGTTAAACAAAAGGTAAGTAGGGCAGTTATTCTTAATCACTCCTCTCAAACTGTTAACACAAATAAGAATAAAGAGTTTCTGCCTATTTTCTTCTTATCCCATTATTGATATATAATCATAATTGTATTATAAACTCAATTCATCCTATCTTGGGCTGATTCATCAAATCTATAGTTAAATTTCACAAAGAAAGAGAAAGGAAGAGAAAATCAAAGAAAGAAAACGAACCACAATCTTTTCGTTGAGAGTATCTCTCTCTTCGAAGGTCTTGTCGAGGGTAATTTTACCAAGCTCGCTACGCATGGTAGTTTGAGCAAGCTGAATGACGGCATAGATTGGGTTCTCAACGCCGTAAGAGGCAAGCTTGGGATCCACAATCTACAAAGATTCCAAAGCAAATATAGACCAAAAGGTTTTAAAGATTGAACAAAAGGGCAAAGAAGAGGAGGTGGAATGGAAGAAAGACCTTGACATATAAAACGCCATCAATGAGAATGCTGACATTGTCTTTGGTAATAGCGGATTGGTCCGGGATTGGAATAGCCTCTTCCTTGAGGGAATGAACGTAGGCAATTCTATCCACGAATGGGATAAGGAAATGTATTCCAGACGGAAGCGTTTTCAAGTATTTCCCGAACCTTTCTATCACGTAGGCCTTTTTCTCCGGTACGATGCGAATGCCCCAGTTTAATGGAGCTGCAGTCTCGTACCTAAAAGAATCGAGCAAAAAGTTGAAGCGAGAATTGATGTCTTTTCTTTTTTGGGGTTCTAGAATAGAGTATAATTATACGAGTTTTAATCTACCTGATGGCAGGATCACGACCGGTGCGAAGGAGACGGACGGTGGTGGAGAACGGCGGCGAGGAGAGACGCGGAATGGAGGAAGAACGCTGGCGGATAACCGCGGTGGAGAAGGACGACTGTTGGAGATATCTAAGGGCGTTGTGCAGGGAATTCAGTCTGCAAATCTTAGCCATTTCAATGCTTGGCTATTTGCAAATCTTATTTATTTCGGAATCGGATTAATTCTATTTCTACAACTGTTTCTTTCCAAATTTGTTTTTCCAGTCCCCTAATCAAGAAAGGCATGTAAAACCTTCGGATCGAATTGGAAAATCACTCTCATTCTTTCTGCGAGTCTATGTTCTTTCCCCCGTGATCATTGAGCGAGCCGGGCTTTGTTCCATTTCCGCTAAGGCCCAAATTCAATGTAGCATTTATTTAAGGGATAACTTTTATTAAAATGAAAGAATGTTTTATTAAAATTTTATGATTACTAAATTTAAAAAAATAATAGTTTTCAAATATTTTTATTTTTTAAATATTTTAAAATTATTGTTTAAAAATGTGATAAAAGTGAAATAAACAATTTTATGGTGAATGGAATACCCTCTGTGCTAGGGTTTTGTGTCGTTTGTGATAGGGTTTTGTTGTATGTGATAGGTGTTCCGCCGTTTTTTTTCAGTTCTTAGTTTTCTGATTAGTGGTAGTATCTGAGGTGTTCTCATCGTTCTATTTTCTGCTAGTTTTTTTAGTGATATTTCTGCGTTTTGTCTCGATGGGGGACATTGAAAAAGAGATTGAAAATATAAATTTGGGAGATGAGGTGGATGAACTCTTGGTTTTGCAACCACCAGAATCAGACTTATCAATCTCTTTTGATCATTTTCTTGTGGGACGCTTCCTTACGTCGAGGTCTGTGAATTTTCAAGCCATGCACGTTACTCTAGCGAATGTGTAGAGGCTAATCGGAGGTATTGCAATCACAAAGTTAGGTGAAGGACATTTTTTGTTCCGTTTATTTCATGATGAGGACGTTGATTGGATAGTAACGGAGGGTCCGTGATATTTTAGTTCCCATATTTTGTTGATTCACCGCCTCAAACCGGGGGAGGATCCTATGACAATGGACTTATAATGGGGTGAGTTTTGGGTGATAGTGAATGATCTTCCAATCGGTTTCATTTCGGAACAAGTGGCGAAGCAGTTTGGGAATTTTATTGGCAAGTTTATTGATTATGATGCCACTATTGTCTCATTGGGGTATAAAGGTAATATTCGGGTGAGAGTTTGAATGGATGTTGGAAAGCCGTTGAAAAGAAAGAAGCGAATTGTGCTGTCGAATGGTGCTTCCGTGTACGCTAACTTTCAGTATAAGAAGCTTCGGCTATTTTGTTTCTTGTGCGGTAAGCTGGGGCATGGGGAAAAATTCTTTCCACATCGGATTTTGAAGGAGAAAAAGGACTTGATTCCTCAGTGGAACGTTTTGATCCGAGCTCTGACTTTGAGACGTGTGATTCAAACAAGACCTTGGCTACGAGACGATTGTGAGGTTGTTGAAAACTTGACCACAAATAGGGAAGTGGTATATTCTACATCATCTACTGGGACAAATAAGGGTGAATAAACTAAGGCGTAGGTCGAGGGAGTTTTTCCCGGCAAGGGAAATGCTCAAAATAATGTTGGAGATATGGATACTGCTATGGTTGCAGCTAAGGAAGAGGAACCGGTGGAAAATGTGGATAGTGCTAAGAGAATGAGTGGTCCGGTAACTTTGCATTTACAGAATTAAAATGATACTGGAACTTTCAACACATCCATAGGCCTGTGATCACAGGCCGACCAGGATCAATGAAAATCTTAAGTTGAAATGTTTGGGGTTTGGGAATACCCTGGACAGTTCACCGTCTCGGGCATATGTAGCGAGACGTTAATCCATTTGTAGTTTTTTTCATGGAGATGAAACTACAGAATTGCCGCATGGAGAAGATTCACGAGTCTGGTGGTTTTGTGTATGGAGTAGAGGTTGAAGCTCAGGGAACTAGGGGAGGTCTTTGCCTAGCGTGGCGTTCGACTTGTGATGTGGTCCTTCATTCTTTTTCTGATTCTCATACTGATGTAACTTTTAACGTGGATTCTGATGGGTATTTTTGGAGGTTGACAGGTTTATACGGGGCTCCTCAAGAGATTTGACGCGGGGAGTCTTGGAATTTGCTTCGTCTCCTCAATGATAGTCCATATAATCCCTTGTGTGTTGTGGGCGATTTCAACGAGATTCTTTACTCATTTGAAAACAATGGCGGAGGTCTGAGGAACGAAGGACTAATAGGGGCTTTTAGGGAGGCTTTGGATGCTTGTAATTTGGATGATGTTGGGTATAATGGCATTTGGTATACATGGGAACGTGGCAGGAGCAGTGCAACTAATATTCGTGAGAAATTGGACAGAGGGGTGGCGAATGATGGATGAAAGAATTTATTTTCAAAGTATTCGCTCCAACAATTAATTATTCTATTTCGGATAATTTTCCTATTCTTCTGTACACGATGTTTCATGGGGATACGAAGAGAAGATGACACTTTCATTTTGAGACTTCGTGGTGTCGAAAGTCATTTTCGTCCGAGTTTATGCATTTATATTATTATTAAATTTATTACAGGAAGCACAAATGCAAAACAAATCAAGGCTCATTTACAAATCAGAATTTGGAGCCCATTTTACAAGTCCAAACCCGAGACAAGCCCAGATAACCCATTAGGCCCAATACTCGTTTAAGGTTTTCTGCTAGGGTTTCCTACACAGCTCCAGCCGCCAGCATTCTCAACCGTCCAATCAAGAGGAAGATCCAAGGGCCCAAATTCATCCAGTAGAAACCCTAGGGTTTCATTACAACCCTAGGGCTATTTGGGCCGCCACCTCCAAGTTCTCCACTCCGATGTTGTCACGACACCACGGCCTCACCACCGGATCTAGAAGATCTGGGTGCATTTAAATGCACCCAGCAAGATAGTCACACACATCATCGACCCTAGGGTGAGTCACCATCGTAGCTCTGGTGACTCACCGGGGTTCCCTATTTTAACCGATCCATAGAGTGGTTCGAAGAACCCTATATAAACCCATCAAACCTGCAAAGGAGAAAAAAACAGCAAGCAACAAAGAAACACAACAACCAATCCACGAAAAAAATCTAGAAAAATATAGAGAAGAGATCGAGAGAATCTTACCGTTGTCGGAGCTTCCACGCATCATTAGAGAAGTAGAAACATCGAAGGTAAAAAAAATAGATCTATGTTGATCTATGGGTTTTTAGAAGGAAAGGTCGCCGGATTCGGCTTTAGGACGGAGAGAGCTTCGATTCGGGGATTTTTTCTAAACTTCGGCCACTGTAAACGGTGACCGGCGGTAGCTGTCGACACCGGTAATAGGAGACCGTCGGTGGCTGGCTATCCCTCCGGTGGGGAGTTTTAGAGAGAGGCGAGAGAGAAATTTTATTTATCTCTCTTAGAGAGATAGTGAAATTGAGAAAATGATAAGCTTAAGGCCTTTAGGATCGGATTTTGGGGATTTATACCCCTTCCCAAATGACACCATTTTGGGGAGGAACCTCTGTGTAATTTGTGAATGGGCAAATCTCCTCATTGATTCATGTATGTTGTATTTTTTACAATTTATTCACTGGAATTATGTTTCCGTGCTTTCTAATTTGATATTCGTATTTTATTTCATTTCATTCATTAATCGCATGTATTTATATATTTAGGGTAAATATCATATTTAGTCCATATATTTTAATAATTTATATTTTAATCCCATATACTTATTTATGGTTAAATTACACTTTTAATACCTAAAATTTTGATATTTTCATATTTTAATCATTAAATTTATTATATGTATTTTGGTTAAATTATTTTATACAATGAATCATAAAAATATTTCCTTATTTTATTAGGAAAGTATTTTAAATTATTTGTTGGTATAAAATAATATCCCTAATGTTTTTTATGGGATCAAAAATTAAATTAAATCCAAATTTATAAATTTTACTGCAAATACATTAATTAATAAACAAAGGTACCAATTTTAGACATTGTGAGGGTGATAATCTTTCCCCACACGTAACCGACTCCTGAACTCATTTTATGGTAAGCTGACCCTTTTTGTGTTGTTTTAATATTATTTTTATAAATTTTATTAAAATAACATAGCATTTTTGGTGGCCAATAACACCTCGATAAATGATTGGTGGCGACTCCTCAAATTTGTGTTTTATCTTATGTAAGAAGAAAAACACTTACTTTTTCGAGACGAGATTTAGAAAATAACGACACTTGTTTTCGCCAGGCAAATACCGTCTAGATAGCTTGGTAACTCCACTGGGGATTTAGTTTTTTTAGAGAGTCGAGCCACTAGTTTATTAATTAATTGTTTTTGCAATAAAATTATAAATTTGTTTTAATTTAGTTTTTTTATCCCTTGATTATTTTTCTTTGTATAAATAGTTGGACTAACTTGTTTGTTATTATTTTCAGATTTAATTACGTGTCTTTGGATTTTAAGAATGAATTTGTGTGTTGTACATTGTTTTTTTTCTTTTTATGTTTTTCCTCACACACTATGCACTATATTATCATAACATGAGCTAAAACCCCGCTCTATCCTATTTAGCATGAATGGGAAACTACTCCCTCGTGTGGTTTTCACCTCCGTATGGGATAGGGGACCATTCTTTGAGCTCACACCTTATGTTCCTCGTGTGGTTTTCACTTCTGTATAGACATAAGGAAGTGTGTTCCTTCGAATTGAACTCAATCCGAAAGCCTGTAATGGGCAAGGATTGAGGGTTTGACAGCCCAAGGGGGCACCAACAAGGACAATTCGAAGACCTTTTTACCTTAGAGCCAAATCGAGCATATAATAAACCTAGAACTTGAGTCTAGGCAGAGCCTAAACCAAAATATTCTCGTAAGGTTAGCACACAAGGAAAAGCTTGTTGAGTTTTTTTAATTTACTTAGCATTACTTTATTTTCTGAATAAATGTATGCGAACTAGAAATCATGCGGTTAGGTTTATCTTTCCAAACAAGCATGTGAACTAGATTGCATGAAGTTAGGATTTTTTATTGACTACTTATTATTGGTTGATTTTTATATTACTTTTCATTTTGTATTACATTTTTCATACCATAGTGTTGATTCATGGTTGATGTCCATATAGAAAGCTGGAAATATGGAACGAAAAGTCCAACATGAAGTTGAAGACAATGCAGTGGTTCTAAGATGGTCTGAGCAATCTCAACTTATCAATGGAGATAGTCTATCACTAGGATACATGTCAGATCTGATTGGTTATACTCATATCAATGTCCGGCAAAACAATCTGAGTGAGTTAAAAGAAATCTGGGGAAAATGGGAAATAACAGACAAGAAGTTGTTCTATCAGTTATATGGTGACATTACATATCTCTTAGACATCCCTATGAATCAACATTTATTTAGAGCTCTATCACAATTTTGGAATCCCGCCTATAGTTGTTTCACCTTTGGCAGAGTGGATCTAACGCCTACTATAAAGGAATATCGAGCTCTTATTCGTTGTCCGAGATCCCATGAAGAGAGGGTATATACCAAACCACCTAATACTTCTTCTTTTAAGAAGAAATTACTCTTAATGACTAGAATGAGTGAAGAGTGGGTCACTAGAAATATAAAAAAGAAGGGTGATAATGAATATATCACTTGGACTGCTCTGAGAGAAGCGATTTATCGTCATCCATAAAAAAGGAAGAAGATTGATATGTTAGCTTTAGGTATTTATGGATTGATTATTTTTCCAAAAATCCTGGGGCATGTGGATATATCAGATGTGGGCTTGTTTGAAAGATTGTATAAGAATATAGATCATGTTCCATCTATTTTAGCTAAAACATTTCGTTCTTTGAATTCCTGTAGACGCGAAGGAGAGGGACGTTTTATAGGCTGTGCACTTTTTTTGTTAGTATGGATTCTTAATCATATCAAGCATGAGGAAAAAACACCTGGTCGAGTATTTCTGGAAGATTTTTCACCCTTGCAAGACTTCCTTTCACGAGAATGGCCCAGAGGTTACGATGAATAAAAAGGGATGAATATCTTCAAAAATTTCAAAGATAGTGATGTATTATGGCATGCCTCATGGAATACTTCTTCAAATATACTGTATAGATGTGGAGAGCATGATTGGGTTCCTTTGCCAGGCATCTGGGGTTCCGTAGGATATGCACCTTTGTTGATTTCCAGACAATATGGATCGAGGTAATTTATTCCTGCAACATCAGGTTTATCTAAATCATAGTTTTCATTTAGAGGTGATCAGTACAAGAATAAAGTCAGAAGGGTCGCTGATGCTTGGAAACAGACTCATCCAGTAAATTTGTTCACTTTCAGTCAAAAACTTTCACAAGAGTATGAGCAATGGAGAATAGTTGGGTCAACGATAACCTCCCGTTGGTTAATCTTTAGAATGTTCAACCTACCAAATAATATTTTAGAGTTATACCATCTCCATTAGAGTTGGCAAGACAAGACTTCGAGATTGAAAGGAAACAATGGAGAAAAACTCTGCAAAAATTAGAGGAGAAAGTATACCATAAAGGAATCGAAATAGACATCCATAAAGGATGAGAAGATCAAGTTAACAAGGTTAAAAAGTAGCTCAGATTAGATTTTAATAATCTCCAGTCATCTTATCAGCAAATGGTAAAGACTCAGATTACAGAAGGTTCAAGCAAATTACCTGTTGAATGGAAACAACAATCGGCAAGTTTGAAAAGAAAAGCTGAAGAAAGCAAAGAAGAGCTCAAATGAAGTAAACATCATGCCAAGATACTTTCCAAGAAAAAGATGCATTAGAGCAACAATTGCTAGAAAATCAAGCCCAAAATCAGAAACTAGAAGGCAAGATCTTAAGGCTGGAGATATCATTGCAAAGACAAGAAAGTAACTCAGAAGTTAAAAGTATGATAAAACAAGTAAATAAACTTGAGGCTAGGTCCAAGATCTTCAGAGGATGGTAAATGAACTCCCTATTGTCCCTTATGAAGGAATTTTACAATGTTTGCAAAAATAATTGCTGGGAACATGCTCAATGGAGAGTCAAACAAAGAGATGATCTTATTGCCAAATATTTGGAGCATGCTCAGGGAGTGGCTCAATATTTGGTTGACATGGCATGTGAAGCTACTAATTTAAGTGAAGGATTAGAGCCTGAAACTGAAGAAGCTTATAAGAATTTTGAGTTACTGGAGCATATACAATAGTTAGGGGAGATTTTTGAGTTACTTTGTTTTAGTATAAAAGTTGGTCTAAGGATTCATTCCAATATCAAAACCTTGCATTTTGCATATCTTGCACAGGCATTTTATATTTCATTTTGATAATATTTATCATATTCATTAATAAAACATCCATATTCATTAAAAAGGTTTTTTTTGTTTTTCGAAGAATACTAGACATCTCTAAGCATCCACACAGTACCAGAAAAAAGGTAATGGATGATAAAATCGCCCAAATCGAAAGGACTCAGCTTGAGATGAAAGAAAGTTTTAAGAAAGCCCATGAAGAAATATATGAACAAATGTTGAAATCCCAGAATGATATGATTGAGAAATATGCAAGTATGTTACAAGGAAGAAGTATGGACCGAGAAAATACCCCAACTGTTGGTACTACCACTGAAGAACCTTTATACCCTTCGGGTTTCACACCACGAGCATATCGTCAAAAAGCTCTAGTTATTAAGGAATCTATATACCCCTCAGCTTTACAACACCTCATGTTAAGGCCCAGCAAGGAATGGTTACTCAGTCAGGAAAAGTCAACATAGACTTACCTAGTCCCTCTATAAACCAACAACAAGTTGAAGATGTTCCGGATTTTGATCAAGAAGGCAAGAAAGAGTCAAACAAACAATGGGAACAACTAGTAGAAGAAATAAGGGTTATAAAAGAAGGCCTTAGCATGTATTGAAAAAGAAGGAGAGTGAAGTAAATAATGTGAGGAAATATGAATCCAATAATATCATGGTATCTCAACCTCAGGATATAGGATCCTCTACACAAAACTCTGCCAAGCAAGGGGTAAGAGAATCAAGGCAAGAAAGAGAGAAGCCCCGGTTTTACTCAATTCCTATGACGTACAAATGGTTGTTCCAGATATTGTATGACAAACATATAGTGTCACCTTATCATGTATCACCCATACAACCTCCATATCCTAAGTGGTATGATGTTAGCTTGCAATGTGAATATCATGCAGGGGTTTGCGGAAATTCCATTGAAAATTGCAAGACATTCAAGAAAGTTTTCCAAAGCCTTAGAACAAGGAATGTTATCAATTTTGGTGACAATGAGCAACCGAATATGAGAATCAATGCAGTTATTGAGGATAAGGGAAAGAAAACTATAACGTAAGTTAACGAGTTAGAATCACCTATGTATTGGCGTGGGTTCAAATGAATAAAATTGGTCTATTGAGGCCCAATTTGTTAGTAAAATGAATAAACATTGGAAATGCATGTAATTATCACAACTGCGAAGGACACGTTATACAACAATGTCTAGATTTTTGGGCTTTGGTACACAAGATGATGGATAAAAAAGAAATGGAGTTTTTCAAGGAAATACCAGAAGAAGAGGAAATAGAAATTTGCTCCTCTGAAGGATCATCTAGAGAGGTTTACAACTCTAATTATCCTCTAATTATTACACCAAGGGTTCGTGTATCAGAGAAAATAGCTTCGAATATGGTTATCACTCCTCCATCACCGTTCCCGCATAAAGATGACAAGCATGTGCCATGGAAATACGATTGTAAAATAGAGGAAACAATAAGAGAAAAATGAAAAAGTCTATGAGGTTGGAAATTTTACCAGAAGTGGAAGATGTTATTCTAAAGAACCTGAGAAACAAGCTACTATTGACAAAGGGAAGAAGGCTGACCTGCAACTGAGAGAAGATGAATTTGTCATCAACGAACCAGTAACTGAAAATGAAGCTGTAGAATTCTTAAAGTTTCTAAAACACAGTGAATACAATATTGTTGAGTAGTTACACAAATTGCCCGCTTGTATATTAGTCTTAGCACTTTTATTAAGCTCCGAAGCACATCAGAATACTTTATTGAAGGTGTTAAATCAAACTTTTGTGCTAAAGGAATTGCTTGGAAATAAATAAGATAGGCTGATATCAAAATACATGCTAATAATTTCATTTCTTTTTCTGAAGATGAAATCCCCTCTAGGATGAATGGTATCCCTAAAGCCCTGTACATCACTATTAAGTGAAAATGACATATTCTATCTCGAGTGTTAGTCAGTAATGGCTCAGCTTTAAATGTAATGATATTGGTGACTTCGAAGAAATTACCAGTCGACAGTACACTCATGAGAAATAGTCAGAGTATTGTTTGAGCTTTAGATGGAACCAAAAAGGAGGTATTGGGAAAACTCGACATTCCTTTAACTATTAGCCCAGCTACATATGGTGTTGAATTCCTTATAATGGATATTATACCCACTTACAATTGCTTACTAGGGAGGCATTAGATTCAAAAGGCTGAGACAGTTCCGTCCACACTACATCAAAAATTAAAATTCGTAATAGAGAGAAGACTGGTATGTCTTAATGCTGAAGAAGATATCATTGCTTCAGTCTCTACCACTGCTCCATATGTTGAATTGAATGAAGAAGCTATTGAGTGCTCTTTTAGATCGTTAGAATTTGTTAATTCCACTTTTGTGTCTGAATACCAAAGGATGCCCAAACCCAAACTTTCGAATTTCACTAAAATGGGGCTCAAATTGACCCTAGGAAAAGGAGAAAAAGCCAGAAAAGGGTTAGAAAGTTACTTGCAGGGACTAGTTAATCCAGTTTTTCCTATCGCTAAAAAAAAGCGATTTGGTTTGGTATATCAGTCAACTGTAAGAGAGAAACATAGGGGCATTAAAAATAATCAATAAATGAGGAAAGCAAAGTTAGCTGGAGAAGATCTCATCTGGGAACCAATGACTTTTCCACCGTTGAGTAATATTTTTGTGTCTAGAGGACATATGTTCCTAGAGGATCAGCAAGGCAAAGGGTTGATAGTTGAGAATGCTTTGAAAGTGTTGAGTATCAATGTCATATCAGATGATGAATCTGAAGAAAAGAGAGATATGGGCATATATCCCGTACCATCAGACTTTGAGTTAAATAACTGGATTGCGGAAGAATTACCTGTAGTTTTCAAGTGTTTTTCAGAGTAATACACAAGAACTTTCTCTATTGCTTATACCCTGAGGCAATAGTTTGATTTTGTGTAAAAGGGCTAAACTATATGTTTTTCTTACTTTCAATAAAAGATGCATCCCAATTAATTCCAAATGGAAAACATTTTTCCATGCATTTTTATGATTATATGTATATATACTCTTGTTCATTTTCCTTTGAGGAACTCACATATCAATAACATGAATGTTGATGACACTAACTCATAAATTGACTTCGAGCAGCCCATGTGTCAAGGGGAAGTCGAAGATTGTGATAATGGTAAGGGATGCGACTTACCTTCTGAGCTGTTAAAAATGGTAGAAAAGAGGATAATCAGATTTTGCCTCATGAGGAACATACTGAGATTTTAAATTTAGGGTCAAATAAGGATAAGAAATAAGTGAAAATTGATACTATTTTATCTAATTAAGGACCACAATGTTTGATCAAATTGCTTCAAGAATATAAGGACATATTCGCTTGGTCATATGAAGACATGCTAGGTTTGGATACAAAGTTGGTAGTACACAAGTTACCAATAAAGTTAGAATGTAAGCCTGTGAAACAAAAGAGAAGAATGAAACCCGGAATGCTATTAAAAGTGAAAGAAGAAGTTAAAAAGCAATTTGATATCAGGTTTCTCAAAGTGACCAAGTATCTTGAGTGGGTGGAAAATATTATCCCTGTATCAAAGAAGGATGGTAAAGTCCGTATGTATGATGACTACCGAGATCTCAATAGAGCTAGTACGAAGGATAATTTTCCTTTGCCACACATATACACATTGGTGGATAATACTGCTAAGAATTCTTTGTTCTCATTCATGGATGGTTTCTCTGGCTACAATCAAATCAAAATGCACCCTGATGATATGGAAAAAAACAACATTTGTCTACCAGAAAGGTTTATTACTGAAAATGCTTTGAATTTAAACAACAAGATGATGAAATCAGTTTGTGAGCAGTTCCAGAAAAAACATCATAATTCCATCACTTAACGCCCAAAGATGAATGGGGCAGTAGAGGCGGCAAATAAGAAAATCAAGAGGTTTATAGAGAAGATGATTGAAACTTATAAAGATTGACATGAGAAACTACCATTTGCTTTGTTGGCTTATAGAACTTCAGTACGAATATCGATTGGGGAAACTCCATTTTCTTTAGCTTATGGGATGGAGGCAGTCCTACCTATTGAGGTAGAAATTCCTTCACTACGAGTTTTATCAGAGGTAAAGCTAGATGAGGCAGATTGGGTACAAGCCAGATATGACCAGTTAAACTTAATTGAAGAAAAAAGATTAAAAGCAATTTGTCATGGTCAGATGTACCAAAAGCGGATAGTATGAGCACATGATAAGAAAGTTCGCCTCTGAGAATTTTACGAAGGAGATCTCATGCTTAGAAGGATTTTACTTATTCAAAATGACTTCCGAGGAAAATGGATGCCAAATTGGGAATGACCTTATGTTGTAAAGAAAGCCTTTTCTAGAGAAACTCTAGTCCTCGTTGAGATGGATGGGCCAGAATTACCCTACCCAGTGAATTCCGATGCAGTTAAAAGGTTTTTTCTGTATGAAAAATGAGGGTTCAAGGTAAAAATCCAAAAAGGATACTTGAAACCAAATGAGGTCTCAAGTTGAAAACCCGTAAAGGGCGGCTTGAGTGTTATAATTCAGGATTCATGTTTGGAAAAGATCCTGGATTCATTGTATAGATGGAGAGATTCATGTATGAGATAACAACATCAAGTATTGTTTAGCATTATAATTGAAGTCAGTACTGGAGATTTGACAGTGTAAGAAGGAACTTCACACCTTTATCACAATCTCGAGATCCTTTTGACAGAAGCTACACTTAAGTCACTTTGCAGTGTGCCAATTCAAAAGCATTTGTGTTTCTGATGTTTAAAGATGCCTACTTCTTTTACATTTTTTCAGTAAAAGTTTGTCATGTCGTTACTTAAAAAACTTTTTATATGAATAAGAAGAGACATTTTCTTGTTAACTCTCCTTTTTGCGAGCATCTTACTTTGGAAATTTAAAACATGTAGTTTAACTTGAAGTACATGAAATCATGGTGTATTAGTGTACAAAAAACTTTTTGAAAAGTGCAGGTATTTTGAAGCTGAAAATGATTTTAACATGTGATGACATGATACAGGGAAAATAAAATATTAAGGTACATAGAAAGTTTCAGACATTTGAAGATGATCCAAAATATTTGTCACTAATCGAGTGGTTGGTCATTGGTACTGGTGGGGTCCAAGAGGAACGAAAACTAAGATTGTGTCCAACTAAAGAATATGGGATCAAGATGTTTAGCTGCGGTAAACCGGTCATGTTTGCTGTTCCCAAAATGAAACTAAGTCAAAGATGGACAACAAGAGATGGTCCTCATTCGAAAAAGAAAATACCCTAAAATTTCATCATTGCACACATTTTAGGCATAAATATGATCATGACATTCATAAATGCATGGTATAATATCTACAGGTTTCTTAAAAGAAAGCTGAAGGTTGAAGATATTGAAACTCCAATATAGGAGTAATCAATTCAAAATCCCTAAAAAGAGGGATATCCAAAGCTTTTATGAGTATGATTTCCACGAAAGAGTAGTGGAATATATTCTTTTCATCAAAGATTTGGTCTTTTTGGAAAAGCAGCGAATCAAATCAACGTCGAGCCTGATCTCCCCTAAATGAATAATGAAGCAGATACATCTTCAAAAATTGATCTGAATACCCGAAGAAGTGGCACAAATCTAGTATAATCTCCCCTGAATGAATAGTAGAGAAGATGCATATTCAAAAATTGATTTGAATACCCGAAGAAGTGGCACAGATCCAGTCTGATCTCCCCTGAATGAATAGTGGAGCATATACATCTTCAAAAATTGATCTGAATACCCAAAAAAGAGGCACAAATATAGTATGATCTCCTCTAAATGAATAGTGGAGAAGATACATATTCAAAAATTGATTTGAATACCCGAAAAAGAGGCACAAATCCAGTCTGATCTCCCCTGAATGAATAATAGAGCAGATACATCTTCAAAAATTGATCTGAATACCCCAAGAAATGGCACAGATCTAGTCTGATCTCCCCTGAATGAATAGTATAGCAGATACATCTTCAAAAATTGATCTGAATACCCGAAAAAGAGGCACAGATCCAATCTGATCTCCCCTGAACGAATAGTGGAGCATATATGTCTTTAAAAATTGATCTAAATACTCGAAAAAAGTGGCATAGATCCAATCTGATCTCCTCTGAATGAATAATGGAGCAGACCCATCATCCTCCAGATCTGAATACCCAAAAAAGAGGAACATATCAAAGTTCGATCTCCGCGGAAGAGTAGTGGAACGGATTTCCCATCAAAACAAGAAATCAATTGGACGAAAATTCCTTGTCTTTTTATATTTGCTCTATTCTTGTTAACACAAAAATGAGCAAAGAGAGACAACTATCGACAGTCATTTTCGTCCGAGTTTATGTATTTATATTATATTATTATTATTATTAAATAATAAATTTATTACAGGAAGAAAAAATGCAAAACAAATCAAGGCCTATTTACAAATCAGAATCCGAAGCCCATTTTACAAGTCCAGACCCAAGACAGACCCAGATAAATCAATAGGCCCAAGGTCCGTTTAAGGTTTTCTGCTAGGGTTTCCTACACTGCTACAACCGTCAGCATCCTCAGTCGTCCGATCAAGAGGAAGATCCAAGGGCCCATATTCATCCAGCAGAAACCCTAGGGTTTCATTATAACTCTAGGGTTATTCAGGCTGCCTCCTCCAAGTGCTCCACTCTGATGCTTCCACGACACCACCGCCTCACCACCGGATTCAGAAGATCTGGGTGCAATTAATGCACCCAGCAGGATAGCCGCATACATCATGGGCCCTATGTGAGTCACCACCGTAGCTCCGGTGACTCACCTGGGTTCCCTTTTTTAACCAGTCCATAGGGTGGTTTGAAGAACCCTATATAAACCCATCAAACTTGCAAAGGAGAAAAAACAACAAGCAACAAATAAACACAACAACCAATCCACGAAAAAAATCTAGAACAATATAGAGAAGAGATCGGAAGAATCTTACCGTCATCGAAGCTTCCACGTGTCGTCGGAGAAGTCGAAAAATCGAAGGTAAAATATTTAGATCTAAGTCGATGTATGGGTTTTTAGAAGGAAAGGTCGTTGGATTTGGCTTTAGGACAGAGAGAGCTTCGATTCGGGGAATTTTTCTAAATTCCGACCATTGTGGATGGTGGTCGGCGGTGGATGTCGACGTCGGCAATAGGCGGTCTGCGACAGCTGGCTATCCCTTCGGTGGAGGGTTCTAGATAGAGGCGAGAGAGAAATTTTATTTCTCTCTCTTAGAGATATAGAGGAATTGAGAAAATGATAAGCTTAAGGCCTTTAGGCTCAGATTTTGGGGATTTATACCCCTTCCCAAACGACATCGTTTTAGGGATGGACCTCTGTGTAATTTGTGAATGGGAAAATCTCGTCCGTGATTCTTGTATGTTGTATTTTTTTACAATTTAGTCATTGGAATTATGTTTCTTTTCTTTCTAATTTAGTATTCATATTTTATTTTATTTCATTTCAGTCATTAATCACATGTATTTATATATTTAGGATAAATATCGTATTTAGTCCATAAATTTTAATAATTTATATTTTAATACCGTATAATTATTTATGGTTAAATTACACTTTTAATACCTAGAATTTTGATATTTTATATATTTTAATCATTAAATTTATTATATGTATTTTGGTTAAATTATTTTATACAATGAATCATAAAAATATTTCTTAACTTATTAGGAAAGTATTTTAAATTATTTGTTGGTATAAAATAATATCCTTAATGTTTTTTATGGGATCAAAAATTAAATTAAATCCAATTTTATAAATTTTACTGCAAAGATATTAATTAATAAATAAAGGTATTAATTTTGGGCGTTGTGGGGTGCTAATCCTTTCTCACACGTAATCGACTCCCGAACTCATTTTCTGGTAAGCAGACCCTTTTTGTGTTATTTTAATATTATTTTTTATAAATTTTATTAAAATAACATAACATTTTTTGTGACCAATCACACCTCGATAAATGATTGGTGGCTACTCCTCAAATTTGTATTTTATCTTAGGTAAGAAGAAAAACACTTACATTTTTAAGATGAGATTTAGAAAATGACACTTGTTTTTGTCGGACAAATACCATCTCGACACGTGGCTTCAAGAGTCGTGCGAAGACGAAGAAAGTTGATTGTGGTCTGAATCGGAGGGTTTAGTACCAGAAAAACTCAATCACGTGAGTCATGTGCTTGATGAGTGGTTTAAAAACATTTTCCAAATAAAGCAGTTTACTGCGGCTGAGTTGAAGAAGAAGCTGTCTTATTTGATGGAGTCACAACCCACTGACGAGACTTTGGGGGATATTGTTGACACTAGACTTCAGCTCAATCTGGAGATAGACAAGGAAGAGCTTTATTGGGAGCAGAGGGCTCGTGCTGACTGGTTGGAAAATGGTGATAACAACACAGCTTTTTTTCATCGCTTTGTTTCCATAAGAAGGCGATAAAATCATATATCATCTTTAGAGGCTGAGGGAGGCACAATTATTGAGTCAGAGGTGAAAATGGTAGATGAGGTTAGTAGCTATTTTTAGAATCTTTTCACTTCAGATTGTCGGCCGATTACTGATAAAATTTTGGAGGGCACTGGTGTGTGTATCACCCAGTACATGAACACTAGTTTAACTCGGCTTTTCACTTTTAAGGAAGTGACCAGTGCAGTTAAGGCTAAGTCTCCACTCAAAGCAGTAGGTGAAGATGGTCCAAGAGCGGACTTCTATAAGAGATTCTGACACCTAATAGGGAAGAAAGTTGTTGAGTTTTGCATTGGTTTAATTCAAGAGGACTTTGATATGTAAACAGTTAGTGTCACGCATATAGTCATCATTCTGAAAATTGCTACTTCGAAGAAGTTATCTCATTTTCGTCCCATCAGTTTATGAAACATCATCTATAAGATTGTTGCTAAAATGCTGGTGAACCGAATGCAGGGGTTGCTTTCTGACTGTGTAGACGAATCCCAGAGTGCATTTGTTCCGGGTCGATTGATTTCTGACAATATAATTGTTTCTTATGAATTGTTACACACCTTCGTGAACAAGCGAAGCGGTCAGAAGGAGTTTTTCGTACTAAACCTTGACATGAGTAAGGCCTACGATCCGGTCGAATGGGATTTCGTTTGGAAAATCATGAAAATATGGGCTTCTCTGACATTTGGATTGAGTGTTTAAGGAGGTGCATTTGTTTGACCTCATATGAGGTGATTTTGAATGGAGTAGTTGGTCACAGTTTTGTTCCTCAACGGTGTCTTCGACAAGGTGATCCACTAAGCCCATATCTATTTTTGTTGTGTAGTGAAGGTCTCTCTACTTTACTCAGATCTTCGATCTCGTTTGGTTCGTTGGAATGGGTTTGAATTAATCGATATGCTACTTCAATCTCTCACCTTTTCTTTGCTGATGATAGTCTTATCTTTGGTAAAGTGAAAGCTGGAGTGACAACTCAAATAAAAGACTTGTTGAAGGTTTATGGGGAGTGCTCGGGTCAGCAAATTAATTTTGACAAATCTGACATATTTTTCAGCTCCAACGTCATTGATGAAAACATGAATGATGTACGAAGTATTTTAGGAATGACCAACACGTCAAATCTAGAGAAATGTTTGGGCTTGCCATCAATGTTAGGGCGTAATAAGAAGAGGGTTTTCGCATATATACGCAATAGGTTTCATGATCGAGTTCAGAGCTGGAGCATTCGTGTGCTTTCGCAAGGGGGTAAAGAGTTTTTATTAAATCGATATTGCAAGCGATTCCCTTGTACATTATGATTTGTTTCCTCTTACCCAAGAATTTATGCACCGAATTGGAACAAATTATGGCTCAGTTTTGGTGGCAGCGTCATGAGAAGAAGCGTGGTATTCATTGGTGCCAGTGGAGTTCTTTGTGTCAGCTCAAAGAAAATGGCGGCTTGGGTTTCCGGGATCTTTCTAAATTCAATATTGCTCTTCTTGCCAAGCAGGGGTGGAGGTTGTTTGTGAACCTTTCATTTTTATTGGGAAGATTGTTAAAGGCAAAGCATTATCACAATGATAATTTTTGGAGGCTTAGGGTCCTCACAATCGTTTATTTGGAGGAGCATCTGGAGTGCAAAAGGGCCGCTAAACTTGGGCTTACGGTGGAAAGTAGGTTCTGGGGTGTCGATTTTGGCGTGGAATGATTTGTGGTTTCCATACCTGAAACCTAAATTGGTAGAATCAATAGTCCAAAATTCGATTGTTACTGTTGTTGATTTAATCTATGACGTGTCGATGACGTGGAATGAGGATTTAGTGTATCAACTGTTCGATGT
Source organism: Hibiscus syriacus (assembly GCF_006381635.1). Lineage (NCBI taxonomy): Eukaryota > Viridiplantae > Streptophyta > Magnoliopsida > Malvales > Malvaceae > Hibiscus > Hibiscus syriacus. The sequence goes on from NW_024062636.1 coordinate 544,593, forward strand.
TGAGGTGGCCAATCGTATATGGGAATTCATCTTTCTTGTTTCAAGAAAATTGATGCCCAAGTCTGGAGCGGGGGAAAATCGGCGGTATATAGTGTGCTTAGTGGCTATAGATGCTTTTGGAAGACGTCGTTGTGAATCCTGAGTTAAAAGTTATTTTAAAACATGTTATGGCTTGCGCATGTCAAAGGAAAATCAAAATACAGGTGTGGTGTTGTGTTCTTAATTTTATTCCAACCATACATAGATTATATGTTTGTAGGATCTCCACTAATCCTATGTGCCGCCAATGCTCGTCAAGTATTGAATCAAACACCCATTCTATTAAATATTGTGATTTAGCTCGTGAAGTTTGGTGTGATTTAAATTATGACTGGAGGGGTGCCGTTTCTTCATTAGTTTTAACTAGTTATTTGCATTGGTTATTTAGCCAAACACTTCATCAGAAACATGTAGAAATCTTAACTATCGTCTGGGCACTTCGGTATACGAGAAACTTAAACTATCACCAGGGGAAAGTGTTGAGGAAAGAGGACGTTATGACCTTAATTCATTTCAGTGCAGAGATTTTGCCGCAGCCAACATAAGGGGCATGGCCCAAAAGGTTTGCTTAATATCTCATTGGCAGGCCCCACCCTCCAATTTTGTGAAAGCCATTTTCAATACCCGTTTTTTGCATGCCCGTCAACAAGCATGGCCAGATACGTGATGAAAATGGGTATATTTTAGGTGCTTGTATGAAATGGTGGCCGCATGTTACCTTTGTTTTCATGGCTGAAGCTCGAGCGGCAGTTGACGTGATTTCCCTGTGGCAGAGTTGGGTTTTTCACGGGTGGTGGTGGAAGGCGAATCCAAAGCTGTAATTCGAAAGGTGGTCTCTCCTGAGCCATATTTTTTGAAAATAAGTGCTCTGGTTTGAGAGTTGAAGCATAATGCAGATCTATTCTATGCATGTGAGTTTAGAGTTGTACCTCGTTCAGTAAACGAAACGACTCACATTATGGTTACTACAACAGAAGTCGAGAGTCGGGAACAACACTATCTTTTGGGTTGAAGAAGCTACACAGAAAGTCGAAGATCAAGCGGCGTTGGAGCGTATTTGGTTCGATCCTCCGTGATTGAGGTATGAGAGAGGGGCCTGGTGTTCATGTTTTTTCTCCTTGCTTCTGCTCGTTTCAGCATATTTTCTTCTGGTTTAGTAAGGTAGTTGAATAGCCGGTGTTTTTGTTTTTTTTTTTGTGTTTTGCCTTTTATTTTGTGTTCGTGTTGCCCGCTATTAGGCATCTTTTATTATTTTTTCCTACTTTATGTTTATTGCTCTGGACAAAATGGCTGTCCCTTGTTCCCGTATGTAATGGAGTAAGGGGGAGGTAAGATAGTAGGCTGCCCCCAACACCAGGTTGAGAGCAGCTTCCGTAGAAGACCTCCGAATTATGAAATGCCCTCTGTGGGACTCGATCCCACGACCTCAAGGTTAAGAACCTTGTGCTCTACCAACTGAGCTGGAATGCCATCTTAAAAAGTGTTATAAAAGTATCAAAATAAAAAAAATAAGAAAAAAACTTTAATATAAACAAATCAAAAGCGGATAAACCCTGGATACTTTAATAAGTAAATAACCCAATTTTTAAAATCAATTGGAGTCAATCTCCATGAACTACCAAACTATTTTTCAGTTACTTATTTACTTCATTTTCTATATTTTTCATTTAAAGTTCTCCCTATTTTATTTATATCCAAGAAAAATAATCAAAACATCTAAAGCTTTCCCGATTTCTTCTCATTCTTCATCATCCTCTTCAATTCAATACATCTTAAAGACAATTTTAGCTAACTTCTCTATGTTTCTCATTTCAACTTTCAATTCAAGGTAATCATATTCTATCTCAATTGATATTTAATCCTTTTATAGTTTTAATTCATAACTTTCATTTATAAAATCAAGTTTTTGAGTTTTTCTTCAAGTTCTTTAAGTTTTCTTGAGCTTTAATGGTAGATTTCAAAATATGCCACGATTTGATGCTCTGAAGTTGTATTAATTAATACTTTCCCTTAGTTAAGAGCTATAAAATGAAGTATTAGGATGTAGCTACGAGAATTGAAATAATAAAAGAAGAGGTTTTTAAGAAAATACGAGATTTTGGGACAAAAAGTAGATGGTCGCGTATTGATTTTTTTTCTGACAATTGATGTCCCATTATCGTAGTGATTCCCACAGGTTACCACAAAAGTAAGTTGGGCGTTCACTTTCTACATTGATGAAAAATCAATTCACTCTTTCAGTCCCAAAGTTGATTTTGTAGTATCATATTTGGAATATCAACTCATTACAATTTATAACGGCGTTATTAAATAAAAAAACCCGGGAAATTCTAAGGAACAACATACTAATATAAGACTAAAAAATGACGCAATCAAAAATATGAACAAACCTTTAACAAAACATGTTTAGCGACACCTAAAATATTAACTTATTTGTAATATATTGGGTTGTAACTATTTTAAAATAACTTTAGATGGTGTAACAGGGAAACATATATTACAAGTTAAAAGCGGAACACAAAATGTTATGAAGCAGAACTGGAAAAATTATCAATGTAGTAACATAATATGTTACACCTAAAATGTTATAAAGGTAAAAAAGTAAGTTATAAACAATAAATGTTATGAATATTATTTAAATTTTAGGTTACGCTTGAAATATTTCTAAAGTTTAAGCTGATGGAGCATTGAGTTTTACCATGATAAAAAAATAAGTTAAAAACTGAAAATGTTATGAATATATATAAAGAAATATGGTTGTACCTAAAAATGTCATGGTTCACCAAAAAAGTAGGTTGCGATATGAAATGTTAATATTTTTATTAATAAAATAGATTACGCCAAAAAATGTCATGGTTCACTAAGAAATATGTTGCGATCTGAAATGTTAATATTTTTATTAATAAAATGGGTTGCACCCAAGAATATCATAATTCACTAATAAAATAGTTATGATCTGGAATATTAATATTTTTATTAATAAAATGGGTTGCATCCAATAATGTCATGATTCACTAATAAATAGGTTGTGATATGAAATATTAATATTTTTATTAATAAAATGGATTGCCTCCAAGAATGTCATGATTCATTAATAAATAGGTTACGACGTGGAATATTAATATTTTTATTAATAAAATGGGTTGCGTCCAAGAATGTCATAGTTCACTAATAAATTGGTTACGATCTAGAATGTTAATATTTTTATTAATAAAATGGGTTACATCTAAGAACGTCATGGTTCACAAATAAATATGTTGCGATATAGAATGTTAATATTTTTATTAATAAAATGGGTTGCATACAAGAATGTTATGGTTCACTAATAAAACAAGTTGAGATTTGGAATGTTAATTTTTCTATTATAAAAAATTTAAAAGCATGTATACTTTTCCGAAAGTCGATACTTTCGAATTTAAAGAAAAACATGGAAAATGAGAAGGATGCAAAGTATCGATATTTTTACAGAAGTATCGATACTTTTAAATTCGAAAGTTAAAATATCATTTTTCATTTTTTAAAAATTCAAAAATATCGATACTTTCGAATTTAAATAAAACATGGAAAATGAGAAGGTTGCAAAGTATCAATAATTTTCCAAAAATATCGATACTTTTAACTTCAAAAGTTAAAATATCATTTTCCATTAATATTTTTCCAAAAGTATGTATATTTTTCAAAGCTTTTACGTAAGTGCATGCAAGACTTGCTCCACTCTCCTAAATTATTATTTCAACACTTTTTTATATTTTAATATCAATTTTTGATTTTAAATATTAATATTTACATCATTAAAAAGTATTGATTGGTGAGAATAAATATTAATATTTCTTTTTAAGTATTGATATTCTAATCATGAGTATTATTAATACTCAAGTCAAGTCTTCCAACATTTCTTTTATGTAAAACAAAGAGCATATACTCATCATTTAAATTGTTGTGTGACATTCTATTGTTTTATCAGCAACATTTCTCGTAACTAGACTTATTAAATGGGGTATGTAGGGTCTAGTTAGGTCATATTGATTCAAATTTTAAAAGTTTTAAGTTATTTGCTTGATTTATTTTTGATTTGATTTATTATAATTTTAAACTATTTCATATTTAGATTGTTTCAAGTTACTTTTGGATCACTTTTTAGTTTAGAACATTTTCAGGTTTAGATTTATTTATTTAGGTTAAGTCAATCTTGATTTTATTTTATTTTTTTTCATTTTAGGTGAATTTGATTTTAGATAATTTGAATTTAAACAATTTTAATATCAAATCATATAAAGTTGGAGTCGTTGTTCTTCAAATAAATAAATAATTTCAAGTCGCTTAGAGTTTTGTTATTTGTGTTTAACACTCGAGTTGAAATCATTTTATGATTATTTGTACGAATTGTATCAAGGTTTAGAGATGAATTTAATGTTAAGGTTAACAAATTATAATAGTTGATCTCATATAATGTTAAGGTTAACAAATTATAACAGACGATCAAGAATGCTAAGGTTAGCATTCTTGTGCGCAACCTATTTTATTAATAAAAATATTAACATTCCATATCGTAATCTATTTATTAGTGAACCATGATATTCTTGGGCGTAACCCATTTTATTGATAAAAATATTAATATTACAGATCGCAACTTATTTCTTAGTGAACTATGACATTCTTGGGGACAACCCATTTTATTAATAAAAATATTAAAATTCCATATTGCAACCTATTTCTTAGTGAACCATGACATTCGTGGGCACAACCCATTTTATTAATAAAAATATTAACATGCCAGATCACAACATGTTTCTTAGTGACCCGTGACATTTTTGGGCGCAATCAATTATATTAATAAAAATGTTAACATTTCCATATCACAACCTATTTCTTAGTGAATCATGACATTATTGGGAGTAACCCATTTTATTAATAAAAATATTAATATTCTAGATTGCAACATGTTTCTTGGTGAACCATGATATTTTTGGGCTAACCCATTTTATTAATAAAATATTAACATTCCATATCGCAACCTATTTCCTAATGAACCATGACATTTTTAGGTGCAACCATATTTCTTATATATATTCATAACATTTTCAACTTTTAACTTATTTTGTTATCATTGGAAAATCCAAAGTTTCATTAGTTTAAACTCTGTTAACATTTCATGCATAACCCATTTTATTATTAAAAATATTAAGATTTCAGATTGCAACCTATTTATTAGTGAACCATGATATTTTTTGGCGCAACCTATTTTTATTAATAAAAATATTAATATTACAAATCGCAACCTATTTCTTAGTGAACCATAACACTGTTGGATGCAACCGTATTTCTTATATATATTAATAATATTTTCAATTTTCAACTTATTTTCTTATCATGGGAAAATCCAATGTTCCATCAGCTTAAACTCTAATAACATTTTAGGCGCAACCTAAAATATTAATAGTATTCATAACATTTATAGTTTATAACTCATTTTCTTATTTTGTATAATATTTTAGTGCAACCTGTTATATTTCTCCGACTGATAACTTTTCTAGTTTTACTTTATAATATTATAGGTAGTGCTTTTAACTTGTAACCTCTTTTACCGATCATGCCATATATTAGCTTTATTTTAGGTGCCTCACAACAGAATTCCCCAAAAACACCCATTTATTATATTATTGAAAAACAACCCCAAACAACATTAATTGAAAAAATACCCCCAAATTGCACACATAGGACTACATCACGTCTTACAAAATGCGTGTCAGGGCCTCGCATTATACATTGTGCAAGACCCTTCTAACGTGGAGATATTTTTCAAAGAACAAAATTTAATATTTCAAAAAAAAGACATCGAGATTTTGAAACGTCTCGACACTCTAAGAATTTGAAGCATCACCGAGTCGCATCTCAAGAAGGGACCTCGTGGTTTGCGTAACACTAGGTCCAGTGGCGTAATTTTTTTTCTTTGTAATAAATAGACAAAACTTTTAAAAAATAAATTTCTTTGTAATAAATTTATATGAATCATTAAATCTTTTTGTGAAGTATATAATAAAATAACAAAAAAACACTATTGTAATAAATAGACATTACTTGTTAAAATTCATTATAATGTAACATGTTACAAAATAAAATTGCTTCATGATTCCAAAAAGAAGAATCATAACAAGACCATAGGTTGTTATATGGTCGCCAAACTTGGTTGTATGAATAACGCGGTCAATTTTGGTCACAATTGCAGTCTTCGATTATTTATGGAAAGGAAATATTGTGATGATTCCTCGATATTAAGCGGATAAACAAATGATCTCCGCACGAATAACTTCTAAATTTATTTTTCTTAGAATTGGCGAGATCGAGAGCTTTCACGATTCGAAGTCCTTCAACTATTAATTCACCCCATAACAAATTAGAATAAGGCCATAAACATATATGATGTTGATATTACCTTTATCGGCTGCTTTATTCAAACAATGCATACTGGTCTCTGAATTTCTTCCACTAAAATAATCATACACGTCTCCTCAATATAATGCTTCGTGATTAATATAAGTTTTGCACCTTTCTTGAAAATTTTTCTCAGTTCGAGTCCATGGAATAACGTGAAAATTCTTCACTAAAACATTTTCAAAAATGTAATTGTGCTTCGAGGCTTCATGAAAAGTCTTGCAACCCAATCACGTATTCATAAATTGACAATAGAATTAGATGTCATATGGACAAGATATTGGATAAAACTTATATCGGGAATAACTCCACAATATTACTACATATTGTTTTTACCATTTTTATATATGTATAAAAACCTTCTGAAATGGGCCCATATTTATACTAGTCCTCGCACTCATTCCAAATCGAGGAATCGATGGACCTCGCATTATACATGACGCGACGTCTGTTGAAAAAACATGACTTTAAATTGGAATAATATCCAATGTGTTAGAAGGGACCTAGTGTTACCCAGGACACGAGGTACGATGAAAAATTGCAACATCCAATTCGAATAAAATCCAACGTGCAGAAAGGACCTTGCGTTTTGTAAAACGTGAGATCTTTCCATTTTCATCCCAAATTTCTTCGGTTCATATTTATGTTCGAAGTGTTTTTTTGGGTTGTAAATTTAAAAACTTTCTTAATTTTATAGATTAGTGTCATATTATTTGAACTTATCTTTCATTTGAGTCTGATATCGGCACATACGAGACATTATAAGAAGGGTAAAAACGTGTTCAAAATGGTTCCAAAGCTTGCTGGTGCATGAAGAAAGGTAAAATGCCTTGATAGGCATGCTCGCTAAGTATTTATGGGAAGTTAATCGAAATATTTATGTAATTTATGAGCTTAGAAATGTAGTATTGCAACTTATATGTCCATTGAAACTGATATCGACACATACAAAAAATTGAAAAGTAGTGTACAAATCGCGTTAAAAATGGCTTTAAGCATTTTATAATACCCCAACCAACATTAATTGGAAAAAATACCCTCAAACTACACACGTTAGACTGTTTTAGCTCAGGGAGAAATAGATGTTGCTCTAGAAGTGGATGCCTTTTATAATAAACTTCGTCTTAGACTTGTGTTCCTTGTACTATCGGTACAAAATGCAAAAGAAAAAACTCAGAAGATACCAACACACTAGAATTTGTTTCCCAAAAGGTGTCCACCTGACCCTAATGGATGAAACAAGAAGTTTCTCGAGAAGCCCAAGCGAAAATCTAGATGCCACTAAGAAAGGATACCTTATTTTATGAACGAACACGAACACGCTAGAATTACATTTTTTTGAAGTCATTGATATTTTGGTAAATCCCAGACGTCGTCCAAGAACCCCACCATAAGAGGATTTTTTTATAAACTAAAAGTTTGGAATAAATTACAATTTTTTGGAGAAGAGATATATCATTTATTAAAGGAAAAAAAAGGTTTTGGTTAGGTTTGGTATAACAAAATGAATTTAAATAGGCAAGAATCTCGGGAGATGAGATGGATCTCGCATTGTGCACAATGTAAGATTACTATGTCACGTCAAATTTGTCATTGTAACATCAGGAATCTTTACAAAACTTGTGTCATACTGAACGTGAAGTCATTACAACGTCAAGTTAAGAATCTTTATAGAATCAAATTATAGACCCATGTTAAGAATCTTTACAACATCAAGAATCCATGCAAATCTTTTTTATTGAAAAAATGAGACTTCCATTACAATTTTTATTTCAAGTAATCAAAGGCACACCAACAAACCATATAGAATCAAATGCAAGGACAAGAGAAGTGAAATTGAAGTCATTATATTTTTTGAAGTCATTACAATTTCACTAATGTTTGTTCTTGTCTTTGCATGATCTCTTCCCGATTGTTACATAGTTTGAAGTTATTACAGTTTCACTAGTGCTTGTTATTCTCTTTGCATGATTGTAGATATTTTTAAAAATATGTTGAGAAAAGGAAGTGTTACTGCTTTGGTATACTATGATGGAAAAATGATATGTGATACATCTCTTGGCAGCATCTTTCAGTCTACACATTCTGTGACGATAATGTTGTCAAGGAAATTAACGTATAAGAAGTTGATGAAGAAAGTCAAGAACAATGTTCCTAATGGTCATGGGAAAAAACTTAAACCGTTGAAGTATCGACTACCAACTTTGCTGGAACCATTAACGTACTCAATATACAACGTTGAGGATGATGGTGATGTGGACATGATGATCGATTCCCACTTGCAGTATTCATTAGGAGGCTCATCAAGCTATATGTAAAAAATTTGGATGATAATAATGCTATTAGTGACCCAAATTAGAGACGAGTAGATTTTGACTTCAGTCTTAATGTTTAGAGTTTGATAACTAATTTACATAATGACATCAACTTATTAGGTACACAAAGTGGACGCAATGACTTGGGTACATCATCGTCTTTGATGTCAAGGCATTCTTACGTAGCTAGCTTCACCTTTGACCTAAATCTGCCACTAACGCAACATTCAACGTACAATCTATACATTATTGGTGTGGTTGTGTCATCTTCTTAGCAGGGCATGAGGTTGCATGACCATGAATCGTTTAACTCATTCGATGATTTCTCGGTATCTATGAGGAGAAATTCTTGTGTTGGTGCTATCAACTTTGATCTTGGTAATATGTTTTGTGAGCATTCTTATGAATAGTCTAGTGATCGATGCACAACTATTACTCTTGTTATCCCCGTATTTAATGATGCAAACTATTATGATTTGAAGGGAATATTTATAATGAAGAACTTGTAAGGGATATTGGCCCCGATGTTGATGAGGTAAGCCCATTTAATGAAGAACAAGAAGACCTTTGCATGCCGATGGGAGCAAATGAATATGACATTCCACATGTTGCAACTCTTATTTCTTATTACCATCGACCATCTCACTTGACAATAGTTGATATAAAATCTTTCAATTCTCCAAAATTTTTGTAATTCCCACAAATTAAACAATACAACCATCGTGTTGATGGTGAACTCTATATTGGAATGATTTTCACAATAAAAGTACTCGGTATGGCTTTTATTAAGAACTCTAATATATGCCACTCAATTACATCAACTATGAAAAAACATACATAGACAAGTACATGGCAGAATATGTCAACAAATACAAGGGATGTAATTGGAGTGTTTGTGTATCACACTTGAAGAGGATGAACAACATATGAAACCTAATAAAATATGACCAACCTCATACATGCACCGTCAACAGGCTCAATCAGACTATCATAACTTGGATATGCACGTTCTCTGTGATGCCTCATTCCACTGGTCAAAACAAATCCACATATAACAGTTGCCAGTTGTATTGTTACAATTACATCTCAATACGGTTACACAATTAAATATCATAAAGCATGGTATGCTAGGTATCATACTAAAAAAATTGTGTGGCCAATGGGATAAATCGTATAAAGAGTTACTACCATAGGTGAAATTGATACAGAAACATATACCATGAATGGTTGTAGAAATACAAACCGTACTGGTATACAAAAATGATCGTGTAGTACAATGTGTGTGCCAATTTTACAGGCTATTTTGGACATATCCATAGTGCATTAATGCATTCCACCACTACAAGCTAATGGTTTAGATCGATGGCACTTGACTGTACGGTAGATACACATAAATACTGTTGTTGGCAATTACATAAGATAATAATAGGAAAATTATTCCCATCGCCTTCGTAATAGTCGAAAAGGAAGACATAAACTCTTGGGAATTCTTCCATAAGATCTTATGCAGACATTTTCTATCACATGCTTTACATGATAGAGATGATTGGATATGTATTATTTCTGAAAGAGGCGTAGGGATCAAGTACACAATCAACGTATAAGACCATTTTAGGAACCTCCCAATATTTATACTGGTATTGTTTACACCACATTGTTATGAATTATTTTTAAAAGTTCAAGACCAAAGATGAATTCGTAATGATTCTTCGAATGGGTACATCTTTTACTCTTTCGGGTTTAAGATATCTTTTCATATATTATTTCTAATTAACTATTGTACTTTTTATAGATAGCCCATTCACATTGATGTTGAGGAGTTGTTTCAAGAATTAAGACACATGAATCAGCAAGGCTATAACTACCTTACTAAAATCTTGAGATAGAAATGGCTTCGATCATTTGATGGAGTAGACGATATGGTTACATGACAACGAACTTGGATAAGATAATCAATTTATCACTAAAGGGAGTATGAAATTTGCCTATCCCTTCCATTATCAAAGCGACATATTATCGGTTGGCTTCCTTGTTTGTGACCTTGTGAAAGCAAGCAGTTGACTGGATGGAAGGTGGCCACATAATTCACCCAGATCTCCTCACAAGATTACAAACCTTTGTGGGCACTCAAACACAATGAATGTAACATGCTTCTTGTAACACCCCAACCCGTACCCGACTCGGATACGAGTCCGAGATGTCACATTGACTTTTTAAAACAATATTCTTACAAAATAATAAAACTTTTGGACTTATATTAAGAAAATACGATAATATACCATTGAATTATGCTTCATTATAACAAATTTATGAAAAGAAATATTTTTATGAATAGTATTATACTATATGAATAGTACTATATAGTATGAACAGTCCGTGAATATTAATGAACAGTACTGTGAACAGTGTACCGATGCAAAAAAACATCGAATATAAATTGTGTATCGATGCACTGCTACAGTAACTTCCACTCAATTTATATAAAACTCATAAAAATTAAGCTTTCATCAATATAAAGTTACCATTTACATATATACGTTTAAAACATTACAAAACTTAATCATATGATTTTACAAAACCAATTAGAACATATCGGATTCAAACCTTTATTTACATGCAAACCACATTCAGTATTATATAATACAAACTATTCATTTCTTTTCTGATCTGATCTTTGGAAAGGAGAAACTGACCTGTCCTGCATAACTTTTATTGAATCTTCCTCTTCTCGGAACCTAAGTGTGAAACAATCACATGCTAAGTCGTTGACTTAGTGAGACATATAAAAACATATAATAAAAACCATAAAACATTTCATATATCAAAATACATACATGCACATATACAATCATATAATTCATGCAAACACTTTTGATATCTTTTATAGGCCCATGTACATTACTGAGAACTCAAGGTATGTGAGTACATTGAGGTTGTGTACTTATGCTGTTACCACATCTCGTATGGTGTCCCATTAGGGGCATGTGAAATTTGTCCTGAAGGACCTATATATTTGTCCCGAAGGACCTCTGTATATGTCCCGAAGAACCGCGTAGACCCTTAACTCTTGACATGCCAACTATACCTCTAGATCTCATGACACATAACATGGGCATTATCTTTTCATATTTATCACATATTCATATCGACACATAGTTCACTTACTCGTAGAACATTTTCATATGATTCATATTCACATGTCACATAGCTTATACCTTATCCTTATGTCTTCTCATAGACATATATTATTTCTCACGTAGTCATATAGGTCCATATCAGATAACATATATCACATGTGCATGTAATCATATAAATCGTATCATATAACTTATATTATTTCTCATGTGTTCATGTAAACATGCATGCCATATCTTGTTCGCATATGTTCATATATACATCATATATCACATAGAATAACATATAACCTTATACATGAAATCACGTCATTTATTATCTCATAGTTCATGTCATATTTTCATATAATCACACATTACATCACATATACACATGTACTCATTTCATTTCACATGTAGTTTCCTAACTTATCCTTGTATAGATCATATAACATTCTCCTAACTCATATATATATATCCCAACATATTAACATCTATCCTTTATTCACATCATTGATATACTAGCTTAATATATTTACTTAGTTCAGTTCCACATAGTACCTAAAATATTCTCATATAACTTCATAAATCTTTACCCTTTTCCTCATATCCTAGTTTCCTTTAATCATGTAAACTTTCCAATATAACTTATTTTACACCTTCATATAATCACTTGCGTCTATGTCTCTTTATTTATATACTATTCTTATAGTATTCTACAGTCAATACTATTTATCTTATTTCTCTTCTTAGTTAATCATGTAATTTTATTATACTAGTTCACTTAAATTATCTCATAATCATGTTTTAGCCTAATTCATAATCATATTGTTTATCCCCATTTAATATACCTATATAGTTCATATCATTTCATAGAAGAACATATCAACACATAATCATGCATACATACAAATCATGTCGTTTACATACTTATAATCATAAATTCATGCATTATAATATAAGAAATAGACTTATCGCAAGTCTTAATTCCATATCATAACTTACACTTATTATCGTGTACTCACCTTAGATACTTGCCAATACCAACTCTTGTTCTCTCTTGAATCTTACTCTGACGACCCATCCGAACTTTGCTTTCAATCTATTTCTACACAATCATGTATTAATACTTATCAGTATTTCAAACAACATACTCTAATAATTCGTTTCTTAAACTAAAGGAAATATATATTTCCATTTTCCCTTTGAAGTGTATTGATGCACTCATGGCATTTGATGTTTCCATTTTAAGGGGTGAATCGATACACTTCCTATGCATCGATACATATTGAATATTTTTTGGAAATTTATCCTTGATGCATCGGTACATGTTGAATGTGTACCGAGGCACACTAGCCGAAAATTCCAAATTATGCACGAAAATTACTTCATTCTAACTTAATTGTGCCATATTTCAACCCATTTCAAATCCTTAACTCACATATATATGTTTATCCTCATTTATATTCATTTACCCCATCATTAACCTCCATATCCTCTTCTCCTTATGAAATTCAAGAATAATACTCAAATTTCAACATGTTCTAAATCGAATTCTATCACTTCGTATTTATTAATTAAGTTGATAACAAGTCAAATTCGATCTCAAAGTTCTTTTATCAACTCTTTTTCAGAAATTCATTTAAAAACCCATTCTCTTTAATCTTTCATAATTTCTTCATCTTTTGATTTTAAGACAACTTAAGCTTTCCTTAAGCTTAAGTATCACCTAAGGATCAAAACCCACTCTTAAAATCAACAAATAATCAGCTAACAAAGAAACTCACCTTTGCCTTAGAGGTTCACGGTTGCACGAAGAAAAGGAAGAAGGAGAGAGAGCTTTTTGGAGAAATATCTCCTTAATCTTATCCTTATATCCTTATCATATCCCATTTTAATTAATTTTTAGGTCAAATGACCATTTTTCCCTTTAATTCCTTTGATAATTACTAACAACTTTCAGAAAATATTTCCAAATAAATCATTGAACTATTGAACTATTCTATTTTAATCACCAGATTCTAAAATTTTACAATTTAGTCACTAACCCGGTATTGAGGATGTAACACTTCTCTCGTGAACAAAATAAATTTTGTATTTCAGAATATTTGAAGCCATCGGAAGACATACACCACAATATATACATGATTAATCTACGAGGAAGAACCCGCAACTGTAGAGTATTTCAAACATTTAAAACCCTTGTGCACATGCCGTTGTTTCTTGTTCTTCTATACAAATTGACTATATGCAATTCGTTGATTGGGTATACTTACTTCTAATCGTATTCAATGTTTATCAATACGAGTTTCCTCTCATTGGAAATGAGAGGGATCCAAATGAAGTTGGTGATGAACTTACAATACGACCAAATTTCGTACTACGACACAAAACGGGTCATCCACGATCAATGAGAATTTACTGTGATGAGGATTTGGTTGAACATCAAGAAAGAACTAGACAACCGAAGCTATGCTCAATCGATTGGAATACGGGACACATGAAGAACAAATGTCCGAATCGATCACGCCCTAGTATGGATTATTGTGTTTTTTCATTGAACTACTTGAAATGAAAAATTAACTAATGTTTTAAAAACTTTATTGCAATGTTTTGTATGTGCCGATACTAGCCTCAATTGAAACATAAATACCAATAATACGCCATTAATCTTATAAATAGCAAAAAAATTTAGATTAATTTTCTAAAAATACTCCCTGAACATCCCTATCAAGCCATTTTAGCTTGTTCTTCATGCATAAAACCAAGCTTTGTAACCATTTTGAACGCGTTTTTAATCTGCTTCTAATAACTATTTACATTTTTAGATTAAATACTTGAAAATACCCCTCGACCGTGCCTATAAACACTTGCATTTTGGGTTGGAAATACAGAGAACTAACGTTATATAGAACGCTATGACTGTTCAATTCTAAACATGATAAATTGCTAAGACATTTTAAAATCTTGGGGACCTCACGTTTCGCATAATGCGAGGTCTTTTATTGGAATATTAAATTATGTTCTCTGAAAAATGTTTATACGTTGGAAGAGTCTCGTGCCCTGTATAACGCGGGGCCCTAAGACGCGAGGTGGTCCTATGTGTGTAGTTTGAGGGTATTTTTTTAATTAATGTTGTTTGGGGGTTAATGTTTCGATAAATGAGTTAATGGGAGTTTTTATTTAATAATGCCATTCACAACATATGTCGTCTTTTCGATTCTCATTCATTGATCTTTTTTTTTGTCGTGATTTGATTGTTGAAATTGATGGATAGAGAAATATAACATATCAATTATTCTTTTGTAGGTAAAAGTTTAGAGCTAAGTATATAAGAAAAATATAGGGCAATTTTATTAAAAACCCCAAAAATTAATTTATTAAAAAAATAACCTTCAGTGGGAATTATTTGAAAAATACACCCTAAACTGTTCATGTAAGACTATATCGTGTTCTGAAAAAAGCATATAACAAACTCGCACTACACAACCCGCAAGGTATGCGTTACCTGGATGAACTTTTCAGATCACCTAGTTTAATATTTCTATAAATGACCTCATAATTTGCGTATCGCGAGGTTCCTGAGAATTTAAAATGTTCCTAATAATTTGAAGCAACAGATTTAATTATTGTGTACTTTGAACGGACCTCGCGGTATGGGTAACGTGAGGTTACTTATTTAATAATAAAAATATAAAACTATTTTATAAATTATGTTAAATTAATTATTATATTTTTTATTGTGCTATAAAGTATATAATAAAATAAAAAAATTTATTGTAATAAATACACAACACTTGTTAAAATTAAAACTCGTTCTATTGTAACATCTTACAAAACAAAGTTGCTTTATGGTTCCAAAAACAAGAATCATAACAAGTGCATAGATTGTTCACTGGTTGTAAAACTTGGTCGATTGAAGTACACGAACAATTATTATTCGATTAGTTCTAGAAAGACAAGGTTGTTACTGCTCCATGACATTAAATGTACAGACTCTTGAATCTCTGAATGAATAACTCCTAAATTCATTTTCTTCGAATTGGCGAGATCAAGAGCTTTCACGATTTGGAGTACTTCATTTCTTAATTCACCCCAAAACAAATTAGAATAATGTCACATACATATAGGACCTTAATATTACCTTTACTGGTTGTTTTCTTCAAACAATGCAGACCAAACACTAATTTTCCTCATCTAAAATAATCATATATGTATTCTCTATATAACACTTCGTGATTATTAATAGCTTTGCATCTTTCTTGAAAACGTATCTCGTTTTGAGTTCACGAAATGATGTTGATATTCTTCATTGAAACGTTTTGATAAATGTAATTATGCTTCGAAGTTTCATGAAAATTCTTGCAACTCAACTATGTATTGACTAAATTTGTAGACACAACATTTCGCCCATAATATTTTGATTATAATATATATGACATACAAACTATATTATGTACTAAACATATATTAATTCTTTTTTGTTTGCTTTGTTTACAAGATCAGGCCCTAGGCCCGTTACAGATAAAAAACATCCAGCAAAGACCCATTTCACGTGACCCACGCAGTGGACAGCCCGAGCAACATCAGAACACTCGACCCAGATCCAGGTTCCGCTCCAAGTGTTTAACCCGAATTAGGGCTAGGGTTTCTAAACCCTAACTCATGTTCTCACCAATTCCACAGTAGCCAAGTAGAGCTCCACTCTATTTTTCACGGCCACACGCCGCCAACTCTGAATCCCTCGGCGCAAGGAGAGCACGTCAAGGTTACACAAGCAACCAAGTTTAGTATAAATAGGAATCCTAAAAATAAGATCTATTCTTACTATAAATACATGTAATCAAACACAATAAGGGAGGGTTTTTACACCACGATTACATGACAAATATCACACACAAATACCAGAAAAAATACGAAGTAAATACAGGGCATTCGAACCTCTTTTTGTAATAAGTTCGAAGTGAAATAAAAAGATAGATTTTTTTACCTCATATGATTCGCTTACATTTGTTATCCTCTTCGTTTTTTGACTCGAAAAGCAAAGTTTTGAACCGATGAACATGGGGAAAAACCAAGTTTTCTTTTTTAGATCTACTCAACCCCGAGGTTCGTTTTCAAAAACCATTTTGATTTTCTTAAAAAAGAGAAGGAAATGATTCGGAAAAGCCAAAAAAAATATAAATATCATCACCGATGAACAGCGACCGACGAGGCGGCCGATGACCGGATTATGGGTTTTTGGATGACCACCGGTTGTGTTCTTCAAGTGAAGAACAGTTGAGAGAAAATATATTTTGGGGGGAGGGAGGCTCGGTTTTCAAGTGAAGAAATTAGAAACTAAATGTTTGGCTTATATAGTAAGCCCACAGATCAAACCATAAACGGACCCAAACTGCCTTAGATCCGCGTGATTTGGCCTTCAAAAGGGGTGAACTGCACCTTTGGTCCTTCTCAATTTTTATGAGTTCATTTTGACCCTAAATTGAATTCCCATTTTGATTTTTATTCGAAATTTGGCCTCAAGTTTTCATTTATTTCATTTTAATCTCGTCACTGTTATCATTATTATATACATATTTGCTCATTTTCTTTTTATTTTATTACTTATTTCTTTTATTTTATTAATACATTATTATATATATATATATATATATATGATTCCTTTTTCATTTTTATCACTATTATTTTTATTATTTCTATTCTTATTTTCCTTTTATTATACTTATTTATATTGTATATGTTTTTTTTTCTTTTTCTATCCTTTTTTATTTATTTTCCTAATATTTATTTATGTGTACTTATTTATTTGTTTTTACTTCTTTATTCACTTCTTTCAAGAGAGCCTGTCCAGTTAAGCCATCCGATGGTACAACCAACTCAACCGAACTCATATCAAGACATGGAAATACTTAGCCAAATCTTTTTTAGAACAATACAAACATATAAATGATATGAGACCAGACCAAGTTATGCTGCAGAGCGTGGAAAAGAAGCATAACGAATGTTTCTGACAGTACGCACAGAGATGAAGGGATATGTCTGTGCAATTTCATCCACCTTTGGATGATAAGGAAACTAAAAAGCTGTTTGTACAGACCTTGAAGACGCCTTACTTTGGGCACCTGGTGGCAATTACATCGGGAACTTTTTTAGATCTAGTTATGGCTGGTGAAATGATCGAGCTAGCCATAAAACAAGGAAAATTGAAGGAGGATACTCCAGTGAGAAGCCTACCATTAAGAACAAAGAGCGAGATATCAACAATGTCAACACCTACAACGCCAACAAAGGTGTTACAATCTCAAGGTCAAAAATCACTGCTGTTGTACCATCCGGTACTTCTAAACGAACTCAGAGAGAACCAAAGAAAGAAAAGATTCGCATAAGTCCAATCCCAATGACATATGAGGAGTTGCTCCCAGTGCTAGTTGAGAATAATCTTGTGACTCTGATTCAATCCAAACCTAGAGAAGCCCCATATCCTGAAGGTCATGATGTTAACACCATATACAGCTATCATATTGGGAGCTCATAACACACCACTGAGAACTGTGGGGGCATTGAAACGTAAGGTCCAAGATCTGATCGATTCAGGGGCATTTACTTTCAATATGTAATGGGTCATTCTGATCGAGAGTCGAATGAGGCATCCATCAGGAATTTTGTTACACTTTCAATCATATTATCTTGTTTGAACTTTTTTTCTTTCGTACTTCTCATGCGTGAACATTTTTAAGTCACTTAACGTTTAAACATTTTAAATAAAATACTTCCTTCTTAGGAAATGATCAAATTTTAATCTTGAATTCCTTGAATATCACCTTAATTAAAAGCTGTTTAATAATTGAGGTTGTAAATCTTTGACAAATGACAAGATTGAACCCTGTAAAACAAAGACCCCTTGGTCCTATTTAAAAGATACATCAGACTACACGATCTTCTCATATAGGGACCACGCTAGTTTTCTCTTCTCATGAAGAGTCCATCAAAGGTTTGGTATTCATGTTTGTGTTAGGAGCGAACAAAATGGGGCAACTAGCACATGAGATTGAAAAATTAATTGGTTTATACTTTTATTTAAGACGTTGAATGATGATCATGATCTTCTCAGATGGAATGGTCAAGTAGGTGAATCTAGTTTAGGTCAGTTGCTTGGGAATTGAGCTCTAACGATAAGCTTTTCTGACCTTCAAAAACACCTAGACTATAACAGGTTCTTCTTAACAAACTTAAGAAATTGGACCCATATTCTCATATTATAATATTATATATATACAATAAAGCTTGAGTTGTCCCTCTAAAGCAATTGGTTAAACGCCCCGGCTTTATGGATAAGATTCAGTTAGCCTGATAAAGGTGATTATAATATACAATAAAGCTTGAGTTGTCCCTCTAGAGCAATTGGTTAAACGCCCCGGCTTTATGGATAAAATTCAGCTAGTCTGATAAAGGCAATTATAATATATATATATACAATGATATTAAGTTGTCCCTCTAGACCAACTCCTAATTCACTGCTTTCAAGAGAGCTTGTCCAGTTCAGCCATCCGATGGTACAACCAACTCAACCGAACTCATATCAAGACATGGAAATACTTAGCCAAATCTTTCTTAGAACAATACAAGCATATAAATGGTATGAGACCAGACCAAGTTATGCTGCAAAGCCTGGAAAAGAAGCATAACGAATGTTTCTGATAGTACGCACAGAGATGAAGGTATCTATCTGTGCAATTTCATCCACCTTTGGATGATAAGGAAACTAGAAAGCTGTTTGTACAGACCTTGAAGATGCCTTACTTTGGGCACCTGGTGGCAATTACATCGGGAACTTTTTCAGATCTAGTTATGGCTGGTGAGATGATCGAGCTAGCCATAAAACAAGGAAAATTGAAGGAGGATACTCCAGTGAGAAGCCTACCATGAAGAACAAAGAGCGAGATATCAACAATGTCAACACCTACAATGCCAACAAAGGTGTTACGATCTCAAGGTCAAAAATCACTGTTGTTGTACCATCCGATACTTCTAAACGAACTCAGAGAGAACCAAGGAAAGAAAAGATTCGCATAAGTCCAATCCCAATGACATATGAGGAGTTGCTCCCAGCGCTAGTTGAGAATAATCTTATGACTCTGATTCAATCCAAACCTAGAGAAGGCCCATATCCTGAAGGCCATGATGTTAACACCATATACAACTATCATATTGGGAGCTCATGACACACCACTGAGAACTGTGGGGCATTGAAACGTAAGGTCCAAGATCTGATCGATTCAGGGGCATTTACTTTCAATATGTAATGGGTCATTCTGATCGAGAGTCGAATGGGACATCCATCAGGAATTTTGTTACACTTTCAAGCATATTATCTTGTTTGAACTTGTTTTTCTTTCGTACTTCTCATGTGTGAACATTTTTAAGTCACTTAACGTTTAAACATTTTAAATAAAATACTTCCTTCTTAGGAAATGATCAAATTTTAATCTTGAATTCCATGAATATCACCTTAATTAAAAGCTGTTTAATAATTGAGGTTGTAAATCTTTGACAAATGACAAGATTGAACCCTGCAAAACAAAGACCCCTTGGTCCTATTTAAAAGATACATCAGACTACACGATCTTCTCATATAGGGACCATGCTAGTTTTCTCTTCTCATGAAGAGTCCATCAAAGGTTTGGTATTCATGTATGTGTTAGGAGCGAACAAAATAGGGCAACTAGCACATGAGATTGAAAAATTAATTGGTTTATACTTTTATTTAAGACGTTGAATGATGATCATGATCTTCTCATATGGAATGGTCAAGTAGGTGAATTTAGTTTAGGTCAGTTGCTTGGGAATTGAGCTCTAACGATAAGCTTTTCTGACCTTCAAAAACACCTAGACTATAACAGGTTCTTCTTAACAAACTTAAGAAATTGGACCCGTATTCTCATATTATAATATTATATATATACAATAAAGCTTGAGCTGTCCCTCTAAAGCAATTGGTTAAACGCCCCGGCTTTATGGATAAGATTCAGTTAGCCTGATAAAGGTGATTATAATATGCAATAAAGCTTGAGTTGTCCCTCTAGAGCAATTGGTTAAACGCCCCGGCTTTATGGATAAAATTCAGCTACTCTGATAAAGGCAATTATAATATATATATATATACAATGATATTAAGTTGTCCCTCTAGAGCAATTGGTTAAACGCCCCGACTTTATGGATTCAGCTAGCCAGACAATGGCAAATTTAAATAAGGAGTTTCAGTAAAAATGAACTAAGGGAGTTAAGGAACACCTGTTATAGTTAATTTCACACGAGCACTCAGGAATTTCATTTTTAGACCGATATTTCTACACTGGCTTTGTTAGAGGAGCTTACAAAACTTGAACAAATGGAAGATTTCAGACAACTGAAACAGAAGTATTCTGAAAGGTCTAGCCATTGATTATGCTAGTTGTGTCATTTTGTTCACCTCTGATAAAAATGTTAAATCAAGAAAAAGGGTATGCCATGATCTTCACGATGACCGAATCGATGAAACAAACCTTAATAACCCACCTCTAAACCAACTTTTCGATCTTGATATTTGTTAAAAGTTTGCAGCTATCAAAGATTAAAAGAGAATTTGATTCTTTTGATAACCAATAAACTCTTGTTTTATAATTTGCTTCAATTGTGAAACCTAGAATGAGGCAATATTTTTCAAAACTCCTTTTGATATTTTTCAAAATTTTGAAATTCAAAGGAAAAAAATATTTTCAAACAAGATGAGTTCTCTAGAAGCATGTCTTGGAAATCAACGAATATCTCTCCAAAGCTCAAGATTGAAACTGGGGCAGGAAAAGCCAAATTGTTGGGGCAAAATTTGTTGGAGCAAGGAAAATAAATTGTCTTAGGTTGAGGTTTGCAAGAATACACACTGGTGGAAATGAAGACAAACTGAGAGAATGAAGACTGCTCACGCAATTATTCCCTTCATATATCAACATTCTGTACATCGAATTTAAGCATATTAAAGAATCCAATATCAAGAATTGAAAATTCAAGATTCCAGCATCAAGAGTCATCAAGACTGACAACCAGGGATTGATATTTCTATCAAAACCCTAAAATAACATGTTTTGCATATACATTTTAGTCATACATAAGAGCATCGCATCCATAACATCGCATATGTGCATAATTTTGCAGATTCATGCTAGAGTCAATTTTAACTTGTCAGCGAAAGATATTGAACTCAAAAGAAGTGCAATTTACAAGTGTGGATCTGAACTTCACAATGAAGAACATCTAATTAAAAGCTCAATTTCACAGTAAATGAGTCATCCACGATTTCAACTTCACGAAGAAGGATATCATGCCCGATGAAGTGATTTAGTGTCACAGCAAACATTTCATCCACAGATTTGACTTCCTTAAGTCAACCATTAGAGCTTCTGAAAGGATTTCTTTAACATGCAGGAACAAACAGATTATCGATTGCCTTTGAGATTGTTTCTCTTGAAACAAGGGGTCGTCTTGCTTGAGACTATTTTACTCAAAACATAGTTTTGTCTCTCTTGAGACAGTTTCTCTTGAAAAAAATTTTGTCTCTCTTGAGACAGTTTCCCTTGAAACAAAAAACTTTGAATTTGTTTTCCTTGAAACAAAGTTTTGTCTCTCTTGAGACAGTTTCTTTTAGAACTAAATTTTGTCTCTCTTGAGACATTTTCTCGTAAAACAAATTTTGTCTCTATTGAGACAGTTTCCCTTGAAACAAAATCTTTGAATCTGTTTTCCTTTAAACAAATTTCGTCTCTCATGAGACAATTTCTTTTAGAACTAAATTTTGTCTCTCTTGAGACATTTTCTCGTAAAACAAATTTTGTCTCTCTTGAGACAATTTCCCTTGAAACAAAATCTTTGAATCTGTTTTCCTTTAAACAAATTTCGTCTCTCTTGAGACATTTTCTCGTAAAACAAATTTTGTCTCTCTTGAGACAGTTTATCCTGAAACAAAATCTCTGAATCTGTTTTCCTTGAAACAAATTGTTTCTCCCTTGAGATAGTTTCTTTTGGAACTAAAATTTGTCTCTCTTGAGATAGTTTATCTTGAAACAAAATCTTTGAATCTGTTTTCCATTAAAAAAAATTCATCTCACTTGAGACAGTTTCTTTTGAGACAGTTTCTCTTGAAACACAAAAAAAAAAACCTTTGAAAATGTTTCTCTCGAAACACGAAACCTTCTAGTTTAGTTTCGCTCAACTCAATGGCACATCATTTGCAGCATAGCTTAAGTCAAGAAAAGCTATCTGTCAACGAAGACCTTTTGAATTTGATCTCATTCAGCTTGAGTGTCTATCAACCACTTGGTGAAGTCAAAGAATTATTTTCCAGTCAAATTTTCAAACCAAGGTCTTTAAACGAGAAGAAGACCGAAGTTGACTACAATTTGGCAATGAGAAGCCACATTCCGATTCAAATTCTGAATTACGGCTTCAATTCCATTTCAAGATGGACCCGACTTCGTGCCGGAGGAGCCATCCACAGCTCAATTTGACAGGGAGTTATTCTTATACCAGAGTCAATTTTTTAATCCCATTGAGTGAAATTTGTGTCATTTTATCTTTTTCCTATATTTCGTTCCACGAAAAAGGACAAAGAGGGGCAGTTGTAGACACAACATTTCGCCCATAATATTTTGATTATAATATATATGACATACATACTATATTTTGTAATAAACATATATTAATTCTTTTTTGTTTGCTTTATTTACAGGATCAGGCCCTAGGAATGTTACAGATAAAATACATCCAGCAAAGACCCATTCCACGTGACCCACGTAGTGGGCAGGCTGAGCAATATCAAAACACGCGACCCGGATCCAGGTCTCGCTCCAAGTCTTCAACCCAAATCAGGGCTAGGGTTTTTAAACCCTAACTCATGTTCTCACCAGTACCGCAGTAGCCAAGGAGAGTTCCACTCCGTTTTTCACGACCACACGCCGCCAACTCCGAATCCCTCGACGCAAGGAGAGCACGCTAACGTCACACAACCACAACAAGCAACCAAGTTTAGTGTAAATAGGACTCCTAAAAATAGGATCTATTCTCACTATAAATACATGTAATCAAATGCAATAAGGGAGGGTTTTTACACCACGATTACACGACAAATATCACACGCAAATACTAGAAAAAATACGAAGCAAATACAGGGCATTCAAATCTCTTTTTGTAATAAGTCCGAAGTAAAATAAAAAGGTAGATTTTTTACCTCGTATGATTCACTTGCATGTGTTCTACTCTTCCTTTTTTGACTCGAAAAGAAAAGTTGTGAACCGATGAACATTGGGAAAAACCAAGTTTTCTTTTTTAGATCTACTCACCCCCGAGGTTCGTTTTCAAAAACCATTTTGATTTTTTTAAAAAAGAGAAGGAAAGGATTCAGAAAAGCAAAAATAATATAAATATCGTCGCCGATGAACGGCGGCCGATGACCGGATTTTGGGTTTTTGGATGAACACCGGTTGTGTTCTTCAAGCGAAGAACAGTTGAGAGAAAATATATTTTGGGGGTAGGGAGCCTTGGTTTTCAAGTGAAGAAATGAGAAACTAAAAAAATGTTTGGCTTATATAGTAAGCCCACGGATCAAACCATAACCCGAACCAAACTGCCTTAGATCCGTGTGTTTTGGCCTTCAAAAGGGGTGAATTATGCCTTTGGTCATTCTCGGTTTTTATGAGTTCATTTCGACCCTAAATTGAATTCCTATTTTGATTTTTATTCAAAATTTGGCCACAAGTTTTCATTTATTTCATTTTAATCCCATCACTGTTATTATTATTATATACATATTTGCTCATTTTCTTTTTTATTTTATTATTTATTTCTTTTATTTTATTAATACGTTATTATATATATATATATATATATATATATGTTTTTGTTTCCTTTTTCATTTTTATCACTATTATTTTATTATTTCTATTCTTATTTTCCTTTTATTATACTTATTTATATTATATATGTTTTTTCTTTTTCTATTTCTTTATTATTTATTGTCCTAATATTTATTTATGTGTACATATTTATTTGTTTTTACTTGTTTATTTTGTTCTATCTTCCTTATTTTATTAAATCTTATTATGTACATATCCTTTAATCCACCTTCTTTTTTATATTTACTTGTTATGAACGCCTATTTTACTATTGTTTTTTCTTCTTAATTAATTTAAATATTTTTTTATTGTGGGTTTTTGTTTCCGGTTCCTTATAATTTATTTATTACTTATCTTTATTTATTTTGTTTATTTTATTTTCATTTTCTGTTACTTTGATCATCTAACACTTTTTGTAACATCTTAAGGGCACATTTTTAATCCGTTAAAGGTAAGCAATTTGGATCGTTATTTTACCTTTTAATTTAAGCTTTCAATTTTCTTAATTTAAGAGGACTGGAAATTACGTAGTACAGAAAGGGCAGTTCAAGGGTGCTAACCCTTCCTTGACTGTAACCGACTCCCGAATCCGACACATCTCTTGCACGATGTAGATCAGGTAAGAAATAAGGTATCTGATCAACTTATTTTTTTATAAAATAAATGATCGGCGGCGACTCCTAATCCATTTTCCTAAGTCGAAGCCCAATTTCGGGCCCAACCGAAAGACGGTTCCAACAAAATTGAAGATAGAATTAGATGCCACATGAATAAGAATTTTCAATAACACTTCTTTTGGGAATAACTCCACAATATTACTTCACATTTTTTTAGCTGTGATTTTGAAATATGTTGAGAAATTACTACACATGGGACTCTATATATAACAATCCTCGTACTTTTTTGTGAAATGAGGAATCCAAGGACCTCACGTTATACCATATGTGAGCTTCATTAAAAACATACGAATTTTATTTCGAATAAAATCCAACGTGTTAGGATTGACCTCACGGTCTATAAAATGCGAGGTCTATGCATTTTCAGGCCACGATTTTCGTGTTTATATACACGTTCATGGCATTTTTTGGGGTTGTAAATTAAAAAATTTCATAATTTATAAGAATATTGGTTTAGTATTTGAACATATCTTTTGTAATACCCCAAACATCGGGTTAGTGACTAAAATGTAAGGATTTAAAATTTAGTAGTTAAATTTGATAAATTGAAAAGTTCAAGGACTAATTTTTGTAAATTTGTGTTTAGGACTTTTTAGAAAAGATGGAAGAGTGGAAGGGAATTATGGTATTTTGTCAACAAATGAATTTAAAATTAATTTTAAAGGATTTAATGAATGTAGGAAATATAGATAAGGAAGAAAAGTCTGGAAATTGGGATATTTTCTCTTCTTCACTTCTTCCACTGTAAACATCATTGTTAAGGTAAGTTGATTTCAATTTGGTTGTTTCTTTAAATCTTGGTTTGATTTTGAAGCCTTGAGTGGTATAGAAGCTTAAGGATAAATAAAATTAAGAGTTTGATGAATTAATGATAAATTGGTGAAATGGGTTTTTAAGGGATTTGATGAGATGTATTTGGATTTGGATTTCTAATGATATATTTGACTTGTCAAGGGTCTAATTAAGAAGTTAGAAGTATTAGAAAGGATTAAAAACATGTTTGAATATTTGGTGTGATTTTTAGTTCCAAGTGTTCTATGGAGAAATTTAGATGTTATAAAAGGATTTATGGAGGTAAGTTAGCTAGGATAAGTGATAATAAGTTTGAGGGTATGAATAGAGCTAAAAGCTTAAGATTTAGGTGAAGTGTGGGAAAATTTTGAAGTGAAATATGGGTTCAGGTATCGGTACTGGAAGAACAATACCGATACTATAAGGGTAAATTGAAGGAAAAAGGTATGAATCGGATAAAGAATATCGATATTGATGTGGAGGTATCGATACCAAGAGGAATGTATTGATACTGTAATTGAAATGAAATTCTAGAATGCCAAAATAGTATCAATACTGAAGTGGGTATCGGTACCATAGAGGAGAAGTATCAGTACTGTAGGAGGGGTATTGATACTATTCAGTCTGAGATTTTAAATTAGATGGTTTATTTTGTTTATGTAAATGCATATTGGTTAATCGTTAATCGAGATTCAATATTTATCTTGAATATGTTGATGTGTAGATTTGGATCGAAAGCTTACTGAACGAAGCAACAAGATTGAACGAAAAGAAAATGACTTTGTTTAGAACTTACGTGAGGCAAAGGTCAGTGCGACTATTTTATTTTATATTAGATATGAGGAAGGCTTGCGATAAGCCAACCTCAAAGTTTTCAATTGAAAATGATTTATTTATTTTATGCAAAACAAATTTTATGATGCTTTATTTAAAGTGTATTTTCAAATTATTGTTTTGATTTTATTGGTATGTGAAAAATGATATATATGAATATATTTTATATGAAAATGTTCTATGTGAAAATGTGCTAATGAGAATGTTCTACATGAAAATATCCTATGTGAATGTGCTCTACATGGATAAGACACACTTTGAATAATGAAATGAAAAACAATTATATGGTTAAAGCCCAAGGTATATGTATGAGAATTAGAGGTATAGTTGGCATGTCAAGAGTCGAGGGTTCTATACGGTCCTTCGGAACTAATCTATGTGGTCCTTCGGGACAATTCTACGTGGTCCTTCGGGACAAATTCTATGCGATCCTTTGGGACAAATTCTACGTGGCACTTCGGTGCAAATTATATGAGCAGTGGTGACTGCATTAGTACACAACCTCAATGTACTCAAATACCTTGAGTTCTCAGTAATATGCATTGGGTTAAAATAATAAAGTGGTATAAATTGAATAATGAGTAACAATATATGTATTTTATGAAAGATAGCTTGATTTCAATATGAAGTGTTTTAATATGGATTGATTAAACAATTATTTTTAAATGCTTTATTATACTCAATATTTCCTCACTATGTCATCGACTTAGCATGTGATTGTTTCACACGTAGGTTCAAAGAGATCTGAGGGTTAAAGCTAGGAGAGGATAACATACTCCTAAAGAAGAAATCAGAACAATTCGAATCATAAGTTTCTTATCATTTTGTAATTTTGTTGGAATGTATCACTAAGTTTTAAATTGTAGTACTCTAATCCATTTTGTAATCATAGTATTTTATATTTATGAAAATTATTAAGTATTTATTTTTAATGTAAGTTTAAATTTTCAATAGTAAATTTGATTTAAGGGTTTCACCACTTGAATACAAATACAAATTTAAAATTTTCAACAAGTCAAAGTTTTTGAAAAGTCAATGTGACACCTCAGATTCGTATCCGGGTCGGGTACAAGTTGGGGTGTTACATCTTTCAATTGAATCTAATATTGGCACATACGAGATTGTAGACACCCATTTTCTTAAAAGATAGAACTAGCAAGAGTTCCTCTCCTAGGAGGACTCTTCCACCACCATATCTTTTAAAGCAACAACCACAACAACAAACGTGCAACAACCGAGCAAGGAGTCTAGTTGCATTAGGATTCTATTGTTAATAGGATTTTAAAAATAGTTAGTTTTTTTCACTATAAATACATGTAATCTTCCCCATTTGTAATAGAGGATTTACATACAAAATACAGAGGAAAACACGGAAAATACAAAGACAAAGCTATTGTAAATGATTCGAAAAGGAAATAAAAGGTAACATTTTTTTACTTTTAATTCGGTCCCTTACATTTACGTTTTAATTATTTTTTATTTTTATTTAACTTTATTTATACGCACATTTCCCTTGTTACTCATTTTATTTAATTGTTTTATTATTTTTCTTTTCTTTTTTTATGTAATATTTTTTTACATTTTATGCATTTTCTTTTTTACTTTAGTGTATATATATATATATATATTTAGATTACACATACATATATATATGTTAATTTTCATTATCTGTTTTATTAATTTATATATATTTAATATTTTTTTTATGTTTTTATTTATTTTATATATTTATACATATTATCATTTCGTTTATCTTATATCTATTTTATTTATTTAATTTTATTTTATATTTTTCCCCTCTTGCATTTATTTATTTATTTACTATGTGTATATTATTTTCACCATTATTTTCTAGTATTTTATTTATTTCATTTGCTTTTATGGACTTTATTTATTTTTTTATGTCTTTTATTTTATTTATTTCGTTTCTTTATTTTTATTTAATTTACTTGTTACCATTAATTTATTATTATTCTTTTCTTTGTCTTTCTTTTATTCGTTTTATTTTATCTTCTCCATTTCATCAATTTTCTATTTTGTTAGTTTTTATTACCTTTTTTCTAACACGTTTGTTGACTTTTCTAAGAATACGCTTTCAAATCAATCAATTGTAAGTAATTTGAATCGGGTCTGTTAAATTTTAATTTTAATTTCGAATTTTCACAACTAAGACAAACGGCAAATTAATTGGTACCGAAAGGGCGGTTCAAGGGTGCTAATCCTTCCTTGACTGTAATCGACTCCCGAACCTGACACATTTCTGGTAAAAACGCAGATTAGGTAAGATGGTGTTTGACCCACCTAAATTCGTTTTAAAGTGGTCGGTGGCGACTCCTAACCCAATTATTTCAAGTCGAAGCCCAATTCCGAGTCCCAACCGAAAGACGATTAAGACAGCTCGGCGACTCTGCTGGGGACAGGTAAGTGAGTCAGTCCGAAATTAATTTTTGTTTTTATTTTTGAACGAAAATTATAAGTTTAAATTTTAATTTATTTATTCGATTCTTATTATTTATCTTTGATTATTTTTCAAATAAATAGTTGTACTGACATTTTTTTCAATGATTTCATATCTTTAACTTTTTCCATCTAAGGCTCTATACCCGAGCTCCGAACCCGTTCTAAGTGAGGGTGAAAGCGACACATTCGTGTGAATTTATTCACCGTATATGCCTGGCAAGTAGCCTTCAGGATTCATATACCTTATGTCTCGTGTGAATTTATTCTCCGCATAGACATAAGGGAATGTGTCCTCTCGAGTTTAACTTAGTCCACACAAGTCTGTGATGGGTTTAGGACTAAGGGTCTGGTAAGCCTAAGGGGGCACCGACAGGGAGAACTCGGGTACCGTTTTTTTAGAACCTAACCCAGGAGACTATGGAGAAATAGAGCCTACCCCAAAACCACATTTCAAACGCTAGGACTTTTTCCACCCTAACCATGTTGTTTGTTTATCTTTCTACTTTTCTTTCTTTCTTTCATTATTTATATTTTTATTTTACTAACTTTTTGCCTTTGTGTTTGTTTTTTAGCACTTGCATCATAAATGAGGCCATTGATCCAGTAAAATGTGTTTGTTAAAACTTAAATAATCTATATTAATGGACAAAGGGGTTATAATACAAGAGATAAAATTACAGAGGACAGTCTGCAGGATGACTATGTGTTGTATTCAATCCAGAAGATGTGGTGCCCACAATTGAAGAGTATATCACTCTGCGGCATTATAAAGGGATCAGAATGAACCGGGTCTACATCAAGCACAATGAAAGTCTACCTTTGAAGAACTGACTGGCTGAGGTTGCAGGGGCAAGACGAAGGTTACTGATCTTGGGAGTCCCTTCAAAGACAACAATGGCAAAACAATAGCTGAAATTGGAAACCATTGCTGATGAACTCAAGAAAGAGACTAATGAACTTCACATAGTTTCTCCCAATTAAGGGCTCCAGTGACGTATTCGTTGGGAACAGACTCCAAGGATAAATGCCGGAGATGTAGCCATTCGAGACTTTTTGGGCCAGTACCAAAAAATAACTCAACATTTTCGCTGTTCATCCAGAGAAGCCGGAGCGGTTCGACAGGTTATTCAACCGGTGAAAGACGAAGGCAGAAGACTAGTCAACATGTCAGAAGCTGTCAGGATATTTTTGTCTCTTAAAATATAAAACACTTTTTTCCCCAATAAAGATTATTCATAATAACAGGCACATTTTTTTTGGATCAATGCCTCGAGCATTTCATGCATCATGCATCATGCATTTAGACATATTTTGCATTTTGTTATTTTTTTGCATTCGTATTATCTAACAGAAGCATGTCTCATCAAAAAGGAACACATACTGGATACACCACCTCAAGCATAGGACGCACCTCATCCGCATAACACCCGCCTAAAAAAGAAGATGGAAGCAAGAATCGAGAAAATCGAGGAGAACATGGCAAAATTGCAAAAAGAACTTAAAGATAAGATAAACCAGAGTACTCTGAGTACTCTGAATACAATCATGAAGAACCAAGAATCTTTGGTTGATCAGATCGTTGCCACGTTAGTTGGCTTACAACATACCAGTGCGCCTGGGGCAGGTTCACCGAAAGATATAACTATACCACCTATCCCACAAGTGGTTATCTCACCTGAAATCATACCGAAACTTCGAAAGGATTCATCAGCTGCAAAAGCGAAGCTCTCATCCTCTGTATTTAACCTTGAGAACAATTCGGGTTATTATCATATACTAGATTCGGATGAAGAGGACAAATCAAAGAAGACGGAGGAGAAAAACAAGCAATTGGAGGACCAGATGAAGGTAGTTAAAGGAGATCATGACTACCCTGGAGTCGATGCCGCGGAGCTTAGTCTAATCCCGGACTTGGTTCTTCCTCCAAAATTCAAGCCCCCGGAATTCGATAAGTTTAACAGGAACAACGACCCATCCGCACACATCACCATGTCCTGCTGAAAGATGACGGGATATAGAAGAAACGACCAACTCATGATTCACTGCTTCCAAGAGAGTATGTCGGGCTCAATCATTCGGTGGTACAACCAACTCAGTCGAACCCATATCAAGACTTGGAAAGACTTAGCCAAGTCATTTTTGAAACAATATAAGCATATTAACGAAATGAGACCAGACCGAGTTATGCTACAAGGCCTGGAGAAAAAGCACAACGAGAGTTTCCGACAATACGCACATCATTGGAGGGATTTGTCTGTGTAAGTTCATCCACCCTTGGATGAAAAGGAAACTAAAAAGTTGTTTTTACAGACCCTGAAGGCATCTTACTTCGGGCACCTGGTGGCAATTACATCGGGAACTTTCTCAGATCTAGTCATTGCTGGTGAGATGATCGAGCTAGCTATAAAACAAGGAAAATTTGAGGGAGAGATCAACAATGTCAGCACCTACAATGCCAAAAAAGGTGTTACGATCTCAAGTCCAAAAACTGTTGCAGCTGTACCGTCTGGTACTTCTAAACAAACTCAGAGAGAACCAATGAAAGAAAATATTCGCAACAGTGCAATCTCAATGACATATGAAGAGCTACTCCCAACGCTAGTTGAGAAGAATCTTGTGACTCCGGTTCAATCCAAACCTAGAGAGGCCCCATATCCTGAAGTCCACTATATTAATGTCGTCTGCAACTATCATATTGGGAGCTCAGGGCACACCACTGAGAATTGTGGGGCATTGAAACGTAAGGTCCAAGATCTGATCGACTTAGGGGCATTGACTTTCAATATGTAATAGAGCATTCTAATCGAGAGTCAGATGGGGCATCCGTCAGGAATTTTGTTGTATTATCAAGCATATCATCTTGTTTGAACTTATTTTTCTTTCGTACTTCTTAAAACATTTTAAATAAAATGCTTCCTTCTTAGGAAATGAGCAAAATTTAATGTTGAATTCCTTGAATATCACCTTAATTAAAAATTGTTTAATAATTGAGGTTGTAAATCTTTGACAAATTATAAGATTGAACCCTACAAAATAAAGACCCCTTGGTCCTAATTTAAAAGATACATTAGACTACATGTTTTTCTCTTACCAAGCTATGTTTTCTCTTCTCATGACGAGTTCATCCAAGGTTTGGCATCTAGACACGTATTAAGGGTGAACAGAATGGGGCAACTAGCACATAAGATTGCAAAACTAATTGGTTTATACCATTGTTTATGATGTTCAGTGATGATAATGATCTTCACAGATGGAATAGTTGAGTAAGCCAATCTAGTTTAGGTCAGTTGTTTGGAAATTGAACTCTAAAGATGAGATCCCTTGACTTTCAAAAACATCTAGACTATAACAGGTTCTTCTTGACAATCTTAAGAAATTAAATCCGTAAAGCTGAGCTATTCCACTAAGGCAATTGGCTATAGAGGAAACTCGAAAGCCCTGGCTTTATGAATAGATTACATTCAAACCATGACATAGCTCGGACACTTGGTAATTCAGTGTTTGCTCCACTGCTTTTGTCAGGCCAAAGACTTTGTGATGAGACGAGCCCTTCAGTTAAACTTGGTAAAAGTGATTATAATACTAAGTTGTCCCTCTAAAGAAATTGGTTGAACGCACCGGCTTTATGGATTCGGCTGGCTAGAAAATGGCAAATTAAATCTAAATAAGGAGTTTCGGTGAAAATGAACTAAGGGAGTTAAGGAACACCTGTTATAGTCAAATAGACACGAGCACTCAAGAATTTCATTTTTAGACCAATATTTCTGCACTACCTTTATTAGAGGACCTTACAAAACTTGAACAAACGAAAGATTTCATAGAACTGAAACAAAAGTGTTCTGAAAGGTCTAGCCATTGATTATGCTAGTTGTGTCATTTTGGTCGCATCCGATTAAAATATCAAACCAAGAAAGAGGGGCGAGCCCTGACCAAATCGATGAAACAAACCCACCTCTAAATCAACTTTTCGATTTTGATATTTGTTAAAGATTTGCAGCTATCAAAGCTTAAAAGAGAATTTGATTCTTGTGATATCCAATGAACTCCTATTTTATAATTTGCTTCAATTGTGAAACCTAGAAGGGAGTAGTATTTTTCAAAATTCCTTTTGATATTTTTCAAAATTTTGAAAATTTGAAAGAAGAAAAGAATTTTCAAACAAGATAAGTTCTCTGGAAGCATATCTTGGAATTCAACAAATATTGCTCCAAAGCTCAAGATCGAAATTGAGGCAAAGGAAGCCATTTTTGGGGCAAAAGTTGATAGGGGAAGGAAAAATTATCTTAGGTTGTGGTCTGCAAGAGTACACCCTGGTGGAAATGAAGACAAACTGAGTCAGAGATAGAATGAAGACTGCACACGCAACCATTCCCCTCACATATCAACATATACATCAACACATATATACATGACGCATGAAATTTGCATCTTTGCATTCATCATCATGAACAATATAAACCTTGATTTTTCCTCTCTTGAGGACAAATTCAACAGCAAATAAATTTTATTTTGGCATACATCAAACATCCATCATCATGATAGTTACATCCAAATGCATTTTATAGATCTTTCAGGAGAAGACGAGATTAAAAGCCAACTCGACAGATTGAAAGATAGACATTCATCTTCATATTCAACATTTCCAATATAAATTTTGTCTCGCTTGAGACAGTCTCATTTAATGCAGATGATTATCTCACTTGTGATTGTTTTTCTTAAAGCATACTTTGTCTCACTTGAAACTATTTTACTAGAAATAAGATTTATTTCACTCAAGTTTACTTTGCTTAAAACATACTTTGTCTCACCTAAGACTGTTTTACTCAAAAGAAGATTTATTCCACTCAAGATTGTTTTTCTTAAAACCAGATTTGTCTATCTTGGGACCGTTTTCACTCGAAAGAAGATTTATTTCAGTCAAGATTGTTTCTCTTGAAACAAAGTTTGTCTCTCTTGAAACAAATTTCGTCTCCCTTGAGACATTTTCTTTTAGAACTAAGTTTCGTCTCTCTTGAGACAGTTTCTCTTGAAACATAAACATTGAAAACATTTCCCTTGAAATGAATTTTGTCTCTCTTAAGATAGTTTCTCTTGAAACAAAATCTTTGAATATATTTCCCTTGAAACAAATTTCGTCTCCCTTGAGACATTTTCTTTTGGAACTAAGTTTTGTTTCTCTTGAGATAGTTTCTCTTGAAACATAAACATTAAAAACATTTCCCTTGAAATGAATTTTGTCTCTCTTGAGATAGGTTCCCTTGAAACAAAATTTTGTCTCCCTTGAGACAGTTTCTCTTGAAACATAAACATTGAAAACATTTCCCTTTAAATGAATTTTGTCACTCATGAGATAGTTTCCCTTGAAACAAATTTTGCTTCCCTTGAAACAAATTTTGTCTCCCTTGAGATAGTTTCTCTTGAAGCATAAACTTTTAAAACAATTTCCTTTGAAATAAAATCTTTGAATATGTTTTACGTTAAACAAATCTCGTCTCCCTTGAGACAATTTCTTTTGGAAGTTTTTGTCTCTCTTGAGACATTTTCTCTTGAAAACAAATTTGTCTCTCTTGAGACAGTTTCCCTTGAAACTTGAATCTTTGAATACAATTTCTCTTGAAACACAAAAAACCTTTGAAAATGTTTCTCTTGAAACACCAAACCCTCGAGTTCGATTACACTCAGCTTCGAGGGCACAACATTTACAGCATAACTCAAGGCTAGAATGGTTATCTGTCACCAAAAGACCTTCGAGTTCGACTATGCTCAGCTCTAAGGCACATCATTTACATCATAGCTCAAGACAAGAAGGGCTATCTGTCAATAAAATTGTCGAGTTCGATTCCATTCAGCTCGATGACACCTCAATCACACTATTATCTGGCTACAATCGAGGTTTTTCAAGCCGAGAAGAAGGTTTGGGTTAGTCGTGCCTTAGTAGCAAGAAGCTTTTTTTCCGTCAGCATAGCTTAAGTCGAAAAAAACTATCTGTCAGTGAACACTTTTTGAGTTCTGTTTCATTCAGCTCGAGGGCATATCAACCACATTGTGGAGTCAATATATTACTTTCCAGTCAAATTTTTAACCAAGGTCTTTAAACCGAGAAGAAGACCAAAGTGGACTACAACGAGAAGTCACATTTTGATTCAAATCATTTCAAGATGGACTCGAATTCACGACGGAGGAGGCATCCGCAATTCAATTCGACAGGGAGTTATTCTTCAACTCCACTGAACGAAAATTTGTGTCTTTTTATCTTTGTCCTATTTTTCGTTCCACGAAAAAGGACAAAGAGGGGCAGCTGTAGACACCCATTTTCTTAAAAGATAGAACTAGCAAGAGTTCCTCTCATAGGAGGACTCTTCCACCACCATATCTTTTAAAGCAACAACCACAACAACAAGCGTACAACAACCGAGCAAGGAGTCTAGTTGCATTAGGATTCTATTGTTAATAGGATTTTAAAAATAGTTAGTTTTTTCACTATAAATACATGTAATCTTCCCCATTTGTAACAGAGGATTTACATACAAAATATAGAGGAAAACACGGAAAATACAAAGACAAAGCTATTGTAAACGATTCGAAAAAAAAATAAAAGGTAGCATTTTTTTTACTTTTAATTCAGTCCCTTACATTTACGTTTTAATTATTATTATTTTTATTTAACTTTATTTATACACATATTTCCCTTATTACTCATTTTATTTAATTGTTTTATTATTTTTCTTTTCTTTTTTTTATGTAATATTTTTTTACATTTTATGCATTTTCTTTTTTACTTTAGTATATATATATATATTTTAGATTACACATATATATATATATATATGTTAATTTTCATTATATGTTTTATTAATTTATATATATTTACTATTTTTTTATGTTTTTATGTTTTTATTTATTTTATATATATACATATTATCATTTCGTTTATCTTATATCTATTTTATTTATTTAATTTAATTTTATATTTTTCCCCTCTTGCATTTATTTATTTATTTACTATGTATATATTATTTTCACCATTATTTTCTAGTATTTTATTTATTTCATTTGCTTTTATGGAATTTATTTTTTTTATGTCTTTTATTTATTTATTTTTCTTTTCGTTTCTTTATTTTTATTTAATTTACTTGTTATCGTTAATTTATTATTATTCTTTTCTTTGTCTTTCTTTTATTCGTTTTATTTTATCTTCTCCATTTCATCAGTTTTCTATTTTGTTAGTTTTTATTACCTTTTTTCTAACACGTTTGTTGACTTTTCTAAGAATACGCTTTCAAATCAATCAATTGTAAGTAATTTGAATCGGGTCTGTTAAATTTTAATTTAAATTTCAAATTTTCGTAACTAAGACAACCGGCAAATTAATTGATACCGAAAGGGCTGTTCAAGGGTGCTAATCCTTCCTTGACCGTAACCGACTCCCGAACCCGACACATTTCTGGTAAAAATGCAGATCATGTAAGATGGTGTCCGGTCCACTTAAATTCGTTTTAAAGTGGTCGGTGGTGACTCCCAACCCAATTATTTCAAGCCGAAGCCCAATTCCGAGGACCAACCGAAAGACGGTTACGACAGAGACATTATAAACGGGGTAAAAATCGTGTCCAAAATGGTTCTAATTCTTGGTTTGTGCATGAAGAACAAGCTAAAATGGCTTGATAAGAATGTTCGTTGAGTATTTTTGGGAAGTTAATTGAAATATTTGTATATTTTTTTAGCTTAGAGGCATAGTATTACAACTTATATTTAAATTGAGACTAATATCGACACATATGAGACATTGTAAGTGAGGTAAAAATCGTGTTCAAAATGATTCCAAACTAAATGAAATTGAAACCTAACAAGCAAATTTTGTAAGTAATTTACAACAATGTTGCGAAAATAGTACCATATATTAGGAGTTTTTGATGCACTTATCTATGCATATCTTAACACATTATTACTATCGAGGAGAAGAAGATGATGCCACGAGAAGATGATGCCTTTTATAAATAGATACCAACACACTAGAGAAACCCATTGGGTGTTCATACATAATGATGAGTGGATGTGTTTTATTTGTCAAATCAATGTCACAAGTGAGAAAACTTCATTTAGACTTGTGTTCTTGGTATCGTTGGTGCAAAATACAAGGAAAAATCTCAACATATGGATACCAACATGTTAGAGAAACTCAAAGAGTGTTCGTTTGATCCTAATTGATAGAATGGGAAGTTTCTCGAAAAAGCAAAGAGAAGAAGATGATGCCACATGAAAAAGACTTCTTTTATAAACTAAAGTTTCCCAAAAAGGCCAGGTTTGAAGGAATAATAAGGTTTCGAAGAAGGCTAGGTTTAGTGGAACAAGAAGTATCCCTTGAAGGAAGACAAAGTCCTCGCATCTTACATAAAGCAATTTCTGTAGAGATTTTTGACGTGATGTAACAGGGACCTCGCGCCTTGTATAACACAAGGTCCTTACCATTTCACCTCAAATTGCCACGTCAAATCAATGGTGCACGCTGGTGTTGCCACGTTAGAAATCTCTGAAAAACTAAGGTCCTTCAGAACACGAAGTTCATTCCACATTACTTCAAGAATCTCTACAGACCCATTTGAATCCTTATTTCAAGCAAGTGAAGGTAAACAAATAAACCATACAGAAGCGAAGACAAACAAATCATAGAAGGCATGGAAAAAGGAAGTGATCAACAACTGTTTTAATTGCAAGTTTATGTGGCACTCCTCAATTATTAAATAGTTTGAAGTCATTACAATTTTGCTAATGTTTGTTCTTCACTTTGCATGATCGTAGATATGTTCAAATATGTTGAAAGATGAACTATTTCTACTTTGGTATACTATGATGACAAAATGATCCCTGATGCATCTCAGTTTTGTCTTTTAGTCCATACATATTGTGACGATAACGTTACCGAGAAAATTTACATATAAAAAGTTGATGAAGAAAGTGAAGAACAATGCTCCACATAGTCACAGGAAAAAACTTAAACCTTTGAAGTATTGAATACCGACATTTTTAGAACCATTAACTTACTCAACATACAATGCTAAGAACAATGATGATGTGGACATGATGATGTGGACATGATGTTCAATTTCTACTTGCAGTATTCATTAGGTTGGCCCTTAAGCTATATGTAATTTTTTTTTCTAATTATAATGATGCTACCAGTTTCCCAAATTAGAGACAGATAGATTTTGACTTCAATCAAAATGTTCAGAGTCCAATAGCTAATTTATGTAACGACTTCAACTCATTAAGTACACACATAACACACAATGAATTGGGTGATCATCGTCTTTGATGCTATGGTATTCTTACGTAGCTAGCTACGACTTTGACCTAAACCTACCACCAACGCAACATTCAACATACAATCCATACAGTATTGGTATCTTCTCAGTACAACATGAATTTGCAAGACCATGAAACATTTAACCCATTCAATGATTTCTCATTTGGATAATATTCAACGTATATTCCTAGTGTGTTTAACCCATTGAGGAGATGCTTCAAGAATTGAGAGACAATAATCAACAAGGCTATAACTACCTTGTTAAAATCTCGATGGAGACTTTGATCATTTGATGGGTAGACGATATGTTCACATGACAACTTAACTGAGGCAATCAATTCATCAATAAAGGGATTGTGATATTTGCCTAACACTTTCATTGTCAAAGTGATATATTATCGATTAGAAACCATGTTTGCAACCTTGGAAAAACAAGCAGTTGACTGGATGGCCGGTGGCCACATAGTCCACCCAGATTTCCTCACAAAATTCTAAATATTTGTACAACATTCAAACGCGAGAAATGTGACACGCGTCTCTCGCGAACAAAATAAATTATGTGTTTCAAAATATTCAAGGCCATTAGAAGACATACAATACAATACATATGTGGTTAATCTATGAGAAAGAACCTGTGACTGCGAAGTATTCCAAACATTCAAATACCCATGTGTGCACATCATTGTTGCTTGTTCTTCTATGAAGATTCACAATATCAATTCGTTGATCCCGTATACTTACTTGAAACCTTATTCAAGGTATATTACTACAAGTTTCCACCCTTGAAAATAAATGGGATCTGGATGAAGTTGATGATGAACCTACAATAAGGCCAGATTTTGCACTATGACGCACAAAAAATGTTATCCATGATCAACGCAGATTTACTATGATGAAGATTTGGTCAAACATCGAGAATGAATTGGACTGTCGAAACTATACACTATCAATATAAATCTGGGCACATGAAGAACAAATGTCCTAATCAATCACGCTTTCGTATCGATTACTTGTGCTTTTTCATTGTACTACTTTTGTAATTAAGAAAATATATTCATTACTTTTCAATTTCTTTTGGTTTCAGACTATTTTGAATGCGATTTTTACCTCGTTTACAATGTATCATGTGTGCTTATATTAGACTTAATCAAAAGATAAGTTACAATACTACGTCTCTAATCTTATAAATTATGAAATGTTTTCATACAACTACCCGAAAATATCCCTCAAATATGCATATCAAACCGTTTTTGTTTTATCTTCATACACAAAACCAATCTTTGGAACCATTTTCATCGTGATTTTTACCCTACTTATAAAATCTCGTATGTCTCGATATTGGCCTCAATTGAAAGATTAATACTATGACTCTAATCTTATAAATTACGAAAACTTTCAGATTAACCACCTAAAAATAACCCTTGAACATGCATGTAAACACTTGAAATGTTGGCTGGAAATACATATATCTCGCGTTATGTAGGACACGAGGTTCGTAAAAATACTACCCATGATAAATTTAATTTCTCGTGGACCTCGTGTTTTGCAGAACGTGAGATCGTTTATCCAAACATTAAATTGTGTTATCTGAAAATTATTTCCAGGTAGAATGGATTTCAGACCCTATAAAATGTGAGGTCCTTTTACACGTTTTGCAAGACACAAGGTATTCTGATGTGGGCAATTTGGGGGTATTTTTTCAAATAATTCTTACTGGGGTATTTTTTATAATAAATTAATTTTAGTTTTTTAATAAAAATGTCAACATAGGGTAACCTAAATATTTGGAAAAATTGTTTAGACAATGTTGTGAGAAAAAATGTTGAGTCGCAAATTAATTGTTGAAATAAAGCGATTATTGCAGTGTTATTAATAAGATCTGGGAGTATGTGAATCTTTAAGAAAACATAAAGATCATAGTATGTCTTCAGTTTTTCCAAGAGGAAGGTGTATGATCTACAATGCGTTCTCCCTACAAAGTCAATATGAATCTGTTTTTGTTCGTCTACATATTGTTTAAGGCATATTATACTCTCAATATCTTTCAGGTGATACTGTAACAATCGTTGTACTCCAATAAATAAATTGATGAGGCACCATTTGAAGAAATATTTCCTTAAATCATTATCTCAGCATTTTTCTCTCAATATTTAGTCAAAATCTTCTGAATGAAATTCTTTCATTTAATTATTGAATTGAATTTTTAATTTATTATAATTTAATTAAAATTTATAGAGGAAAATAATATGTAGCCAATATATCTATTAATTTTTTTAAAACTAGTATGTAATTAAATTTATGTAGTATCATTGTATATATTTAATTGTCACTATCTAATTGGTCCAAGTTTTTTTTTTTGAAAATCTAATTGGTCCAAGTTAAATTAATAAAAGAGAACATATCACTCTTGGTTATAAAAGAATATAATATGAAAAATAAAAAAATAAAAATTTATGCAATATCAACTTTTAAATATTTAATTGTCGGTGAATAAAATAAAAAATATAATATTAATAGTAATTTTATAAAAAAATATTAATTCAATTTTCAAAATAAAAAGAAAAAAATATATTGACAATTAATAATATAATTTATCTAAAATATTAACATGATATGATAAAGTACTCTTATTTCTTTTAACCATATTATTTTTATATTTTTCCTTTTTTATATCCATCAAATTTAATAGCTTGGAAACTTAGTAAGGCAAATGAAACAAGTTGTAAACAAAATAGTAAAATGGAAGATGGAGCTTTCCAGTTTTGAAGGTCGGTCCGTATTCCATGTGACATTTCAACTTTTTCCCACTAATAAAATAGATCTCAACACGCAAAAAATTGATAAATTTTGGAAGCTTAGTTAGTTGATTGAAATAAAAAGTTTGTGCAATATTTGCGATTTAAATCTTAGTCGCAATCACAAATCAAAAAGCCTCAATGATTAAGAGATTTGTTATTATCTTTGAGGTTTCAAGTTTAAATATTGCATTTGTAGGGATATAAATAATCATTATAAAATGATTGAGAATCTTTGAACATATATTATCTTATATTTACTTTGTATTTATAAAAAAAATCTAAATCGCACAAGACCCAAAATTCTCTTAAACATTATTCCTAGGCTTAACATTTGTCCAAAAG
Organism: Hibiscus syriacus; assembly: GCF_006381635.1. NCBI lineage: Eukaryota > Viridiplantae > Streptophyta > Magnoliopsida > Malvales > Malvaceae > Hibiscus > Hibiscus syriacus. Next base: position 586,622 of record NW_024062636.1, read on the forward strand.
GTTGATAATATAATATTAGATAAAGTAAATAAATGATCCCAACTATATGTAATTTAACCTATAATATTATAGGTAAAATCGAAATTGAAATAAATTTTAAGCAAATTGATTTCATTAATCGTTGTGTACAAAGCATTAGATTAAGTTAATGTTCAAATATTTAAACACTACTCAATCATGATATAGGAAAGTAGAAAATAAAAATGTAACTAAATAAATAATTAAGAGTCCATTTGTTTCATTTCATTGAAAATATTTTTTGAATTTTTTTTTCGTAAAATAAATTACATTTTCTGGAAAAAAAAATGTTTTACAATGTTTAAAAGAGGTTATGTGAACCATTTTACACTAGTTGATGAATTTTTTAAAAATTATTTATTACAAATATTAAGTGTAATAAATAATATTATTTATCATAAAACTTAATATTAATATTTTTAAAATATTAGAATAATTAATTAATTTATTATTAAAATGTTATTTTTATAATTTTATTAATATAAACATGAATATTATTACATTTTATTAAAATAAAAATATTATGATTATATTAATTATTTATTAAAGTAATAGTATTTTATTATATTTTAAAAATATTAATTAATATATTTTAAATATCTTTATTAAAATATTATTAGATTAATATTAAATACATAAATAATATTATTCATTATTAATAATTTAATAATATTATTTCTATGAAATTAAAAAATAATATAAATTTTTTTAATAATTTATTATATATTTTAAAATAAAAATATAATATCTCATATTATTATAATATAATTGAGTATTTTATTATAATATTAAAAATATTATATTATATTGTTATAGATATTAATAAATATTTTTGAAATTTATTTTAATAATTAATCTTTTGATTAAAATAATATTAAATTCATAAAATAAAATTATTTTGAGTATTTATTCTTTTAAGTGAAATGTTTGAAAAACGCCTTACGGAAAATCAGACGATAAGTCATTTTCCAGAAAATACAAAGGAAATTCTATTGACCAGGAAAATGTTTTACGTTGACCAACCAGTTTTCCTCCAAATAAACACTAGAAAATGAGGAAAACATTTTCTGAAAAATGTTTTACATAAAACAAACATACCCTAAATATTTTTAATAGTTAAAAATTAAATGTGCCTAAAAATTATTAATTTTTGTTTTATGTTTAATTTTTTTTATTTAAACTCATCGAATGACCTCAATGACGAAAGAGAATAATGGTCTTTCTAGATGTCTCATGTTTGAGTAACGTGTTTGTAGGGTTTGTGTATATTATCAATTGACTAAAATAAAAATGAAACTTAAATTTGATGATTTACTTAAAAGAATTTGAAGACCAACATAATTTTTTAGGGTAAAGTACACAAATTGTACCTCGACTATAGGATACTACTTTATTAAGTCTCTCGACTATTAAAAATTAAAAAATGGTCCTCTGACCATAAAGTGTTTCTTTGTTGAGTCCAATGAATATTAAAATTTATAAAATGGTCACAAACTATTCATTATGTTCCAAATCGTTAAAAAAATGGACGAGATTATGAGTTGAATGTTAATATGTTGACTCTGATATGATAAAACCTTATCATAAAATCTCAAATGACTATCATATCCTAGTCATAATGTTAATGTCCAGCTTAAACAACCATTATTTTTTTAACAGAAAATTATGAGTTTGGAATATAATGAATAGTTAGGTGACCGTTTTGTAACTTTTAATAGTCAAGAGACTTAACAAAGCAACATTCTATAGTCAAATAACTATTTTGTCACTTTTAAGGGTAAACTATAGAAATGATTACTTTCGTTTGAGTTTTATAAGCTTTTTCTCACTGAATTCAAAAAACATAAGATTTGGTCACTTTCGTTTCATTTTAATTAAGATGTCTGAAGAAGAAGTAAAGAGAAGACGAGCAACAATGGGGTTGGGAAGAAAACCTATTAAAATGGATAAATTGAAATGTTGTACCTGAACTCATTTGAATTTATAATCAGTATATTGTCTAAAGTGTATGGGTTAAAATAAAAATTAAACCATTTTACTAACGGGTTATGTCATCAAACTAACGACATTCAACGTCAAAGTGACCAAAATTTAATAAAACAATAACGTAAGTGACCAAAACTTAAGAAAATGATAACATAAGTAACCAAGACTTATGTTTTTTTAAACTTTAGTGAGCAAAAGTGTATAAGTATGGAAGGAAAATGTCCAAAACTTAATCCATGTATTATCTACGTAAAAAAGATGTAATTTTAATTTTATATCTTTACCGTGCCACGTCAGCAAACCGTGAAAGGTTTAACAACCATTAACCTTCAATGACCATATCTTAATTAAAACGAAATGAAAGATACCAAATCTGAAGTGTTTTGAATTCAACGAGGAAAAGTTTATTAAACTTAAACGATGTGATCATTTTTTTAGTTTACCCAACTTTTAATAGTCGAGGGACTGACTAAAGTACCTTAGGTGGGCATTCATGTTGGGTGGATTATGCCACAATAAAAAAAATTACAAAAGTATGACCATGATTTTATCGAATCGAATGAAACTCCGTTGAGCCATGTCCTAGCTCAATCTCTCAAAGAATATGTGAATAACTTTAATTTCAGCACACCTTGCTGTCGAAACGAATCACAAACTTCTAAGAAAGCACGAATATGTTGCCTTACATCCTCATGAGGCGCACCACCAAACTTTCCAATCAAGCCCAACATAGTGAACATCACCGGTTTAAGCTCAGAGTGGGTTGCCTGAATCTTTTGAGCTATAATTACATGGTTAAGATCGTCCAAATTTGGAGCTAAGTGATCTATGATAGTATGTGGATGAGCTACAACTCCATCATTGAGATTTGTTGTAGCATTTAGATCTACAGGATCCTCCACTTGATTTTGAACTTCATGAATGACTTTAAGCATTTTGACCACGTCTTTTTTGATGAAAAAATTGTTCTATTTTAGGCACCAAAGAAAACAATAGTTCCTTAGATCCTCTACGGGTCACGCGGTAGCACAACGCCTAAAAAAATGAAGAAAAATAACAACTAAATTTATACAAAAAAAATAACATAGTGAAAAAACTAAACTTAAAATCACCAAATGTCAATCCCTGGCAATGACACCAAAAACTTGATCGCGTGTAAATGAATTATGTTATGGCACGTAAGTATGTGCAAGTATACACAATCGAACAAGTGATATAGTAGTGAGTGAGTATCGTCTCCACATGGATTGGAGGGACTTCGAGTAAAGTTTATGCACTATTCTGAATTATCTAAGTAAAGTTAGTGTGGTATGAACAAGTGAGAAATAAAAGATGTGGCAAAATGTTATGTATAAGGTGATGGAATGTTGTGGCAAGAATTTAAGTAAAATATAAAAGTTTGCTAACACAATAAAATAAATTGAACTTTGGAAAATGAAATAAGACTTCGCAACCTCACACAATCAAGCTTTTCTAGGGGTAAATGGCATGGATTTGCTATGGCAATTATATTTTGTGCTACTAATGTTTTATGCTCCTATGAGTATGTTGCCTGACAAAATTTGTTGAAAATGCTCCTAAACTCTCTCAAGCAAGGAACATGATAAAACTAATGTTACGGTAATACCTCTCAGAGTGAACTGCAACACTAGCATATCGACGAAATACTATACCTTTTAGTCGAATGAAACCCTCTCCTTATTTCTAAGGCAGATTAAAACCTCCCCATCCCATATTGGCTCCCTTGCTCACGTAGATCTAACCTAGCTCCCTCGATACTAGGTATCTATAATTAGAAAATGGTAATCTCTCAAAAGCTCTTACAAGACTAATCATATTACGCTACAGTAAATGACAATCTCTTAAAAGCTCTTAAAATGATGTATCACATAAAGTAAAAATAGTGAGCAAAACAACATTTAAACATAAAAACATCAATCCATCCATTAACAAAAAATAAAATCATCCAATACAAATACAACACAAAATAAGTTAGTACATGGTGTGGCTAAGTTCATCCAAGATCATTCAAGTTTAGTACAGGCCCAAATAAGATAGAAAAATAAAAGCATAAGGAGAAGAACACTCCCAATGAGTTGTTGTTGTGACATTTATCTCTACCACCATGCACCGCCCTAGCAAGCTAGCCTCTCTCAAGGTTCTAGTCGCTACCCCTTTGAAGCTCTGCTATGGAGGACACCAAGAAAAATGAGGAAATGAAGGAGAAAATGGAAGGTTGATGAGCTACTACCTCATTGCTTAAATCACTCTCCAAAACCACCCTAAAAATGAGGTATCCTTATCTATTTATACTAAGGGAATCCCTAGGTTTATGCCAAAATTCCCTTTGTACGCTAGGTATCATTCCCTTTATGTGAATGAGAGGCTAGGCTGTCATGTGGTCCTAAACATTGCAGCAAGGGCAGTGAGTCACATGTGGCTGGACAGCTTGACAAAGATATTTTTTTCTATTTTGTCTTTTCTGCTCTAGAATCTGATGTTTATCTTTTACTGTGGCGAGTTTTTATCCAGAATGCTACAACAACTATCCATCACTTGTTGTGGCACTTCTTTCTCTAGTATGTTACAACAACCACATGTTCTCCTTAAGCTTTCCTCACCTGCACAACATAAAAAGAGCAAGACCTTTCCCTCAGCGACATCAGTTTTCAACAAATATATGTTACAGCAAAATTTTACTACAACATGCAATTATATGACCCTAAATACAATAAAATAGGATTTTAGACAACTAATAACTTAAGTAAAAATGCACAAAATATAGTCATTTTACGAAGTTATCAAAAAGTAATCAAGACTAAAGTGAAAAGGTGGATGAAGATGAAGAGATAGTCAAGTTCTTCAAAAGATTCACAAGATGCATGTCTTCCAAAGGAAAAGAAGTAAAGCATTATCGAGCAAGAAGAAGGGTCCCCCAATGTGCTTTGAATGTCAAAGAACTGGACATGTCAACTATGATTGTCCCCTTTTAAAGAAGAAGAGATCAAGGAAGAATAAGGCATTTGTGGTTTCTTGGAATGATGAAGAATATTCCAATAATGAAGATGAAGTAGCCAACCTATGTCTTATGGCCATCGAAAAAGATTCAAGGGTAACTCCTAACTCTTGTGATTTAAATTCTTATTCATTTAAAGAGTTACAAGATCCTTATAAGGAGTTGTATTTTTAATTTGAGACCATGAATTCCAAATATAAAGAAATTAATTTCAAATTTTAAAGTTGAAAATGATTTGATTTTGAAAGCAAAATTTGATTTTGAAAAACAAAATGAAATTTTTAAAAATGATTTTGAGCTTTCAAAAATCAAAATCAATGATTTAGAAAAAGAAAATTTTGATTTGAAAGTTAAGCTTGAAAGTTTAACAAAAGAAAATGAATTAGTTTCTCAAAACAATTCATTATGTTTAAAAATGGCAAAATGCTCACATTGTCATTTTCATGGTCACATGGAACATACTTGTCCTTTAAAACTTTGAAAACCTTTTAAAATTAGGTAAGTATGGATTCATAAGGGAACCAGGGGCATTAGCACTAACAATCAAGGATCCAAAATAATTTGGATACCAAAATCCAAATGAATGTCTCTTGTAGGTGTGTGGGAGCAATGGTGAAAAAATGAAGAAATTTAAATGCTCTAGCCACACAAAATGAGGAATGGGTAACCTCTAAGCCTAAAGTTTTTTATTTTTATACTGGTTGCCTATTTTGTTTTATGAATTTTTTAACATAAATGATTATATTATGTTTTTCTATCTCATGTACATTAAAATGTGTTATGATGAACATTTTAAAGTTTTAATGATTTGTTTGTTCATCATAATGATTTTTGGTCAAATATGTTTTTAATGTTTTGTTTTTACAAACTTTGATTTTCTACCTTAAACTTGAATGTTTATGCTTGTACTTTTTATTGCAAATGATATCTTTCTAACAATTGATATCAATTTTTTAAATGCATAACATTTTTAGAAAACTTTATGTATATGAACTTTAATGTCTCACGTTAATGTTGCATAAAGTATAGTAGACTTAGATTTATTAAATTTCATGTGTTACTAACATGTTTGTTAATCTTTGTTGAAATTCAATAGTTTTTAAGTGTCAAGTTTTTAAAGTTAATTTTCTTTGGAATTCATTTGTTGAGGGAAAGCTTTAAAAAATTTCAAATGATTTTTAAGTTAAAATTTCCACTTACTCTTATCGTTATTTTGAACATTAAAGTTTGAATTATTTTTTATATAACAAAAAGGGGAGAACTGTAGGTTTGAAAAATTCAATTTCAAGAATGAAAAAAGGGGAGCTTTTTTCCAAAATATTTCTCTTTTTCATTAAATGTTTTATTAAATGGAGCTTTGCCAAAAACCATTTTTCAAATGTTTTGTTGTATCAAAAAGGGGAAGATTGTTAAACCTATTTTGATATAACAAATTTAAGGGAAAATGTTTTTGGGACTTGATTGAGTTTATTCAAAGTTTTCAAAAATAATTTGAAGTCCATAAAACTTGAATTTGAACACATAACAGTTTTTCTAAGTAAGCATAATTGATACTGCATGAACAGTATCGAAACAGTTCTTGCAGTATTCATACCAAAGGTAAAGGAAGTATTGATACTCTCATGGCAGTACCGATACTGCCTTTTATTTATAAATGTGTTTAGATTCCAATAAGCAAAAATGGTACCGATATTGAAAGAAGCATCGATAATAGTATCGATACCATAACATCAATATCGATACTCACTAAACCCAATGGTAAAAAACGACTAGTTTATTAAAGGCAACATTGATACTCATCACTTGAGTACTGATACTCCTTGTCCTGGCAGTTTGGTTTTGAAGAAAATTAATCCCCAACGACTCCAAAACATCCCGAACGGCTCCAAACTCATTCCAACATAAAAAAAACAAGTTGAAGACACTTGAAGAAGGTTACAACACCTATCCAAGCAAAAAACAAGTTGAAGACACTTGAAGAAGGTTGCAACACCTATCCAAGCAATCCACATCAAGAGAAAAGCTCTTTCAATCTTATTTTTCCTTTTCTCTTGTACATAGTGTGTTTTGTGAGCTTAATTTGTAAACATTTATCTTTTAGAGGTTTTTTTTGTTTATATTTATTTATCCTTTTGTTAAGGGGAATTGGTTCTGACTTAGCTATTCAAAAGATAGGGGGTTTTAAATGTTACTCTTGAGCCTAGAAAAAGAAAGAACAAATTAGTGAATTTGTTAGAAATTCTTAGTGTGGAGCTAAAGTAGTGGATATAGACTTGGTTTAGAAGTTGAACCTCAATCGTTGTACAAATTTCCTATCATGTCTCTCCATAATCCCTAAATTTTTATTTGGTCAATTAACCCCCTCTTGGCACCATTTTCAGTTGATCGATAGAGCAACATAAATCCTAACATCATATAAGGACCATGCATGAAAAAGGTTAAAAGATAAACTAAAAGACTCTAACAAAAAATATATACAAACAAATCTGATTATATTGGCGAACGAACCACAAAAGGGAATTAAGTTATTGAAAGATCACTGAGAATCGCAAATCAAAGCCGAGCGTTGTGAGAAACTACCCACGAACGTAAAATCGCGCATCCAAATTTAATCTAAGCTTCCATAACAAGGAAGATCAACATGATTACAAATAAGCGTCATCTTTATCATTCGTGGCGTCGTCAAGTCTAATCCTGAGCAAATATAAATAAAAGAACGACCAAATGATCTAGAAAGAAAATAAAAAAAGTTTTCATAAAGGCGGAATTATTCTTATTAAAAAAACTAAATGATAACCGACAGTCGACAACCAACATCAAAATCAGTGTGTCCCCAACTAAACAAAAATAAAGAAAAAATATTTATCTAATCTAGAGAGTGACACAAACTCCAAAAAAAAAAGGAAAATGAGAGAACGACTAGGGTTACGAAAAGGTTTAAAAGAAGTAATTAAAATTAAGTTGTTAATACCGATCATTGAAATAGATACTTAGGGGTTGTTTGTTTGGCTATGAATAGAACCATTCAGCACTGAATGCTGAACCGTTCAACATTCAGCGTGTTTGTTTCTCACCTCTGAATGATTTAGTGCTGACTGATTCAGCAAAACAATGTTGAATGATTCAGCATCAAAGTACATTCTGAATGATTCAGAGCCATTATCAAACAACATGTAACATTCAGAGCTAATTCATACAGAGCTAATTCATACAAAGCCTCTAAGTCATTCAGCATTTGAATCATTCAGCTCTTAATCGTTCTTAATCGTTATGAAGTAAACAAACAACCCCTTAGATTGCTATAGTCATAAAAGATGTCATATAAAATAATATTAGATATACATTCATAACAATTAAACAAAATATAATGGTGAGTGGCTAGTGACAACATAATTAACAAGAGCGGTTGAGGCAACTATATAAATTTAATAATTATTTTAAAATTTTAATAGTTAAAATAATATTTTAACATAATTTAATAATTATTTATATGTTTTATTGTGTTATAAATTAAGGGATGCAATTGTCATTTCAAGATGGAACATTGACTTTTAAGGTTTTTTATTTAAATATATTTCATTAAAAATTTAATTATCATTATGACACCTAAAATCGATTAATTTTTGAATTGGTATCATTTTCTATCACATAAGTAGAAGTCGTATTTTATAAGAAACGTCATTTGCTGATGTGGTAGAAATCAATCAGAACTTTAAAAATTGGACTGAAATGAAAAATGAAAGAAAAAAAGGGACAAAAAATATGAACAAGTTATACAAATTTTGTCAAAAGAATCAACAAGTACGCATAGTATATGTTAAAGACACATAACTAAACCAAGCGACTAAGATAGTGCTTGTGCATTAATCTTATATTTAAACATTTGAAAAATCTTATATCTATACAATGTGAAATACGACGGCCAACATATATTTATTTTTTTGAGCAATATTCGTATAACTTGTTCATTTCTTTTGCTCGTCTTTTTCTCTATTTTTTTTTTCATTCCACTCCAACCTTTAAAATTTTGACCAATTTCTATCATAATAAAGAACTTCTTACGAAAAGCGCTTCTACCTATATGAAAGAAAAATAGAATTATTTTTAAAATAATCGTATATGATTGTTAAAATAAAAAAATATTTTATTAAAGGATATTTAGACGAAAAAAGCCGATTTTTAAAGTGTCAAACACAAAGCTTCAACCACTCACTTTTTGCTTAAACTTTGTTCTTGAAGTATTCAATAGAATTTCAACAAATTACTCCTTTAAATTACCATGAAAGATGGCAAAAGACTTATAATGTAATCAATTTTTCCCCATTTTCCTATCACTATATATATACCTATATAAAATTGATGATAACTAATAAAGGAGAACTAGTTATTTAATATCTTGAAGAAAAAGCAAAAGTGTGAATGGTGGGGTTGGTTTGTTGTTCCTGATTCGTTTCAATCCACTTCCACCGTTACAAATATCATTCCTTTTTAGCTGTTAATCATAGGATATCGGAATTTTGAACCAATGGTTGCAAATTATTCATTCTCCACCCTTCTTACTTTGCATGTTTCTCCCTCTTATTTCTCTTTCATCAAAAAAACCAAAGCGGACCCTTTGTCCTCTCTCTTCTCCTCGCATCATCAAAATCATAAAACCTTCTTTCTAGTTTCAACCGCTAAGCTCATGTCTGGTTCTTAATCAAGCTCCAGCCTTAAAATTCTGTCTTTTTCCCCTTTTGTCGCCATATCTATACTTGGTGGGTTTTTTTTCTCTTTCAATCGTGTTTTTTCCCGGAAGATTTCCTCAGATTTTCCTTGTACTTTGTTTGACTATGGATTGATCGGCTAATCTTATACTAATCTTTAATATTGTTGGAGTTTTCTTCCTAGATACGATGTTGTATTTGGTTCCCTTTTGGATAGCTTTTTTAGTGGGAGTACTAGTTGGTTGGGCTTGGAAGCCGGACTGGACGGGCCAGGTAACACGGAAATTGAGTCGCTGTCTAACCAAATCACTGAAATTCTCGTTGCCCTGGTCATGTTTCAGCTCCTTGAAAATGCAGTCAGACGGTTGTGAATCTTGGCCCATTGATGATGGAAACCAAGGGAAACCGCTCTTTTCTCCTTCTGATTATGAAAGTTGCAGGTACTTTGAATTTCTCCGAAGTTGTTCATTTTATGTTGGAGTTTGATGTTTCATCGACGAAGTTGGGGAAAGTTTTAATTTTGTTGATGGTATACGTACATATTTTTAGTAGCAGATGCTCCACATCAGTGGTTAACGAAGGTCGTTCAAGTGTTGTAACTGGGGAGGATTTGAAGCATTTATGGCAGCTTGTTGAGATGAGGGACGGAGGTCCTACATGGATACATATGATGGATCGTTCTACTCCAAATATGAGCTATCATGCATGGCGGAGAGACCCAAATGTAGGGTTCTGTCTCTTCCACTTTGTTTGAAAAGCACTTTTGCTTATGTTTGATAAGCTAATCTTTTATATATACATGGATTTTGTTAGACTGGCCCTCCTCAGTACCGGACCAAAACTGTCTTCGAGAATGCAACTGCAAAGATGGTTAGGGACTTCTTCTGGGACGATGAGTTCCGACCCAAGTGGGATGACATGCTTGCGTATTCTGCGACCATAGAAGAGTGTTCTACAGCAGGGACCATGGTTGTTCAGTGGATAAGAAAGGTAAACTTCCTTGAAATTGAGGCATCTTATTATGCAGCTAATTCCCTGAGGATTTTCTACGTTTTCTATTTTATTATGCAATCATTATACTTGTCGTTATCTTTTAACATCTGCTCTGACTGATAGTCAACATCTTGCCTTTCAATGCTTATTATACTAACTTTTCTTTTTTCTAATTCTTTGTGGCTCAGTTTCCATTCTTTTGCAGTGACAGGGAATACATAATAGGTCGACGGATATGGGAAGTGGATGGATCTTACTACTGTGTGACAAAGGTATGAAAATCGGTTTAATGTTTTCTGACATAATGCTAGAACTTCCAGAAAATAAATCGTTTACTGATTTGAACTCAAGACTGTAAGATTGTTAGTGAAAATTAGTTCTTCTGAATAGTGTAGGCAGATGAAATCCAATGTTTTGGTCAAGAATAAAAATAGGTAAAGAACTATGAGAAATAATGTTAAGGCTCTTGAAATGAAGGTTGATTCAAGTTGCCCTTCTTTCTTCTCCCTATTTACCCCCTCAAGTTGCGTCTGATGGCGAAATTCATAGTTTTATTTGTTTATCTTCTTCTGTTTCCACCTACATTGGCCATATTTGTTTGTGGTTTCAACTCAAATGATTGTGTTTCAGGGAGTCTCAAGGCCTTCCATTCCGCGACGTAGCAAACCTAGACGTGTGGACCTGTACTACTCAAGTTGGTACATCCGAGCAGGTATGCCGGTCTTCTTTCTTTCAGTTGAGCCACTATTTTTGCACATGAAGGTTTTGTCACCGAAAAACACTGGATCATTAACCTTATGATTATCATAAGTTAGAAGCAAATAACTGAATGGATGGAAACTAAGTTTTCTCTTCATACGTTTAGTGGAATCAAGAAGAGGTAATGGTCAACTGACTGCCTGTGAGGTTTTACTCTTCCATTATGAAGACATGGGCATCCCATGGGAAATAGCTAAGCTCGGAGTGCGACAGGGGATGTGGGCAACGGTGAAGAAAATCGAGCCCGGGTTACGTGCTTACCAAAAAGAAAGAGAATCTCTATCTTCTCTATCTCAGTCCGCGTATATGGCTCAAATCAACACCAAAATAAGGGTCGACTACTTGAGATCTTTGGCAAGCAATGTAGATTTATCGAAGTCTGATATAGGAGATACTTCCGAAAACCCTCTGGCTCCTAATATTTCAAGGGCACTAATATACGGTGGTCTGATTGTTCTTGCTTGTAGCCTGGATCATCGGGTGTTGAGCAAGGTATTTATCTTTGGTACGGGTAGAAGGCTTGCAAACAGGGGAAATGGACTGAATTAGAGCGCCGCAAGGCGTAGGCTTATATTTTTTAAATGATAGAGGCAGAGGTTGTGTATATATGTTTTACGTATATGTATATTCATAATTTAAGAGAGCTTGATTGATGGCTTTATAAACTAACGCCGGGAATTCCCACATGGAAGCAGCTGAACCACTGGCGCATAACTATTGCTGTTATGCTCAGCCACTTTCATTTAGGATGAATTGATAAGGCACCCAACAAAACAGTTATGTATGTTTAAACAAATTTTTCCCAGAATTGTGTTCTGTATGATTGATTCATATGCAAGTAAAAATGCCTTGAACATAATTTACTTTTCTTGGAAAATACTGGCAAACAATGGCCGAATGAACCAACATAATCTTCCCAATCTTTGTAGGAAATATTCCGAAAAGAGAAAATAACCTCAGTGACCAAAAATCTCATATAATATACGATTTTAACCAACTTTTTCCGGATTTGCCAAAATGACCAACAAAATCGCAATGCGATCGCTAATTCGCAACGCGATCTCCATTATCGCAAATCAGTTTCCAGATTCGCAACGCGATTATGACTATCGCAATGCGATTTTACAATTTCGCATTGCGATTTTCTCAATTCGCAATGCGAATAAGTAAATCGCAATGCGAATTTGGAAAATCGCAATGCGATACTGACTATCGCAACGCGATAATACAAAATCGCAACGCGATACTGATTTTCGCAACGCGATACTGACTTTCGCAACGCGATTCTGACTTTCGCAACGAGATTCTGAAAATCACAATCATCTTCAAAATCCCAATCACAACCGGCTTCACCTTTTGGGACTGTTAACTTAGGTGATTTTTAAATGCAAACGTTGTATTATGTGTATTTTATGTGTGCACTTTTAACATTTTCAGTTAGGCATGTATTAGTAACTTGAGTTTGAACATTGCTATGATCTGTTCAGTTGTTATCACTTATTAGACATTCATTTGACTATCGCAACGGGGAAATCGCAACGCGAAAATGACTATCGCAACGCGAAAATGGCTATTGCAACGCGAAAATGGCTATCAAAACGCGAAAATGGCTATCGCAACGAGAAAATCGCAATGCGAAATGAAAATCGCATTGCGATTTTCTCGTTGCGATAGCCATTTTCGCGTTGCGATTCTCTCGTTGCGATAGTCAGTTTCGTGTTGCGATAGTCTGTTTTGCCTTCAACATAATGCAGATTGAAAATCAACAAATCAACTATTACATTTCAATCAATTAAACAAGCACAAATAAGAATTATGTACACATCAATTAAACAAATCAACATTTACAAATCATTTTTTACAAATCAATTAAACAATCAAAAAATAATAATAATTCTTATTTCCTCATCAATTATTGAATTAATGAATCAAATTTTGCACCCGTACATCCATTTCACGTAGCTCATTTAAGGATTAACCTGCAGAAACCAAACATTTGCTCAAACAAGACTTCCTACACATCTAAAACCTACAAACAGCAAATTATTGAATTCTAGGTACTTAACCAAACATTTTCAAACCAAAAGGAGTATAACATATAACAAAACTTGCATTTGACTTACCAATTAACAATGGATACTTTCATAACGCGGATGCAGGTAGGCAGCGTCTCGAATACATCGCTCTAGCTATATAATGCCAAAACCACAAGCCTACTGCAGCTCTATCTCTATCGGTGGAAGGTAGAAACTCTGTGCTTCCCGTCGTCAAACGCGCCAAGCACAAGCATACGAGAGGACCACAATCCCCTCTGGCTCCCGGAGATTGTTGTGGCGCGGTCTCGTCTCTGACAACTGTGACATTGAACTTCTTTGGCTTCTTGTGTCCAGAATGAGTCCAATAATTAATCTCATCCAAGAATTTAGCCAAATGAGAGCTCCATCCCTTGATAATATCTCTCAAATCAGACAGTGATATGTAATTTATCATGCTGTCATATACTATTATCTTCAAGGATGGGAGCTGAAGTTGGACGAGAAGCCAATGACGACGTTCCAAAACAGGGATAAACACCTGCAATCATAAGTAATAATTCATTTATTTACGCACTTATTTATGAACACCTTTAAAAAATTTAAAAAATAAACACTAACCTTATCAACCTCCCACCATGCAGGATAAAGTTTAGCTTGTCCATTGCCCAACGAAAATGATTCATCTCGTTGATTCTTCAAGTAAACTGCGTGAAAAGTCGCCGGCATTATTGTATATCGCGAATTTTTTTTATTTTTCCTAAGCTTCCTTATTATTAGAAGACGTGACACCCACGCATCGATATGTTGTTTTACAAAAAAAGACATATATTAGTGAATTACATTATTTTTAAAAAAAATTAATCAAAATCATATATAAGACAAATATAAGACTTACCTCCCCATCGAAATAGCCACTGTCTTCAACCCCTAATAACACACCCCAACAAGACCGATTAAGCAACAAATACATCTCATCGTTGAGTTTGTTTATGTCAGTGTAACACCCTTGGCTCCGCTCATGTAGATAAAAATCAACTACGGTCTTAGCCCAAAGGGTATTATCCAGAATTGTTTCCGGTAGTTGTCTCCTCTCCACTTCAGATACCGGAAGGGTACTAGCCGGTAACTCATACGAGAGCCAACTCTCATCCATCATGTCCGGCAACGGTGGGGGTTTCTCAATAATTCGATATATTACCCCATGTGAATCGGGCTCTGGAATGGTGGGAGGGACCTCTTCAACGATGACAGTGGCCTCTTGAACGGTGGGGGGGACTCTTGAGGGATGATAGGGGCCTCTTGAACGATTGGAGGGGACTCTTGAGGGATGACAGATGAGTCGGGCTTCTTCTTGCGGAGTCTTCGCACCATTGGGGTGAACGGAGACGTAATAGCACGTGCACGCCGTCTGATGCGTGAACTCCGTCGTGCAAGGAAAACCCGACGTAAAGCATCCACCTTATCAGGCCGCTAAAAAAAATTAATATATAAATCAATAAATAAACAGACATGATATTAAACAAAGACAAATATGTTTCAAACTTGCATTGTATTCACCCAAGTCATTTTTCTATCATAGTTCACAAAATGCATCAGATAACATTCCAGAAGTAAGCACTTATATAAACATTTAAAAGGACAACATATATAAACATTCAAGAAGAAGAATAGTTTACTTTCGCAACACGAAACTTACTTTCGCAACGCGGAAATGGCTATCGCAACGCGAAAATGGCTATCGCAACGCGAAAATGGCTATCGCAATGCGAAATGAAAATCGCAACGACAAAATCGCAATGCGAAATAAAAATCGCAACGAAAAAATCGCAACGCGAAACACAAATTGCATTGCGATTTTCATTTCGCGTTGCGATTTTGTCGTTGCGATTTTCATTTCGCATTGCGATTTTGTCGTTGCGATTTTCATTTCGCATTGCGATAGCCATTTCCGCATTGCGATAGTCATTTTCGTGTTGCGAAAGTAAACTATTCTTCTTCTGCAAATTGAAACTTGAATGGATTGCATTACTTCAACCAAAAGACAAAAACAAAACCAAAAACAAATACTAACAAAAGCAGTTTAGCAGTATTGGCAGCAACCGAATTAATTTATTAAGCAATCTAAGTGAAATGGTTAATCTAAGTGAAATTATGAGTAAATTTATCATCAAGTTAAATATGAAAAATCTTAAACTTACCTCGTTGCGTAGAGTATGAACCTCATTCTGCAACGATGCTACCATCTCACGTAGAGCGGCTACCTCACCGCGTAAAGTAGACACCTCAACATGCCATGCACCATCTTCTTTGCGTAAAGTACCGACCTTCTCACGCAAGGCATTGACCTCAACACGTAATTCCCCTAACTCATCCCGTGGAGGTGGAGAACAGGGAGATAAACGTCGTGGCAACTTTGTCGGTCGCCTATCTTGCGGTGATGGTGAAGAAGAGGCTCGATGATGTGACAGAATAGGTGATGGCTGTCGTTATGGAGGTGTATAGTCGGGTCGATCAGGTGATGGCTCTGGGTGAGGTGATAGCTCTGGGTGAGGTGATGGCTCCCGAAGTGGAGGCTGCTCATCATCCATGCCATCAAAAAAACGCTTACTAGCTTGCCACCAATCAGTGGCAAGCTCAGCTTCCGTGGGTGTCAGCCTCTGTAATGGAGTGTTGGCCTCCTAACAATATAAAAGCTCAAACAAAGTTAAACGTGTACTAGTAATAACTTGTTTATAAACATATGGTAGTATTTATGTTAACTTACATTATTTATTATCGTATACCATAGTAAATCTTCCCATTGCAAGGTCAGTTTCCTCTTCCAGGAAATAGCCCTGGGAATATCATTTGAAGTTTTTATTGCATATGTCTTCATGGCGGGAAAGGCCTCAAATATCCAAATCTACAAACAATATAATAACAAACATTAGTAATTGTTAAATAATTACTTATAATTTTGGAAACATTATATAAAAATTCTTACCTTAAAGGCCCAAATAAAGCCTGTCAAAGTGTATTTGAAACCATCGCCATGCAAACTTTTTCGATCATCCAAGGCAGACGATAACTTATTCCATATAGCTTTCCATAAATACGAGCCCCACGGAAACAGGTTCCATGCATTTAGGTCTTCTACCAATTTGATTAGATCATTTGGAATAGGTTGTCTGGCCTCTCTGCCTAAAAAGCCGGCATGCAAAAGTATTAGAAGGCATACTCGGACAACATCGACGTCATCCATCCGAGTAAAACCATCTTTCTTATTCAATAATCTCGTCAGGTCTTCCACGTGTAGATTCGGCCTCTCCAGCTCAGGAAAAACCCGGGATAACCATGATGGGCGGGTAATGTGTCTAGTGTACCGACCTACATCATCGTGTCCGAAGCGTAGACCGGTGATTAAGCAAAACTCCTCCCGCCCAAAACACGTATACGCCGGTGGAAAATCAAACCATATCTCTTCATCACGACGTTGTATAGTATCTGGTAGATCGCTAGTCATGGTTTGAAGAAACAGGTGTGTCAACATCGCATCTTCACCGGGATGTTGTACTTTCAGCCATGGCCCGAAGCAAGTATCCTCAAATATTTTTCTTTGTGCAGGTGAAAACTTCGACACAATTGTTTTGGCCAGGCTGACTTTATTTCTTAAGGTCAATTGAGCGGAATAAAAGTTCTACAAAAACAATAAACATACTAAGTTAGATATACCAAAAACTACACTGTGAAGATATACCAAAAATAATAATAAACATAAAGAGTAGTAGTTTATTCTTCAAACTTAAATTTGCAACACTGTGAATTTCTTATTTGTCTTTGTTTTTTGGTTGAAGTAATGCAATTCATTCAAGTTTCAATTTGCAGAAGAAGAATAGTTTCTGAAAATGAAAATCGCAACACGAAAATGACAATCGCAACGCGAATTTGACTATCGCAACGAGAGAATAAAATCGCGTTACGATTTTGTCGTTGCGATTTTCATTTCGCGTTGCGATTCTCGGTTGATTTAATAAGCAATCTAAGTGAAATGGTTAATCTATTATTGAAATTACCAGTAAACTTATCATCAATTTCAAAATAAAAAACCTAATAATAATGCAAAAATTTCAAAAAGAAAATAATTAAAAAAACTAACCCTCGGTGGTTGATTTGGTTGATTTTCCATTTCTGATTGTGAGGGTGGCTCTGAGAGATGGAGATAGACGGATTTCGTCGGAGATGGGGACGGATTTCGTCGGAGATGGGTGAGAGAGTGAGAGATGGAGATGGGACTGAGTTGTGATTTTAGGTTTTAGGTTATGAGTTGCGATTACGGGATATACTGTGGACGGTTCAGTGTTCCAATATATTAATATTCGTGTTTGGAATTTGAAAATAAAATACGCTTTGCGATACTAATGGCGCTTTGAAAATCGCATTGTGATTATGTATTATCTCGTTGTGAAAGTAAGTATCGCGTTGCGAAAGTCAGTATCGCGTTGCGATTTTGTATTATCGCGTTGCGATAGTCAGTATCGCGTTGCGATTTTCCAAATTCGCATTGCGATTTTCCAAATTCGCATTGCGATTTTCCAAATTCGCATTGCGATTTACTTATTCGCATTGCGAATTGGGAAAATCGCAACGCGAAATTGAAAAATCGCATTGCGATAGTCATAATCGCGTTACGAATCTGGAAACTGATTTGCGATAATGGAGATCGCGTTGCGAATTAGCGATCGCATTGCGATTTTGTTGGTCATTTTGGCAAATCCGGAAAAAATTAGTTAAAATCGTATATTATATGAGATTTTTTGTCTTTATTTTCTCTTCCGAAAATATGCTATAAAGTAAACAAAAAAAGGAGCAAACAATATCTTGAATGTCTTCAGCACTCGCCACGAACCTCCAGCGCAGCAGATTATGTACCGTTAAAAACCCACCAGGGTTTCAAAACAGTACAAGCCGTCAAATTGTGGTGCCACCTTTGGCAGTGGCGTGGCCTGCACCTTTTGGTTAGGTTTTGCCGGCGTACTGCCTGTGGATGAACCTCCAAGTTCCTGAAAATATGAATCCATACTATTGAGCGCCAAACCACAAATAAAGAAAGAAACAACATAATTTGTATACACCAATGGATAAGCAAGGGGTGCCATAATAAACAACTAAATACCTTGGCTCCAGAATGACGGTCAAAAGAATAAATCCCCACTGCAGCGGCTAGTACAGCTGGTATTGTTGCATACACTGTAACCGAAGCCATTTTCATTCGAGAATCAAGATGATGCAGAGCAAAGATTTGGGTTCCTAATTATGATGGAAATAAGGGCAAAGGAATGCAGGTGCCTTGGGGATGAAGAAAAGTAAAAGCTATAAAGGAATGAACTAATACTACCATGGGCTTAGCTTTGGGGTATCAGTATCTTACAGGATAATTGTGTTTGTAAAAGAGAGGCGTCGGTGCAAGCAGCGCTTTACGATCTTATCCATGTTGGCTAAAAAGTTGATCTTAGCTGCCTAAAATGTCCACTGGCAACATGTCCACAGGGGAACCCACTTAGCTTTAGGGGGTGTTTGGTTGAAGGTCATATTTTGATCGAAAATCTCATTCCCGGTAATATTTTATTACTAATAGTAGATTTTTTGGGTATATTACTGGGAATGTCATTACCCCTTTCCTTAGATATTGTAACATTACCGGCATTTTAGATTAAAATGCCCTTAAATTTTTATTTTTTTTCAAAAATATTCTTCTTCTGTCATTAAATAATAAAAATTCAACGAATGTTAAATTACAAATTTATCCTTAAATTATTTTAGATTTACAAAATAAAAGTCTATAATTAAAATTTTATATGAAGTTCAGGGGTTAAAATTTTTTTTACCCTTTCATTAAACCTTTTTTATATTTTTAATTTTGTAAAAAATTGTATAAATATTATGAATTTAATTTTTTAAAGAAAATATATAAATATTTTACAATTTGTAATATTATACAAATATATAATAAGGATAATTTGGTCAAATATACATTCCAATAATCTTTTATTCTTTTAACCAAACACGGTAATCTTACATTCCTGCTAAACCAACCAAACACAAAATACAACATTCCCAGTAATCTTATTATCTGGTAATCTTTTATTCCCACTGGTAATCTTACATTCTGTGAACCCAACACACCCTTAGGTTTAGATATTCAAGATCAGTAGACAAGGGTCTTGAGGGATAGTTTAGTATTGTAATTGGAAGAGGCAAGCATATAATTTTATTTATTATCAGTAAATTAGATAATTATATACTATTATTGTGAATGATTTATATGTGAAATATAAAAAGATATTAAAAATTACATTAAAACTAATTAATTAATAATGAAAAGAATTATAAAAGATGTTAAATAAGGCAGGGGTGAGGATAACCCTATTGCATCTAAGATTTGAAGCTTAATGGAAGGAAAATAAGCCACGTTACGTGGGCAGCACCAGCCACATAATGCCTTTTTCTCCTGTGTTTTTCAGACCCACCACATAATGTCTTTGCTTCACTATGTTCATCATCCTCTCTCACATACCAACTTGTATTGCAATCCCCCAATGCCTCGGGAGGGAAAAATTACTATATGGTCATGCTCACCATATCTTTCGTAGTCCTAATTAATAATATTTGACCGTATCATTTTTTAAGGTAAATTTTTATCTTTTTCTTACATGTAAATAAGAAATGAGTAGTTATTTTAAAATTTGTGACTCTAATTTATTAGGATTACGTATAACATAATAAATCGAGTTCATCAAATAATTTCTCGAGAGGTGGTTTCAAAAACATGTTTGAAGTTCAATGTTGTGTTTAGTTTGATCCCACGATTCATTTCACTATTTATGCACTAATTATTTCTGGAAACGTTCTTTTGTTGTGCTCAAATAAAACGTGATATAAGTTGGAAGAATTGTTAATGACGTGGTCCGTTGGACATATTTACATCCCCCGCCAAAATATTTGCACAAAAGAAAACGTGACACTTTGTAATAATAATAAGCTGGGTTGTATGCTTTTTGCCCTTTCTTTTTTTTTTAAATGAAAAATGGATAATTATTTTAATCAAAAATAATAAAACGATGCATAATTTAAATACTTGTTTTTCATTTTAAATTTTTTTTAACTAAAACACAAGGAAATCCGGTGGGTATGCTACAGTCCACTTGACGAAAGGTGCATTTATGAATAAAAAAATTGATAAAGGACCGATGGAAATTTGGATCTCTTATATCAAATTATTGACATGAATGTACCATGGGAAAAATACATAATTAGATTAGAGAAGAAAAGGGGTTGGTATTTGAATATCTATTAGTATTGGTTAATAGAGTAATCCTAGTTTCTTGTTTATCATTGTGTAAAGGTTTAGGGTTTAAAGTTTTAGAAATCTAAACACGAGTTAAAGAAATCTAAACACAA
Organism: Hibiscus syriacus; assembly: GCF_006381635.1. Lineage (NCBI taxonomy): Eukaryota > Viridiplantae > Streptophyta > Magnoliopsida > Malvales > Malvaceae > Hibiscus > Hibiscus syriacus. The sequence continues at coordinate 607,573 of NW_024062636.1, forward strand.
GTATCTGGTAGCAGGGAGAATGATCGAAAGCAAGTGAAGTGACATTGATTCAACTTGTAGTTAGAAAAACTGAAGAAGGAAAGTTGCAATGATCTAATTTAAAGAAATAAATTTAGGATGAAATTAATGATGAGATGTGTAATGCACTCAAAGTATATTATGATCAAGATCGAAATTGGATAATAAAATAAAACAAAATTCAAGATGAAACTAGAAACATCAGATCATGTCAAGAAGGTGTTAGTCTTATTTGCATCACAAACCTTGTTCTGCAAATATTTTCTGAATTGGGTATGCAATTGGAATCGGCGAAAACGTTTCAACAGAAAAAGACCATTTTTCCCATTACTAGCTGCAGTTACAGTGACACTAGAGTTGTATACAAAACTCAAGATCACACAAGGAATAAACCAGCAAGCATTTTACTGAATTTCTACATCAATAACTTTGCGTTCAACTTTAGTCTTAGGAATGGAGATGAAGAGAACTCCATTCTTCACCTCTGCCTTGATTTTTTCTTTATCACAGTTGCCTGGTAATTGGAGATGAGTATCATAGGAGCTGTAGTTCCTATTTGTCTATTCATCACTATTTCCTTCCTTCTTGTGCTCCCCCTTTATAACCAGAACATCGTCCTCCACGGAGACCTTGACGTAGTCTTTTTCGAGCCCCGGAATATCGAATCTCACCTTGATCTCATGTTCATCATCTTTGATGTCCCAAGTTGCACGCACCTCTCCTCTTCGGCCCGTGCTACGAAATATCACAGAATCCTCGAATATCCGGTTCATTGTGTCCAGCATTTGACGCATTGATCTCATGGGCGACAAGGGGTCCAACAAACCTGCCATCCATGGATCATGTTATGATACTCCGAAAGATTAAATCAAATATATAAAAAAATTGCACTAGATTAGAATTGAACTAAAAATATACATACCAAAAGGAGAGACGTGCATAGCCAACCGTTTAGGCCTCTTCTCAACGGCTGTCCCTTGGCCTTTATTATCCTTGTTAACGTGCACGTCCACTGACGTGTCTTTGCTATGGTGACCGGTAGCATGTGCCCTTACAACAAACAACCGGCTGCTGGAAGAATTCTTGTTCGGAAGAGATACAGAACATGGCGTTATAGCTTTGGTGGAATCAGGGAGATTAGCCCTGTTTGTTACCAATTGTGAAGCTGAGCAAGACAGAGTTGAAGCCATTGCTCATTAAAGGAAGTTGGAGAGTGATCCCGAAATTGGGAGTGATGGTGTGAAATTTCTGGACTTGTCCTTACTTTGAATATATTTGGGCTTCCATGTGTCCCTACTAGCAATTGGCCTCGAGAGATTGGGGAAAATTCAAGCTCGTTAATGGAATGACAAGTTAGCAAATTGTGGTGCAATCTTGCCAAAGGGAGTTAATCACAGTAACAAGTTCTTAAAAACATCAATTATTGAACAATTGAGAAACCAAGTTAAATTCATATGTCATAAACCAACAACTAGGTGATTCATTTAGACCATACAAAAAAAACAAGAACAAATCCGTTTGTTGTAAAATTTGATTTCGGACAAGCGGGAGTCGTAATTTCCTTTAAGCCAACATCAAACTAATCTCAGGTTTGACCCTGGAACTAACAAGTGCTGGGCTGCTACTGCCACTGCTATCAGACAATGACGCAAGAGCTTTATGTAAAACACCAGACGGCGAGGACAATACAGTCACCGGTGGACTACAAGACTTTTCATTTCTGGTGACCGGATATGATCGGTTCGAGCAGCTTTTGGTGGCGCTCGGCCTTTAAACCTCAGCTAGTGGGCCACCTGGTGTGGAGGCAGGCCAAGATGCAGGGGCTAACCAAGTTGAAAGAATTGATGTGGAAGCATATTCATCGTTCTCATCATACTCGTTCACTCCCAACCCCATACGGATAGGACCCATCTCATCATCCGTGATGGTATTGACTCCCATTGACAGTGAAAGTGATGAAAGAGAGGGTTTCCCGTTACAGGAAATGGAGGCTTCAGCCCCAGTGTTGTCACCTAATACACCAGTAGACCACGCATCAATTAAGCCAGTACGTGTACCTTCACCGGACTTGTGTAACGGAACTATTTCAGAGTTGAGAAACCAAGGGCAAGTATTGCATTGTTGATCTTCTGCAACATTGAAATTTGGATACGAGATCAAGTCTAGAGGTTCCTTGTCATAAGCATTGGACAAAAAACCTTCAGTAGCTGCCCCTGTTTGCATGAGATGATGCCACTGCTGGTCAGCCATGGGAATGAGTTCATTCGTAGTCCAGTTCGAGGTTCTACAATGAGGGGGAATATGGCCCAAATTAGTAAAAGAAAAGCATAATAAAAGCTTAAAAAAATCACAAACGTGGTTGTCTAACTCACTTGGGTTCTTTGTAGGAAGAAACAGAGGTGAGAGGCCAAAAAGTTGCAGCTTTCTCACTTGGCTTGTCAAGAAACCAGGTGGTCTGGTTCTGCCGGAAGGGTTGAAGCTGAGAAGCATTCTTAGTGAGAATGGTGGAGGAAGATGAAGGAAGAGGTTGACCACGGGTGGCTTGACGAGTCCTCTTGTTAGGCAGTTCCACAGGCTTTCTTGAACGGGAACGACCTCTATGCAAGTGGCGCTCACAGTACTTCTGGTCAGGCGCCACATCTCTTGAGCATCTCCATTTTTTCCCATCTGTTCTCTTGCACCTCCCTGGCTCAACATCCCTTCTACCTGCCAACCACAAAGTAATTCTTCAATACAATAAATTTTGCAATATTGGCATACATAGACAACAACCCTTCCCCAAACGTAAGAAAAAGATGAATAGAAAAGAGATTACCGGCAGGGTGGGAAGCAACCGAAACCGAGGGTATGAGGAGATCAGGAGGCACAGGAACGGAAGCATCATGTATTTATAAATCCTAACTTGTCTCTCATGCTCCTTCCGCTGTGAAAATGTAAAAGGAAATTCCAAAGATGCCGCCATCCCTCCTGTTACACAAATCAACAGTCATCCTCAGTCTGTCTCAATCAAACAGACAAAAGAGTTTTTTCCTTTTGTATTTGAAGGCGGTGTGAGCAGTAGAGCTAGAAGTGGAGGAAATGTCAAAAGGCTGCAGAATCCTTACACCAACTGCACCGGCACTAGAGCCATAATCACTGCTAGCTAAAACATTGCATATATTACTGGTTTTAGACCAGTTGCTATTGCCCATGGGATTATCACCATAAGATGGAAATGGACGGTGATGATTCTCGTAGTTAGCCATGATCATCTTCCCAGGTACGAATAATGGAGTAATATACTACTTACTTGGAAGCTTCACAACTAAATCAAACAGCTTTAATGCTACTCTACTCTCTTTGGCTCCAGCCCATGCTCATAATGAAACAACTTTCCCCATTTAGGAAACTGCTCTTTTTCATCAAATAAACCACGAATCTCCCCTAAACTTGCAAATAAGGTCCCCCAGCCACCTCACCACACTATTATCCTTTTGAACAGGAAGACAGTTGTTTTTTTTTTTTTGGTGGGGGTGGGGAAGAAAAACGAAATTTAAAGGCAGAGATTATATGGTAATGAGTATCTTTTTCCTTTTCCTCTTCAAAGGAAACCGCCAGCTTATAAATATTGTAGAAAACCAACAAATATGACTAAAGTGGTGTGGGTTTTAGATTTTAAGAAATAGGGATATGGGTTGCCGCCATTCTCGGCCTTTGCTTTGCTTCCATGCTTCCAATATTCGCACCAGCCACCATACAAGTAGACAAAATAGCCAAACGCCGTACTTTTGTCACTTGGAAAACGAACCAGGGACAAGATTTGGGCACCCAATTTTCCCTAGCACCCATTCTTATGCAATACTTTGCGGTAAAGCTTAACAAACCAAGTCCATTTAATTAAAGGAGAAAAAAAAGGTTTTTTTTTCAATCTTCTAATTGATATTGAATTGGAATAGTATATAAACTTTTATTTATTGTTTAGGTGAATTTGTGAGAATAATATTTATTTATTAAAATAATTAATTTATGGGAATAAATTTTATTTATATTTGTTTGCAAAATGCAATGTGAAGCAGCTATATTGTTTGGCAGTAAAAGAAAGGCATAGCACAAAAGTATACGGGAGGTGATAAAGATAAATGTCTTATTTTAACTGTTCCCTCCAAACCGAATAGAGGTGGCTTGTGTGTAAACTAGTCGAGTTCAAGTATTATTGAATTTGACTCGACTCTAAACTTTAAAATAGAGTTTCACTCTACTTGAAAACTCGTAAATTTAAAATTTTCGAGTTCGACTTGAATCGGAAATCTTAAACTGTAGCTCGTGAGTAGCTCGAAAAGGTTCGAAATGAAAAAAAAATCTTAAACTTAACTCGATTGAAGCCTCGAATTCAAACTCGCATGAACATTAAATACATGAAAACCTTATTGTATTTTTTAAAAAAAAATCAACACATAAATATTAATATTATTAATAATTTATTTTTTAAAAATAAAATATTAATATATTATTTTCGAGCTACTCACGAGCTTTTTGAATCGGATATCAAGTAGCTAGTTTCGCTCGTTAAGAACTCGATTTAAGTCCATTCAATCAGAGTATATATCAAATCTTAACTGAATCGATTCTAAATCTATCTCGAGTAACTCACGATATGTCTCATCTTATTTGACAATCTAGAATGGCTTGTTGTACACTGACTTAAAGGTGGACAACCCATCAAAAATCACCGTGTCAACGTGGTCACTTTTACTAACATTTAAATTCAAATTTAAGTAATTATTCTACAAACTAAATGCAGTAACTTGAAATATATAATTCAGTCACTCCATTAAATTTATTTATTTTTAATTTAATATAAGCTTCTTTTTATTTAAATATGAACTGTACTAAACATTCTTTCCAATTTTTAAATTCAAACATTTAAAATGATGTTTTTAAGTTGATTTTAGAGTTTTATACTGCAATAATATAGAGCAACTCGCATCGTATATTTGATTATGGTGAGTGAATTTCTCAGTTTAGAGTTTTTTTATATACAAGGAAAAGAAGTCATCGTGAGAATGAATGAGATTGAAGAAGAGTGGGTCAGTCATAATAGTAAATATTTTATCCCCTATTTCAGTATGAAAATTTTATAGTGATATTTGGTGTGTATCAATCATAAAATCATTATAATTTTTCGTAGACCAACATATTAGATAACTTATAAGGTAGAACCAGTGCGGATCTTGGCTAGAGAAAATAAGGAACTATGTAACAAGAAGATTCCTTTAGTTAAAGTGCTCTAGAAGAACCATAAGGTAGAAGAAGCTACTTGGGAAAGAGAGGAAGATATGAGGAAGCAGTTTCTACACCTCTTCGTTTTAGGTACTTCTTTAAATTAGAGGACAAAATTTCTTAAGGGAGAAGAATTGTAATACCCGAAATATCAGGTCAATAGCTTTATTGAAAAGATTTAAAATTGGAGGATTAATTTGAATAAATGATAAAGGATAAGAAATGATTTAGAAATAGTGTTTAAGACCAATTATTAGCAATGAAAGAATAAAAGATGGAAGAATAAAAAGGCATTTTGGCCCTTTAAGGGAAAATGAATTTAAAATTTATTTTTAATTAGGGTATTAAAGAAAAGGGGAAAGGGGAAAGGGGAAAGTGAAAATACACTAAGTTATTCTCTTCTTCTTCCCCGTGAAAGTGCTCTCCTCCATAGACAAAGGTAAGGCTTTATCTAGCTAGTTTTTCCTTTCGTTTTTTGTTTGTTCTTGAAACTTTGAGTGTTATAGAGGCTTAAGGAAGGGTTAAAGAGGATTAAAGCTAAGAGATGGATGTTTTATTTGAGATTGAAGGAAATGGGTTTTTGAATGATATGTTGGAATATGAGTTTTTATTGAGGTTTACTAGTATATTTGACTTGTCAGAGTAGTAAATAAGAGATTAGAAGCCTTGGTTGTGATTAAAAATATGTTAGAAAAAGCAGTATGATTCTTAGTTTGAGATTTTCTTTGGAGATTTTGGATGTTATAAGAAGCTAAATGAAGGAAAGTTGGTTGAGATAAGTAAAGAAGAGTTTAATAGTATTGTTGGAGGTAAAAGTAAGTGGATTTAACCAAATTTGGGTAAAAATCGAGCTGAAAAATGGAAAATTTGGGTAGGGGTATCAGTACTGGAAGAACAGTACCAATACTATAGGTTTGAATTTAAAGAATTACGATGAATAGTATCGATACTGATGCAATTAGTATCGATACTGCTATGGGTATCGATACTAAGAGAAATGTATCGATACCATGGATTCCAGAATGTAGAAATGATATCGATACTGAAATAGAGTATCGGTACCATGGTATAGAAGTATCGATACCATGGTAGGGGTATCGATACTATTGAACCTGAAATTGTAAGATAGGTTGAAATTGTAATAGAAGTTGAAAATAATAGTACTTTTGAGTATTATTAAAGTATAAATGTTAGAGTGTATACTAACATTGGTATGGTATGTGTACTTAATGGATGCTTGTGTAGATTATAACCAAGCTCCCGAGTCAAGCAAGAAAAATGATAAGGATAAAGTTGCCGAGTAGTTGGACGTCATTACAACATACTAGGGAGATATATCAGGTGAGCGCATTTGTTGTATTTATATGAGATAATCAAGACTCACAATGGGTCCACTTAGAATGTTTTGATTTAATGCATGTTTTGCAGTATTTAATATACTTTCATTATGTGTATGGAAATGATATTATCAATAAGTTTTAGAGTATGAACTGCTCTAAAATGAATGAATAAATGAAAATGCATAACGGTGCATTATCGGCATGAAAGGGTGTCATAAATGAAAATACATAATGGTGCATTATTGGCATGAAAAGATGTCATAAATGAAAATGCATAATGGTGCATTATCATCATGAAATGATGCCATAAATGAAAATACATAACGGTGCATTATCGGCATGAAAGGATGTCATAAATGAAAATGCATAACGGTGCATTATCGGTATGAAATGATACCATAAATGAAAATGTATAATGGTGCATTATCAGCATGAAAGGATGACATAAATGAAAATGTATAGCAGTGCATTATCAACATGAAAGGATGCCATAAATGAAAATGCATAACGGTGCATTATCAGCATGAAAGGATTTCATAAATGAAAATGCATAACAGTGCATAATCGGCATGAAAGGATGCCATAAATGAAATTACATAATGGTGTATTAATGGCATAAAAGGTGCCACTCATGGTATTTATAAAAGATAATTGACCATTTGGCACTTTGGTCAAATACATGTACATTACTTTCTCATTTAGTAGACATAGTGCAAATAAAGAATAATTGGAAAAAATATACAGAAAATAGGTATGTTGGGCATACTAAGAATAATTTTACTGATTGTATGAAAAAAATTTGGTTTAACTAATATAGATTGATTTGATCCTTATGGAGTATGCGATTTAGTTCGTAATCAAATAGTCATGATATATTTATGTATAAATTGCAGTTTCTTTACAATATTATGTCTCACTAAGTAAATACTTAATGTTTATTGATTTCACGCATATGTAAAAGCAAAGACAAGCTAGGTAAGGGGTGCAATAGCAGCTATCATCAATCTAAGGTTGACTCTCATCAGTAACAGTAGGACAATCATGTTTATTTTGAAAATTAGAAGGCATGTATCCACTTTAAGGAAAAAATGCTATGGAATAAAGCGATAATTTTTAGTAATATCTTTCTATAAATGTTTTATTTTTGTATTAAAATGTTTTGTTTTAATCTCAAAACAAAATTTTATGGGTTTTACAAATGAGTGAATGTTTTTAAAAGTCATGTGACACTTATGACTTGTGTATGGAAGCGTATACGGGAAATGGGTGTTACAGGACGAGATACGATTATTATGAGTTCTTGGTAATGTCATTTGGACTCACCAATGCCCCAACAAAATTCATGGACATGATAAACCGAGTCTTTTATCCACACATAAATCAATTCGTAGTGGTGTTCATAGATGAACCCTCGTGTACTCTTGATTAGAGGAAGAGCACAATCAGCACCTCTACATCATCCTAGAAACACTCTGAGATTAAAAATTGTATGCCAAATTTGGAATATATGAGTTTAGTTGTCAGAAGTTTCATTTCTAGGTCATATTTTGTCAACATATAGCATATGATTCAATCCTCAAATGATTCATGCAATAATTGAGTAGGAGCCACTGAAGAATATGTCTGAAGTTCATGTTTTTCTAGGGCTAGTCGGGTACTATCGTCAGTTCATTCAGCTCTTCTTGATTATAGCTATCCCGTTAACCAAATTGCTTCTGAAATGAGTTCTCTTCATATGGAATGAGAAGCGACAGAAAAGCTTCAAAAAGTTGAAGGTCATTTTAACTCAAGACCATTGTTGACTCAACCAAAGTCGAGTAAGGAATTCACAGTTTTCAGTGGAGCATCGCTGAATGGTCTAGGATGTGTCTTGACGCAATAGGGTAAGGTGGTAGCCTATGCTTTCCATCAGCTCAAACCTCACGAGTGCAATTGCCCCACTCACGACATTGAGCTAGCAATAATAGTGTTTGCCTTAAAGATTTGGCAACATTACCTATTTGGTGAGAAATGATATATCTTCACCGATCACAAGAGTCTTAAGTATCTACTCACACAAAAAGAGTTAAGCTTGAGGTAGCATAGTTGCGTTGAGTTACTGAAGAACTACGAATATGTGATAGATTATTATTCGGACAGAGTTGCGAGCCCTTCTAGCACATTTGATTCTGACTAGTGAAGGTGGGTTGTTAATCAAGTTACCAGTCAAGCCAAAGCTAGTAGGTGAGACCAAAAGATTGAAAAGTTTAGATGTCTGGTTAAGGACTTTGGTTGAGCAGGTTTGACAAGTTAAGGCACCGGGTTTTGAGTTACGTGATAGGGCGTATTGTACTTTATGGGCCGATTGTGTGTACCCACATATGCTTAGTTACGTAGTAAAATTCTTCATAAGGCACATTGTAATCCACTCTCAGTTTACCCATGCAATAATAAGATGTACCAAGAGCTTCGATAATTATACTGGTGGTCGGGCATGAAAAGGAAAGTGTCTGAGTTGATCGCTAGATGTTTAGTGTGTCAATGGGTGAAAGTGAAACACAGGGTTACTTCAGCCTATTCAGATTCCTCAGTGGAAATAGGACAGTGTAACCATGGACTTTGTGACTGAGTTATCCATGACTAGACAGAGCCATGATGCATTTTGGGTCATAGTAGACCATTTAACCAAATCATCTTATTTTCTCCAAGTTCGGATGGAATATACCTTAGAAAGACTAGCTCAGATGTAAATCCATGAGATAGTGAGGTTGAATGGGGTACCAATTTTTGATCATATCCGATAGAGACATGCATTCTAATTCCTGGTTTTGGAAAGCTCTCCATGAATCTCTAGGCATCAAGTTACACTTTAGTACCGCTTTCTACCCTGAGACAGACGGCTAGTCAAAACATGTCATTCATATCTTTAAGGACATGCTTAGGTGTACCATCATAGATCTTGAGGGTTGTTGAGAGGACCACCTGTCATTAGTAGAGTTCGCGTATAATAATAATTTTCAGTCGAGTATTCAGATTGCTTCGTACAAGGCCTTGTATGGCTTAATTATAGAACTATACTTTGTTGGACAGAGCGTAGCGAGGATAACATAGTAGGTCCTAATTTCAGAGATATTAAATAGAATGTTTGGCTAATTTAGAGCCGACTAAGGGAGGCCTCAGATAATTAAAGATCTTACCCAGACATGAAACATAAGAATATTGAGTTTATAGTAGGAAACAAGGTGTTCCTCAAGGTTTTCCCTTGGAAGAAAGTATTTTGTTTTGATGTAAGGGAAAGTTGACCTCGTGCTTCATAGGAGCTTACAAGGTACTAAAGGGAGTTGAACCAGTGGCTTATCGGTTGGCTTTACCATCAGATCTGGAATGCATCCATAATGTATTTTATGTTTACATTCTTAGGAGATATCATTATGATCATTCCCATGTTATACCCCTAAAGAAGATCGAGATGAGCCCAAACTTAACCTACGTGGAAGAGCTCTCATGATCTTGGCAAGAGACATGAAAGAGCTAAAGAACAAAACGATCTCTCTAGTAAAGGTGTTGTGAAAGAACCATGACATTGAGGAGGTAACTTTGGAAACTGAGAAGGATATTTAGCTTCCTCTTATATTTAGGTAAATTTTGAGGACAAAATTTCTAATTAGGAGTGATAGTTGTAAAGCCTCAAATCTCAGGTTAGGAGTTTCGGGCTAAATAGAGAGGGCTTTAGATAAACCCATTAGCCTTGTAGAGAGACTTAGACTTAGTGGGCTTTGGTTTGGGCCCATTGGATGATAAATAGTAGTTTTTAAGTTATGACCAAAATTTGAAGGACCAAGGGAATGATTTACTCATTTTATTTTTGAAAGGTTGAATCCCATTTATGAAGGATGATCTCACACCTGAACCATTTATTTTCCTCTCATTTCTCATTTTCTTCTCCCAAAGGCTTCATATCTCCTCTTCATCTTCTTCCTCAAGCCTACGATAGAAAATGTAGTAACTTTGAGGTCTTTTAGGTGAATCAAGAAAATTATAAGGTAAGAATCATAAACCCTTATTCCAAGCTCTCATTCATAAGTTTTGGGCTATGGTGACCATAAGTGGGTTTTAGTGATTCTTAGAAAATTAACACGTTTTTGGGTGGATTAAGATCTTAGTAAATGTTTTTAATCATTCTTAACCTCTAAATCAAGTTAGTAACTCATGTGTTTGATTCTTGTCTAGTAAGAGAAGTTAAAGAAACCTCCAGGAACAAAGAGAATGACAAGTTTACTCTTGGTTGAGCTTTGGGCATTTCTAGTAGCTTAGTAGTCCATGTAACACACTTGTAACTCAACTCTACCACATGTAGATCACTAGATGTGTTTTGATAGGTTGCATGAGTTATGAAGCATGTTCATAGTAGATTTCAGTATATGATGTCTTTCTGATTTTTTATAGACATATTAAGACCCGTCTTAACAAACATAAAACTCTAATAATTTTTGGGAACCTCAGTAGGGATTTTTGGTGAAATAGGGAGTTATTTACATGCCCAAATAGGGTATTTTTTGGTTGATTATTGGTACTGTAAGAACAATACCAATATTGTTCATTAGATGGTTTAAAATAAGGAAGTTTTTTGCTAGAATTATCGATACTCATTCATAGGATAGCAATATTGTTGGTTAGGTATCGATACTCGTAGAAGAAGTATCGATACCAAGTTCAGTTAGCGAATTCTAGTAGCCAATTTTGGTATTAGTACTCATGGGAGTATCGATACTAAGGGTAGAGTGTTAATACCCCTAGTAGGGGTATCAATACTGAATTATTTTTCAAAATATCGAAGTAAAGTTTGGTATTGGAACTCAGGATAGTATCGATACACCTATATAGAATTAACTATACTCAGTCTTAGAGTATTGGTACTACCTTTCTTTCATCTATACTCAGTCTTAGAGTATTGGTACTACCTTTCTTTCTCATCTTATAATAGTTATTTTAGTATCAATACCAAAGGGTGGGTATCGATACCCAAGGGGAAGTACTGATACCGATGAATGTAGTATCGGTACCAGCGTACAGTTTTGGATAAAGAATCCAAATGTTTAAGGGGTTAGACTTAAGAGGCCCAATAACACCATAATACCATGAAATAAACTACAAAAGAAAACAATAATAAATGTAGTATAGATAGAAATCATAATAACTAGGATAACATAAAACTAGCCTTGTTTGATGCTCATAAAATAGTCTGAACACCCGAGTTGCTCTAACAGTTGATAATTGTCTCGTTAGATTTATCTCATTCAGTGCCAGGGCACTTCAATCGCCAGTTAAGTGCAGATGCCCCAAGACTTGACAGAGTAAATTAGTCAGGTGTACGTCTCTGATGCAGTTCTAAATCTCACCCCAAATACTCCACAGTATTTTAGGTATGCTAGAGGGGTTTATGCTCTGATATGCAGAACCCTCAGCCACACCACGTTGCCTGCCTCATCATTTCATGTCAGCATCCTTATATATTCAAACCTATGCCACTAGCATGTTCATTTAGTAAATGCATAAAGTACAATACAATTGTTAGTGTGGCACTAAGCTAGTAAGCTCGACATTCAGAACATGTTTTTGTGCACATATTATTAGGTGACCAGTCGAGGAGCATTATCGTCACCAACATATTCTAGACCAACTGAGGCATCATAGTGCATCTTGAGTGATTCTTAGAGGGCATGTACTATTTCTAAAACTTTGTATTCAATCGTAATTTTATTTTGTTTAAACTTAGTATTATTATTTTTGGAATGTATTGGAAGCTCCCCGTATTTGTAAATTTGATTATTACATTTTTATTTTATATCATTATGGATGGTTTATATATGACTTTTTTATAGTTAGTTTTTTTAAAAGAAAATTTTTGGATTAGTCACTTCAGTAGTCCCGTGTGGAACTTTAATTATTTGGTCTTAGGATCAGACTAGATTAGGGTATTAAAAAGACATATTTCATCACTTCAAATTGGAGGAGTGATCTACTTAAAGTTTAATTGATTTATCTTGAAGGGGAAAAATATCTAATTGCCTCGGTTTGAAAGGGCAAAACATTTTTCACAGCTTCAAATATGAAGACCAAATTTCTAAATCGTTCCTTTATGATGGAGGAGTATAGCAAATTTCTAAGACCGATCAACCTCTAGAGTTCCTTTGTTATGGACGAGTAGAGCAAATTTATAAGATCAAGCAAGCTCCAGCGTTTCTTTGTTATGGAGGAGTAGAGAAAATTTCTAAGACTGAGAAACTCTAGCGTTCCTTTGTTATGAAGGAGTAGAGCAAATTTCGATGACCGAGTAAACTTTAGCGTTCCTTTGTTATGGATGTGGACACTAATTTTCGTCCATATAAAATTATATATATATATATATTATTTCATTTAAAACAATACATGTTTTTTTTTTGTTTTTACAGGCCCAACGTTTACAAGGCAACCCACAAGAAAACAAAAGCCAAAACAAGATTCAAAACAAGTGGCTCAGCGGTGGCCTAAATCAGCAGCCCGTACCAGCGAAGCAGATCCATTTGTGCCCTACCTGACCTAAAACCCTAAAGAAAATTAGGGCTTCAAATATTTCAGCCGCCAGTCGCTCCAAGAGCCGCATCCCATGCCTCACGCCTCACCGAATTCCCCGACGAACCAGCATCACCAGCATTCAACAAATCGAGTCTTTTAGCTCGAAGAGGACTTTAGAATAATCAAACTAAAAATAGCATGTATTAGATTATAAATATGGTTGTAAACCCAACACAGGAGGACACGATTACTAGGCAAAAACACACGAAAAGATACTACGAAATAGAAAGAGAATCACAATATTTTTTTGAAGCATAGTTTGTAAACGATTCAAAGATAAATAAAAGGTATCTCTTTTTTACCTTTTTTAGTTCAATTTTTCGCATGTTTGCATGTAGATTCCTCCATTTCCTTCGCTTTCGAGTTGTAAAATCCCAAAGAACCAACCGGCCGATGATCGAATGAGAGGGTAACCGAGGAGTTTTTATTAGATCTAGCCTCCCCGAGGCCTATTTCGAAAATTTAAGGGTGTTTTTGAGATGAGGGTTAAAAGAGTTTTAAAAAAATGCAAAAATATTTCAACCACCGCCGATGAATGATGGTCGGCGCTGATATAAAGTGGTCGGCGAGGCGGTGGCCGACCATTTTTGGGTTTACGTAGCGGGTGTTCTTCAAATGAAGAACACCCCAAGACCAAAACAGAGAGTTTTAAAGGGGTTGTTTTGATCCATTTTAGATCAAATGGAAAAATGAAAAGTTGTTATTGAAAGTTGGGTTTTATACCCAACCCGTGGATATCTGCCGACCGACCCATACCCACACACGATCCGCGTGTTTTTCATTAAAAAAGGGGAATTGTGTTTTTGCCCCCCCCCCCGTTTTTTGAATATTTTATTTTGGCCCATATAATTCAATTTAATCCCGAATTTCCTTTTAAATTGGCCCCCAATTTTGATTTTATTTCAAATTAACCCTCTTATTATTATTATACATATTTTTTATATTTTTATTTTTATCTTCTTTATTCTTTATTTTTAATATTTTTATTTTTGGTTTATTATTATTATTATTATTATTATTATTTATTTACTTATATTTTTCTTTTTATTTATATGTGTGTGTATATATATATATACCTTTTATTATTATTATTATTATTATTATTATTATTATTATTGTTGTTGTTGTTGTTGTTGTTGTTGTTTTTACCTAATATTATATATATATATATATATATATATATATTTATTTTTTTTATTTTATTATTATTATATATATATATATATATATATATATATATATATATATATATATATATATATATATATATATATCACCTCACATTTATTAGCTAGGGCCCCCTCCTCTTTTTTTTCTTCCTTCCCGTCATCTCTCCCTCACCAAACTTTTACTTTTTTTTCCTTTTCGTTGAAGTGATTGTTTTCTTTTTTATTATTGTTTTTCTTTATTTTGTTTGTTCTCATTATTTATTCTTTTTAAATACCTATTAATTTATATATATATATATATATATATATTTACATGTTCATTTTTTATTTTATTTGTTTTCATCCTTTCATTTTTATTTTACATGTATATATATATATATTATTTTTATTTTTCTTCTTAAAATTTTACTTTTTATTTTTTCATTTTTATGTTTGTTGTATTTCTGCTTCTGTCTCCCTTATTTAATTATTTCATCCACTGTTCTTTATTTTTAGTTTTGGTTATTAATTTTATTTTGCCTTATTTTTAGCTTTATTTTTATTTATTTTATTTTTTATTTTTTTGTGTTTATTATCTTCATATTGATGCATTTTTACCTTAATTCGATTTTGTGCTTCATTACAAGTCTAGTATTTCTATATTTTAAGGGTCTTCGTTTAAGTCTATCAAAGATAAGTAATTTGGATCAATTTTTACCTTTTTTTTTAATTTAACTTTCAATTTTAGTAATTAAGACAACTGGAAATTAAGTAGTACCGAAAGGGCAATTCAAGGGTGCTAACCCTTCCTTGACTGTAATCGACTCCCGAATCTGACATATCACTGGTAAGATGTAGATCAGGTAAGAAATAAGGTATTCGATCAACTCATTTGTTCTAAAAATAAATGATCCGTGGCGACTCTAATCATTTAATCCAAGTCGAAGTCCAATTCCGGGCCCACCCGAAATACGGCCGCGATAGCTTGACGACTCCGCTAGGGACAGGTAAGTGAGTCATGCTAATGTAATTTACAGTTGTCTTTTTAATGAAAAGGGTAAGTTTAAATTTAAAAGTAACATTTCGATCCTTATTATTTACTTTTGATTATATTTTCGAATAAATAGTTGTACTGACGATTTCTCTCAATGATTCAGCTTGACAAACTTGTTTTTCACATAAGGCTCTAAACCCGAGCTCCAAACCCATTTTTAAGTGGGGGTGAAAGCAACGCCTTTGTGAGAATTTATTCTCCGCACAGGCCTAGCAAGTAGCCTTCGGGATTCATATACCTTATGTCTTCGTGTGAATTTATTCACCTTATAGGCATAAGGGAATGTATCCTCTCGAGTCTAACTTAGTCCACACAAGCTTGTAATGCGCTTAGGACTAAGGGTTTTGCAAGCCCAAGGGGGAACTAGCAAGGAAAACTCGGGTACCTTCTTTAGAACCTAAATCGGGAGACTACAGGGAGTTAGAGCCCACCCCAAAACCTCATTCCAAACCTTAGGCTACTTTGAGATTATTTCCTGCTTTATTTTCTGTTCAAAGCATGTGAACTAGAAATGTATGCGGTTAGGAATTGTTCAAAATCAACATGTGGGATAGAGATCATGTCCGGGTAGGAATAATAGGCATTTGGGGTAGATATCAGGTGGGGTATGACTTTTATTTTCATGATTGTTTTGATTATTTTTACCTCATTAACTATTTTTTTTTCTCTCTTTGATTTTATTTTCATCATTTGCATCATTCAAAAGAGATGTTGATCCATAAAAAATGTGTTCGTTAAACGTAAATTATTTGCATTAATGGACTAAGGGGTTACAATACAAGATATGAAAAGCTCATAAGTCCAACTATGGTCAGAGAATACTCATAATAGACCGGGATTTACATTGTACACCAAAGGTTAACTTTTTGAGTTGTCAAGGGTTGTAGGGGCAAGACAAAAAAGGTTACTAACCCAGAGAGTCCTTTCAAAGACTACGAGAAAAAGATGGCAAAACCCTAGTTGAGCTAGATGTCATTGCTGATGAATTCAAGAAACAAGAAAATGAACTTTATATAGCTCTTAATGATGGAGGGCTTCAATGGTGTTTCCATTAGGGAACAGACTCGACAGAGAGTGAGAACCGGAGATGCAACCATTTGAGACTTCTTAGGACAAGTACAAAAGCCAGCTCGTCACCTGTGCAGTTTAGTCAGAGAAGCCGAAGAGGTTCGATAGGGTATTCAACTCAACCTGTCAGAAGTTATTTGGGGTCTATACCTTTAAAATGTTTTTGTCTCTTAAGACGTAACACTTTTGTCCCCAATAATGATTATTTATAATAACAGACATATTTTTGGATCAATGCCTCGAACATTTCATGCATCATGTATTTAGACATATTTTGCATTTTGTTATTTTCATTTCTTTGCATAACAGAAGAATATCTCATCAAAAGGAACAAATACTGGATACACCACCTCAAGCATTGGACACACCTCATCCGCATAACACCCGCTTGAAAAAAAATATTATAGAATTAAGAATCGCTTAAATCGAGGAGAATATGGCGAAATTACAGAAAGAGTTGGAAGAGAAGATAAACTAGAAGTACTCTGGAAGTAATCACCAAGAGCCAAGAGTCCTTGGTTGATCATATCATTATCAAGTTAGTTGGCTTACAACAGAAAAGTGCGCCTGGGGCAGGTTCATCGGAAGGGGTAACTATGCTACCTACCTAGCAAGTGGTTGTCTCATCTGGAATCTTATCAGAACTTCAAGGGGACTCATCCGCTGCAAAAGTGAAGACCCCATCTACTGCAAAGATACATACTATTGTATCTAACCCTGAGAACAATCCGGGTTATTACCATAAATCGGATTTGGACGAAGAGGACAAAGCGAAGAAGATGGAGGAAAAAATCAAACAATTAGAGGACCAAATGAAAGTGGTCAAATGAGACAATGACTACTACGGAGTCGATACCACGGAACTCGGTCTAGTCCTAGACTTAGTTCTTCCTTCGAAATTTAAGTCCCTATAATTCGAGAAGTTCGATGGAAATAGCTGCCCATCCACTCATATTGTAACACCCCCAACCCGTACCCGAATCCGAGTCCGAGGTGTCACATTAACTTTTCAAAACGTTTACTTGTATAAAATAGTGAGTAATTTAAAACTTTTATACATGTAACTTATTCAAAAGATTTCAAGAACTATTCAAAGCTTAAATGTTTTTGCAAAATCGATCAGAGTATATACAATTCAAAACATTAATTACATGCCAACTATTTTCAATATACAAAATACATCTAATTCAAGACATCTTTTCTGATATGATCTTTGGTAAGAAGTAACTGACATGTCTTGCTCCACTTTGCTCTTTACTCTTCTTAATTCTGCAACCTACGTGTGAAACAATCATACGCTAAGTCTATGACTTAGTGAGGCAAATAAACATGTAATATAAACTATAGCTTGCAATCATGCATGAACACTTACTGCTATCACTCATACCCTTATTCATGTAACAAATCCCTATAACACCTATGCAATACATCATTACATGTAACAGCATATATACACACACATATTTTCATCACTCATCACTTCCATCTTTAGCCATATTTCATTATCAATATTATTATCGTTTATATCACTTAATACATATCCTCTTATACCTAGTATTTTAACCAACATTTGACTCATTTAATCATACCATCAACATCACATCACATAAATTATATATATTATCATTCATAGCACAAAAGCATACAAATCACATGTAATATGTTGGTTGTTATTTCTTTATTAGCCCATGTACACATGTGAGAACTATGGATATGTGAGTCTATAGAGGTTGTGCACTAATGCTGTCACCACAGCTCGTATAAATTGCACCGTAGTGCCACGTAGAATTTTGCACCGAAGTGCCGCGTAGAAATTTGTCCCGAAGGACTGCATAAAATTTGTCCCGAAGGACCACACAGAAATTCCTTAAGAATCATATATATATAAAAAGGATCAAGCATGTGTCTCAAAAGACATCACACATGTTTCAAGGAATACATATATGTCCCGAAGGACCGCGTATACCCTCGACTCTTGGCATGCCAACTATACCTCTAGCTCTCAAGACACTTAACATGGGCATTGTCATTTCACATATTCATATATACACATAGTTCAATTACGCATAGAACATTTTCATATGATTCACATTTACATGTCACATAGCTTATATACTTTCTCACGTACTCACATAGATCCATGTCATATAACATATATCCCAAAGTGCATATAATCACATATATCATATCATATAGCTTAGATAATTTCTCAGGTATTCATATAAACATACATATCATATCTTGTTCACATATGATCATATATGCTTCATATAACACATAGAAACACCTAGAACACTTTCTCATAGCTTATATCAATTTTCAGAGTTCTTTCATATTACCTGATGCCATATATCATATAGGTATATAATAATTGATATCATATCATCTACCTTATGCACCATTTCTTTGTATTCCCTTAGATTATATAAATTATGTCGTATTTCTAAACATATATCATTTAATAGTATTTTCATTTAGGTACTAATATAATCTCTTTACTTAATTCAATTTCATATATTCATTATAATCTTTTCATATAGCTCCATAGATATTTAGCATATAACTTATCTTGCATATTCGTATCGTCCCTTTATATTCAAATTTCCTAATTGATATACTATTTCCATTTCATTCTATAATTCAATCTTATTTAGTTCCCTTAACTCTCATTAAATCAAAAAGCTCTATTATACTAATTCTCATAATAAATCATACCACTATGTACTTGTCGAACTCATGTTTCCATTATGCATATACTATTACCCATGTTTACCTAGTTCATATCACTTCTCATGAACTCACTTTCATCATATTTTCCTATTATTACATATTTTATCTCATAACCATGTATTCACATAGTCTTATATTTCATTATCATATTACTTATATTTGTTCTCCTATGACTCTTTATAAACATCTATTTTCATTTCCCTACATCTCTTGACTTATCTTCTATATTCCTATAATTTCATAACTTATTTTATATTATCTCATTAACACTTAATCGTGTTTTTACATAAACCACATGGCACATACAAAACATATCAATTCAGATAATCAAGCATACATACACTCATTTTCAACTCATGCCTTTAATCATGAATTCATATGTAACACTTCAGGAAATAGAGTCATCGCAAGTCTTATTCCCATCACACATCATATACTATTGAATATGCACTCACCTGGCCTCACTAGTCAATCTCGATCTCTAATCTTTCGCCTGATCGATCTTACTTTCCAAATGTTCCGGAATTGCCTTATGCTCAGAATCTACATAAATGTACATTTTAAGGCAATTATTAGATACCTACACCTTGCAATTGGATACTATCAACTTAAACGAACTTATTAAACCCATATTTTCAATTTTCTTTTAGGGGGTATCGATAACCTCATGACATTATGGAATTCTGCTCGTTTGAGAGGGTATCGGTACCCCTTTGAATGGGTACCGATTCCCCCTAGCCCAGAAATCATTTTTCAACTACGAAAATTCACTATTCCAACTTCAATTCTTCATATTTCAACCCATTTTATACTCTTAACTCAAATATACATACTTAAACTAATTTATACCCATTTATTTCATCTTAAACCTCAAAATTCTATTTTCCATATAGAAATCAATAATCATACCAAATTTTCCATGTTACCCAAACTTAATTCTAACACTTCTAGCTTCTTATTCTCATAGATGACAAGTCAAATTCATAATTAAAACTTCAAAAACCTCTTTATTCTAATAATTCATTTCTATACCCTTCATATAATTTCCTCTTTAATTCACTATTTGTGATGTTCAAAGCTTATATAAGCTTTCCTTCAGCTTATATAACGCCCAAAGAATCAAAACCAACTTATCAATCCAAGAATTAAACAGCTGAAATTATACTTACCTTTAACTGAGGCTTACAGGGAGAAGAAGAAGCTAAGGAAGAAGAGTCTGGATACATTTCCTCATTTCTCACGTTTTATATCCCTTAAAAAAAGAGAATAAATATCTTCTCTTAGAAAAGACCATAATACCCTTGTTATTTTCAAACTCTACCATTAAATCCAACATCAAATTTATTCAATTAAATCCATGAACTTTTAACTTATTTTGAAATCGAGCATAAAATTTGCAATTTAGTCACTGACCCTGGTTCAGGATGTTACAAATCTCCCTTCCTTAAAAGAAAATTTGTCCTCGAATTTTCACTGCACACACAATAAGAAAAATATCTTCTAATGTTCTTATGTTGTTTCCTTTACTTAATATTTCCTTCTCTTAGTTCCTCAACTACATTTTTCCTTTATACATTCCTATCATGTCACTTATCATATAACCAATAACATCAGTTCTTATCACTCAAAATCATTAATTCATCAAATTCCTTATCAATCTTTAATTACCTTGCAGTAATAACCAACTTTTATTCCATCATCACTTAATTACTTCTTAACCTTCCTTAATACATATAAATCATTCTTTATTTCTCTGACTACATCTACCTGACCCAGAAAGATAACCTTTATCATATCTAATTTCCTTAAACTTCATCCTTTCATTTTCTTATTCCATTAAAATCAGAATCTTCTTATACATAAATCATATCTTTTCTTTCATGCTCACATACTATTTTCCTCTTACTTATGCTCATCTCTGATTACTGATCTTTATCATCTCTTCATAACTTTGATAATAAACACTCGCACAAATCTTATTCTTCGTAAAGTCCTTATTCAAATCACAATACACATATCCCTGACTTCCTTCAAACATATACTCTTTTACACTTTCACTACATCACCTTTACATAATCAAATACATAACCATTTACAAATTTACGCCACACTCTGTTAGCTTAACCTGCCATCAACTTTAATCTTGACTACATTCTTCATCACTTAACCTTGTCAATCAGTAACAGTTCTTCCAATCATATGCACTCTTTCTGGTCGAAACTAACTCAGTATTAAATTGTTTAACTCATTCAACTCACATTCTTACTCATTCACAATGCAAATTTCCTGGGTTCAAACTCAGGCATTACAATTTCCTTTATCTTATAAATCAATCATCAATGTACTTATTCTTAAACCCTTGCAAAACAGTACATATATCACTTGATCCTTTTAAAATAATTTTGCTTTACATAATTTCTAGCAGAACTTTTAATCCAATCCATTACTTTTCTTAACCATAGAAATTCTTATCTCCTTCACTACGTCACATTTACATGTTCGAGATACACAACTATATCCATATCCGTTTCATATTTGGTTAACTTATCGTAACAATATCTCAAAATCTTATCATTCCCATACATTTTCCCTCATATAATCTGGTTAGCCAACGCTAACTCTTTCCATCTAAAATGTGAATCCTTAAAATATCCACATTTTTGCTTATACACACTACTATCTCTTTGTTTCAAATCCATCACACTGATTGCATTTATCTTATGAACTGGTAACTGATTCACTGATTTATGAACTCTTCTACTAATTCTCACCACATCATTAGATCTTCTAACTTTCTTATGGTGACACTTGTTCACCATATTCCATCTTATCCACAAAATAATAAGAATACTCCACATCACTTCCGTGATTCACAACTGTGAAAATCTTCTATCACAATTCTAATACGAGTTCAACTTTCTACAATCACCCTTTGATCTTATGAGCCACTTCCTGAGGTGTCCGCTCTTCGTCCTGCCTGGCCAGGGCAGGTGAATAGCTATCACAGTCAGGAATATCGCCTTTCACTCTAGTTCAAAATTATCACGATCAGATTTCTATTATATTAAACTAATCTTATTCTATTACCAAGGCAGCATACTCCTTACACTATCAGATCAGAAAATTTTCACTATGTGTTGGCATGCACACATTTTAAAACTCTTTTACCTTCGGTTTAAGCCTAGAATCGGCTAAACCTTGGCTCTGATACCATTAAATGTAACACCCCCAATCCGTACCCGAATCCGAGTCCGAGGTGTCACATTGACTTTTCAAAACGTTTACTTGTATAAAATAGTGAGTAATTTAAAACTTTTATACATGTAACTTATTCAAAAGATTTCCAGAACTATTCAGAGCTTAAATGTTTTTGCAAAATCGATCAGAGTATATACAATTCAAAACATTAATTACATGCCAACTATTTTCAATATACAAAATACATCTAATTCAAGACATCTTTTCTGATCTGATCTTCGGTAAGAAGTAACTGACATGTCTTGCTCCACTTTGCTCTTTACTCTTCTTACTTCTGCAACCTACGTGTGAAACAATCACACGCTAAGTCTATGACTTAGTGAGGCACATAAACATGTAATATAAACTATAGCTTGCAATCATGCATGAACGCTATCACTCATACCCTTATTCATGTAACAAATCCCTATAACACCTATGCAATACATCATTACATGAAAGAACATATATACACACACATATATTCATCACTCATCATTTCCATCTTTAGCCTTATTTCATTATCAATATTATTATCGTTTATATCACTTAATACATATCCTCTTATACCTAGTATTTTAACCAACATTTGACTCATTTACTCATACCATCAACATCTCATCACATAAATTATATATACTATCATTCATAGCAAAAAAGCATAGAAGTCACATATAATATGTTGGTTGTTATTTCTTTATTAGCCCATGTACACATGTGAGAACTATGGATATGTGAGTCTATAGAGGTTGTGCACTAATGCTGTCACCACAGCTCGTATAAATTGCACCGTAGTGCCACGTAGAATTTTGCACCGAAGTACCGCGTAGAAATTTGTCCCGAAGGACCACATAGAAATTCCTTAAGAATCATATATATATACAAAGGATCAAACATGTATCTCAAAAGACATCACACATGTTCCAAGGAATACATATATGTCCCGAAGGATCGCGTAGACCCTCGACTCTTGGCATGCCAACTATACCTCTAGCTCTCAAGACACTTAACATGGGCATTGTCATTTCACATATTCATATATACACATAGTTCAATTACGCATAGAACATTTTCATATGATTCACATTTACATGTCACATAGCTTATATACTTTCTCACGTAGTCACATAGATCCATGTCATATAACATATATCCCAAAGTGCATATAATCACATATATCATATCATATAGCTTAGATAATTTCTCAGGTATTCATATAAACATACATATCATATCTTGTTCACATATGATCATATATGCTTCATATAATACATAGAAACACCTAGAACACTTTCGCATAGCTTATATCAATTTTTAGAGTTCTTTCATATTACCTGATGTCATATATCATATATATATATAATAACTGATATCATATCATCTACCTTATGCTCCATTTCTTTGTATTCCCTTAGATTATATAAATTATGTCGTATTTCTAAACATATATCATTTAATAGTATTTTCATTTAGGTACTAATTTAATCTCTTTACTTAATTTAATTTCATATATTCATTATAATCTTTCCATATAGCTCCATAGATATTTAGCATATAACTTATCTTGCATATTCATATCGTCCCTTTATATTCAAGTTTCCTAATTGATATACTATTTCCATTTCATTCTATAATTCAATCTTATTTAGTTCCCTTAACTCTCATTAAATCAAAAAGCTTTATTATACTAATTCTCATAATAAATCATACCACTATGTACTTGTCCAACTCATGTTTCCATTATGCATATACTATTACCCATGTTTACCTAGTTCATATCACTTCTCATGAACTCACTTTCATCATATTTTCCTATTATTACATATTTTATCTCATAACCATGTATTCACATAGCCTTATATTTCATTATCATATTACTTATATTTGTTCTCCTATGACTCTTTATAAACATCTATTTCCATTTCCCTAAATCTCTTGACTTATCTTCTATATTCCTATAATTTCATAACTTATTTTATATTCTCTCATTAACACTTAATCGTATTTTTACATAAACCACATGGCACATACAAAACATATCAATTCAGATAATCAAGCATACACACACTCATTTTCAACTCATGCCTTTAATCATGAATTCATATGTAACACTTCAGGAAATAGAGTCATCACAAGTCTTATTCCCATCACACATCATATACTATTGAATATGCACTCACCTGGCCTCACTAGTCAATCTCGATCTCTAATCTTTCCCCTGATCGATCTTACTTGCCAAATGTTCCGGAATTGCCTTATGCTCAGAATCTACATAAATGTACATTTTAAGGCAATTATTAGATACCTACACCTTGCAATTGGATACTATCAACTTAAACGAACTTATTAAACCCATATTTTCAATTTTCTTTTAGGGGGTATCGATACCCTCATGACATTATGGAATTCTACTTGTTTGAGAGGGTATCGGTACCCCTTTGAATGGGTACCGATTCCCCCTAGCCCAGAAATCATTTTTCAACTACGAAAATTCACTATTCCAACTTCAATTCTTCATATTTCAACCCCTTTTATACTCTTAACTCAAATATACATACTTAAACTAATTTATACCCATTTATTTCATCTTAAACATCAAAATTCTATTCTCAATATAGAAATCAATAATCATACCAAATTTTCCATGTTACCCAAACTTAATTCTAACACTTCTAGCTTCTTATTCTCATAGATGACAAGTCAAATTCATAATTAAAACTTCAAAAACCTCTTTATTCTAACAATTCATTTCTACACCCTTCATATGATTTCCTCTTTAATTCACTATTTGAGATGTTCAAAGCTTATATAAGCTTTCGTTCAGCTTATATAATACCCAAAGAATCAAAACCAACTTATCAATCCATGAATTAAATAGCTGAAATTATACTTACCTTTAACTGAGGCTTACGGGGAGAAAAAGAAGCTGAGGAAGAAGAGTCTGGATACATTTCCTCATTTCTCACATTTTTATATCCCTTAAAAAAGAGAATAAATATCTTCTCTTAGAAAAGACCATAATACCCTTGTTATTTCCAAACTCTACCATTAAATCCAACATCAAATTTATTCAATTAAATCCATAAACTTTTAACTTATTTCAAAATCGAGCATAAAATTTTCAAAATTTTCAATTTAGTCACTGACCCTGATTCAGGATGTTACACACATTACCATGTTCTGCCGAAAGATGACAAGATATGGAGGAAACGAACAACTCCTGATCCACTGCTTCCAGGAGAGTATGTCAGGCTCAACCATCCGATGGTATAATCAACTAAGCAGATCTCATATCAAGACTTGGAAGGATTTAGCCAAGTCATTTATGGAACAATACAAGCATGTCAACGACATGAGGCCATATCGAGTTATGTTACAAAGCATGAAAAAGAAGTATAACGAGAGTTTTAGGCAATACACACAGAAATGGAGGGATTTGGCTATACAAGTTCATCCGCCGTTGGATGAGAAAGAAACCTGGAAGCTTTTTGTATAAACCCTGAAGGCTCCAAACTTCGGACACCTGGTTGCAATTACATCATAAAGCTTTTCAGAATTAGTTATAGCCGGAGAAATGATCGAGTCAGCCATAAACCAAGGTTCTTAAGGATAGGGCGGCCAGTAAGAAGCCTCCTATGAGGGAGAGGGATTGAGAGATTAACAACATCAACCACGTCAATAAAGGTGTTACAATATCCAGCCCAAAATCAACTGCAGCTGTATCATCAGGTACTTCTAAACAAGATTCCAAATAACCTAGGAAGAAAAGGGAACATTTTGACCCTATTCCCATAACCTACAAAGAGCTTTACCAACAACTTTTTGACACCCACATAGTGTCACCATATCCAGTGGAGCCCATGAAGACCCATTCCCCAAGTGGTATGATGAGAGTGCCCATTGCGAATATCATGGCGGTGTCCCAGGGCACACTATCGAGAACTGTTACTCATTCAAAAGAATCGTGCAGAAAATGCGTAACAAGAACTGGATCGACTTCAATAACTCGGGGGCATCCAAATAAGGAAGAAGATCATTTCATCATTTGGAGTATCCTATTTGAATTCGTTTTTGAACTTTCTCGTTTTGGGTGTAACTTGTTTTTGAACTTTCCTTTTTTGAACATTTAAATAAATTTATGTTACTTTAAAGATGGCAAGCAATGAATCAAATTTGCAAACTTGCAATTCTTTGAATATCAAATGAATTAAAAAAACTCTGTAAATGATTCAGAGTTACAGATCTTTGACAAAGTAACACGATTTAAAAGTAGTAAAACAAGAACTTTGACCTTACCCAAGAAGATACACTTAAACATCGTACCCTTCTCCTGCAAATAACCAATATAGCATTCTCTTCTCATAAAGGAATGAAAAAGAGGCTTGGTATTTAGATGTGCATAGGTGCGGACAAAATGAGGCATCTTTTGCATAGGACATTACTATACATTTTTAAGACGTTCAGTGATGATCATGATCTTTATAGATGAAATAGTCCAGTAGGTGAATCTAGTTTACGTCAGTTGCTTGGAAATTGAACTCTAAAGATGAAATTTTTGACCTTCAACAAATACCTAGACTATAACAGGTTCTTCTTGACAATCTTAAGAAATTAAATCCGTAAAGCTGAGCTATTCCACTAAGGCAATTGGTTATAGAGGAAACTCGAAAGCCCTAGCTTTATGAATAGATTGCATTCAAACTATGACATTGCTCGAACACTTGGCAACTCGGTGTTTGCTCCACGACTATTGTCAGACCAAAGACCTTGTGATGAGATGAACCCTTCAGCTAACCTGATAAAAGTGATTATAATATTAAGTTGTCCCTCTAAAGTAATTGGTTAAACACCCCGGCTTTATAGATTCGACTAGCCAGAAAATGGCAAATTAAATTAAATTTATCTAACAAGAAATTTTCGGTAATTATTGACTAAGAGAGTTAAGGAACACCTGTTATAGTCAATTTCACACAAGCACTCTAGAATTTTATTTTTAGACCAATATTTTTGCACTACCTTTGTTAGAGGATTTTACAAAGCTTGAACAAATAGAAGATTTTAGAGGACTGAAATAGAAGGTCTAGTAATTGATCATGCTAGTTGCGTCATTTTGTCCGCATCCAATTAAAATGCCAAGCCAAGAAAAAGGCATGTTGCAATGACCAAGAAAAATGACATTTTTTAATGGCTGAAACCTTAGAAATTAGGAAGCCAACCTAAAGCTAGCTCATTCATTTGAATGTTTATCAAGGAGCTATAACTCTGAAAGCATTATAGAGCTATTGATTCTTTTGATATTATTTGAACTCATGTTTATGATTTGATTTGATTGCAAGCCTGAATTAAGGAGCAATGTTTTACAGAATTATTATATCCTTTCCCCCTTAAAATAAGAGAAAGAAGAAAAACATTTTCGAACAGGACAGTCTCAAATATGAAAGGCTGCAACCCGAGAAGAAAATGGGGAATGGTCGATTTCGAGTACAAGACCGATATACAAAATGAGGCTTCATCCAGAAGATAAAACAGAGGTCATTCATGTTGCATGCATCTTAGGCATACTTAAGAGCATCTTATTTGTTATTTTTTCACATACATAATGTTTTACAGCTTTTAGAGTCAAGTTTCGACTCCAAAATGGAAGATACTCGATTCAAAAGAACCTTCAACAAAAGACCTTTGAGTTCGATTACACTCAGCTCAAAGGCGTATCATTTGTAGCATAGTTTAAGGCGAGAAGGGCTATCTGCCAACAAAATACCTTCAAGTTTGATTACACTTAGCTCAAAGGCACATCCAATTTACAACATAACTTAAGGCGAGAAGTGTTATCTATCAACCAAGACCTTTGAGTTTGATTACACTCAGCTCAAAGACACATCATTTGTAGCATAGCTCAAGGAGAAAAGGGTTATCTGCCAACAAAAGACCTTCGCGTTCGATTACAATCAGCTCAAAGGCACATAATTTACAGGATAGCTCAAGGCAAGAAGGGCTATCTATCAGCAAAAGACCTTCGAGTTCGATTACACTTAGCTCAAAGGCACATCATTTGCAGCATAGCTCAAGGCGAGAAGGACTATCTGCCAACAAAAGACCTTTAAGTGCGATTACACTCAGCTTAAAGGCACATCCAATTTACAGCATAACTCAAGGTGAGAAGGGTTATCTGTTAACCAAGACCTTCGAGTCCAGTTACACTCAGCTCAAATGCACATCATTTGTAGCATAGCTCAAGATGAGAAGTGTTATCTTCTAACAAAAGACCTTCGAGTTCGATTACAGTCATCTCAAAGGCGTATCATTTGCAGTATAGCTCAAGACGAGAAGGGCTATCTACCAACAAAAGACCTTCGAGTTCGATTACACTCAGCTCAAAGGCACATCATTTGCAGCATAGCTCAAGGCAAGAAGGGCTATCTGCCAACAAAAGATGTTCCAGTTCAATTACACTCAGCTCAAAGGCACATCATTTGCATCATAGCTCAAGGCGAGAAGGGCTTTCTGCCAACAAAAGACCTTCGAGTTTGATTATACTCAGTTCAAATGCACATCATTTACAGCATAGCTCAAGGTGAGAAGGGTTATCTGCCAACAAACAACCTTCAAGTTCAATTAGACTCAGCTCAAAGGCACATTATTTGCAGCATAGCTCAAGGCGAGAAGATTTATCTGCCAACAAAAGACCTTCGAGTTTGATTACACTCTGTTCAAAGGTACATCATTTGAAGCATAGCTCAAGGCGAGAAGGGATGTTTTCCAACAAAAGACCTTTGAGTTTGATTACACTCAGCTCAAAGGTACATCATTTGCAGCATAGCTCAAGGTAAGAAGGGCTATCTGCCAACAAAAGACCTTCGAGTTTGATTACACTCAGCTCAAAGGCACATTATTTACAGCATAGCTCAATACGATAAGGGTTATCTATCAACAAAAGACCTTCGAGTTCGATTACAATCAGCTCAAAGGCACATCAAACTTACAGCATAACTCAAGGAGAGAAGGATTATCTGTCAGCAAAGACCTTCGAGTTCGATCACATTCAGCTCAAAGGCATATCAAATTTACAACATAGCTCAAGGCAAGAAGGGCTATCTCTCAATAAAGACCTTCGAGTTCGATTCAATTTAGCTCAAGGGCACGTCAAATTTACAGAATAACTTAAGTCGAGAAAAGCTATCTGTCAAAAAAAACTTTCGAGTTCGATTCCACTAAGCTCGATGATACATCAACCGTATTGAAGCATCAAGTGACCACTTCCTGGTTAAAGCCGAGGTCTTTAAGTCAAGAAGAAGATCTGGGGGGGCAATCTCTCAGCATAGTACATCATAACTCAAGGTGAGAAGGGTTATCGGTCAATGAAAACTTTTGACTTTGATATCATTCAACTTGATGACGTATCAACTACTTTCCAGTCGAATTTTTAAACCAAGGTCTTTAAATCGAGAAGAAAAATGGAGTTGACTACAATTTTTCAACAAGAAGCCACATTCTGATTCAAATTCTGAACTACGACTTCAATTCCATATCATTTCAAGATTGACTCGACTTCGCGACGAATGAGTCATCTGCAACTCAATTCTACAGGGAGTTATTCTTAATTGAAATATCAGAGTCAATTTTCAACTCCACCGAACGAAAATTTGTCTTTATATCTTTGTCCTATTTTTCGTTTCACGAAAAAGGACAAAGAGGGGCAGCTGTGGACACTTATTTTCGTCCATATAAAATTATATATATATATATATATATATATATATTATATTTAATTTAAAATAATACATGTTTTTTTTGTTTTTACAGGCCCAACATTTACAAGGACACCCACAATCAAACAAAAGCCAAAACAAGATTCAAAATACAAGTGGCCCAGTAGTGGCCCGAATCAGCAGCCCAGACCCGAGAACCAGATCCACTTGTGCCCGACCTGACCTGAAACCCTAAAGCAAATTAGGGTTTTGAATATTTCAGCCGCCAGCTGCTCCAAGTGCCGCATCCCACGCCTCATTGAATTCCCTGGCGATTTCTCGATACCAGCATCACCAGTAGTCAACAAATCGAGTCTTTTAGCCCGAATATGACTCTAGAATATTCAAACTAAAAGTAGCATGTATTAGATTATAAATAAGCTTGTAAACCCAACACATGAGTATATGATTACTAGGCAAAAACACACTACGAACTACAAAGAGAATCGTAATATTGTTTTAAGCATAGTTTGTAAACGATTCGAAGATAAATAAAAGGTATCTCTTTTTTACCTTTTTGGTTCGATTTTTCGCATGTTTGCATGTAGATTCCTCCATTCCCTTCGCTTTCGAGTTGTAAAATCCCAAAGAACCAACCGGTCGATGATCAGAGGGGAGGGTAGCTGAGAAGTTTTCCTCAGATCTAGCCCTCCTCGAGGCCTATTTCAAAAATTTAAGGGTGTTTTTGAGATGAGGGTTAAAAGAGTTTTAAAAAAAGCAAAAAAGTTTCGACCACCACCGATGAACGGCGGCCGACACCATTATACTATGGTTGTCCATTTCAAGGTTTGTGCGATGGGTGTTCTTCAAATGAAGAACACCCCAAGAACAAAACAGAGAGTTTTAGAAGGGGTGTTTTGATCCATTTTGGATCAAATGGAAAAATGAAAAACTGTTATTGAAAGTTGGGTATTATACCCAATCCGTGGATATATGCCGACCCGACCCGACCCATACCTACACACGATCCGCGTGTTTTTCATTAAAAAAAGGGAATTGTGTTTTTGTTCCCCCCGGTTTTTTAATCTTTTATTTTTGCCCATTTCATTCAATTTAATCCTGAATTTTCTTTTAAATTGGCATCCAATTTTGATTTTATTTCAAATTAACCCTCTTATTATTATTATACATATTTTTTATATTTTTATTTTTATCTTCTTTATTCTTTGTTTTTAATATTTTTATTTTTGGTTTATTATTTTTAATTATTTATTATTTATTATTTATTTTATTTTATTTTTTATTTTTATTTATATGTGTATATATATGTATATTTTACCTTTTTTGTCATTATTATTATTTTTTACCTAATATTTTATATATATATTTATTGTATTTTTTATTATTAGTTTTCTACTTATTTTATTAAACACTATATATATATATCACCTCACATTTATTAGCTAGGGCCCCCTCATCTTTTTTTCCTGCATCTCTCACTCACCAAACTTTTACTTTTTTCCTTTTCGGTGAAGTGATTGGTTTCTTTTTTATTATTTTTTCATTATTTTGTTTGTTCTCATTATTTATTCTTTTCAAATACCTATTAATTTATATATATATATATATTTACATGTTCATTTTTTATTTTATTTGTTTTTTTATCCTTTCGTTTTCATTTTACATGTATATATATATTGTTTTTATTTTTCTTCTTAAAATTTTACTTTATATTTTTTTTCATTTTTATGTTTGTTGTATTTCTGCTTCTGTCTCCCTTATTTAATTATTTCTACCATTGTTCTATATTTTTAGTTTTGGTTATTAATTTTATTTTTCCTTTTTTAGCTTTTTTTTTGTTTTGTTTATTATCTCCATATTGATGCATTTTTTTTTACCTTAATTCGATTTTGCGCTTCATTACAAGTCTAGTATTTCTATCTTTTAAGGGTCTTCGTTTAAGTCTATCAGAGGTAAATAATTTGGATCAATTTTTACCTTTTTTAATTTAACTTTCAATTTTCGTAATTAAGACAATTGGAAATTAAGCAGTACCGAAAGTGCAGTTCAAGGGTGCTAACCCTTCCTTGACTGTAACCGACTCCTGAATCTGACATATCACTGGTAAGATGCAGATTAGGTAAGAAATAAGGTATCCGATCAACTCATTTGTTCTTAAAATAAATGACCGGTGGAGACTCTAGTAATTTAATCCATGTTGATGCCCAATTCTGGGCCCACCCGAAAGACTGTCGGGATAATGGTGTCGCGGCCGTCTTTCGGGCGGGCCCAAAATTTGGCTTCGACTTAAATAAAATGTTAGGAGTTTCCATCGATTATTTAAAAAATATTAGGTTGATCGGATACCATCTTACCTGATCTGCGTTTACCAGAAATATGTCAGCCTCGAGAGTCGGTTACAGTCAAGGAATGATTAGAAGCCTTGAACTGCCCTTTCGATACCATTTAATTTATCGGTTGTCTTAATTGCGAAAATTAAAATTTTTAAATTCGATCATAATTATTTACCTTTTTTATCAATTAAAATTATCCTAGAAAACGATCATAAATAAAGTTAAAAAATAAAACAAATAAAAACAAAGAGTTAGTATTAAGATCGAAATAAAAAATAAAAGGAATGAAAGAAATATAAAAAAATAAATTGGAAAAAAATAAAATTCATGGATCAAATTAATTCTATGAATGAGCTACAAGAGAAAAATATAAACTTAAGGGATTAAATAGCAAAAAATAATAGTAAAATAAATTTAAAGTACCAAAATAGCACAAACAAAAAATTAAAGGATTAAAATAGTATTAACAGAAACTAGAAGGACAATAACTAAATTCAAATTAAAAACATATTAGTTTAATGACTAAATTAAAACTAAGTAAAATATAGAGTTCAAAATAAAAATAAATGCAACTAGTGACCATAATATGAAAACACGACTAGATTAGAGGGACTTATGGGTGATTATACCACGAATTGGTGACCATTATGTAAATAAATGCATAAACTATGAGGACCTAATAATAATTAATCCTAAAATAAATGAACAAAACAAGAAGTTTCCAGACTCTCGAGACCTGACACGTGATTTAACTAAATATTTTAAAAAACAACCCCTTCCCTTTTTCATTTGCAGAACACGTGAGACCCCAAAACAATATCCCTTCCCAACTTTTATTCTGCGATGGAAACCCCTTCATAAGTCTCGCGGCAGCCGACCTTCCCAAAGAGCCAACACCGCCTAGCTCCGAACACCGTATGAGTGACTCTTCTCGTCCAGCGCTCGACAAGTCGCATCGGCAACAAGCTAAGGTAATCTCTAACTCCTTAATTTTTTGTTATATTCGAATAATAATAAACATGCCAAGAATGAAAATTATACTAAACTATATTTTTTTAGTTGCAATCTAAAAATTAAACAAATAAAAAAAATAGAATACCTTAGGATTTAGGTTCTCTTTTGATTGTTGATAAATTCGTTTTCTTTTGTATTTTTATTACACTGTTCGTTCCCCTATCTATTTATTTTCTTTAAGCAGTCGTAAGATTTATATGAAAACCAAGATCGAAATTATAATTTAAAATGTTACCGCATAAACAAAGCGTAAAACCTACTAGAATACCTTGAAATATTTGCTTTCGATTTTAGACTTGAATTGCTAAAAATGTGTTTCAATTGTTGTATTTTTATTGATGAAAATTCTCTGGAAAAAAAAAACTGAGAGGAACCCATTGTGTACATTTTCATTCGGCTTTTTATAGCCTTTTTGTTTTACAGATATAACATACAATATTATACATTTGATATTTGAATATAATATCTCATGTTTTATTCCTTGTGAGTGGCAGGAAATATGCATTAGTGGAAGCGGCGGCAGAGCACTTTGAGGCAACCAATTGTTTAGGGTTATGTGAGCCGGGTCGGGTCGGTTGGGCCTCGGGTCTAGACTTGAGTCGGGTCTCACGGGTCAGGTTAGATTCTTGACTCCAACTAGGTATTGGGCTGCTGGGTTGTATTAGTGATTAGGCCTCATTTGGGTAATTGGTTCGGGCTTGAGTTTAGGCCTACAAAACAATGTAAATATGTTAATAATAATTATAATAATAATGATAATAATAATAACAATAATAATAATATAATATTTTTAAAGCCCGGTCAAAAATAGGTGTTTACAACTGCCCCTCTTTACACATTCTTGTGTTAACATGAATAGGGAAAAGACAAAAAAGGCAATTAGATTTTGTCTGGTTCTCTTTTTTTGTTTTGAGACTTGATAATGTTTGATTTGGAGAACGACACAGCTCATACGTAATGAAGAGTTCGAATCATCTAAGGATGATAACACGGTTCTTACGTGATGAGGATGGCTGATTATCTAAGGTTGATACGGCTCCCACGTGATGAGGAGATCTGGTCTAGGGATGACACAGTTCCTACGTGATGAGGACGAAAGGCCATCATTAGGGATGATAACACGGTTCCTACGTGATGAGGACGACTGGTTATCTAAGGTTGACACGGCTCCTACGTGATGAGGAGATCTGGTCGAGGGATGACACAGTTCCTACTTGATGAGGATGACAGACCATCATTAGGGATGATAACACGATTCCTATACGATGTGGATGGCTGATTATCTAGGGTAACACAGTTCTTACGTGATGAGGACAGTTGGTCAGTGGATGACACGGTTCCTACGTGATGAGGACGACATGCCATCTTTAGGGATAATGGTTTCAAGAAAACTGACTCACAGATGATGCTTTAAGAGAACCTGTTTCAAAAGAGATAAAATTTATTTCAAGGGAAACGATCTCAAATATATTTTTTGTTTCATGGAAAACAATCTCAAAGAAAATAAGATTTGTTTCAAGAGAAACATCTCAAAGTTTTTTTTGTTGTTTCATGAGAAACGATCTCAAAGAAAATGGGATTTATTTGGTGTTTCATAAGAAACTGCCTCGAGGGAGACAAAATTTGTTTCAAGAGAAACAGTCTCAAGCGAGACAAAAAATGTTTCAAGGGAAACTGTCTCAAGAGAGACAAAATATGTTTCAAGGGAAACAATCTCAAAGGTTTTGGATAGTCTGTTTGTTTCTACAGGTTAAAAAATCCTTTCAGAAGATCTAATCATTGACTTAAGGAAGTCAAATCTGTGGATGACATATTTGCTGTGACACTTAAGTTAATTCATCATGTAGATGCTCATTTTGTCCGGGGCTTTCATTCGAGTTTTTTTACTCTAGTTTATATATATATTACTAATTAGTTATTATTATCAAGTTGTGCATGTGATTATTTATTTAAATTATCGTTAGTTTATTAGTTGTATGAGTGTGTTTAATTACGTAATGATTGTTTACTTAATATGTAGTTATGCTTGTGATCGCATATGTACATATATATACATATATATATATATACATATATATATATATATATATATATATGTGTGTGTTAAGAGAATTTAACTCACTAAATAAATATTAAATGTTTTCTGGAGATTTTTCAGGCCCAAACTATAAAGACCAATTACAGAAGGCTTGAAGAAATTAAAACTCGGAGCCCAAGAGCAGCCTAAGTGTGACCCGGTTCAGTGACCCGACCTGGTGAATTTAGGATTTGCTAAAATCCTAATCCTAAAGCAAGCTGACACCAACTTGTCATCCACGCCATGCAGTGTCGAACGCCAATCATGCCACCATCGAAGCTATTGTTATCAACCTACATCAACAAAGACCACCGAAAATGTCATACACAGTCAACCAAAATGGCACAAAGTCAAGAAGAACGTAACTTAATCCCTACAAATCTGGGATTTCCACCTAAACCTATAGACATGCAACAAGATAACAAGGAGATTGGGTGAAGACGATGGAGATAAAAATCGGGGGGCCCTCAACCAGAAAAGAAAGCTAAGTAAAAGGGCAGGAGGAGAGCAAAAAACACGAAAAATAGAGGGAGATCAACAATTCAACAAACAATCAGGGGGTATTATATTTTTATTCGAAAACATTGTAAACGGGGTTCAAGGAAGGGAGGTTCACGAGAGCACGGAACCAGAAACCAACAGTGAGAGGCTCAGTTTTTCTACAGAACAGGGGATTTTCAACAGAGGGGGAAAAAGCATTGTAAGGGGGAGTTTTGGAGAGATTTTCTTTGATCGAAAAAATAGCAGTGTAAACAGAGGGGTCGTTCCATGTTTTTACAAAGAATGAAAGGCTAGAAATCTTTTTTTAAAATTTGTTTTCCTAATTCCTTCATAAGTTTTTTTTTCAATCATTCGAAAAGCATAAATGAAGAGCATTAAAAACTAGTGAAATATCATTCACAACCATCATCTTCCATTCCACAACGTTGCAACAAAAAATTAATCCTAAAATCGTTCACACTTTCGAATCAGCAAGCAGAGAAGAACAAGGAATCGACAACCTCAAAAAAATATATGAAAAGCTTTACCTTGGGTTCTTAACGGCGCAAGCTCCGGTGACTGATTTGCAAATCCCAACGGTGGTCGGAGGGGAGAGCTTCTTCGATTTTTGTCTTCTAAATCCGGTTCGTGGAGGTCCTGGTGCAGAAGAGAACCCTTGGGCCTTTGTGTGTTGGATCTTCATCGGAGAACCCCAAAGAAAGGCCTTGGTCGTGGGTGGCCATGGTCTCCATCTTCTCTTCAAGGAAAATGTAAGGCGAAAGGCATGGAATCCTTTGGAGGCTCTCGGCTGTGAAAGGAGTAGAGAAGAGGGAGAACAGGGTAAGTTTTCATCTAAAGTTTATTTATATTAATTCTTCAAAATGGCGCCGTTTAGTGGGTGTTTAGGGTTTCTTGTTTCGCGTGTGAATTATTCATCCTAAAAGCCATTTAAATTTTCAGAGTCATGCATTTTAATCCTTAGGTTGATGTTTTCACGTTTTTAATTTTGTTTCCATATTTTGAGCGCATTTAATTTCATCCTTAATTAGTGTTATAATTAGTTTATGTTGTTTAGGCATTTCACTTTTAATTTTCGCATGTTTCGTTTTAGTCCTTAATTCGAACGTTTTTGTATTTTTAATTTAGTTTCTTTATTTTACGTGCATTTAATTTTAGTTCTGAATGTTATATTTAATTATAGCTATTTTAGACATTAGGCCTTCATGTTTTGCATGTTACATTTTAGACCTCAGTTCGAGTTTTCTTTGCTTTTAATTTAGTCTTTGAATTTAATGCGTATTTAATTTTAGTTCTAAATGTTTGTTTATTTAATTTCCGTTGTTTAGACATTTAATCTCTAGATTGTCGTATGTTTTTTTTAGTCCACTTATGTGTTTAGGATTTAATTCACTATCAGTCCTTATTATAAGTGTTATGTTTTAATTTAGTATTTGTTCAACTTGGTAATAATTGCATTTTAATTTTAATCGTTATTTTGCATGTAATTAAGATAATAAAGGTTTTCTTAAATATTAGTTAGTCCCTATATTAATAAGCACATTTATTTTCTAAAACAAATAATTTGAGGTGTTATGTTTTTGTTTGTTGTACATTTGTGCATTCCATATCAATATATACCTTAAAGTTATAATGTATATAATTTGTAGTATAAAAATATTTTGGCGTGACATCCATTTTGCATAATATGCATGATACCCTCATTCGCATAACTCGATACGATTACATAATCGGATTAAGAGTAATACCCTTTTAATTTAGAATTATTTTAAGAGGGTTGTCTTAACTTATTAGATATCTAGTTTTAACAATTTTAAATTAAAATTGTATCCCATTAGTGACACCTAAAAATTGATCCATTATTTTAAAATTTGGGAACGGAAGAAAAAGAAATATTCGGCTATTTAAATTTATCGAGAAAAGATAGTTAGAACTTATCTAAGATCTGGTCTTGATATTTGTAAATAATCGAATATTCTTTATCTTTCTAAAGGCTTGGTAATTTTAATTTAATCAATTTTGGTGCTTTGAAATATGGTAAAATTCACGTGTTGTTTTGTCGGGGATCATAAACCAAATTAAACTCGAACTTGTAAATTTCATTGCAAAGACGTTAATTAATCGACTAGGTACCGATTTAGGGCGCTGTGAGGGTGTTAATCCTTCCTCACGCGTAATCGACTCCCGAACTCGTTTTTTGGTAACGCGAACCTAAATTTGTTGTTTTAATTAAAATTAATTTTTATTTAAAATGACAAAACGTTTTTGGGTGACCAATCACACCCTAATCAAATATTGATGGCGACTCTTCGAACTTGTGTTTTTATCGTGAATGAATTCCCAAATTTTTGAAACGAGAGGCTTTTTAAATCACATTTACTTTTTAATTAAAAATTCAATCGTAAAGAGAATAATTAAAAATGGTGTGGTTTTCGAAATCTTGCCTTTAAGAAAAAAAATCGTTTCGACAGCTTGGCGACTCTACTAGGGACCTTTTTAGAGAGTTAAGCCTATAGTCGAATAATTGATTGTCTTTGCAAACAAAAGTTATAAGTTCTTTCTAATTTGGTTTTTGATCCCTTGTTTGTTTTAAATTTCTTGTTTGCATTTGTTGAGTTAATCGATTGACGGAATTGGCCAAGAGGGGGTGAATTGGCAATAAAAATTTTGGTGGAAGCTTTTGCAGAAAATTGAAAGAAATTGCACAGCGATTTAGAGTGGTTCGACTTTCTCAACCAAAGTCTACGTCCACTACCTTAGCTATCCACACTAAGGATTTTCCACAAATTCACTAATTTGTCTTTCTTTTGAGGACAAATAGTAACCTTACAAACCCTCAAGAATTATACCCCAAATTCTTGAGAACACTCTCTCCCAAAGAGAACAATACAAATTTGCAAACTTACAAGGAAATCCTCATAAGGTAGATTGTTTGCACAATTCTAGAACAAAGAAAAGAACACTCAAGAATGAATACAATTGAGCACAATAAGTGTTATTGAAAGCAAAATGAATATTGAATAAAAAATAGGCTTGAAATGCTCAAACTTGAGGTTTGATGCTTTCTCTTTGATTCTCTCTTGATTCTAGTTGCTTGATGTTTCTTGTTGTTGATCAATGGCTTCTAAGCTTGCTTAAATACACCTTGAATCACTTCTGAACGTTGGGGATCATTAATGAAGATAATATAGCCGTTTTAGTGTGAAAACAATTAATTAAAATAGTTGGGAGCGTCAGTGCATCGATGCATACCCATGGTGCATCGGTGCATCAGTGTAAAATTCAAATATTTTGACCGTTGGACCCTTAGTGCATCGGTGCACTAAGAGTGCATCGATGCATCAAGTGCATTCTATTTTAAAATAGCCAGAGTGCATCGATGCATTGCTGGTGCATCGATGCATCAAATGCATTCGATGTTTTCATAAAATCCTTAGTACATCAGTGCATGGTATGTGCATCGATGCATGAAATGCATTCGATGTTCAATTTAATTCATGGTGCATCGATGCATGGATTGGTGCATCGGTGCATCACTCTGAAAAGTTGATTTTAGGTTTGATTTTGGTTCAAAATACTTTGTGAAATTTGTTTCAAAAATATATTAAGTATAAAACACAATTTTACACATTTAGTAAGGTTTGAAATTGATCTTAAAAGACTTGGAGTAATAATTTGATATCCAATTAATTGAATCGAATATACTTAGAAAATCATTTGTAAAATCTTAAAATTCATTTAAATTTAATTTGTTATATCGAAAAATGTTTTCAACAATCTCCCCCTTTTTGAAATAACAAAACATTTATGTTATTTTAAGATTTTCTAAAAATTTGAAATCAATTTCAATTTAGAAAAATTACTCCCCCTTACTATAACACTTTTCCCTTTTAAAAACATTTTAACACTTAACATTTCTCCCCCTTTTTGTTAAATCAAAAAGACTAAAAATCAATTTTAACAAGGTTTTAAAAAACAAAGCCAATTGATTAAATATATATATATATATATATATATAGCTTAAGCTGCTAAGATCACAATCAAAAGAGAGTTAGCCATTAGTTTCATAATCAATATTCATAATAAAAATGTGAAATGGTAAATTGGTCATATTTCAACTAAAAAATAAATGATGCATATGTTGTAACAAACCAAAATATATATAAAACAGTCATCCAACAATCAAAGAAAGATAATCCAAAATGTTTTAAAAATTCAAGTTCATCCCAAAAACAATCAAAGAAAGATAAGTCTATTCATCCATTGAAGGATCGGGAGGAGGAGGAGGGTAACGTGCTCTCATCTCAAGTGAGAGTGCATCCAAACGATCATTCATATCTTGTTGTCGAGCTCCCAAGGTAGAGAGCTGGGACTCAATGAATGTGAAGCGCGAATCCATGGACGCATACCGTAAATCAAATGTCTCCAAAAATAAACGAAAATATGGAGGCATTTGTTCTTCTTGTGGAGCAGGTTCCGGTGCAGGCTCGTCATCAGGTACGTGATCATCAATGTCTTGCATAAGTTGTTGAAATTCAGGATCATCGTCATCAGCCGGAGCTGGAGGAGGAGGAGCACGAGAGGAGCTAAGAGTAGCTCGTGAGGAACTAGCTTCCAGAGTTTGCTTTCCGGGTCTAAAAACCCATTGACCGGTAACCTCGTATTGTTTCCAATCCACTTTCTTCAAGGATGTGAGATTGATTTGATTTTGAAGTGGGATAGGATTGTCAAGAGAAACGTCTAGACCAAGTTTGATAAAGAGGTTACTAAGAAGACATCCATAAACTAATGTTTCGACATGTTTTGAAGGAACAATGTTTATGACATCAACTAGTTGATTGAAGATAATGTGGGGTAGATTGATTTTGATTTTATTTTTAAGACAATACATCCACCATAAATCCCTAGCACGAAGTGTGGAGTACCTACCTCCGGATGGTCTAAACCACCAAGAGATCATCAAATGGAGAAAACGATCGTGATGAGATCGTAGAGTACTAACACTTGAGTTTGGAACATAGGGATATTCCACATTTTCACTTTCATTATATACACCATTATCATCTAACCCAAAACGAAAAGTTATAGTCTCGGGGTCAATATTAATATATTGACCTAAAAGATAGGATCTAATGGCTATAGTTCCACATTGAGTTTCATTTTGAATAAATACCCCATTGGAATAGAAAAGCGGACCAATTGTTGATAGACGATGGGTTTAAGTTTAAAAAATTTATCAAACTTCCAAGCTTTAAGAATCGGAAGGTATTCGAAATCGATGTCAACCATAGCTTGAAGCGAATGAATACGCTCTTCACGGATTCTATAAGTTTGGAAAGAGTTTCTGTACCTAGAGTACAATTCGTCTCTACGACGCTCAGGCATGTTAAAACAATATCCTAATAGAGATGAAAGTGGAGGAGGAATGGGATTAGGAGGTTGAGGAACGGGAGGACGGTTTTGGTTTGATCGACTTGAAGATGACCTAGGTCGTTTAGGATTTGACATGATTAAAGGAAATTGGAATAAGGAATGTCACCTGCAATTTGAAACACATGTATGCATAATCAATCCCAAAACTCAAATGAGTCCTCAATAATTCAAGGTTCTCTAAACCATATCCTAATGGGCATGTTTTGAAAACTATATAGTTTTCATGAAAACAAAACAATTAAATCAAAAATCTTACTAATTTTCAAAATCATAATTTTTTTTTTAAATTTCGAAATTTAAAAAAAATTGTTTGTTTTTGACGAAATTGGTAGTATTTAGAACCAACAAACAATCAATGCCCGATATAATGTACATTCTAGAACTAATCAAAACTAGTTCTAAAATCAAAAGTTTGTAAAATAGAGGTTTTTAGAAAAATACCTTAAAAATTCAGATTGAGAGGGAGGAGGAGTTGTTTTGCACGATTTAATGATTGAAGCAAGTTTGCAAGTTGAAAAGCTTGAAAATTCCAACGAAAAATCGTTGATTTTGAGCAAGAATTGAGATTTTTAGGAAGAGATGGATGAACGGCTTGGAGAGTTTTAGTTTTAGGGTTTGAAAAAAT
This sequence comes from Hibiscus syriacus, assembly GCF_006381635.1. NCBI lineage: Eukaryota > Viridiplantae > Streptophyta > Magnoliopsida > Malvales > Malvaceae > Hibiscus > Hibiscus syriacus. The sequence goes on from NW_024062636.1 coordinate 649,710, forward strand.
GAAGAAAATAAGGCATTTTAACCCAAAACCCGACGGATGCATCGATGCATGACCATGTGCATCGATGCACATTCAAGGCGTGCATCGGTGCATCAACATGATGAATCGATGCACATTCAAAGGGATGCATCGATGCACTGTTAAGTGTATCGATGCATTAAGCATAGAAATGTCAAAAATCCGTTTTAAAACACTGAAAATGCTAAATTAATTAGCTCTAGTGATATTGGCAACTCAAATATTGAAAATTAATCATGTTCAATCAATCAAATTTATCTTTAAACAACAATTGAACATAAAATTAATTTTTACCAAATAACATAAACTCCCCCTAACTAATAGCAATGAATGCAATCAAAAATTATCATTATAAGCATTTTTCATTTATTCTTAAAATTGCTAAAATTATTTTAAACACTAAGTGAAGATAGGTCAGTTAAACCTAATTCTCTCTTAAGTGTCCAAAATCTTTCCTTATCTAAAGGTTTTGTAAAAATATCCGCTAATTGGTGCAAAGTATCAACAAATTCTAGAACTACATCTTTCTTAGTGACATGGTCTCTAATGAAGTGATGTATTATTTCAATGTGCTTAGTTCTAGAGTGTTGGATGGGATTTTTAGTGAGACAAATAGCACTAGTATTGTCACACTTGATAGGAATGGTACCAACTTCAATTCCATAATCAAAAAGTTGTTGTTTCATCCATAAAACTTATGCACAACAACTACCAGCTGAAATGTATTCAGCTTCAGTGGTAGATAATGCAACACAATTTTGTTTCTTTGAAAACCAAGAAATCAGCATATTTCCAAGGAATTGGCAAGTACCGAAGGTGCTTTTCCTATCTAATTTGCATCCTCCATAATCCGCATCAGAAAAAGCATGCAAGCTAAAGCTAGAGTCTCTAGGATACCAAAGTCCTAAACTAGGAGTGTCCTTAAGGTATCTAAAGATTCTCTTAACAGCTAGTAAATGTGATTCCTTAGGGCATGATTGAAATCTAGCACATAAACAAACACTAAACATAATGTCTGGTCTACTTGCAGTTAGATAAAGTAGAGATCCAATCATTGATCTATATAATTTAACATCTACACATTTACCTCATTCATCTAAATTAAGCTTTGTTGAAGAGCTCATTGGAGTGTCATGAGGTTTACCATTTTCCAGTCCAAACTTCTTAAGCATGTCTTTGACGTATTTAGCTTGATTGATGGAGATGTCATCTTTTCTTTGCTTGATTTGGAGTCCCAAGAAAAATAAGAGCTCCCCCATTATGCTCATTTCGAATTCACTTTGCATTAGCTTAGAAAATTCTTGGCAAAGAACATCATTAGTAGAACCAAATAGTATATCATCAACATAAATTTGAACTACTAATAAATCTTTACCTTTATGTTTTAAAAACAATGTAGTGTCAACCTTTCCTTTTAAAAAACCTTTTTCAAAAGTTTGACAATCTTTCATACCAAGCTCTAGGAGCTTGTTTTAAAACATAAAGCGCTTTTGTCAATTTAAGAACATGATCCAGAAAATTTGAATCTTCAAAACCTGGAGGTTGTTCCGCATACACTTCTTCCTTTATAAAACCATTTAAAAATGCACTTTTAACATCCATTTGATATAATTTAAATTCATGAAAACATGCAAATGCTAATAACATTCTAATTGCTTCCATCCTAGCTACGGGAGCGTATGTTTCATCATAGTCTGTGCCCTCTTCTTGAGTATACCCTTGAGCAACAAGTCTAGCCTTGTTTCTCACTATATTACCACTCTCATCAAGCTTATTCCTAAATACCCATCTAGTACCTACAGTAGATTTATTACTAGGCCTTTCAACTAATGTCCATACTTTACTTCTCTCAAATTGATTTAATTCTTCTTGCATAACCATAATCCAATGTTCATCATTTAATGCTTCTTTAATATTTTTAGGCTCTATGCATGAAATAAATGAAACATAATTACAAATATTTCTAAGAGAAGATCGAGTTGTTACCCCTTTGGATGGATCACCTATAATCTCACCATCCTTGACATTGTTGTACTCTCTTGGATAAGATACTTCCCTTTCTTCAATGGTTGGATTTTCGAGGGGATCATGAGTTTCCTCATCTTTCGTTTCTTCTTTTGATGATGATTCTCCAACGTCATGTCTAACGTCATTTGTATTTATAATACCTGCATCATCATTAACACAAGAATCCTTTCTCGGAATAGGGGATTATCATCAAAAACAACATGTATAGACTCTTCTACAATTAAAGTTCTTTTATTAAATACTCGATAAGCTTTAGAATTTAAGGAATAACCCAGAAAAATTCCTTCATCACTTTTAGCATCAAATTTGCCAAGGTTTTCTTTACCGTTGTTCAAAACAAAACATTTACATCCAAAAGGATGAAAATAGCTAATGTTAGGCTTTTTATTTTTGAAAATTTCATATGGAGTTTTCTTTAAAATTGGCCTAATCATTACTCAATTTACAATATAATAAGCGGTATTTGTGGCTTCCGCCCAAAAATATTTTGGCAAATTATTTTCACAAAGCATGGTTCTAGCCATTTCTTCTAAAGTTTGATTTTTCCTCTCAACAACTCCATTTTGTTGAGGGGTTCTAGGAGCTGAAAAATTGTGACTAATACCATTAGAATTACAAAACTCAGTAAATCCAAGATTTTCAAATTCAGTGCCATGATCACTCCTAACACTAGTTATAGAGTAACCTTTATCGTTTTGGATTACTTTTGAAAACGTGATGAATTTTTCTAATGCTTCATCTTTAGTACTTAAGAATAGAACCCAAGTATATCTAGAATAGTCATCTACCAAGACAAATGCATATTGTTTTCCACCCAAGCTAGTAGTTCTAGTTGGCCCAACAAGATATATATGGATCAATTGTAATACTCTACTAGTTGATACATCATTAATGGATTTAAAAGAAATTCGCTTTTGTTTTCCTTTAGCACAAGCATCACAGATTTTATCATTATCAAATTTAATCTTATGCAACCCTCAAACTAAATCACCTTGAATTAACCGTTGCAAAACACTCATACTAGCATGTCCTAGTCTCCTATGCCATAACCAACTATCATGATCATCCTTAGCAACTAGGCACAAATTAATCATATCAATAGAATCTAAATGCACCATGTATATGTTTCCTATTCTATGACCAACAAGCATAATCTGATTAGATGCAATGTCAATGACTTTACAACCATTAATATCAAACATGAAATTGAATCCCTTATCACAAAATTGACTAATACTCAATAGATTATGCTTTAATCCATTCACATATAAAACATTCTTAATTTGTATGGAAGAGGTATTACCAATAGTACCAATACCTTCAATGTGACCTTTTGAATCATCACCAAAAGTCACTTCTCCTCCATTTTTGGTGTTAAGCTCAATGAACCAGCTTTTGTCTCCGGTCATGTGTCTTAAGCATCCACTATCAAGGTACCATGAATTTGGATTTGTTTCCCGTGCCTTGTAGCAATGCTCCTTTTCCTACAAACATAGATTAATTTCTAATTTTTGGTACCCAAATTCTTTTGGGTCCATATTCATTAGTTTCCAAAATTCTAGTCCCCCCTTAGGTATCCATTTGTGTAGGATGTCCTTATCTTTAGCAGTAATGAGCTTTTTAGGAACCCAAATACTTCTAACGATTTTTCCGTTAGAGGTTTTCTGGGGACCTCTATGATTGTAGTTTTTAAAACTTTTTCTAACAAAGTTTGATTTTGAATTTTCTCAATTTTCAAAACATTTTGTTCCAACTTTATCAAAAGAAGTTTTAAGATCATCAATTTTCTTTTGATGATCATCATTGACCTTTGAAAGTAAATTTTGCAAATCCAATTTTTTTTCAAACTCTTCTAGTTTGATTTGCAAATCTTTGATTTTACTTTCAAGATCGTTGTTGGTTTTGGATATGAGTTTATTTTCATTTTTTAATTTTGAAACATCATTTTTTATATTTTAAAAACAATTTCTCATAATCCGTAGCCAACCCATTATATTCCTCTAATAACTCATCATATGATAAATCATCAAAATCAGATGAGTTAGAGGTTACCTTAGAATCTTCCCCGAATGCCATCAAGCACAAGTTTTCTACTTCTTGTTCCTCTTTATCAAAACCTTCTTCATCGCTCCATGTAGCCACATGAGCCTTGTGCTTATTGTTTGATTGGCCCTTTCTCTTCAATTATGGGCAATCATATTTGACGTGCCCCGGCATTTTGCATTCATAGCAAATGATCGGGTCCTTCACTTTTGGTTCATTTTTTATGCCTTCATTTCGTTTAAATTTTCTTCCTCGGTAAGGTCTCATTATTTTTCTGAACCGTTTGGCAAACAATTCCATTTCCTTGTCATCGTCATTTTCATCCGAATCGCTCTCATCTTTTGTGGATTTGAGAGCAACTCCAATATTTTTCTTCTTCTCCTTCTCCTTTGGTGTTTCTTCAATCTTATCAAGGTCCACCTCATCTTCAAGCATCATTTCATGAGTGAGGAGTGAACTGATTAGCTCTTCAAGAGTTAAGGACGTTAGATCCTTAGACTCGATGATTACCGTCTTCTTTGATTGCCACGATTTTTGGAGGGAGTAGGCTAACTTCCTCACAAGCTTTTCATTTGAAATGATCTCTCCATATGATTTGAGACCATTGACAATCGTTGAGAATCTATCCGTCATAGCTTTGATATCTTCATTTGGTTTCATCCTGAAATTTTCATAACTATGCGTTAGAATACTAATTTTAGATTTCTTTACCTCATCGGTACCTTCATGAGTAACTTGAAGTTTGTCCCATATTTCTTTGGCGGTTGTACAAGATGAAACTCTTCCGTATTCATCTGGTCCAAGAGCACAAAATATGATATGGATGGCTTTGGAGTTGAGCTAGAACATTTTTGTCTCTACTTCACTCCATAATCTTAGACGAGTGAGAGGTTTGAAGTATCATTCTTCTACGACATTCCATGCTCCCATGTCACTTTCTTGAATGAATTACATCATCCTATTTTTCCAATAGGCATAGTTAGCTCCATTGAAGAAAGGAGGCTTGTTGACGGGCATCGAATCAAGACCTGAGTCGAAATTTGAAGCAGAGGCCATTGATGACTTGATAATCGATGTAACTCTTCCCGAATCGACTCAAGAGGCGATTAAACCTTCAAATGAGTGAGGCTATGATACCAATTGTTGAGTTAATCGATTGACGGAATTGGCCAAGAAGGGAGTGAATTGGTAATAAATATTTTGGTGGAAGCTTTTGCAGAAAATTGAAAGAAATTGCACAGCGATTTAGAGTGGTTCGACTTTCTCAACCAAAGTCTACGTCCACTACCTTAGCTATCCACACTAAGGATTTTCCAAAAATTCACTAATTTGTCTTTCTTTTGAGGACAAATAGTAACCTTACAAACCCTCAAGAATTATACCCCAAATTCTTGAGAACACTCTCTCCCAAAGAGAACAATACAAATTTGCAAACTTACAAGGAAATCCTCACAAGGTAGATTGTTTGCACAATTCTAGAACAAAGAAAATAACACTCAAGAATGAATACAATTGAGCACAATAAGTTTTCTTGAAAGCAAATTGAATATTGAATGAAAAATAGGCTTGAAATGCTCAAACTTGAGGTTTGATGCTTTCTATTTGATTCTCTCTTGATTCTAGTTGCTTGATGTTTCTTGTTGTTGATTAATGGCTTCTAAGCTTGCTTAAATACACCTTGAATCACTTCTGAACGTTGGGGATCATTAATGAAGATAATATAGCCGTTTTAGTGTGAAAACAATTAATTAAAACAGTTGGGAGCGTCAGTGCATCGATGCATACCCATGGTGCATCGGTGCATCAGTGTAAAATTCAAATATTTTGACCGTTGGACCCTTAGTGCATCGGTGCACTAAGAGTGTTTCGATGCATCAAGTGCATTCGATGTTAAAATAGCCAGAGTGCATCGATGCATTGCTGGTGCATTGATGCATCAAAGTCATTCGATGTTTTCATAAAATCCTCAGTGCATCGGTGCATGGTATGTGCATCGATGCATGAAATGCATTCGATGTTCAATTTAATTCATGGTGCATCGATGCATGGATTGGTGCATCGGTGCATCACTCTGAAAAATTGATTTTAGGCTTGATTTTGGTTCAAAATACTTTGTGAAATTTGTTTCAAAAATGTATTAAGTATAAAACACAATTTTACACATTTAGTAAGGTTTGAAATTGATCTTAAAAGACTTGGAGTAATAATTTGATATTCAATTAATTAAATCGAATATACTTATAAAATCATTTGTAAAATCTTAAAATTCATTTAAATTTAATTTGTTATATCGAAAAATGTTTTCAACAGCATTTAATTGGTTATTTGGTTAACGAATAAATAGTTGTACTAACATGTGATTTGCATGTTTCATTTTTCTGACCTTTACTTTGGTTTGTGGTGTTTTTTGGATCGGGGCAAATGATTATGAGTTTCCCCTTACTGTCACTATAACCTTTTGATATTTAGAGCCTTCTAACTTTGCTCTGTCCCGTTAGATAGGGGTGAACGCTACGCTTACATGAGAAAAATTACTTTTCTCCGCATGGGCTTTAGCAAGTAACCTCTGGGGTACATGCCTTATGTTTACAAGTGAAACATTGACTTTCCTCGCATGGATATAGGGAAATGTATCCTCTCGAATTGAACTTGCTCCGTTTTAAGCCTATGATGGGTGAGGATCGAGGGTCTGACAAGCTCAAGGGGGCACCAGCAAAGGACAATTCGAGGACCCTTTAGTGATATCAAAACTCTGCCCATTTTTTATTTTTGCAATAAGTATGAGAACTAGAAAAACATGCGGTTAGGTTTTATATTTCCGTACGAAGCATGTGAATTAGATACCATGCGGTTAGGATTTTTTGTGAACAACAAAGCATAAGGGTAGATATCATGTCGGGTAGGATCTACTAAAGCATGATTAGGTAGCTAGCATGTGAGGGTAGGTTTTATTTGATGTTTATAATACTTATTATCTTGTTGTGTACTAACTTATTTTTGTTCTTTGTCCATTTTATTTTGATTTTATTGCATTTGCATCCTCATGTCATCGAGGGGTGTTAATTCGCAAGTGATTGACTAACAAGAAGGCTGACCATATTGAGGCAACAAATTCTCCACCATGTAGTCAAAACCAGGAGATCCAGAGATGTTTAAATGATCAATGAATGACGCCCGATGAATGAAGAAATCTGAAGCTGATTGAAGAAAATGTGCAAAGGCCAAGATATTGACTCAAGGGATATATATAGTCATACCAAAGATGAAAAGATCGTTCATAAAGACGAGAAGACCATTCATAAAGACGAGAAGACCATTCATAAAGACATGAAGACCCTTCATAAAGACATGAAGACTACTTCGCATAGAGGTACGAATGAAGATTTCAAGATTCAAGACATCCGACGTCATCAAATATGATAAATACGCTGACAACTTTGGGGTGTAATGTTAGATTCCATGAAGAATGTGGCTCGAGGAAATGAAGAGATGAAGACTCACAATTGTATTTTGACTACATGGTGTACTTATTGAATTCTTGTTGTCTAAGTGAACATTTGTTCTATAAGTGGTCACTTTTGGGATTAGCACCTCGTGCATTTGCATTTGCATTTGCATTGCATGTATTTGTGTAAGTATTTTACATGCATTAATTATGAAAACATGGAAATAACTTATGGAAGGTTATGTGAGTAATAACAAGATCATTCATTCATACTACTCCTCATTGTCATGAATAAGCAAATGGAAGTAATGGAGTAATCTAATGAGAAATCACAAGATCAGCTGCAAGAACAGTTGGTCGAGTTACAACAAGGTACGAGAAATCAAGCATCGGGTTCTCTACAAGGCGCATCGAATCAAATGATCCAAGTATTGGCACCGTAGGCTGCTGGTAAAGAGAAAGAGGAGGATAAAAGAAATCAATCTCATCAGACTAATGCATCAAGAGTGATACTTTGCCCCGGAGCATCTAACTCAAACCAAGGGAAGAGCCTCGTCAAATATGGTCAGTTTGAGAACGAATTCAAGTGGTTGAATGAAGCCGTTAAAAATATGAAGGTTATTAATGTCACTCACAAGGAGTTAGAAACCAGAGAAATCAGTTTGGTCCATGATTTGGTCATCCCACATAAATTTAGGGTGCCTAATTTTGAGAAGTATGATGGCACTAGTTGCCCTCTAACTCATCTGAAAATGTTTGCAGAAAGATGGAAGGGCACTTGGATAATGATAATCTGTTGATTCATTACTTCCATGATAGTCTTGATGGGCCAGCTGTAGTATGGTACAATTGTTTGAACAAAGAGCAGATCAAGACATGGGTCAACCTAGCTGATGCTTTTCTGGGGCAATATCAATTTGTTAAAGGCTTAGCCCCAAAACGTCATCACCTTCGAAAGATAAGGATGAAAGCTACTGAGAGCTTCAAAGAATATGCCCTAAGATTGAGAGGAGTGGCAGCACAAGTTCAACCTCCTTTGATAAAAAAAGAAATATCACACATGTTTCACAATTCTCTTCCAGCTCCTTTCTTTGAGTTAATGCTGGGAAATTCGACGAATGACTTCAAGGATCTTATGACAGCTGGGGAATTAATTGAAGATGCAATCAACAAAGGAAACTTGAAAGCCACTTCCAAAAGCCCAAGAAATAAAGTGGGAAGAGCCGATGAGGTGAATGGATGTCACATCCAGAGCTCCCACAACCGTAAAAGAAAAGGGGCAGCAGGTTACTCTGGTCGTCCAAAGAAAGTCCCAAGATCGAAAAATGCTTTGAAAGTGTTCCAAACTTCTATCTCGGATTTGTACCCATATTTGATTAAATGTCAACACCTCAAACCGAAGCCAATAAAATTACCACCAAACCCTTCTGCCTAAAATTACGATCCAGATAGTGTCTGTGATTTCCACTTAGGGGCATTAGGGCATGCTACTGAGAATTGTAGGATGTTGTTCAAGGAGATAGAGAGGCTTGTTGAAAATGGGACGTTGACACAAGAATTGGTGGAATAATGGATGACGAGCTCGAGTGGGGCACCAGAGCACAATGTGTAGCACCCGATCTAATCAAACACCACTACATTAGAAGAATAATGGGGCATCCTGACTGCGCAAAAATCATTTTGTTCATTATGAAACTTTTTTTCATTTGCAACATCTTGTTTGAACATGTTTTTTGACTTTCTCATCATTTTTGTAATGATGCTTAAATGAATTCATGTTACTTTAAGGATGGTGAGCATTTAATCAAATTTATGACTTGAAATTCTTTTAATATCAACTGAATTAAAAGCTCTTTAATAATGATTTGTTGTAAATCTTTGACAAAGTGACAAGGTTGAAACCTGATAAAACAAGGACCTTGACCTTATCCCCAGAAGATACAATCAAACGCCATATCATTCTATTGCAGGGACCAATAACCTTCTCATCTCATAAAGGAATGAACCATAGGCTTGGTATTCATGTATGTATAGGAGCGGACAACATGGGTCATCTTTTGTGTATGACATCACAAAGCTGTCTAGATCATACTTTTGTTGATGAAAGTTCGATGATGATTATGATCTTTACGGATGAAATAGTCGAGTAGGTGAATCTAGTTTAGGCCAGTTGCTTGGAAATTAAACTCTAACGATGAGATTTTCTGACTTTCAACAACACCCAGACTATGACAGGTTCTCCTTGACAAGCTTAAGAAATTGAATCCGCATACCCAACAAAATATATAATTATAATATTATATGTATACAATAAAGTTGAGCTATTCCGCTAAGGCAATTGGTTATAGAGGAAACTCGAAAGCCCTGGCTTTATGAATAGATTATATTCAAACCATGACCGTGATCGGGTACCTGGTAATTCGGTGTATACTCCACTGTGATTGTCAATCAAAGACTTTATGATGAGTTGAACCCTTCAGCTAGCCCGATAAAGGCAAATTATAATAAAGCTGATTTCAGCTAGCCAGAAAATGGCAAATTAAATCAATTTTATGAATAAGGAGATTCGGTAAAGATGGACTAAGGGAGTTAATGAACTCCTGTTATAGTCAATTTCACACGAGTACTCAGGAATTTTATTTTTAGGTCGATATTTCTGCACTGCCTTGGTTAGATGAGTCTACGAAGATTGAACAAATGAAAGATTTCAGAGAACTGAAATAGAAGTGTTCTAGAAAGTCTAGTAATTGATTATGCTAGTTGTGTCATTTTGTCTGCATCCGATTAAAATACCAAGCCAAGAAAGAAGGGCATATTGCGATGTTCACAACGAACGAAAAGGAAATGATATTTTGATGGTTGAAACCTTAGAAAATAGGAGGCCAACCTGAAACCACCCCTCAATTTTGACATTTGTCAAAGAGCTATAACCCTGAAAATATTAAAGATCTATTGATTCTTTTGATATTCTGTGAACTCATGTTCATGATTTGATTCAATTGTGAGCCTGAATTAAGGGGCAATGTTTTATAAAATTCTTTCATTCTTTGTTCCCTAAAATAAGAGATAGGGGAAAAACATTTTCAAATGGGACAGCTCAAATGTAAAAGGTCCTTGAAGCTGGTGAGGCTCATTGTGCCTCTATTGGAGAATAAGAATAAGCAATGCCAAAACACGAAGCATTCCACAATCTTGAAGCATGTGATCTAAAGATATCAGAATGGATGAAGAATAAGAGCTTGTAGCATTTCCTTGTGATGTTGTCAATAACCCATCAGGAAGACGATGACCTCATTATTCAGAAGGGGCACATATCCTAGCTTGTATGAAGAAAAGAATTGATCATTTCTTAAGTAGTATGAAGAAAAGCCCTCAAACTATTTGACAACACTAATGTGTAGTGACACCAGAATGAGAACATTCAAGTTGTGATATGTTAGGGCACGACTGAACCCACATCATGTTGAGATGACAAGATTCAGACCAAGGAGGCATGAAGAATGAGCCTTATAATTTGAGGTGATGGGGCATTTTGAAGGCTCGTACCAATATAAGACAATGTTGGGGCACGACTGAACCCACATCATGTTGAGATGACAAGATTTAGACCAAGAAGGAATTGAGAGTGATCCTTACAATCTGATATGTTGGGGCATTTTGAAGGCTCGTACCAGTATAAGATAATATTGCGACACTAGTGAAGGCTTGTTTCAACTAGAGGTATTAATGTGGGGCATATTTGGAAGCCTATAAAGACTTGTGGAATGATCATTGAATTGGACAAATAGTTCCAATGGGATAGAAATGTATGAAGAGTGAAAATGATGAAACAGTGACAGTGGAGTTTATTGTACATGATCATTTGGTCTATCATCAATTGCTTTACTCTTGTGATTTCATATGAATTAATGTGGACGATCCGGTATCCCACTTTAATTTCCATTGAGTTTTGGTATCCTTGTAAAACCATGTGAAAACTCTGAGTGCTACGCAAAGAGCTTATCCAGTTGAAAGATATGGCCAAAAGTCACAGACAAATATGAATGTGTGGTCAAATGTTTTACGACCCAGTGAGTATGGTGATGAATCAGTGTTGCAATCATGTGTTGTTTCCATTACCCAAGATGAAGGTTGTCTTACGCAACTCCAAGGTTAAAATGAGAAATGATTTGGTGACATGAAAAATTGGGATAAAGCCTCCTTGTGATATATTACAAGAGTCAAATCAGAATAGATGCATCTCTCCCTTTGATCTTTGTGGAATTTGGCACATTCATCTACATAGTCTCTAAAAATGGGGCAACACAGTCATATTTATGACCATAACAAGAAGTTGAGAGAGAAAATATTTCCATCGAAATGAAGATAGAAGACGAAGACGACAAGGCGATAGAAGAAGATCAGAGGGCTCTTCGAGAATGCCAATTGGAAATTATGAGTTGCTACATGGTTGTCTAAAGCAAACCCTAACAAAGAATGATCTAATGGAAGAAGATCGAGCTCACTAATCTGGAGCCAAGTGAAGATTGATTCAACATTTATGCATTCATGAAAACATCATTTGCATAAAAGAAAATGCATTACACTGGTACATTGAATTGCATTCGTGTTTCTTGCATAAATACATGATTTTGACAGATCTTCCAGCGAAAAGAGAAGATACATAATGTTAAAATCCCGATGATTGAAATGAAGATTTCAAACCTCAAATGCAATATGTTTAAAAAGACATACCTTGAAGAACATAGAGGTCTAATCCACAGAAGAAGCATTGTTTTGAAATGAAGACCATCAGATGTAGAAAAAAAACAAGGATTTTCATGTATGAAGAAATGAATCAATCGATTAAAGTGACTTGAACGCACTAGATTGGGGCAAAGTCAATCTTAAGCCTTCACCGAATATTAGTGAAGCAACTCCATCTTAAGCCTTCACCGAAGAGTGGTGAAGCCAATCAGTCTTAAGCCTTTACCGAAAGAGTAGTGAAGCAGATTTGTTTTATGCTTTCTCGGAAGAGTATTAGAGCAAGCCATCATATCATCATATGTGAGAGGAAAGAAAAAGTTCTCGAGTACAAAGAAGTTGATCAATTGATCAAAAGAAAATGCGTATGAGGAGTTATTAACCAATTCAAATTCCCAGGAAAGGAGAGGTTCAAATGGCAATCAAATGGACTTTAATTGTGACGAGACAATCTCTTAGAAGAAAAAAGAATCTGAAAAGATTCTCTTAAATTATAAATTTTTTAGTATAATGATTTTCAAATCTTCAAGCATACACTAATGAGTGATAATGTTTGATTTTCAGGTTTGACCTTCGAAGAAAATCAAACTTAAGCCTTCACAAGAAAGTAGTGAAGCAAAAGAAGATGTTCGAGTTCTATACTCCCTAGAGAAAGAGGGAGCGAACCCATTTGAAGAAGATGTCCGAGTTCTATACTCCCTGAAGAAAGAGGGAGCAAACCCGTTTGAAGAAGATGTCCAAGTTCTATACTCCCTGAAGAAAGAGGGAGCGAACCCGTAAGAAGAAGATGTTCGAGTTCCATACTTCCTGAAAAAAGAGGGAGTGAACCCGTAAGAAGAAGATGTTCGAGTTTCATACTTCCTGAAGAAAGAGGGAGCAAACCCATTTGAAGAAGATGTTCGAGTTCCATACTCCCTAGAGAATGAGGGAGCGAACTCGTTTGAAGAAGATGTCCGAGTTCTATACTCCCTAGAGAAAGAGGGAGTGAACCCGTTTGAAGAAGATTTCCGAGTTCTATACTCCTTGAAGAAAGAGGGAGCGAACCCGTAAGAAGAAGATGTCCGAGTTCCATACTTCCTAGAGAAAGAGAGAGCGAACACGTTTGTTAAAAATTGTTTGAGTCTTATACTCTCTGAAGGAATAGGGAGCAGACACGATTGTCGAAGATAACTCGAGTCTTATACTCTCTGAAGGAATAGGAAACAAACACAATTGTTGAAGATTGTTCGAGTCTTATACTCTCTAAAGAAATAGGGAGCAAACACGATTGTTGAAGATTGTTCGAGTCTTATACTCTCTGAAGAAATAGAGAACAGACACGATTGTTGAAAATTGTTCGAGTCTTATACTCTCTGAAGAAATAGAGAGAAGACATGATTGTTGAAGATTGTTCTAGTCTTATACTCTCTGAAGAAATAGGGAGTAGATACGATTGCTGAAGATTGTTCGAGTCTTATACTCTCTGAAGAAATAGAGAGCATACATGATTGTTAAAGATTGTTCGAGTATTATACTCTCTGAAGAAATAGTGAGCATATACAATTGTTGAAGATTGTTCAAGTCCTATACTCTCTGAAGGAATAGGGAGCGGACATGTTTGTTGAAGATTGAGTCCTATACTCTCTGAAGGAATAGGGAGCGGACACGTTTGTTGAAGGTTGTTCAAGTCCTATACTCTCTGAAAAAATAGGGAACGGACACGTTTATTGAAGAACGAGTCCTATACTCTCTGAATGAATAGGGAACAAACCTGTTTTATGAAGATTGTTTGAGTTTTATACTCCCTCAAGCAGTAGGGAGCGAATCCGTTTTCAGAAGATTGTTCAAATCCTATACTCCCTGAAAGAATAGGGAGCGGACATGTTTTCTAGAGATTTTTCAATTCTCGCTTATCACGGAGCTATAATGGAGCAGTTTAATCTCTTAAAGCTCATGGCCAGACAAACTCGACCATCTTTGGGTCTTTACTCTATTCTCCTTGCATGACAATGAACAAAGAAGGGTAACTGTAGATGCTCGTTTTGTCTGGGGCTTTCATTCGAGTTTTTTTACTCTAGTATATATATATATATATTACTAACTAGTTATTATTATCAAGTTGTGCATGTGATTATTTATTTAAATTATCGTATATATATATATATATATATATATATATATATGTGTGTGTGTGTGTGTGTGTGTGTGTGTGTGTGTGTGTGTGTGTGTTAAGAGAATTTAACTCACTAAATAAATATTAAATGTTTTCTGGAGATTTTTCAGGCCCAAACTATAAAGACCAATTACAAAAGGCTTGAAGAAATTAAAACTCGGAGCCCAAGAGCAGCCTAAGTGTGACCCGGTTCAGTGACCCGACCCGGTGAATTTAGGATTTGCTAAAATCCTAATCCTAAAGCAAGTTGCCACCAACTTGTCATCCACGCCATGCAGCGTCGAATGCCAATCATGCCACCATTGAAGCTATTATTATCAACCTACATCAACAAAGACCACCGATAATGTCATACACTGTCAACCAAAATGGCAGAAAGTCAAGAAGAAAGTAACCTAATCCCTACAAATCCGGGATTTCCACCTAAACCAATATGACAAGGAGATTGGGTGAAGACGATGGAGATAAAAATAGGGGGGCTCTCAACCAGAAAAGAAAGCTAAGTAAAAGGGCAGGAGGAGAGCAAAAAACACGAAAAATAGAGGGAGACCAACAATTCAACAAACAATCAGGGGGTATTATAGTTTTATTCGAAAACATTGTAAACGGGGGTTCAATGAAGGGAGATTCACGAGAGCACGGAACCAGAAACCAACAGTGAGAGGCTCGGTTTTTCTACAGAACAGGGGATTTTCAACAGAGGGGGAAAAAACATTGCAAGGGGGAGTTTTGGAGAGATTTTATTTGATCGAAAAAATAGCAGTGTAAACAGGGGGTCCTTCCATGTTTTTACAAAGAATGAAAGGCTAGAAATATTTTTTTAAAAGTTGTTTTCCTCATTCCTTCATAAGTTTTTTTTTTCCAATCATTCGAAAAGCATAAATGAAGAGCATTAAAAACTAGTGAAATATCATTCACAACCATCATCTTGCATTCCACCAATGTTGCAACAAAAAATTAATCCTAAAATCGTTCAAACTTTCGAATCAGCAAGCAGAGAAGAACAAGGAATCAGCAACCTCAAAAAAATATGAAAAGCTTTACCTTGGGTTCTTAACGGCGCAAGCTCCGATGACTGATTTGCAAATCCCAACGGTGGTCGGAGGGGAGAGCTTCTTCAATTTTTGTCTTCTAAATCCGGTTCGTGGAGGACCTGGTGCAGAAGAGAACCCTCGGGTTTCATCCTTTGTGTGTTGGATCTTCATCAGAGAACCCCAAAGTAAGGCCTTGGTCGTGGGTGGCCATGGTCTCCATCTTCTCTTCAAGGAAAGTGTAAGGCGAAAGCCATGGAAGCCTTTGGAGGCTCTCGGCTGTGAAAGGAGTAGAGAAGAGGGAGAACAGCGCAGAGGGGGGGTGTTTACAAATGAAGATTAGGGTAAGTTTTCATCTAAAGTTTATTTATATTAATTCTTCAAAATGGCTTCGTTTAGTGGGTATTTAGGGTTTCCTATTTCGCGTGTGGATTATTCATCCTACAAGCCATTTAAATTTTCAGAGTCATGCATTTTAATTCTTAGGTTGATGTTTTCACATTTTTAATTTTGTTTCCATATTTTGAGCGCATTTAATTTCATCCTTAATTAGTGTTATAATTAGTTTCTGTTGTTTAGGCATTTCACTTTTAATTTTCGCCTATTTCGTTTCTGTATTTTTAATTTAGTTTCATTATTTTACGTGCATTTAATTTTAGTCCTGAATGTTATATTTAATTTTATCTATTTTAGACATTAGGCCTTCATGTTTTGCATGTTACATTTTAGACCTCAGTTCGAGTTTTCTTTGCTTTTAATTTAGTCTTTGTATTTAATGCGTATTTAATTTTAGTCCTAAATGTTTGTTTATTTAATTTCCGTTGTTTAGATATTTAATCTCTAGATTGTCGTATGTTTCTTTTTAGTCCACTTATGTGTTTAGGATTTAATTCACTATCAGTCCTTATTATAAGTGTTCTGTTTTAATTTAGTATTTGTTCAACTTGGTAATAATTGCATTTTAATTTTAATCATTATTTTGCTTGTAATTAAGATAATAAACTTTTTCTTAAATATTAGTTAGTCCCTATATTAATAAGCACATTTATTTTCTAAAACGTATAATTTGAGATGTTATGTTTTTGTTTGTTGTACATTTGTGCATTACATATCAATATATACCTTAAAGTTATAATGTATATAATTTGTGGTATAAAAATATTTTGGCGTGACATCCATTTTGCATAATATGCATGATACCCTCATTCGCATAACTCATCATGATTACATAATCGGATTAAGGGTAATACCCTTTTAATTTAGAATTGTTTTAAGAGGGTTGTCTTAACTTATTAGATATCCACTTTTAATAATTTTAAATTAAAATTGTATCCCATTAGTGACGCCTAAAAATTGATCCATCATTTTAAAATTTGGGAACAGAAGAAAAAGAAATATTCGGCTATTTAAATTTATCGAGAAAAGATAGTTAGAACTTATCTAAGATCTAGTCTTGATATTTGTAAATAATCGAATATTCTTTATCTTTCTAAAGGCTTGGTAATTTTAATTTAATCAATTTTGGTGCTTTGAAATATGGTAAAATTCACGTGTTGTTTTGTCGGGGATCATAAACCAAATTAAACTCGAACTTGTAAATTTCATTGCAAAGACGTTAATTAATCGACTGGGTACCGATTTAGGGCGCTGTGAGGGTGTTAATCCTTCCTCACGCGTAATCGACTCCCGAACTCATTTTCTGGTAACGCGGACCTAAATTTGTTATTTTAATTAAAATTAATTTTTATTTAAAATGACAACATTTTTGGGTGGCCAATCACACCCTAATCAAAGATTGGTGGCGACTCTTCGAACTTGTGATTTTATCGTGAATGAATTCCCAAAATTTTGAAACGAGAGGCTTTTTAAATCACATTTACTTTTTAATTAAAAATTCAATCGTAAAGAGAATAATTAAAAATGGTGTGGTTTTCGAAATCTCACCCTTTGAGAAAAAAAATCGTTTTGACACATCAGGCACGGTATCCTTCTTTGTGAAGTTGAAATTGACTCTAGCATGAATCTGCAAAATTATGCACATATACGATGCTATGGATGCAATGCTCTTATGTGTGCCTAAAATGTATATGTGAAATATGTTATTTTAGTATTTGAAGAGAAATTTCAATTTCTGGTTGTCAGTCTTGATGACTCTTGATTCTGGAATCTTGAATTGTTGATTTTTGATCTTGGATTTTTTTCAACATGTTTAAATCTTATGTACATAATGTTGATCTGTGAAGGGGATGATTGCGTGAGCAGTCTTCATTCTATCCCTGACTCAGTTTGTCTTTATTTCCACCAGGGTGTACTCTTGCAAACCTCAATCTAAGGCAATTTGTTTTCATTTCCCCATCAGATTTTGCCCCAAAGATGGTTTTCTTTGCCCCAACTTCTATTTGGAGCTTCGGAGAGATATTTGTTGAATTCCAAGATATACTTCCAGAGAACTTATCTTGTTTAAAAATATTTTTCTTCCTTTGAGTTTTCAAAATTTTGAAATATATCGAAAGAAATTTTGAAAAATATTGTCTCATTCTAGGTTTCACAATCAAAGCAAATCATAAAACAAGAGTTCATTGGATATCAAAGAATTAATTATATTGTTAATCCTTCAATAAATTATAGCTATTTGACAAGTGTCAAGATCAAAGCTATATTTGGGAAATGGTTAAGTAAGGAAAGGATAAAAAAGTCTCAAGTTATTATGTTTGGTCAAAGGTTTGACATTTTTGTTTATTTGATGCTCAATGGTTTGATGGGGTAGCTTGTATGCTCCTCTAATGGAAGTGTTCTCTGACTTCCAGCTTTCGTGGTCACACTCGGATTGTGTGATGCCTTATCAAGAAATTTAGACGATCGCCTTAGTTGCACAATTTTTATATTCGAGCAGCCTTTTCAGGTTTTCAAGTCGAATCCTCCTTTAGTTTCAAGACGTCATTCAGAATTTACGTCTTGAACCCCTTTTGTTATTTTTCTCTATCATGAATTAAAGATTTTAGAAAACTTTTGCAAATAAAGATTAATCCTGATTAGCGGGATGAAATCTAAAGATAATCTCTTCTGTTCAGAAATCCATGTATGATTAGAAGGGACTTTTAAGGCACGTAATATAGTTCATGGTTCATGGTTATGAAAGAAAGGATACGTAGGCCCAAACAAGTTTTTCAGGGTATTGAACCAAGGATCAATTCATTTTGATGCCCTCAATCTTGTCTTGCTCAATTTGAATTTGCCCGTATGTCTCTCTCTCGATGCTCTATGGTCTTCGATTGAAGTGATTCAGTGTTTCTAGAATGATTGTGCTTGATCAATCTCATAGTTTGAAGCTTGATGCGCCATTTGACTTTAGGGAATCTTTGCATGTGCTTCTTGTCCCTTTTTATTTGTTTATTTTCTCTTTGCTTCTTCTTTTTATTTTTGTTCTTTGTTTTCTTTATGCTTTGATTTGATCTTTGCACTTGGCATTTGGTTCACCTTTTGGTATCTCCTCTGATTTGATGTCTTAACTCATGTGAGCAGATTCCTCCACCTTGTCCCCCAGTGTGGAGGGTGATCCTTGGTTAGGGTTGAATCAGAGAAAAAATATTATAGGCTCAAAAGGGGATAACAAAGGATATATATACATTTATGGATAAAATGAAACAAAGTCGTTCATAATATCATACACAAAAGTCCTCACAGAAGAGGTATTCCCAGGGGATAGATTTTCAGGATTAATTTTATTCACATGAAAATAGTGTAATTAATGTGTGATAGAATTATTTCGAATGAATTCTCCTTTCTACTTCTTGCTCCCAACATGTCTCAATGTTCAGGCTCCCTGCAAAATGCACCAAGTTAGAAGAATGCTCATGTTCAAATGAACAACTCGATGCCTTAGGTTTTAATGGTATAAAAATGTCAATTTTGAGTCTAAAAAGACAATGGTGTGACTTTATTGACTCAAAGAAAGGTATGGGTATGACTGTTTGTGTATCTAAAAGATAAAGGCAATGTTCAAAAGTTTCAAAGGGTGGCAATGTCAAAATATGGTCTTTTGGTAATGACCTTGAGTTATTTTGGGTAAAGAATCGATGTATTTTATTTTGGGGTTTTAGACAGGATAAGAGAGGTCTAATCTTGCCATATGTCAAAAATCTATAATTCTTGAAGAATTAAAAGAATATTTAATTCATTTAGCATTCGAAGAACTAAAGATTAAAACTCGTTCAATTGTTTCACCTTAGAAGATAGCATAAATTCAGCTGTTTAAAAGATTAAGCAAACATGAAGGATCAAAAACGTGTTCAAACAAAACAATGCTCTCAGTGCAAATGGTAGATGCAATGCCCCCTTCTTCGATTGTCTATACCCCTAAATTCATCAGGTTTTGGATCTTGCGTTTCAGTGCCTTACAGTTCTCAGAGGAATGTCTGGAGCTTCCAATGTGGTAATTGCACACAGTTTCAATATCGTAGCCCTTAGGATATGAGGATTTTTTTTCCAGATCATACTGGCAGGCTTAGTCCTACAATCAACTGATCAGGCTCCCACTGTACTGATTTCAATTTTTTTCTTTAATTGTTAAAATCTTGGTGTCATATGGTTAAAACCACTACATCGAATCCTACATGAAATATAGATGCAAAAAACAAAAATGCATGAAATATCCAAAAACATATATGTTATCATTAATAATCTTTATTGGGACAAAAGTGTTTTATCTTTTAAGTAAAAATATCAAAGGTATATTCTGACTAAATCCTCTAGACCCTGAACGGCTTCTAACATGTTAACTAGTCCTTTGCCTTTATATGTCACCGGTTGAATACCCTGTCGAACCGCTCCAGTTTCTGTGGCTGAACAGTGCAAGTGGTGAGCTATTTTTTGTACTTGTTCCAAAAAGTCTCGAATGACTGCATCTTTGGCTTTCATCTTTTTGTTGAACATGTTCCCGACGAATACGTCATTGGAGCCCTCCATCCAAATGAACTATCTGAACCTCACTTGATTCTTGAATTTGTCAACAATGGCCTCCAATTTCAGTTATCGTTTTGCCATCCTGCTCTTGTTTTCTTTGAAGGGACTCTCTAGGTTAGTAGCCTTTTTCTCGTCTTGCCCCTGCAAATTTTGTCAACTCAAAAGGTTGACTTTTGATGTGCTTGGTGTAAATCCCAGTCCGTTCAGAGTCCTTTATAATGCAACAGAGTGGAATATTTTTCAATTACGGGTACCATGTCTTCTTGGTTGAATTGTCTTGCAGATTGTCTCCCCGAGCATAGCCGGACCTATGAGTTTTTCACCTCTTGTATTACAACCCCTTTGTCCATTAATGCAAATTATTTAGGTTTAACAAACATGTTTTAGTGGATCAACACCTCTTTTGAATGATGCAAACGATAAAAATAATAAAATAGAAGAAGACAAAAATGAAAGGAAAAAAGTTAGTGAGATAAAGATAATAATCAAAACAATAATGAAAAAACTGTCCTACCCCACATGATATCTATCCCGCATGCTTATTATTCCTACCCGGACATGATCTCTATCCTGCAAGTTGATTTTGAATAATTCCTAACCACATAAATTTCTAGTTCACATGCTTTGAACAGAAAATAAAAAGCAGAAAATAATCTCAAAACAACCTAAGATTTGAAATGAGGTTTTGGGGTGGGCTCTAATTCACTGTAGTCTCCCGGTTTAGGTTCTAAAGAAGGTACTTGAGTTCTTCTTGCTGGTGCCCCCATGGGCTTGACAGACCCTTAATCCTAAGCCCATTACAAGCTTGTGTGGACTAAGTTAAACTCGAGAGGATATATTCCCTTATGTCTGTGCGGTGAATAAATTCACACGAAGACATAAGGTATATGAATCCCGAATGTTACTTGCTAGGCCTATGCGGAGAATAAATTCTCACGAAGGAGTCATTTTTGCCCCCACTTAAAAGGGTTCGGAGCTTGGGTATAGAGCCTTAGGTGGAAAAAAATTAAAGATCTGAAATCATTGAAAAGAAACGTCAGTACAACTATTTATTTGAAAAATAATCAAAGATAAATAATTGGAATCGAATAAATAAATTAAAATTAAAATTTATTATTTTCGCTTAAAAAGACAACCGAAAATTAATTATGGCCTGACTCACTTACCTGTCCCCAGCAGAGTCGCCAAGCTCGCGACCGTCTTTTGGGCGGGCCCGAAATTTGGCTTCAACTTAAATAAAATGTTAGGAGTCGCTACCAATTATTTAAAAAATATTAGGTTGATTGGATACCATCTTACCTGATCTGTGTTTACCATAAATATATTGGCATCGGGAGTCGGTTACAGTCAAGGAAGGTTATCACCCTTGAACTGCCCTTTCGGTACCATTTAATTTATCAGTTGTCTTAATTGCGAAAATTAAAATTAAAATTTAAAAATTCGATCATAATTATTTACCTTTTTGATCAATTAAAATTATCCTAGAAAAGGAACATAAATAAAGTTAAAAAAATAAAACAAACAAAAACAAAGAGTTAGTATTAAGATTGAAATAAAAAAAATAAAAGGAATGAAAGAAAAAATTTGGAAAGAATTAAAATTCATGGATCAAATTAATTCTAGGAATGAGCTGCAAGTGAAAAACATAAACTTAAGGGATTAAATAGAAAAAAATAAAATAAAATTTAAAGTACCAAAATAGCACAAACAAAAAATTAAAGGATTAAAATAGTATTAACAGAAACTAGAAGGACAATAACTAAATTAAAATAAAAACATAGTAGTTTAATGACTAAATTAAAACTAAGTAAAATATAGAGTTTAAAATAAAAACAAATGCAACTAGTGACCATAATATGAAAACACGACTAGACTAGGGGAACTTATGGGTGATTATACCACGAATTGGTGACCAGTATGTAAATAAATGCATAAACTATGAGGACCTAAGGATAATTAACCCTTAAAATAAATGAACAAAGTATGAAGTTTCCAGATCCTAGGGACCTGACATGTGATTTAACCAAATATTTTAAAAACAAAACTCCTTCCCCTTTTTCATTTCCAGAACACGTGAGACCCCAAAACAATATCCCTTCTTAACTTTCATTCTGCGATGGAAACCCCTTCATAAGTCTCGCGACGGCCAACCCTCCCAAAGAGCCAACACCGCCTAGCTCCGGCCACTGTATGAGTGAACCTTCTCGTCCAGCACACGACAAGGCGCATCGACAGCAAGCTAAGGTAATCTCTAAATCCCTAATTTTTTGTTATATTCGAATAATAATATAGATGCCAAGAACGAAAATTATACTAAACTATATTTTTTAGTTGCAATCTGAAAATTAAACAAATAAACTAAAAAAACAGAATACCTTAGGATTTAGGTTCTCTTTTGATTACTGATAAATTCGTTTTCTTTTGTATTTTTATTGCATCGTTCGTTCCACTATCTATTTATTTTCTTTAAGCAATTGTAAGATTTATATGAAAACCAAGAACGGAATTATAATTTAAAATGTTACCCCATAAACAAAGCGTAAATCCTACTATAATACCTTGGAATTTTTGCTTTCGATTTTAGACTTGGATTGCTGAAAATGGTTTTCAATTGCTTTATTTTTATTGATGAAAATTTTCTGGAAAAAAAAACTGAGAGGAACCCATTGTGTACATTTTCATTCGGCTTTTTATAGCCTTTTTGTTTTACGGATCTAACATGCAATATTATACATTTGATAATTAAATATAATATCTCATGTTTTATTCCTTTGAGTGGCAGGAAACATGCATTAGTGGAAGCGGCGGCAGATCACTTTGAGGCACCAAATTGTTTTGGGTTAGGTGAGCCGGATCGGTCGGTTGGGCCTCGGGTCTGGACTTGAGTCGGGTCTCATGGGTCGGGTTGGATTATAGACTCCAACTGAATCTTGGGCTGCTGGGTTGTATTGATGATTAGGCCTCATTTAGGTAATTGGTTCAGGCTTGAGTTTAGGCCTGCAAAACAGTGTAAATATGTTAATAATAATTATAATAATAATTATAATAATAATAATAATAATAATAATAATAATAATAATACAATAATAATATAATATTTTTAAGCCCGATAAAAAACGGGTGTTTACACATGGAAGAGTACAGCAAATTTCTAAAGATCAAGCAAGCTCTAGCATTCTTCTGTTACGGAGGAGTAGAGCACATTTCTAAGACCGAGCAAGCTCTAGTGCCTCTTTGTCATGGAGGAGTAAAGCAAATTTTTAGTACTGAACCAGCTCTAGCATTCCTTTGTTGTGGAGAAGAAGAACAAGTTACATATGAGCCCAATACCTTTGTCATGGAAGTGTGGAACAAAGTATTTTTTAAGCCATCCTGACAAAATTGTCTTTTAAACTTTGTTCTATTCTCTATTTTTAGCAATGAACAAAGAGGGACAATTGTAGACATTAATTTTGTTCAGGTCGAGATCTATTTCTAAACTTGAGCCTAAGTCCTTTCAAACCAATTTAACCTAACCTAACTTGAGTCCAATTGAAATTTTATTTACCTAGTCAATTACAACAAGAGTTTCTTCCATAAATCTCTCGGTGAATCAACTACCTCAACATACATCTACCACAATCCCATGATTTGATGAGGGTGATTCTACTTTGATTATCACCTATAAATGATCAATTGTACAAGGCAACATTGGACGGCACAAAGATAGAGTATAGGAATAGAGAAAAACAAAAGATAAAGGATTGAAGAGAGAGGAGTCATGGCTTCTCGGCCATGGCTCGTTAACATAACCTTGCAGCTATGTTGCACGGATATGGATACGGGAACGGATACGGGGACGGGGACAAAAAACAACAATTTATAAAATTACAATGTATGAGGACGGCAAGGGTATGGCATATAAAAAATTTTAAATTATAAATAGATGTCAAATCTCAAAATTAAAACCACAATATTAACTATAGAACAATAAAATTCATAGGGAAACCATAATATTATAAGTAAACCATAATATTAAGTCCAAAATAATAAAACCCATAAACAAAACATAATATTAAAGTTTCAAATCTCAAGATGCAAACCACAATATTAAGTACACTGGAAAACAACATTTGAACCGGACTAAGCACATTAGCACACTGGAAATTAATCGAAAATTAATAGGACTAAGTACACTGTTTTTAATCGGACTAAGCTTCAAGACTGAAATTACATTGGGGCATTTTTCAAGTTCAAAAATATGGAAAACAAGCAAAGAACACGAGTTTAGAATCTAGAAGGCAAATAAAATCGAGAAGAGAGATTAAGAGACTTACCTTCGGTTTTGGGGTATTTTTCGGCGACCAGAGAATCGACTTAATGATCTGAACGGCCAACGTGCGTAGAACGACGTGGATAACAACATACTCTGACCGTGTCTTAATCCAACGGTTCAATTTCACGAAATCTATGTAAACCGTCAAGATTTTCACTGTTCTTTCTCGTGTTTAAAGTTTGAATGTAATAGCTACTGTCAAAGTAAATTCTATTTGGGTAAAAACCCTTAAAATATATTTTATATGAAGTCACGTTTCTTTGACCCATCTGGTAATGTGCAAACTAGCGCGTGTGTTTTTTATTTTCAAGGGTTAATCCTCCTGCGTCTTTGAACATCATTTTTTTCGTCCGAGTAGGTTTTAATCATTTAGAATTTGCTCATTAATTTATTACTTAATTCAATTATATCCTAAATAAATAATTTGACTAGTAATTAGGTTCTCTAATCTTATTATTAATCCAATTATGTCCTAAAATTGATTAATTTAGTTATAATAGTTAATTGGGTTCAATATGATCCTTAATTGATATTTGGCCTAACTTTCTATATTAATTTACTTTTTCTCTAATTTGTAATCGGTTAATAATTTTGACTTTAATTTCTTCATTGATTATGAATGTGTTCATAATTTGAAAATTGATTATTGAATCTTGACCTTACTTTTAATTAATTCGATTTAATCCATAAATTGAAGATGATTATAAAATCAAACTTGAAAATTCTTAATTATTTTCAAGTTTGATCTTTTTTTTAATTGATTTTAATATGTGGCTAGTAATGATGTGTTTTTCTCGTACATCATTTTTTAAAAAATATGCATTACATGAAAATTGCTTTGGTCTTTTAAATATTGAGGCAATGTTTCTCTGCTATGTCAGCTAAAAGAGGTAGTGTTCTAAGTGTTTGGATTGTGACCTTTTTAGTTACATGTAAAACATTGACATCCTCTGCATATGATGCGTGTCTCCTTTTCAAATAGGTGCAAACGTGCATTGTTGCTTCCAAACGAGGTCCACTATATTTCTTTAAAATTTGCATTCCAATGTGAGATTAAAATTAGGCTAAATTTTTATTTTTAATTCTTTGAAATTGAACATCATGTATTCTTAAAGGTATCAAACTTTTTCGACGTTGTATGGGTACTTTAACCTTCCACGCACGTAATCGACTCACGAACTTTATTTTTATCTGATTTTGAATGTAGAACCAATTTAATGGCATTCGATAGTACCTAGCCCAAAATGATTGATGGAAACTCTTATTTTCAAAAAAATATTTATTTGCCATGACTATTTTCAAACCACCCAAAAATGGTTTCAACACTATGTAATACCGAGTTTCCCCTCAATGATCTACCTGATACTATGTGAGACATGGGGATCATTCAACAGTCTAGTATTTGATGTTATGTGATACCATATACTAACAGTATGCCATGTGTCGCATTCAAATAATGCATAGTAGTTAGTGAGAATTTTATTGATGTTTTGTAATACCGAGATTCCCTCAGCAAACCAGTATCTGATGCTATGTGAGACCAGATACTAGTAGTGTGTCATGCATTTCATTTAAAGAATGCACATCAGTTAAAGTCATTGTGGTTAGAGACCTAATAGAGGATTACTCATGGCGAGACCCTTATCAAATGATTAAAAAAAGCATGAGATTCCTATTGTAGTGATAGAACAGTTAAACCTTAAGTAGGTAGCACTTGATTATAATCATGCATTTACCTATTTCTTAGTACCATGTCTTTAGTATGCTTGTGTTTATGAGACTCATAATGATGCTCTAGATTAGCGGTGATACTGTCAGACTTTGTAAGCTCAATGTTCAAATGTTTTCCATTCTCATGTTATTAGCTTGGGCCATTCGAGGAGCATTGTCACAACAAGATTTCCAGCATTCTCTTTCAGAGTATTGTATTGTTACATTTAGTGGGCATATGTATTCATAAGATCTCACTTATGTATTTGATATCAAACTTTGAGTTGTATTTTTTAAAACTATGTGTCGTGGAACTCTGGTTTATAAAAGTTTTTTATAAAGTCAGGGTTACCTCGAAAGCCCAATATGGAGCTTCAGACCCACTCAAGTTTAGGGTGTTACATTTAGTGATATCATAGCTTTAGGTTGAGTCGCTCCTAGGACCTAATGGTTGTTTATAATAAGGTGTTAGTCAATACATGTCCCTAGGTACTGAAAGTACTCGTATAAGTCTGGAATCCTATGGTGCTTCATTTCTTTATCTGTGTCGTCGAAATTTTTTAATGACCGATAGTTCTGAGCGTAGTCTCGAGGATAGTATAGAGAGTTATGCCTCTCATCTATATAACGTCAGTGATAAGTTCTTACCTAGGTCAGAGAATCATGGGGTCTCGTTAGGTGTAGGAATCATAGAGACAACCTTCTTTAAAGTTTTAACTTCCACTCTCATGGAGATAGTGGACGTTATTCCTAAAACGTAGACTATTCAGACGAGCACCTAAAGTACGTTAGTGTCAGTATAGTCCTAATAGAAAGACTAAGGAGATATAAGAAAGTTAATTCTTTGGGTCAGACGATGATAATCTGATCTCGGATGATCAGTAGTTGAGGAGACCATGAGGAATTTGAGACAACGCCACTTTACCCCAGAGAGTAAGTTAGAGTGCATAACTACTTTGCTCTAAAGTGATGTTATCGACTGGTGGGAGACTGTATAGGTGGCTCTATAACTAGAGGTTCCTACGAGGGATCAGTTCCTGAGTGAGTTTAGATGTAAGTTTATCGGTGAGGCACATATTGATGAATTGAGAATACGGTTCTTCTAGCTAGTTCAGGAGATCGCTGAGTATACGAGTACAAGATAGATTTTCTTCAGTTGAGTCGTTATGCTCTAAAGCTAATTACGATCGATTCCTTGAGGAACAAGAGGTTCTTTGAGTGGTTTTATTTTAATATCCATGCGTAATTGGCGACAGACCCGCATGGAGTTTTTCAAAGTTGACACGATATGCTAAGGCTTTGGAAATGGTGTTTAACATGAGGATGAGCTTATTAGTTGAGACTGACACTTTGAGCATGAGGACTTCAGTACCAGTAAGATTATCTTAACTAGTATCCAAGAGGGTTGGAAATTCTAGTGAATAAAGGAGAGTGACATCAGCTCAATCACTCTAGCCAAGCTATAGGTCGGACATGGAGTCTTGTAGGAGACTGTCAGATCCATCATCTGTGGCGAGCTTTGGAATGTCTGATAGGGTATTGAGATTTTCAAAGTGTGAGCATTGTGGAAAGAAGCATAGAGAAAAGTGATTTAGGTTCTCTAGGAAGTGTTATAGATGTGGTTCCTTAGAGCATATAGTGAAGGATTGCCCTTATTTGAATAGTGATGTCTCAACTCAACTTAGGGAGTGATCCCAATGGTTCAAAATAGTAGAGAGTCTACACAGGGAGGTTTCAACACTATGTTCGGGCATAAGAGTAAAAGAGAAGATTAAACTATTTTTGGATTGACTATGTGTGATCTAGTTTGTTAGATTCCCATGAGACCTAGAAAGGATGTTGATGACGTAGATAAGATATAGGTATATTTTTAATAATTCTAGTTATTTATATTATGCCGATAGTCATGAGTTTACATATCATGGTGCCACGCGAATTATGTAGAAAAATTATTCGTGCAGAAGATCTTAGCTTGAGAATTGTAATGCCTAGTTGGTACACCTTAATGGAATAGACAAGGTTTATATTAGATTTTCTTTGAGGGCTTGGGTCAGACTCGAAAGCTAACCTAAGGGAAGTTGTTAGCACAAGAGTTATTTCGAACTCAGGGTTGCGGGTCTAGTGACATGAGAATATGTGATTGTTCATTGTTGAGTTGAAGGTCAACTTTAAGAAAATGTTTAACCCTAGAATCCTCCACCCTAGTGTGTTCCTTACAGGAGCATCCATATGGGTTATCAAAGTTAAATATGAGACTATAAGGATGTTTTTACATCATTAGTCGATGGCTCGTATGATCGACCTCATAAAGATTTAGTGATCCCAAGTTCCGTCTTGGAGGTAGAGATTTTCGTGAGAGTGTTAAGGCTACCCAAATTACTATAGCTATGATGATCATATTGTTTACCAGAAATATCCGGATATATCTCAGCTAAGTCCAAGGAAATTCAGTTGCTAACTAGGCACATATGCCCCAAGTACTCGCGAGGAGTAAGTTAGTTGAGTGTACGTTTCTGATGTAGTAGTTTCAAATATCACCCTAAGTACTAAAAATACTATAGCTAAGGTTGAGGAGTATGAGTATCGAGGTGTAGTGAACCTTTTGACTACACCGTGAAGTTTTCTTATATGATCGATAAGTTAGCTACATAAACCAAACCTTATCCTTCATTATTTTCATGTTGGTTTATGAGTGTGAGCTATATACGATATTTACTAGTATGCAACATTGTCTAATACTGTGGATTTTAGTGCTTGAGGATAAAGGAGATCAAGTAGTTAAAGTGTCGATTAACTTGCGTTAGCCATCATCGAATAACACAGTGGTGGTAAGTGATCGTGTGTACAAGACATAAAGTCATAGAATCCTTAAATGAGAGTACAGTTATGAGGGATTTCCACTCTGTGGTACATGATCTCCAAGAGAGCTAGGTGTTGATAGTTTTGCTAAACAAGTAGCTGATTTTCAGCCATGATTACCTTATATGCACGATCTGGTGAGTAACATGTTTATAAACTGCAAGGAGAATGAGAAAAAGTCCAGTAGTATGGATGAATATTGAATCAGAGTTACGCAGTAGAAATGTTAGATTGATATGTAGAAAGTCAAGAAACATCATCGTATCTTTAGCAGTCATCATCGAGTTTGTGTATAACAAGTGTCTGTAGGATCTCGACATGTAGTATGATGAGTTACCTACATTCAGTAAGTAAAATAGACTATAAAGTGGCGCAGTATATTAACTTAATTGAGTAGAGTTAGCCAGTGAAGGTTTAGCATTTGCGGAGGAGTCGTGGAGAAGTGTTTGTCCTTATGAAATGTTTCGAGCATTCATTTTTAGACAACAAGAAGAAAATTCCTTGGCTTTGCACCTCTCAAATGTGTTTTCTTAAGGTTCAACATGGGTAATGTCATTTGGAATAGATAGGTTTGTGAGTTTTGATTTGTATGTGTAACATCCCAAAATCAGGGCTAGTTACCAAAATGAAAGTTTTGAAACTTTGAAGTAAAATTTCAAAATATTGAAAAGTTCAGGGATTTATTTTGAAATATTATGTAAAGGATTGTTTAGTAAATATATGATGAAGTAAGGGTAAATTGGTCTTTTCTAAGGAAAGATTTTTGTTCTCTCTTTATAAGGAATTAACCACGTGGTATTGGGAAGAAAAGAAGAAATGAAAAGTCTGGATATGGAACTTCTTCCTCTTCTTGTTCACGTGAGCCCATTTCAAAGGTGAGTTTTTACGAACTGATTGTAACTTTAATTTTAAGTTTGGTTTTTGGTCTTTGGGTGTTAGAAAAGCTTAAGAAAGCTTAAAGATAAATAAAAACTCAAAGATGGATGAGTTATGAGAGATTAAGTAAAATGAGTTTTTAATAGAATTGTTGGAAAAGAGGTTGTTAATGAATATAGAAATCATATTTGACTTGTCAAAGGTATAATTAAGAAGTATGAAGTGATAGAAATGAATTTGGAACATGTTTAATTATTGGCTTAATTATTGAATTCAAGAGTATATATGGGATATTAGAGATTAGAATGAATTAAAGTGATCTAAGTTGATTAGAATAAGTGTAGTTAAGCTTAAAAGGCTAAAAGGAGGTTATGGTAGAGGATTTAAGTGAGTTTGGTAAGATTTTTGGGCTTAAAAAGGAAAATATGGGTGATGGGTAACGGTAATGCTTTATTAGGTACCGATACTTCAAGAATAAAATAAGGATTTCATTCATGAGGTATTGATACCTGAAGAACAATATCAATACCAAGTGGGTATCGATACTATAAAGGCGGTATCGATACCATAAGGACGGTATCGATACCATCTTTAAAACGAGAATTATAGAATGCAATATGGGTATCGATACCTAGGTATGGTACTGACAACTAAGAAAGTATCGATACCCTACAGGGGGTACCGATACTACTTTAAGTAAAAAATAAAATTAAGCCTTTCTTTTAGTTTAAGAGATTAAGGATTGAATTATGATATTTAGAATGCTGATATGTATATAATATGTATGATTGTGTATATATCGAATGAGAATAAGTCTGGACAAGTCAACAAGTAATAGTCATTGAGAAGATATAAGGGATCGATATTGACTAGTGAGGTCAGGTGAGTGCATATTATTTAGTATATGATGTTTAATGGAAATAAGACTTGCGACAAATCTATTTCCAATAGTAAAATGAACGAATTCATAGCTAGAAGTATATGTTTGTTATGAATTATATGTGTACATGAGTATATATGTATGTTACATGATTTGTGTAAATACATGTTAGTGGGATCAGTCATGTGAAATAGTACAAATGGTCTATATGATTATATAAGAATATGAAATAAGCTATGTGATAAAGACATAAGGAATGAAATGAACACGTGATATAAGCTATAAGCTAAAGAATCATTTGATATATATATGTGTGTGTGTGCGTGTGTGAACATAAGATAATCAAGTATAAGTTATATTATATGGTATAAGTGATTACACGAGAAAGATTATGAGACTCTATGAGAATAGTATATAAATTAGGGGCATAAATATAAATGATGATATAAAACTATAAGATAAGTGATATAGGGAAGATTTATATACTTAAAGGAAACTATGATATAAGAGTCATGTGAAATTAAACTAAATAAATATATTAACCTATTATATAAATAAAGTGAAATAAGTGATACAAATTATATGTGAGGGTATATGTTATATGATCGGTATAAATTTAGGATAGTGTAATAAACCATGTGAACTAGTATAAATGATTTATGTGAGTAAATGGAAAAGTGAGACAAAATAGATAGTATTTACTTATAGAACATATGAGATTACTTGTTTATGTTATATAATTTATACAAGGATAAGTTAGGAAACTACATGTGAAATGAGATTGAGTCATATGAATTACATAATATATTAGGTATGTTAAAGGAAGTCATGTGAATGCATGTTGGTATGATATGATTGAATTATGTGATTATGAATGAAATGATATGAGTTATATGAAAATAAGAAATGTGCTTACATGATCACAAGATATGAGATGTGACATGAGATATATGAAGAAAAGTACATGTGATAAGCTATATGATATGTGAAAACGAATTATGTGTTTATGTGAAATGATATGAAAGAGAATGTCCATGTTATGTGAAATGAGATCTAAAGGTATAGTTGTCATGCCAAGAGTCGAGGTTTACCTATGTCCTTCGGGACATATAGACAGGTCATTCGGGACATAGTGGTCCTTTGGGACAAATTTCATATGACACTCAGTGGAATTATACGAGATGTGGTGACAACATAGGTGCACAACCTCAATGTACTCACATATCTTTAGTTCTCACGTGTGTACATGAGCTAATAAAGAGATAGTCTAAATAAACTTAGTATGATGTTATGTGTTTCCTTGTGAAATGATATATGTATTATATGATGTATATGTTGTTATGACATTAAAGGTATTATGTGAATCATATGAAAGTTAAGAATGTTAAGTACGAGAATATATGACTAAGAAATATGAATGAATATAATAAAGATAAGAAAATGAGTAAAATAGAGATATTGACAAGATATGTAGATGTATACAATTGATTTTATGTTGATGTGATATTATTTTATGTGATATCATTGATATGAAATTTTCATGCATTGTTCATTAGTTAGAGTTTCATTATAAGTTTTATTATGCCTCACTAAGTCATAGACTTAGCGTGTAAATGTTTCACACGTAGGATTCGAGGAGATTATAGATCGAAGAGGAGCAAGACATGTCAGACTCACCTTTCCGTAAATCAGATCAGAAATGTATTTGAGTATATGTATTTTGTTATATAGAATGTAGTTGGCTTGTAGTATAAAGATTTAAATTGTATAAGGTTTGATTTGTTTTGTAAAACCAATTGATTTTAATTAATGTAAAATATTTTGTAAAGTAAACGATTTGAGTAGTCAATGTGACATCTTGGACTCGTATCCGGGTCGAATACTGGTTGGGGTGTTACATTTAATGGGATCAGAGCTAAGGTTTAGTCGATTCTAGGCTTAAATCAAAGTCAAATGAGTTTTAAAATGTGTACATGCCAACATAAAGTGAAAATTTCTGATCTGATTGTGTAAGGAGTGTCTTGTCTTGCTAATAGAATTAGATTGTTACGTTATAATAAAAGTATGATAATGAGAGTTTGGAAAGAAGAGAAATGTTATAGACCTGATGGTGGTAGCAATTCACCTGCTCTGGCCAGGCAAGATAAAGAGCAGACACCTCAGAAAATGATTTGGATATCAAAAGTAGTTTTCAGAAAGTTGGAAACATGTTAAAATAAAGTTAACGAGTCTTCACTGTTCTGAAGTGGAGAAATTAGATGAAGTAGTTTAGTTACTATGCGGATGAGTCGAAGTATAGTGAACAGATGTTATCATGATAATGACAGAAGATTTAGTGATGTGGTTATTAGTTTAAAAAAGTTCGATAATAAGTATCTTAGTGATAAGTTTATCAAATATATGAAGATGAAATTGTAATGTGTATGGATAAGAGTGCAGTTTGATAAGTGGAATAAGTTGTAGTGAAGCTGATTTAAATGAAAATGATATATGCAAGTGATGTGTGGATGGCTTGTGCCTAGATTGAAAGAGTACAGTGTTGGAATTGTTCCCTTTTCAAAAAGTGATTAATTGTGTTAAAAGTTCTATAGAGAGAGCTCAAAATGATTAAGAGAATTAGTATTTCATGGGAATCAACATTATTGAAGAGAGGCGTAGATTCTGGTTTTCAATTATAGACTTGGTTGAATTAGTTGTATTCCATGTCAAAAGATCAAATTTGATGAAAGCTAGATACACTTAAATAATAAGGCCTGGTACTGGAAGATTAAATAAGGAATTTAAGAATGAATACATCGGGGATCAGTTTAAAAGACAAAGGAAGATGGAATGTTTGAATTTGAACAAAGAAAATTTCATTGGGTATGAGTAAGAATGTGTGTTTGATAAGTTAAGTAAATTATTGATGGGTTAATTTTAATTGGAAAGAATGCATATGAATGGTCCGATGAAGGTTTACGCTCTGATTGGAAGAATTGGTGCTGACTAGCAAAATTATGTGGTGGTAAGTATATTGGAGTTAAAGGATTAGAAGATGATGTTAAGTTAAGCTAACCAAGTATGGGGTGGATTGGGATATAGTTATCCATTATGATTATGTAAATAAGATGTAGTCAAAGAGATGAGGATTTATATATTTGTAGGGAGCTTTAAGTGAAGGAAATACAAGTATAAGAGACGATAAATAATAAGGTCATGTATAGGTAAAGTGGACTATTAAAATTATAAAGATGCAATAAAGATTGATAATTAAAGATAAGTATAAGTGAAAGGACAAGAGTATTGAAACAGGAAGAAAATATATGATTTATGTGGTAAGAAGATTTTGAAGAGTGAATGAGATAGGGATTCGTATGTTTGAAGGAAGTTAGGGATTTTTCAAAGAATAAGATTTATACAAGTAATGTTAACTAATAGAGTTATAAAATACGATAAAGATTGGTGACCAGGGATAATTATAAGCGATATGAAAAGAGTATATGAGTATGAAGAAAAGATATGACCCATGTTACAAGGAAATTTTGATTCCTAGAAGGATAGTTAGATAGAAATTAAAGATGGAGTTTAAATGATCAAGTATGATAATGGTTATATTGAGTTACAGATTATAAGTTAGATTAGAAATAAGAAAGGTATGTGAGGTGATAAGAAAATATTGTTAAATTTTGGTAAAGTGGATGTCTTAATCATAAATGATAAAAGTTCAAGGTGTGTTTCTTGGTCAAGTAGATATAGTCGAGAGTGATGATGGAATGAAAGTTTAGTAATTAGAAATTGATGAGGAATTGATTTAGGATTTTGAGTGATAAGAATTTATATTTACTGTCTACATGATAAGTGACATAATATGAATGTATTAAAGGAAAATGTAGTTTAAAAATTGAAATAATTAAAGCCAAGTTTGCTAATGATAGTACAAAAGATTAAAGTGAGGAGACAACATGAGAATATGAATATGATATGCGTAGACAATATATTTATCTATTAGTACATTGAAAATTCGAGGATGAATTTTCTTTAAGGATGGGAGATTTGTAACATCCCAAAATCAGGGCTAGTGACCAAAATGAAAGTTTTGAAATTTTGAGGTATGATTTTAAAAGATTGAAAAGTTTAGGGATTTATTTAGAATATTCTGTAAAGGATTGTTTAGTAAATATATGATGAAGTAAGGGTAAATTGGTCTTTTCTAAGGAAAGATTTTTCTTCTCTGTTTATAAGGTATTAACTACGTGGTATTGGGAAGGAAAAGAAGAAAGGAAAAGTCTGAAGATGGAACTTCTTCTTCCTCTTCACGTGAGCCCATTTCAAAGGTGAGTTTTTACAAACTAATTGTAACTTTAATTTTAAGTTTGGTTTTTGGTCTTTGAGTGTTAGAAAAGCTTAAGAAAGCTTAAAGATAAATAAAAACTCAAAGATGGATAAGTTATGAAAGATTAAGTAAAATGTGTTTTTAAGGGAATTGTTGGAAAAGAGGTTGGTAATGAATTTAGAAGTCATATTTGACTTGTCAAAGTTATAATTAAGAAGTATGAAGTGATAGAAATGAATTTGGAACATGTTGAATTATTGGCTTAATTATTAAATTCAAGACTGTATATGGGATATTGGAGATTAGGATGAATTAAAGAGATCTAACTTGATTAGAATAAGTGTAGTTAAGCTTAAAATGCTAAAAGGAGGTTATGGTAGAGGATTTAAGTGAGTTTGGTAAGATTTTCGGGCTTAAAAAGGAAAATCTGGGTGATGGGTATCGATACTGCTTCATCAGGTACTGATACTTCAAGAGTAAAATAGGGATTTCATTCATGAGGTATTGATATCTATAGAACAGTATCGATACCAAGGGGTACCGATACCATAAGAACGGTATTGATACCATCTTTGTAACGAGAATTACATAATGCAATATGGGTATCGATACCTAGGTATGGTACCGATACCACAACTAGGGAAGTATCGATACCCTACAGGGGGTACCGCTACTACTTTAAGTAGAAAATGGAATTAAGCCTTTCTTTTGGTTTAAGAGATTAAGGATCGAATTATGATATTTAGAATGGTGATATGTATATACTATGTATGATTGTGTAGATATAGAACGAAAATAAGTCCGGTCAAGTCAACAAGTAATAGTCATTGAGAAGAGATAAGGGATCGATATTAACTAATGAGATCAAGTGAGTGCATATTATTTAGTATATAATGTTTAATGGAAATAAGACTTGCAGCAAGTCTATTTCCAATAGTAAAATGAAAAAATTCATAGATACAAGTATGTGTTTGTTATGAATTATATGTGTACATGAGTATATGTGTATGTTACATGATTTGTGTAAATACATGTTAGTGGGATCAATCATGTGAAATAGTACAAATGATCTATATGATTATATAAGAATATGAAATTAAGTTATGTGATAAAGACATAAGGAATGAAATGAACACGTGGCATAATTTATAAGCTAAAAAATCATTTGATAATCAAGTATAAGTTATATTATATGGTATAAGTGATTACACGAGAAAGGTTATGAGACTCTATGAGAATAGTATATAAATTAGGGGCATAAACATAAATGATGATACAAAACTATAAGATAAGTGATATAGGGAAGATTTATATACTTAAAGGAAACTATGATATAGGAGTCATGTGAAATTAAACTAAATAAATAGATTAACTTATTATATAAATAAAGTGAAATAAGTGATACAAATTATATGTGAGGGTATATATTATATGATCAGTATAAATTTAGGATAGTGTAATAAACCATGTGAACTAGTATAAATGATTTATGTGAGTAAATGGAAAAGTGAGACAAGATAGATAGTATTTACTTATAGGACATATGAGATTACTTGTTTATGTTATATAATTTATACAGGGATAAGTTAGAAAACTACATGTGAAATGACATTTAGTCAGATGAATTACATAATATATTAGGTATGTTAAAAGAAGTCATGTGAATGCAAGTTGGTATGATATGATTAAATTATGTGATTATGAATGAAATGATATGAGTTATATGGAAATAAGAAATGTGCTTACATGATCATAAGATATGAGATGTGACATGAGATATATGAAGAAAAATACATGTGATAAGTTATGTGATATGTGAAAATGAATTATGTGTCTATGTGAAAATGTGAAATGATATGAAAGAGAATGCCCATGTTATGTGAAATGAGAGCTAGAGGTATAGTTAGCCTTCTATAAGAAAAAATCACCCATCAAATATTGAATGATTGAGCACTCAGAGCATATCGCGAGTCTTGATACATAGTATCTTCATTCCTTTCTAAAACTCCTAATTTGATTCCCCATCGGTCCATCCAATCTAATTTACGACTCAATCAGTAGACACTAGAGTAAGTTAGGTAATTAGGAATGATTTTTAGTCTTTCCTAAAACCCCTCCTTGGATCCTAGGAGCAAGGATTTACAGTCCTTTAGAACAAACAACCTTTATGGACAGGTCCTTCGGGACATAATAGACCTTTAGGACAAATTTCATATGCCACTTAGTGGAATTATATGAGTTGTGGTGACAACATAGGTGCACAACCTCAATGTACTCACATATCTTTAGTTCTCACATGTGTACATGAGCTAATAAAGAGATAGTCTAAATAAACTTAGTATGATGTTATGTGTTTCCTTGTGAAATAATATATGTATTATATGATGTATATGTTGTTATGACATGAAAGGTATTATGTGAATCATATGAAAGTTAAGAATGTAAAGTACAAGAATATATGACTAAGAAATATGAATGAATATAATAAAGATAAGAAAATGAGGTAAATGGAGATACTAACAAGATATGTAGATGTATACAATTGATTTTATGTTGATGTGATATTATTTTTTGTGATATCATTGATATGAAATTTTCATGCATTGTTCATTAGTTAAAGTTTCATTATAAGTTTTATTATGCCTCACTAAGTCATAGACTTAGCATGTAAATGTTTCACACGTAGGATTCGAGGAGATTATGGATCGAAGAGGAGAAAGACAGGTCAGATTCTCCTTTCCATAAATCAGATTGGAAATGTATTTGAGTATATGTATTTTGTTATATAGAATATAGTTGGCATGCAGTATAAAGATTTAAATTGTATAAGCTCTGATATGTTTTGTAAAACTAATTGATTTTAATTAATGTAAAATATTTATTTTCTCGAATTGAGAATTTAAATTTTAACCATTTTGTAAAGTAAACTATTTGAATAGTCAATGTGATATCTCGAACTCGTATCCGGGTCGGATACGGGTTGGGGGTGTTACAGTATGTCATATTACAGGGATTTCTTCCCTGGGGATCGAACTTTATAGGAGTTAAGGTGCTTCGAAGCTTTTAATTTAACCTAAGGATATGTCATTATTCGATCCAAGTAAATTTCACTAGCGAAATTTCTTTTAATGAGAGGAGGATTGTAACCCCAAATATCATGTTAATAGCTCTAGGTTTACCTGAAAGGTTTGTGCACCTCATAGAGTCTGTAATTAAAGTCATTGGGCCAAGTTTCAATTTATTTGGGTGGGAATTAAGCCTAAAAGGTTATAAAAAGGAGATTTTTGCATAGAACGTAAAATAGTAGGGACTAAAAGAGTAATTATAATGTTAAAGAAAATCAAGGTTGATATTAAGGGTTTTAAATCAAGTGGGGTATGGGTTTTTGTTAGCCAAAAGTCTTCTCTTTATATCTTCTTTCTTTTTTTTCTTCTTTCCTTCTTTAAGCCTTCATAGCTCCAAGTGAATGGTAATAACATCTCTTCCAACTCTATTAGGATTTTAATATGTCTCAAACACTTCTTACAACCCTTTGTATGTTAAGAAATCCTTGCATCTTTGTTAGCTAAAAAAGGAGTACAAATCAACTAAGGTTTGGAGGAGAATAATATCTAGCTAAAGAAGCTTCATTTTAGGATTCTATCATTAAGGTAGCATATGTCTAATCCTTTGTGGTTTTAAGGCTTTCATAAGAATGAAGATTTGTTGAGCTTTAAGTATTTGGACATTTTAGGGTTTATGATTAATTCATATCATAAATGATGATTTTGATGTAAAACATATATTTTTATGGTACTTTATTACCCTAAGTAGCTTTTTTAAGCTTTAACATATGATTTGGTGATCAAACTAAGACCCTTAGGATGATTTTTGGGTGTTTCTCAAGCTTAAATAAGATAGTTTTAGGTTTGAGTATCGATATTGAATGAATAGTATTGATACTGGATGAACTAGGATGGTTTATAGGCATTTTGTAAGGGTAATATCGATACTCTTAGGAGAAATATCGATACTATAGCCCTGTTATCGATACTGAAGGAACATTATTGATACTGAGAGGATTTTTGGCACATAGAAGTTTTTTTGTATCAATACTCATAAAGGTATAGATACTTAACTAGGGGGTATCGATACTACATGTAGGGTATTAATACTACTAATTTTGGATGGTTAAATTCAACTTCGTTAAGGCCCGTAAAAGTTAAAGATGACCCATAATGGTGTAACTTAGTTCGTGAGGGACATAAATGGCAAAACGTGCCTAGAAACACGCTTAGAAAGGAGTTATGACTGAAGTAACTAGATGAGGCGTAATACTTCCAAGTATCTTCAATTAAGCATGTATCGAGTAAGAATAAAGGACCATTGTAGAAGATGTAACAAGAGGTTGTGTTATAAACTAAGTGGATTTTGTAAGAAAGGGATTGTGTACTCCAAGAACGTCGGTGAACCAAGGATGTACAAGTTGTCCCTCCAATTCAAGGAGAATTGAAGAGAAGTGTGATAAAAACAATTAGAGTGTTGCTACCCAATAATGAATTGAGTCAGGTATTGGTCTAGTAAGTAATAAACTAAGTGGATTTTGTAATAAAGGGATCATGTAAAAGTTGAAACATATAGAGACCTCTTTATAATAAGCTAGTGAACAGTTGAAACAATAAACGTTGTAAAATCATGAAACATATAGAGACCTCTTTAGGACCATTGTAAAGGATGTACAAAGAGGTGGTATGATAAACTAAGTGGATTTTGTAATAAAGGGATCATGTACTCCAAGAACGTTAATGAACCGAGGATGTACAAGTTGTCCCTCCAATTTAAGAAGAATTAACGAGAAGTGTGATAAAAGCAATTAGAGTGTAACTACCCAGTAATTAATTGAGTCGGGTATTAGTCTAGTAAGTAATACAACTAGTGAATAGCATAAACAATAAACATTGTAATGCGCTTGCTGCGACGGAATGTAGGTGCGCTTTTCCGGATGGTTTTTGCATCGATCTCGCCTATGTAGTATTTCTCCATCATTTCTCTTGTGGAATCATTGTCCCACATCTTCAAAATCATTTGTGGCATCCTTCCCTGTCAAATTAGTGGAGCATGGTCAAACTACCGAATTCAGGCTTAATTAATTAAAGAACCAAATACAAAATCTATCGCATGAATTTACCGGTTTCCGACAGCAAAACTTCATCACCTCCAGGATGATCTTTCATGAATGTGTCGCAACCGTCTTTCGGTTGGGCCCCGGAATTAGGCTTCGACTTAAAAAATATGGATTGGAGTCGCCACCGATCATTTATTTAAGAATAAATAGGTTGATCGGATACCTTATTTCTTACCTGATCTGCGTCTTTCCAAAGATGTGTCGGGTTCGGGAGTCGGTTACAGTCAATGAAGGATTAGCACCCTTGAACTGTCCTTTCGGTACTACGAAATTTACAGTTGTCTTTGATTAAGAAAATTATAAGTTTAAATTAAAAGATAAAATAATGATCCAAAATTACTTATCTTTGACGGATTTACAAATATACCCTTTAAAAGTCAAAATATGGGTTAGAAGAGATGAAAAAATGATAAATAAAGTAAAACAAATAAAATAAGGAGATTAAAAAAGAAATAAAGTAAATATAAAATGAATAGAATATATAAAATAAAAAATACAATAACACTAATATATACATAACAAACAACTATATAAAAATAAAATGATAATGCAAATAAATAAATAAAACAAGTAAAAGAATATAAAAACATAAAATATAGGATAAAGATAAAAAGAAAATAGATAAATAAATGAGTAAAATATATAAAAAATTAAAAGGATATATATATAAGTAAAATAATAAAAAAAGAAAATCAAAAGTAATATACGTATTTATACATGTAAAATAAGAAATATATATATATATATATATAATAACACTAAAAAAAACATATATACATATATAATAAAATTAATAGAAAGTAACATGCATATATAACAAGAATAATAAAGTAGGAAAAAATGATTTAGGGGGTGAATTAAATATTTTAAAAAATGAACACGCCTCGTGGGTAGATCTAGGTTCGAAACTTCAAAACCCCACCCCTTTTTGGTTATATGCGCAACCCACGTTTTGGGTTATTCGAACCAAATCTCAAGAAAAATAACGTGCACATGCGAGAAATGAACGAACCAATGTAAAAAAGATGCTACCTTTTATTTCCTTTTCGAATCGTTTACAATAGCTTTGCCTTTGTATTTTCCGTGCTTTCCTCTCTGTTTTGTGTGTAAATCGTGTGTTATAATAGTGAGTTACAATGGCTATTTATAGTGCTTGTGAATCCTATCTTTAAGAGTTTAAATCATAGTAGAACTCTATCCTATTTTTAGGAGTTTGAATCCTAAAATTCTATCCTATTTTTAGGAGTTTGAATCCTAGTAGGACGAAAAGGTGTGTTAACAGCTGCCCCTCTTTGCACATAGTCGTGTAACGGGGATAGGGCAAAGATTAAAAGACACACTT
Source organism: Hibiscus syriacus (assembly GCF_006381635.1). Classification (NCBI taxonomy): domain Eukaryota; kingdom Viridiplantae; phylum Streptophyta; class Magnoliopsida; order Malvales; family Malvaceae; genus Hibiscus; species Hibiscus syriacus. Next base: position 691,590 of record NW_024062636.1, read on the forward strand.
TTCGTTCAGTGGAGTTGAAAATTGACTCTGATATTTCAATAACTCCCTGTCGAATTGAGTTACGGATGACTCCTCCATCGTGAAGTCGAGTTCATCTTGAAATGATATGAAATTGAAGCCGTAGTTTAGAATTTGAATCAGCACGTGGCTTCCCGTTGCCCTCCGGTCTTCTTCTCGGTTTAAGGACCTTGGATCGGAATCGAACTCAGAAATATTCATTGACAGATAGTTTTTTCTTGACTTAAGCTATGCTTCTTGAAAATGGTTGCTTGTCACTAAGGCACGGCTAACCCATGTCCTCTTCTCGACTTGAAAACCTCGACTGCAACCGGAAAGTAGTGCGATTGATGTGTCATCGAGCTGAATGGAATCGAACTCGACAATTTTGATGGCAGATAACCCTTCTAGCCTTGAGTTATACTGTAAATGATGTGCCTTGGAGCTGAGCGTAGTCAAACTCGAAGGTCTTTGTTGACAGATAATCCTTCTTTGAGTTGGATATCCTTCGTCGTGAAGTTGAAATCCAATCTAAAGATGAATGATGCTTGTGTGCACAATTCCCTTCGTCGTGAAGTTGAAACCGCGGGTGGCCCCTTCGTCGTGAAGTTGAGCCTGGAATTGGATATCCTTCGTCGTGAAGTTGAAATCCAAGTAAGTAGGATTGTTCCGAGTCCAATATCCTCCGTCGTGAAGTTTAAATTGGCTCTGGAATCGGGAAAATGTTTGTTGATAACCAGCCGTCCCTTCGTTGTGAAGTTGAACTTGTGTTGTCTCGAGTCCAATATCATTCGCTGTGAAGTTGAAATTGACTCCGAAATTGGGAAATTGTTTGTTGACAAACAGCGGTCCCTTCGTCGTGAAGTTGAACTTGCGTTGTCTGCAGTCCAATATCATTCGTTGTGAAGTTGAAATTGGCTCTAAAATTGAGAAGTTGTTTGTTGACAACCAGCGGTCCCTTCGTCGTGAAGTTGAACTTGCGTTGTCTGGAGTCCAATATCCTTCGCTGTGAAGTTGAAATTGGCTCTGAAATTGAGAAGTTGTTTGTTGACAACCAGCGCTCCCTTCGTTGTGAAGTTGAACTTGCGTTGTCTGGAGTCCAATATCTTTCGATGTGAAGTTGAAATTGGCTCTGAAATTGGAAAGTTGTTTATTGACAACCAGCGGTCCCTTCGTCGTGAAGTTGAACTTGCGTCGTCTGGAGTCCAATATCCTTTATTTTGAAGTTAAAATTGGCTCTGAAATTGAGAAGTTGTTTGTGACAACCAGCGGTCCCTTCGTCGTGAAGTTGAACTTGCGTTGTCTGGAGTCCAATATCCTTCGTTGTGAAGTTGAAATTGGCTCTGAAATTGGAAAGTTGTTTATTGACAACCAGCGGTCCCTTCGTCGTGAAGTTGAACTTGTGTTGTCTGGAGTCCAATATCCTTCGCTGTGAAGTTGAAATTGGATCTGAAATTGGGAAATTGTTTATTGACAACCAGTGGTCCCTTCGTCGTGAAGTTGAACTTGCGTTGTCTGGAGTCCAATATCCTTCGCTATGAAGTTGAAATTGGCTCTGAAATTGAGAAGTTGTTTGTTGACAACCAGCGGTCCCTTCGTTGTGAAGTTGAACTTGCGTTGTCTGGAGTACAATATCATTCGCTGTGAAGTTGAAATTGGCTCTGAAATTGGGAAATTATTTATTGACAACCAGCGGTCCCTTCGTCGTGAAGTTGAACTTGCATTGTCTGAAGTCCAATATCCTTCGTTGTGAAGTTGAAATTGGCTTTGAAATTGAGAAGTTATTTGTTGACAACCAGCAGTCCCTTCGTTGTGAAGTTGAACTTGTGTTGTCTTGAGTGACACAATATCCTCCGTCGTGGATTTGAAATCATGGATATTTGGCTTCGAGCTAGATATCCTTCGTTTTGAAGTTGAAATCTACTCTCGAGCAAATTGTGAGTTCGAGAGAAACTTTCAATATGTCGAGTTGGTCGAAGTGTAGCTTCTTGATGCTGAGTTAAGCAACCAACATGAATCTTTAAAGGTTCTTTTGAATTGAGTATCCTTCGTCTTGAAGTCGAAACTTGACTCTAAAAGCTGTAAAAAATTATGTATGTGGAAAATGATAAATATGATGCTCTAAAATGTATGCATAAGATGCATGTAACATGAATTGGTTATATTTTATCTCCTGAAAAAAGGTCTGATAATTTACATTAGGATATTGAATCCCCAAATGATACCTTAATATCAAAAAATGCTCCAATATTTGATGTTGAATCTTCAAAGATGCCCCAAATGTTCCTCATTTCTTGCTTCAGCATTGATTCTGAGCATGAGCTTTGTGTCTAAGAGTCACATGTCATTTACCAAGATCCATTCTAGAGAGACTGTCTTGTTTGAAAAAAAAAATTCCTTTATTTTCAAAGTTCTGAAAATATCAAAAGTTTTGAAAATATTGTCCCTTTCACGGTTTTACAATTGAGACGAATCATAAAACTAGAGTTCATTGGATATTAAAGAATTAATTACAATGTTAATCCTTCAATAAATTATAGCTATTTGACAAGTGTCAAGATCAAAGCTATCTTTGGGAAATGGTTGAGTAAGGAAAGGATAAAAAAGTCTCAGGTTATTGTGTTTGGTCAAAGGTTTGACATTTGATGCTCAAAGGTTTGATAGAATATCTTGCATGCTCTTCTACTAGAAGTGTTCTCTGACTCCCAACCTTCGTGGTTACACTTGGATTATACGATGTCGTATCAAGGAACTTGTGTGATCGCCTCAGTTGCACAATTTTTATATTCGAGCCGCATTTTCAGGTTTTCAACTCGAACCCTCTTTTTGGTTTCAAGACGTTATTCAGGATTTAAGTCTTGAACCCCCCTTTGTTATTTTTCTATACCATGCATTAATTACATTATTTTTTTGCAAACAAAGATTAATCCTGATGGACGGGATGAAATCTGAAGATAGTATCTTCTGTTTAGAAATCCATGTATGATTAGAAGAGACTTTTAAGGCACGTAATGTAGGCCAGGGTTCATGGTTATGAAAGAAAATGATAAATAGGCCCAAACAAGTGTTTCAGGGTGTTGAACCAAGGATCAATTCATTCTGATGTCTTCAATCATGTCTTGCTCAAAATGTCACTCTCTTGATGCTCTATGATCTTCGAGTGAAGTGATTGAGTGATTCGGGAATATTTGTGCTTGATCAATCTCATAATTTGACGCTTGATGCGCCATTTCTCTTCAAGGAATCTTTACATGTATTTTTTGTCCCTTTTTCTTTTTGATTTTTGTTCTTTCTTTTTTCTTTTGTTTTCTTCTTTTTTGCTTCTTTTCTTTTTTGTTTTTTTCTTTTTGTTATGATTGAATCTTTGACTTGGCATTTGGTTCACCTTTTGGTATCTCATCTGAATAAATGTATTAACTCATGTGAGCATATTTCTTCCATCTTGCCCCCCAGTGTGGAGGGTGATCCTTGGTTAGGGTTGAATCAGAAGAAAAATACTACAGACTCAAAAGGGGACACAATGGATATATTTTTTCTCATGTTGTGAAGGGATAAAGAAAGAAAGCCGTTCATCATTTCATACATGTAAATCTTCACAGAAGAGGTATCCCCAGGTAGATAGATTTTCAAGATTAATTCTATTCACATGAAAACAGTGTAATTAATGCATGATAGAATTATTTCGAATGAATTTTTCTTCTTTTTCCCCAGATGTCTCAATGTTCAGGCTCCCCACGAGATGCCCCAAGTTTGTTCTTTAGAAGACTGCTCATGTTAAAATGAACAACTCAATGCCTTGGGTTTTAATAGTAAGAAATGTTATTTTTGAGTCTAAAAAAGACAGTAGTGTGATCTTATTGACTCAAAGAAAGGTATGAGTGTATCAAAAAGATAAAGGCAATGTTCAAGAATTTCAAAAAGAGGTAATGTCAAAATTTCGTCTTTTGGTAATGACCACGAGTTATTTTGGGCAAATAATTAAGGTATTTTATTCTGGGGTTTGAGACAGGGTAAGAAAGGTATAATATTTCTATATGTCAAAAATCTATAATTCTTGAAGAATTAAAAGAATCATTAATTCATTTAATATTCGAAGAACTAAAGATTAAAATTTGTTCAATTGATCCACCTTAGAAAGCAGCATTCAATCATTTAAAAGATTAAGCAAACATGAAAGATCAAAGACGTGTTCAAACAAAATAATCCTCTAAGTGCAAATTGTATATGCCATGCCCCCTTCTTCGGCAAGCGCCTTACAGTTTTCAGAGGAATGTTTGGGGCTTCTTATATAGTAACAACTAACAGCTTCAACATCGTAGCCCTTAAGATATGAGAATTCTTTTCTTAGATCATCCTGACAGGCTTTGTCCTACAATCAGCTGATCAGGCTCCCACTGTATTATTTTCAGTTTTTTTTCTTTTGATGTTACAATCTTGCTTCCATGTGGTGTCATGTGGTTCTAACCACTTCATCGAATCATCCATAAAGAAATTTCATGTTTATGAAAATGCTTAAAAATGAAATGTAGATGCACAACGCAAAATAAAAAAATACATGAAATGTTCGAGGCATTGATCCAGAAAAGTGTCCATTATTATAAATAATCCTTATTTCGACAAAAATATTTTATCTTGTAAGAGACATAAAAACAATCAAAGGTACATTCGGACTAAATCCTCTAGACCCCGAACAGCTTCCAACAAGTTGACAAGTCTTCTGTTTTCATCTGTCACTGGTTGTATTCCTTATTGGACCACTCCAGCTTCCCTTGCCAGACCGCGTAGATGGCGAGTTGCCTTCTGTACTGCATCTCTGGCCTTCACCTTTTGTTGTGCTTGCTCCCAACGAAAATGCCACTGTAAACATCCGTCGAATAACATTATCTGAAGCTTGCTTGCTTGCTTCTTGAACCCATCTACAATAACTTCTAACTCAGCTATTGTTTTGCCATCTCTCTCATGTTGTTTCTCCATATCAGCAATCCGGATTCTCAAGCATTGGTTTTGATGTTAAATGTCTGCTAAGCGCCTCTGGGCAGTCTTCATCTGTTCCTTCCAAGCTCTCTCATTCCAGTATTTAGAAGCCACTTTCAACTTGGAGTTATCCTTGACTTTATCTTGATACCCCTTTCTCAAGTCTTCGAGCTCTAAACGGACTCTTTTTGTTCTCTTTCTAGTTTGTCTGCTCGATCTTTCTGAGAGTCAGCATCTAGATTTCACTGATAGCGCTCAGCCTTAAGTTCCTTTATCCTCTTCCCCATCTCATTGTTCACAGCTTCAAACTCTGTTTTGGCTATCTCAAGTCCAGAAGGGACATGCCTGAGATACTCCTCTATGGTCCGTGTGTCCTCACAGTTTGGCACCGGGGTGTTTTCGTTTTTTCGCAATCTTCGCCACTCTAAATAGTCTGGGGTAAGCATGTCTTTAGCAGCCACAATCCGTAACACTTTCTTCCATGAATCGACAATCTCTTTGATCCTCTTTTTATAACTATCACCGTGATACTCAAACTCTAATTTAGCTAGTCCGCATGTTGCTGGGACAAACTGACGTGCCCCATAATGTCTAAGTGCTAACAATGGAGCATACCCAACTGCATCCCAAAGTTCAGGTAAGGTCAGAGTGTCAGAATCCCCACATTGGAAAAGAACGTCACTGAAGAACAACCAGGGGGCTCTCCAAGTAATATCTCGGTCTTGATAGATGAGTGAAAACTTTCATCCACTTCTCTTTTGAAGTTCCTTCATGCCATTTCATGGTGATGAACTCTCTCAAAGGTAAATATGTAGTGCTAAATCGGCGGTAGACAACCCTATTAGTCTTCCAGAAGTGGCTGTGAATCCAGACTTGAAGGAGCCGAACACATCCAATGAATCTACCTCCGCCAGCTCTTCGGCAATGGTTGAGAGACCGAAAGGTCTCGGCTAAGATGGTTGGTGCTGGGTTGACCCGTTTTGGAAGTTGCCAAACAGTTCCAACACGGCTGCGTTAATGCATCCCAAAATCTTCGGAAAGATGATCAAGCCATACAGACCTAGTGCAAAATAAGTCTATAGTCTTCCATTCATCAGGGTGGTCATTCATTAGTTTCCTTATGTGGATCCACTCAATTCCCTGCCCGTTACCTTTGTTTCGGAGTCGGTCAGTCACCCACTTTTCATCAACTCCTGCAATCTTAGCCAGTCTGTTCTTGAAAGGCTGACTCTTGATGTGTTTGATGTAGGCTCGCTCCAGTTTAATGCTCTCACAGTGCAATAGTGTAGTATACTCCTCGATGATAGGTACTATGTCCTCCTAGTTATAAGTGAAGTAACTGTATCCCAGGTTCCATAATCGAACCAATGCTCTGATTAAGGGCTCATCGGTTTTAACATAAAGCAAAAGTGCAATGTCACCATATCACTGACTGAACTTCTGTTTTCAATCATTCTTCCAACTGCCCCAGATGTCCCGAAGCTCTTGTACGTCGTTCTGCTTTAGGCTAATAAAGGCGTAGCTAACCAGTTCTGACACATAGCTTCCTTGAAGACTGTCTCCCTTTTCTTTCTGAATCTTCTCGGACCATAGTCGTATCTCAGGGTTTTTAATCTTTTGTATTACAATACCTTTATCCATTAATTCAGATTATTTTGTGTAACAAACACCTTTTTAGGGATCAATGGCCTCTTGTTATGATGCAAATGATGAAAACAAAATAAAAAAAGACAAAATAAAAAAAATTAGTGAGGTAAATCAAAACAATAAAATGAAAAATCCTACCCCACATGATATATACCCGAACATGCTTAGTATTCCTACTCGGAGATGATCTCTATCCCGCATGCTAATTTCAAACAAATCCTAACCGCATATTTATCTAGTTCGCATGCTTTGAACAGAAAGTAAAGCATGAAATAATTCTGACATCCTAGGGCTTGAAATGAGGTTTTGGGGTAGGCTCTAATTCTTCAAAGTCTCCCGATTTAGGTGCTAAAAAATGGTACCCGAGTTTTCCTTGCTGGTGCCCCCTTGGGCTTGCCAGACCCTTAATCCTAAACCCATCACAGGCTCATGTGGACTAAGTTAAACTCGAGAGGACACATTCCCTTATGTCTATGCGGAGAATAAATTCATACGAAGACATAAGGTATATGAATTCCAAAGACTACGTGCTAGGAATATGCGGTGAATAAATTCACACGAATGCGTCGCTTTCACCCCCACTTAAAACGGGTTCGGAGCTCGGGTTTAGAGCCTTAGATGAAAAAAGACTTTAAGGGCTGAAATCATTGAGAAAACGGTTAGTACAACTATTTACTCGAAAAAATATAATCAAAAGTAAGAAATAAGGATCGAAATGTTACCTTAAAATTTAAACTTACCCTTTTCGTTAAAAAGACAACTGAAAATTACCTTAGCCTGACTCACTTGAGAGTCCTCAGCAGAGTCGCCAAGCTGTCGCAACCGTCTTTCGGTTGGGCCCCAGAATTGGGCTTCGACTTAAAAAATGTGGATTAGAGTCGCCACCGATTATTTATTTAAGAATAAATAGGTTGATCGGATACCTTATTTCTTACCTGATCTGCGTCTTTCCAAAAATGTGTCGGGTTCGGGAGTCAGTTACAGTCAATGAAGGATTAGCACCATTGAACTGTCCTTTCGGTACTACGTAATTTTCAGTTTTCTTTGATTAAAAAAATTATAAGTTTAAATTAAAAGATAAAATAATGATCCAAAATTACTTACCTTTGACGGATTTACAAATATACCCTTTAAAAGTCAAAATATTGGTTAAAAGAGATAAATAAATGATAAATAAAGTAAAACAAATAAAATAAGGAGATTAAGAAAGAAATAAAGTAAATATAAAATGAATAAAATATATAAAATAAAAAATACAACAACACTAATATATACATAGCAAACAACTAAATAAAAATAAAATGATAATGCAAATAAATAAATAAAACAAGTAAAAGAATATAAAAACATAAAATATAGGATAAAGATAAAAAGAAAATATATAAATAAATGAGTAAAATATATAAAAAAGTAAAAGCATATATATATATAAGTAAAATAATAATAAAAAAAATCAAAAGTAATATACGTATTTATACATGTAAAATAGGAAATATATAAATATATATATATATATATAATAACACTAAAAAACATATATACATATATAATAAAATTAATAGAAAGTAACATGCATATATAACAAGAATAATAAAGTAGGAAAAAATGATTTAGGGGGTGAATTAAATATTTTAAAAAAATGAACACGCCTCGGGGGTAGATCTAGGTTTGAAACTTCGAAACCCCACCCCTTTTTGGTTATATGCGCAACCCACGTTTTGGGTTATTAGAACCAAATCTCAAGAAAAATAACGTGCACATGCGAGAAATGAGCGAACCAATGTAAAAAATATGCTACCTTTTATTTCCTTTTCGAATCGTTTACAATAGCTTTGCCTTTGTATTTTCCGTGCTTTCCTCTGTGTTTTGTGTGTAAATCGTGTGTTACAATAGTGAGTTACAATGGCTATTTATAGTGCTTGTGAATCCTATCTTTAAGAGTTTAAATCATAGTAGAACTCTATCCTATTTTTAGGAGTTTGAATCCTAAAATTCTATCATATTTTTAGGAGTTTGAATCCTAGTAGGACGAAAAAGTGTATTAACATAATGGAGTTACATCATACACCTACATAGAGATAAATCTCGATCATGAACAAAAGTTTTAACTCCAAATACATTGTTCTTGAAATATTCATCAATGGACTTGGAAACCTTGAAGGAGAAACATATTAGTTCGACTCAAGGTTCTTTCTACAACTGAGAGAAGATCAGACAAATCTAATGACTGTTTGATATGCAGTAAAAAGTTGATATGCAATTGACGAGAATCAAATTTTTATTCGGAGTAATCAGTTACAGGTAGCACTGTACTCATTGTTTTCAGATGATGAAACTACATGATATCATTGATCGCTGTTCTTCCAAATAACAAGCATCTGACATGCACGACCGTACGAATGACTTCAACCGCCCTAAATTTTATAACTTCACTTATTCTAAAACTTTTAAAGTTCATAAAATCTTCGGTCCGACTCTCTCGCTTCAAGAGTTGAAGAACACAAACACATTAAACTAAAAGATTCATTAATAGTATCCAAATACTTATGTAAATAAAAACCAAACTTAAACCACCATGAAAATGAATACAATAAACAATTATTCAATTCTCTACCTCTCCATCCAAAAAGGGAAAAAATATTTATTTTTCTTCCATGTTAGACCCTACACATTGTCTGATATGGGTATACATAACCTCCGAATGCGTGGAAAAATTTGATTCGGACAAATACCCATACCCGACCCAATGAAACTTACAATTGAAGGTGAAAACAACCCAAATAAAAATCGTTCAAAATAGGAAAAACGAAGTAAATTCTCCTGCTAATGAGATTAAAAGAGAGAGGGAAAGATCTGACCTTCCCGGAAATAATCAGCCAACAATCTTTGGTTTTGTTGTGGACTGCAACCTCCTCGAAAGAGTGCACCTTTGGTTCTGAAGCCATTCTTCACCGCTGTCGATCAAAGAAAACACCAAAATTTCAAAATCCCACCGCCGGTTAGATCTGAATCACCTACAAAGAAAGCTACCAAATACAAATAAAAAGAAATGCTCTGTAAAGCTAAAGAGTGCAAAAGTCTACTAATAAAAAGAGAGAATTTCCGATAGAAAGAGAGAAAAAGGTTTAAGCTTTCGTGCCTCTTTTTGATCAAGCAGACAATGCCAAGTACCAACTTAAACAACCCAGGATTTTCACCTGCTTCTAGTACGTTCTTTTGGGAACCAAAACTCCCGTATACTACTTACGCTCAAGGATTGCCCAAAATTCCATATAATTTTTTTAAATTTACGTAGCTATCCTCCAACCGAGTATTGTTCAATGAGGGTACTGTTGTCTCTTCCACAATATATTTTTCATTTATTTTTTGTTTAGTCATGAGTTTATGTCTAGTTTTCATTTTTGTAACGATTTCTTTTAGAGAAAATAATCTCAGTGACTAAAAATGTCTTATAATATATGAATTTAATCAACTTTTTTTGGATTTGCCAAAATGACCAACAAATTCGCAACGCGATCTCAAATTCGCAACCCAGTTTCCAATTTCGAAACGCGATAGTCAAATTCGCAACACAAAAGTCAAATTCGCAACGCGATAGTCAAATTCGCAACTGAATTTCAAATTTGCAACTGAATTTCAAGTTCGCAACGCGAATTTAATTTCGCAACAGGTTTTAGGTTCGCAACACAAATGTTTTGGGTATATAACAACGCAGCAGCAGCAACTCATAACCTAAATCCCTAAATCGCAACTCATTACATCTCCATCTATCACTCTCTCCGGCAACATCCGTTCCTATATCCAACAACATCCTTCCCCATCTCTATTTTTTTTTACATAATTTTATTTCTATATAATTTTTCAATGATTTCTCTCCCAAATTATCAACTATCAACTTAATAAAGGTATGTTTTTCTCTAAGTTAATGATGATATCTAGTTTATAGCTCGTTTGTTTAGTAAATTAATTTACAATTTTTAGAATGAAATCATCTAATATTGATCATGTTTGGATAGATTTGTGTTTTGGAGGGTCATGGGAGAATGTTAATGATGTTTTACAATATGTGCCTTTACTCATGAATCTTCAACTAAAACTGTCATTAAAAAAGTTAACTTATGAAACTCTAATGTTACGTGTTACAAAGAAATTGAATTTAGAGCCTCTAAGTGGATTTAGGATATCTTATCTGAGAAACGGTAAAGTTTATTTGTTAACCGACAATGAAGATGTTGAACGATTCATTGCTTACATTAGTGTTTCGCAAGAAGATGATGTTACATTGTATGTTGTTGAACCTAGAAGTAGTGAAGTTGGGTCAGTAGCGAGTAGTAATCAACTAAGTTCTTCAACCCAAAATTTAATGGTTCCACCACAATTTCATCACCAAGCAAATTTTGTTTCACCACATTTCCAATACCAAACACAATATCAAACACAATCTTAAAACCCACAACCTTTTCCTAATCCAAATCCCAATCAACTTTCAGATCCAAATTCCGGTTTTCGTATTAACCAATTAGACGATTATAAGCCAACATAAAAAATTGTGAGTACTAGTCAGTATTCGAAATTTGATCTTGGTCAATACCCGGACATTGATCTTGGTCAATACTCGGATTTTGATGATGTGATGGAAGAAGAAACAGACCCTGCATGTAATGATTTTGATATTGGTCAATACCCGAATTTTGATGATGAAACAGCCACTGTCGAGGAAGATGTTGTTGATGATAATGAGGAGGAAGTTACGACTGTGAATGAAAATGTTGAACATCCATTTTGTAATTCATATAACCCCGAAGAAGAAAAAGAAGAAGAAAAAGTCCTCGAAGAAAGGAAAAAGAAGAAAATGCCACAGGAGTATAACTGGAATATGCCAGAATTACTTCAGATACCAGAAGAAGAGTTGGTAAAGATATCAGTTGATTGTTACACAAAAGTTATTCGTATCAAGAAAGATGATTGTTTTGATACAAAGGAAGACTTGAAGATAGCTTTGTATAAGAAATGTGTGGAAGATGGCTATCCACTAAGAGTTAACAAATCAAGCAAAGATCGTTTCGAAACAATGTGTATGATTGACAAAAACTGTACGTGGCGTATGATTGCAAAGAGGATAAAATATTGCGAAATGTTTCAAGTTAGGACTTTTATTGATAAACATACATGTTCAAGAACCCAAGATTTTCCTCACCATAGACAGGCAAACAAAAAGGTGTTGGGTGGTTTTCTGGCTGAGTTAATATTTTTTAATGAAAGGGTATATCGGGGACATGAAATTATGACTGACATGAATGCTCGGTTCAAGATTAGTATCTCATATCCGATAGGGAAAGCTCAATTGACAATGATGTTAGAAGATGTTAGAAGATGCTTTTCATGGACTTTGTGGTGTTCATTTGTACAGAAATCTAAAATCAAGGTATGCTGGTATAAAAAAATCACAAATGGACATACTGGAATGCTGTAAAAGCTTATCGGGAAGTGGATTTTAATAAGCATATAAATTGTTTAAGACGTGTTTTGCCTCAATGTGCTCAAACACTAGAAGATGTCAGGTTTGAAAGATGGTCAAGAGTACAACTTGGAGCAAGATATGGTTTCATGATGTCTAATAGTGCATAATCAATCAACGCTCTAAGTCGTCATTCCCGAAAATTACCCATTACTATGTTAATGGAGTTTTTTCGAGCCTCTATTCAATAGTGGTACTACAAGAAAAGAAACCATGCATGTATTATTTCTTTAAATTCGTAACTTATCATATATTTTACTAAGTATTATTTATTTAAATTTACAGGAATATTAGAACGTCGTGTTACACCATGGACTGAAAAAAAGATAACGAAACGTGTTGTGAAGTCAACGTCCTGGAGAGTTGAACCAGGTTCAAACACTTTGTTTGAAGTATTGGATAATAACTTAAATGGGCTTGTCGATCTAAATGCAAAGACGTGTAGTTGTAAGAAATGGCAAACATCTGGTTATCCGTGTGGCCATGTTATAAAGTTGCTCTTCATCTAAACCAAGATGATTCAAGCGCATACACTATAGATTGCTACACTACAGAAGTATATCGGCAGACTTATGTCGAGATTGTCTACCCATGTCCACATCCTTCTGAGTGGGACATAGCAGATTACTTACAAACAGTTTTGCCACCAATCATGGATAGCAAGCTACCTGGCCGACCAAAAAATCACGATCGTATACCGTCTAAGGGTGAAGAGAAGAGGATATCGACATGTAGTCGGTGTAAGGAAAGTGGTCATACAAGGTTGACCTGTGGATCACCAGTGCCATCATAATCATCTTTTCCTCTACCAAAAAATGGATCCTCATCAAAATCCAAAGCTCATATGGTGCCAAGCAAAAGGAAATCAAAATCGCAATCAAAATCAAAATCCCAATCACAACCGGCTTCACCTTTTGGGACTTATTAACTTAGGTGATTTTTAAATGCAAACATTGTATTATGTGTTTCATATGTGAAAGCATACATTTTCAGTTAGACATTCATTAGTAACTTGAGTTTGAACATTGCTATGATCTGTTCAGTTGTTATCATGATGGGATTTTCTCTTGTGTTTGATTGGTTGGATAGTTTTTCTATTGTTTCTTCAAGTGTCATTAGCTTGTATTTATAGCTTGAAATGTGTTTGATGTTATATGTTGCGATCAACACGAAAGTCAAATTCGCAACGCAAAATAAGCATTGTGATAGTCAAATTCGTAACGCAAAAGACAAATTCGCAACGCGATAGTCAAATTCGCAACGCGAAATCGCAAACTGAATTTGACTTTCGCGTTACGAATTTGACTATCGCAACGCAAAATAAGCGTTGCGAATTTACCTTTCGTGTTGCAAATTTACCTTCAACAGGTCTTTCTTACCTTCAACATAATGCAGATTGAAAATTAAACAACATATCAATTAAACATTGTTGTGGGTACATTATTTGAACATTGTTATGGGTACATTATTTAGAAAAATAATGTTCCAAACTTCGTTAGAAATAACCCTTTTTCATCGGATTAATTTCATTTTTGTGGGTATATTATTTGAACATTGTTATGTATAAATTTGTTGTGTATGTATGTTTTGGTTTGATTATATTGTATGTATATTTTCATTCAGATGAGATGGGTTGTGTATAACAAAACAATCTATCTCTTCCATGTGAGTATTTTATTCCAACCATGTGACAAGTGTGACAACCCCATCAACTCACAACTCAGCTTTGAACTTAATCAATATTGTCTTTTAGCATGATGGTTCATAAAGCATGTTACTTGAACAGTATGAATCAATTATGCAATTTACATGTTCAATTTAACACTGCATTTCAAATTCATTTCATATGTAATTGGAGTTTGAATTTAAATTTCAATTTGAGTTTGAATTTCAATATAAATTTCGGCTCCACTATAAATATTAGCCCAAGCCAATATGCATGTTTCATTGATTATTCCTAATTTCCATTGTTTTTTTTTTCAACTTTAAACGCGAGGGAAATCCCGACCATCGTATTTTTTGGTCAACTTTAAAGCGTCAGAAACATTTCGGGTGTATGATCTGGGTGGTATACGAGAAATGCAACAAATGGAAACTAAAAATCCTGATAATTGAGGGCTACAACTTGTAATAATAACAAAAATAATAAGTCTGAAATGCTTCTAAGTACCACCCAAATCATAAGTCCGAAATGCTTCCGATTCTCATCAAAATCCAAAGCTCATATGGTGTCAAGCAAAAGGAAATCAAAATCCAAATCTCATATGGTGCCAAGCAAAAGGAAATCAAAATCTACAACTTGAGTTTGAACATTGATATGATCTGTTCAGTTGTTATCATGTTGGGATTTTCTCTTGTGTTTGATTTTTTTGGATAGTTGTTCTCTTGCTTCTTCAAGTGTCCTTAGCTTGTATTTATAGCTTGGAATGTGTTTGATGTTGTATATACCTCGATGTTGTATGTTGCGATCAATGTGAAAGTTAAATTCGCAACTCGAAAGTCAAATTCGCAAACCAAAAATAGCGTTGCGAATTTGACAAACGTTTATTTCGCGTTGCGAATTTGACTTTCGCGTTGCGAATTTGTACCTTCAACATGTCTTTTTTGCCTTCAAACATAATGCAGATTGATTTTTTTAGAAACAACAAATCAACTTTTACAAATCAATTAAACAAGCAAAAAAATAATTCTTATTTACAAATCAAATTAAACAAATCAACTTTTACAAATCAACTAATCAAAAAATAAATCTTATTTCCTCATCAATTAAACAAATCAACTTTCAATATAAAATTCAATTAAACAAAGAAAAAAAAGTGTACCCCAGACTGTTGTTTATGCATAAATACATTTCACGCAGCTCACTTCTGGATTAACCTGCAGAAACCAAACATTTGCTCAAACAACACTTTCTATACATCTAAAACCAACAAACAGCAAATTACTGAATTCTAGGTACTTAACCAAATATTTTCAAACCAATTAAAAAGCACATATAACAACACTTGCTCAAACTTACCAATTGTTTATGTATAACTTTCAGCACGCGAATGCAGGTAGGCAACGTCTCGCATATATCGATCTGGTCATATAATGCTGAAACCACAAGCCTACTGTAACTCTATCTCTATCTGTGGGAGGTAGATATTGTATACTTCCTGTCGTCAAACGTTCCAAGCACAAGCATACGAGATGACCACAATCCCCTCTGGCTCTCTGCGTTTGTTGTGGCACAGCCTCGTCTCTGATCATTGTAATTTTGAACTTCTTTGGCTTCTTGTTTCCAGAATTTGTCCAATAATCAAGCACATTCAAGTATTTAGCCAAATAATTGCTCCATCCCTTTGTAATAATATCTCTCAAATCAGACAATGGTATGTAATTCAATATGCTGTCATATACCATTGTCTTCAGGGATGGGAGCTGAAGCTCGACGAGAAGCCAATGACAACGTTCCAAAATAGGGATAAACAACTGCAATCATAAATAATTGCGCACATCAAATAAAATTTATGAAAACCTTTAAAATATTCAAAAAAATAAATACTAACCTTATCGACCTCCCACCACGCAGGATAAAGTTTAGTTTTTCCATTAGACAACTTATATGAAGCATCTCTCTGATCCTTCAAGTGAGCTGCGTGAAAAGACATCGGCATAATAGTCCATCGAGTATTTTTTATTTTCTTCAATTTCCTTATTATTAGAAGACGTGACACCCATGCATCAATATGTTGTTTTATAAAAAATACATATATTAGTGAATTTATTAATAAATTTAAAAAAATTAATCAAAATGCAATATAAGAAGAATATAAGACTTACCACCCCTTCGAGATAATCATTATCTTCAACCTCTAATAAAATACCCCACCAAGACCGATCAAGAAACAAATGATATGCATCGTCGATTTGGAATAGGTCAAAATAACACCCCTTGCTCCGCTCATGTAGATAAAAATCAACTGCAGTCTTAGCCCAAAGGGTATTATCCGTAATTGTTTCAGGTAGTGTTTCTCTCTCCTCCTAAGGAATGGTACTGGCCGGTAACACATACGAAAGCCAACTCGCATCCATCATATCGGGCACGAGAGGGGGTTTATCAATATGTCGACATATGATGCCATGTGAATCGGGCTCTTGAACGGCGGGCGGGACCACTTGAACGATGACAGGGGCCTCTTGAACAATAGGATGCGCCTCTTGAATGATGATAGGTGCATCGGGCTTATTCTTACGGAGTCTTGGCAGTAGTGGGGTGAACGGAGACGTAATGGCACATGCACGACGTCTGATACGTAAACCCCGTCGTGCAAGAAAAACCCGACGTAAAACATCTACCTTATCGGGCCGCTGAAAATAAATTAATACATAAATCAGTAAATAAATAAATAAATAATGCCGAAAAAAGGTTATTTTCATTGTATTAAACAAAGTTACCTTATTGCGTAGAGTATGAACCTCATTCTCCAACGATGAAACAATCTCGCGTAGAGCGGCCACCTCGTCACGTAAAGTAGATACCTCACCACGAAGCGCACCATTGTCATCGTGTAAAAAATCCACCTCACCACGTAAAGAACGAACCTCATCATGCCATGCACTATTGTCTTCACGTAAAGTATCGACCTCATGACTCAAAGCACCGACCTCATCACGTAACTCCCCTAACTCATCCCGTGGAGGTGGAGAATAGGGAGATGGAGATAGAATGAGCCTCTTTGTCGGTCGCCTATCATGAGGTGATGGTGGAGAAGAGGCTCGATGATGTGATGGAATAGGTGATGGTGGAGGTGGAGAAGAGGTTCGACCAGGTGATGGCTCCGGGTGTTGAGCTATAGAATCGGCCCGATGGGGTGATGGCTCTCGAAGTGGGGGGTGCTCATAATCCGTCCCATCAAAAAACCGCTTACTAGCTTGCCACCAATCAGTGGCAAGCTCAGCATCTGAGGGTGTCAGCCTCTGTAATGGGTAGTTGGCCTCCTAACAATATAAAATCTCAAACAAAGTTAAACGTGTACTAGTAATAACTTGTTTATATATGGTAGTATTTGTGTGTTAACTTACATTATTAATCGTCGTATATGGGAGTAAGTCTTCCCAATCCAACATGCGAATCCTCTTCCAGGTAATAGCCCTAGGAATATCATTTGATCTTTTTATCGCATATGTCTGCATATTGGGGAAAGCCTCAAATATCCAAATCTACAAACAATATAATACACAAATATTAGTAATTGTTAAATAATTAATTATAATTTTGGAAACATTATATAGAAATTCTTACCTTAAAGGCCCAAGTAAAGCCTGTCAAAGTGTATTTAGAACCATCGCCCCGTAAACTTTTTCGATCCTCGAAGGCAGACGACAACTTCTTCCAGGTAGCTTTCCATATATATGAACCCCACAGAAATAGGTTCCATGCATTTAGGTCCTCTGCCAATAATATTAGGTCCTCGGAGATTGGTTGTCTACCCTCTTTGCCTAAAAAGCCAGCATGCAAAAGTAGTAAATGGCATACTCGGACAATATCAAGGTCATCCATCCGAGTAAAACCATCTTTATCAAATAATCTCTTCAAGTCGTCGACATGTATACTCGGCTTCGACTTTGCCAGCTCAGGAAAAACCCGATATAACCATGATGGGTGGTCGATATGACTAGTGTACCGACCTACATCATCATGTCCGAAGCGTAAACCGGTGATTAAGGAAAACTCCTCCCGCCTAAAACAAGTATACGCCGGTGCCGGAGGAAAATGAAACAATATCTCCTCATAACCATGTTGTACCCCCCTCGGGTAGATCGTTAGTCATGGTCTGAAGAAGCAAATGTGTTAACATAGCATCTCCACCCGTTTGTTACACTTTCAGCCATGGCCCGAAGCAAGTATCCTCAAACAATTTTCTTTGTAGAGGTGTAAGCGTCGACGCAATTTTAGTGGCTAGGCTCAATTTATTCCTTAAGGTCAATGCAGCCGAAAAAAATTTCTACAAAAACAATAAACATACCAAGTTAGATATACCAAAAACTACAAATTATACACTATAAACAGACATGATATTAAACAGTGAAAACAAAGCCAAATATGTTTCAAACTAGCACGGTATTCACCCAAGTCATTATTCCATCATAGTTCACAAAATGCATCAGATAATATTCCAGAAGTAAGCACTTATATAAATATTTAAAAGGACAACATATAGGTTTAGTACAGGTTCAAGGACAACATAAAGAGTAGTAGTTTATTCTTGAAACTTAAATTAGCAACACTGTGAAGTTAGTATTTGTCTTTGTTTTTTGGTTGAAGTAATGCAATTGATTCAAGTTTCAATTTGCAGAATAAAAGAAGTTTCTAAAACTTAAATTCGCAACGAGAAAATGAAAATCGCAAAGCGATTTTAGTTTCGCGTTGCGATTTTCATTTTCGCGTTACGAATTTGGTGTTGTGATTTAGGGTTTCTTCAACAAAAAGACAAAACAAAAAGACAAAACAAAGACAAATACTAACTTCACTGGGTTAAAGACTAAACAGTTTAGCAGTATTGGCAGCAACCGAATGAATTTAGCAATCTCAGTGAAATGGTGAATCTAATAATAATACAAAAATTTCAAAATAAAAATAAGAGATTAAAAAAATAACCCTCGGTGGTTGATTTTCCATTTCTGACCGTGAATGGTTATGAGGGTTGATCTGAGAGATGGAGATAGACGGATCTTGTCGGAAATGGGGACGGATTTCGTCAGAGATGGGGACGGATGTCGTCATAGAGAGTGAGAGATGGAGATGGGACTGAGTTGTTCTTTAGGGTTTTAGGTTAGAGATGATTTGCGATAATATTGTTTACATTTGTGTTGCGAAATTAATATTGTGTTTCGTGTAAAAACATTTGACTTTCGCGTTGCGAATTTGACTATCGCATTGCGAATTTGACTTCTGTGTTGCGATTTACAAATTTTCGTTGCGAATTTGACTATCGCGTTGCGAATTTGACTATCGCGTTGCGAATTTGGAAAATCGCAACACGAATTTGGAAAATCGCAATGCAATTTACATATTCGCGTTGCGAAATTGGAAACTGGGTTGCGAAATTGGAATTTGCGTTGCGAATTTGTTGGTCATTTTGGCAAATCCAAAAAAAGTTGGTTAAATTCGTAAATTATAAGGCATTTTTGGTCACTGAGGTTATTTTCTCTTTCTTTTATTCTCGTGGTAAATTTAATTAAATTAATATCGAGCTTTACATAAATTTTAGGTAAAAGGGTACCTGTCATTCTTGTACTAGTCCAAAAAAAACTAATGTGAATCTGGATATTTTGTTTCATTTAATGTGGCCCTCGAACTTATAAAAAGAATTCAATTTGATCTTTTGACCAATAACTTTTGTTTTTTACCGTTACAATGCTGACATGACATTTTACGGTGCTCATGTGGCAGTCCACAGTGATTAGTGACATGGCTAATAACATGGCAGGTGAGTTAAATTGATTTTTTAAGTTCAAGGACCAAATTGTTTTTTTTAAAAGTTTAAGGGCTTATTTGATTTTAAAATAAATAAAAATAATTAAAAATATTAAAAATTAAATGTAAAAAACCAAAAATTAAAATTAAATTACTAAATAAATAAATATATATATATATATTATTTCTTTTTAAAAATAAAAATAAAATAAAACTCATGTATAATTTGCCTCTAAATTCTAATATAAATTTTATTTTATTTTATTTTTATTTTCTTCATATGTATTTGTTATTTCTTTATTTTTTTAAAAAAAGTAAATATTGGAATGAAAAAAAAACCTCGAACACGTAAAGTTTATATCTACTTTGACTTTATAGAGTTATATCTAATAAAAACTGGTGGGGTAAGTCAATATTCTCACTTTTCATAAGATCAAGTTTAGGTGAAGTTTACTTTCATATATCATGTTATATTCACTAAAAATATTTCTTTTATTTGGATAACTATTTTTTAAAATTATATAGTTTCATGATAATTTATAAACAAATTTCAATTTCATAATTTCATTATTTTTAAATTTTATTTTTTATAAAACCTTTATTATATTTGTTTAATTCATTTTTATAAAAAATTAGTGAAATAGAATTATGAAAAACACTTAGAATTTAAGATAATTGAATGTAAATATATAAAATAAAATTTAAACGGGAAGAGCAATTTAAATTTATATAAATAAAATTCAAGTTAAATTTGAACTAAAAATAATAATATAATTTTTTTAATTTTTAATTTTTAATTTTGGTATTATTATATTTAAGTTTTTGACTATTTTTATATTTTGAATTTAAAATATTTTTATTTTAAAAAAATCAAATAAGCCTTTAAACTTTAAAAAAAAAAAAAATTCCTTTGAACTTCGAAAAAAATAATTTAACTCATCTGTCACGTCATGAGCCACATCACCAGCCACTGTGGGCTATCACGTCAATACTATAGATCACTACATCAACATCGTAAAGTGTCACGTCAGTATATAACAATTAATGATGAAAACTGATGGTCAAATGACCACATTAGATTATTTTTATAAGTTTGAGAGCCACATTGAATGGAAAAAAAGTCGAAGGCCACATTAATTTTTTAAGACAAGTACAGGACCTCAAATACCCTTTAGTATTTTATCAATTACACTTAAAAGTATGAATATTTATTTAATACATTATTTGTAGGATAAAAATATTTCACAAGCTGTAGATGTTGATACGTATATATAAATAAAATAAAAATAATAAAAATAACTCATGTAATATCATAAATTTATTTATGAATTTTTTAATAATTTAAAGTGATTATAAAATAATATATATTCAAAATATTTCTTAGTTATTAACAATTCACATATACTCGCACATGTTACTGCTTGAATCCATTACCTCTAGAGAAAACAACACTCTTTTTAACTACTGAAGTCACTCGATAGCTTTTATTTGTGAAATTATTTAATTCTATTAGCATGTATATAATAATTACCTTAAGGGGGCATTTGGATCAATGCCATTGGAAATAATCTTTTCCGGAATCATATACCCACGTTTGGTTTAGAAGCATTCCCAAGAAGGGATAAAAAGTATTGCCAACAGTGTTTCTTCCCCCTTACATTCCTTAGAATCTCATTCCTTTGCATAACTAAGGTATTTAACAATTCACGTTGAATTGAACAGAAATAACCTTAAAATAAAAGAAATATTTCAAAACTACCATTTCTTTTATGATAAATCCCTAGTTTTACATTTTACTTTCTTCTCTTTCAAGCGTTGCCAAAACCCTTTTCCAATAATCAAGCAACCTATTTTATGATTATCATTTTAAGTTGCAACCTATTTTATGGTTGTACCACATTTTATGTTCCAACCCTTTTTTAAGGTTATATGTTCCCCACATAATATGACCCAAACCTAACAGTAAGTTTATAAATATTGTATATATTTTCTTTATTATATTGTTTATTAGTTTTGAAAATAATTTGATGTGGTATTTTGTACAACTTATACATGTAGAATAAATATAATAAAAATATATATATATTAAATTATTTATGTAAAAATTTTATCAAAAAGATATAAATAATTTTATTAAAAGTAAATTTAATAAAAATATATATTAAATTAATTGTATATAAATTTTATTAAAATATAAAAATTAGAAATAATAAAAACATATTTTCTATGAACTTTGATTTGTTAAAAAATAAAACTATCTCAAAGGCAATTTGGTAAAACATATATTTTTCTTATCTTATATTCCTTCATTATAAACACTGTAATCTTATATTCCTGTGAAACAAACCAAACAAGATAATACATTATTCCCAGTAATGTATTAAGTAATGTAATATTCCGATAATCTTATTCACAATGGTAATCTTACATTATGTGCACCAAACCCCCTTAAAGGGATGTATGGTTCGCAGAAAAGATCATTACCAAGGTAATGATCTTTTTCTGAAATTGTATTCACGTGTTTGGTTCGCAGAAAAGATAATTTCTAGGTAATAACTCATTAAAATAGTATAATATTTTTGGTTAAAATGTTGGGAATGTAATTACCTCTAAATTCTTAGGTAATGAACAATTCCCACCACTTTGAACACAAATACCCCTAAAATAATAAATTTTTTCATATAGATTATTCTCAATTTTTGTTCTTTGTGCTTTACTCAAAATTATAAACTTAATAATAATAATAATAATAATATAAAGAGTTTAATTTAGTAAAATATTAATAAATTTGAGTAGTTAAAATTATTATGTATTTTTAATATTTAATATATTAATTATTTTATAATTTTATGAGGAGAAAATGTTATTATTGTAAAAAATGTAATTACTTAAAATAATATTTAATTTTGAGTTATTAAAAATAGATCATATATATTAAAAAAATAATATATTTATTCACTCGAGATCACACTATTATTTTTCATATTATATTATATTGTATATAAATAAATATTATGCTTAAGAAAATTATTTAAAAATATAAGTTTGATATATTAATTATATTAATTGTATTTTAATTGTATTTTTTCTTTAAATCTAGATACTATAACAATTAAAATATTTTTATAAATTTTCATTCAAATATTTATAATTTAATATTAAAGTTTTACTTGTTAAAAAATATACCACAAGGATAATTTGATAAAATATGTATTCAAGTAATCTTATATTCTTCCAACCAGACACTGTACTCTTATATTCCTGCTAAGCAAACCAAACAGAGTAAATGAGTAATATAACATTTCCAGAGTAATATTACATTCTGATAATCTTATTCCAAACGGTAACCTTACATTCCGTGAGCAAACACATCTTAAAAGTAAAAGGATGTTACAAAATTAATAATTCCTTAATTTTAAGATGAGTTTAATTTATAAAATGTAAAATTAATTTTAAAAATATATTTTTTGAAATATAATATTATTTGCCATATCACTGCTTATTAGGAATGTATAGTTGGTTTAATCGGCAAGAATGTATACTTGGAGGAGAGATGTACAATTGGGAATATAATATTATTTTAAAATAGATTTTATTAAATTATTTTGATACTTTAATAAGTGAAAAATTCACCAACCATAGAAAAGGGCAAATTATTTTACTTGTAATAACTCAAAGCAATTTATTTTTAATTAGTTAAGGGCCAATAGTTGTATATTACTTTTAATAAACCCCGACGAATGGCCCCAAGTGGGCATTAAATTATTTTAATAAATGAGACTTGTCACCTCCATTAATTTTTTTATTAAAAAATAGAAAAATAATTTAAATTTTAAACCATAAAAAAATTAACGGAACTCATCACCTAAAGGTGACAAGTTCTCTCGAATTCAAAAAATATTTTCGTTCGTCAATGGGAAACAACAACGGTCACTTGGGTAACAATCATCATGGAACTCGTCACCTCCGCCGGATTTTTAAATTTCTTAGCCGTTTATAACCATTGGGATTGGGGCTATAAATAGGGGTTTGGTGTTTTGAGTTTTTACCATCATTATTTCGGAAAACAAATTAGCAAAATTCCTACTTTCTGAGAAAATCCCCAAAACTGACTTCCCGAGAAAAAATGTTACGCCTCGATAATGTTCATATTTCGTTGATTGAACTTCAGCAGGAAGAAGAGCTGAACACACGTTAGCTTGAGATGACATCGAGAGATTCACATTAACGAATGATGATATATCTTTATCAATCCAGTCTATTTCCAACCATATTTGTATATGGCTTTAAAGTGTACCCAGTGTTGATTGCGGCTCTGATTGAACGTTAGTGGCCCGAGATGCTCACTTTCTATTTCCCTAGTAGTGAATCGATGATTACTCTGGAAGACATCGCTTACCAACTCAGTGTTCTTGTGAATGGTGACATTGTCATGAGGTGGAACAATTACAACCCCATCGATCTGGTCCACAAAGTTTTGGGAAAGCTGCCACCACCCGAGGTCATTGATAACTCCGTAAAAATACTACTTTTAAGGTCTTTTTTACTTAAGTTATTGTTTGTTTAAGGGTTCATATATGTCATTTTAGATGTATGTAGCTGCATATAATTGCATTTGTGGCGGTTGTGTTATTTTATTTTATTAAGATGTTGTATGAGGATGAAGATGTGGTCTTTAGTTATGTGTAGGAAATAACAAGAAAAAAGGGCGAGTTGTGAAGGAATGTCGTGACATAACATGTTGCTGAAGCAGATTGAAGTGCCTTGGCATTTCTGGTGCAGAAAAGGACAAAAAGAATTTTCACAAAAGGACAGCTGTCAAAGCACGTGTCTGCTGCTTGTAACTACCTAAAGGGGTTCATTGCCACGTGTAGAGATAAGCTTCACGCCCAAGGAATGAATTTGGGGGTATGATAGGTATTTTGAGTGCAAAATTCCCAATAATATCCTTATACATTTTTATTATAAAATGACACCACACAAGATAGAGAAAAGACGATTATCAAATGTCATAACCATCTTTTGGGTGGGCCCAGAATTGGGCTTCGACTTGAATAAAATGATTAGAGTCGTCACCGATCATTTTAAAAACAATATTTAGGTTGATCGGACACCATCTTACTTGATCTGCGCCTTACCAAAGATATGTAGATTCGGGAGTCGATTACAACCAAGGAATGATTAGCACCCTTGAACTGTCCTTTCGGTACTAATTAATTTCTAGTTTCCTTAATTAAGAAAATTATAATTTAAATTGAAAGATAAAAGTTCGATCTGAATTACTCACCTTTAATGGATTTAAAAGTATACCTTTAAAAAAGTCAGAAATAATGTTACATAAAGTAAAATGCAGAATAAAAAAGACAATGACTATATAAATGTCCCGAAAATAAAAAAGAAAATAAATACAAAAAAATAAAAAACTAAATAAGTTAACTAAATTAGTGAAACAAATCAAATAAAATAAATAAAATAAAAGAAATAAAAAGAAGAAAAAATAAATAAAAAACAAAAAACACGATACTAATTAATTTCTAGTTGTCTTAATTAAGAAAATTATAATTTAAATTGAAAGATAAAAGTTCGATCCGAATTACTCACCTTTAATGGATTTAAAAGTATACCCTTAAAAAAGTCAGAAATAATGTTACATAAAGTAAAATGCAGAATAAAAAAGACAATGACTATAAAAATGTCCCGAAAATAAAAAAAATACAAAAAAATAAAAAAAAATAAAAAACCAAATAAGTTAACTAAACTAGGGAAACAAATCAAATCAAATAAAAAAATAAAATAAATAAAAAAGAAGAAAAAATAAATAAAAAACAAAAACACGAAAAAAAGGAAAAAATAATATATATATATATATATATATATATATATAACCGTTAGGTAAAAAAAAAATAGGAGAGAAAAAAAAAGAAAAAAAAGAATAATAATAAAAAACCCACATACCCAAACACTACCCACTTAATTACCTACTACTATCATTTCACCAAAAAGAAGAGGGAGAATTCGGGCCAAAGAGAGAGAGGAAAGGAAGAAAAAGGGGGGGCCTAGGAGATAATGATAATAAATGATAGGTAAAATATATGTATATAAAATATAGTGTTGAGTTAATCGATTGATGGAATCGGCCAAGAGGGGGTGAATTGGCAATTAAAATTTTTGGTAGAAGCTTTTGCAGAAAATTGAAAGTAATTGCACAGCGATTTAGAGTGGTTCGACTTTCTCAACCAAAGTCTACGTCCACTACCTTAGTTATCCACACTAAGGATTTTCCAACAAATTTACTAATTTGTTCTTTCTTTTGAGGCTAAAGAGATAACCTTACAACTCCCTCAAGAATATACCTCAATTCTTAAGAACACTCTTTCTCAAAGAGAATATTACAAATTTGCAAACTTACAAGGAAATCCTCACAAGGTAGATTGTTTGCACAATTCTAGAACAAAGAAAAGAACACTAAAAAATGAATACAATTGAGTACAAGTAGTGTTCTTGAAAGCAAAATGAATATTGAATGAAAAATAGGCTTGAAATGCTCAAACTTGAGGTCTGATGCTTTCTCTTTGATTCTCTCTTAATTCTTGATTCTTGTTTTTTTTTATCAATGGATTCTAAGCTTGTTTAAATACTCCTTCAATTTATTCTGAACGTTGGGGATGATTAGTGAAGTCAATAGAGTCGTTTAATGTGAAAACAATTAATAAAATCAGTTGGGAGCGTCAGTGCATCGATGCATACACAAGGTGCATCGATGCATAAACTGCATTCGATGTTCAATTTATTCATTGGTGCATCGATGCATGTATTGGTGCATCGGTGCATCCCTTTGAAAAATTGATTTTAGGCTTGATTTCGGTTCAAAATACTTTGTGAAAATTGTTTCAAAAATATATTAAGTATAAAACACAATTTTACACATTTAATAAGGTTTGAAATTGATCTTGAAAGACTTGGAGTAATAATTTGATATTTGATTAATTGAATCGAATATACTTATAAAAATCTTTGTAAAATCTTTAAACTCATTTATATTTAGTTTGTTATATCGAAACATCAAAATGTTTTCAACATATAGTATTTAATAAATTGAGTAAAAAACAATAATAAGATAATAAAAATATATACATAAAAGTATTAAGTAAAAACAAATAAAAAAGAATAAAGTAATATATATATATATATATATATATATAAACATTAAGAAAAAAAAGATAGTAAAAAAATAAATAAAATAAATAAGGTAAATAAAAAAATATAATAATAATAATAACAAAATTAAAAAAATATATAATAAAAATATATATATATATATATATATACTAATAACAATAAGGATAGAGAAAAAAAGAATAAAAAATATAATAAAAGAATGAAAAAAAATATGTAAATGTTAAATTAAATAAATATAAAAGAAAATAATAATTAAAATGTAAATTAAGTAAAAAGGACTAAATTAAAATAAAAATAAATTGGGTGGCCAAATTAAAAAAACAATCGGTGTAAAAATCGAATTTATGGATAAAAACGAAAGCTTTAAAAACTGAGGGACCAAAATTGTAATTCCCTCTTTGTTTTTGAAAACACTTGGATCCTCCCTAGATCGGATCGGGTCATGGGTCGGGCCAGTGGGTATTATAAAAGTCATTTTCCACAAACATAAATCATTTCTCCCCCTAGCCAAATGGATCAAAACCAACACCAAAAAATCCTCTGAAATGTTCTTGGGTGTTTTTCATTAGTGAAGAACATCGTCGGCCTAACCCAGATTCCGGCGGCCACTGCCTCGTCGGCCACCGTAGATTAGCGTCGGTCGGAAATTTTTTTGTATCTTTTTAGAGTCCTCGTCGCCCTCGTCTCAAATATCAAAACGTTATTTGAAAAATAGCCTCGGGGAGGACTAGATCTGAGTTTTAAACTTTCGGTCGCCCTTCCCCCGATCATCGGTGGGTTGTTTTTTTTAAATCAAAAATAGAGAAAGAGAAGCATGCAAGCAAACCGGACGAACAAGGTAAGAAAAAATACCTTCTTTCTTTACTTTTCCTTTAAATAATAACAAAGATTTCCTCGCTTTCACGTTCGTATTTTATGTGTAATTTTTTAGTGTTTCCTATGTCATTTTCAGTGTGAGTTTACATCAATTTACAGTAGCAAAAATCCTATTTTTAGGTTTGGTTTTAGTGTTTGATCTTGACTAAAATACTTGTTTGTTGGTTGTCCTTATTCCACACGTACACGTTACCGTAAAAATCGGGTGGTTGACCGAGGAAAGTGGTCGGTTGGTGCGTCGCTGAGGAGAGGTGGCTGAAGTAAAGTGAGGGTTAGGGTTTTAAAACCCTAAGTGCTTTGGGGGCTGATTCAGGTCTGAACCGGTTCAGGTTGCTGGGTATTGGGTCACCTACTGTTTGGGCTATTGTTGTAATGGTTTTGGGCCTGAAAAGAAGAAAGAAAAAAAACATGTATTATTTTGAGTAAAATATTATATATATATGGACGAAAATTAGTGTCCATATCTACCCCCTTTTTGCCCATAGTCATGTAACGAGAATAGGGCAAAGATTACAAGACACAATTTTCGTCTATGAGTGTATCCCTGAGTTTAGTATCGAATATCCTCCATCGTAGAGTTAAAATTCGATGTTATGATTGGTTTGTTAATCCAAATTGTATCACGAAATTATTCCCTCGACGTGAGATGAACTGGAAAATTCTAAGCATGATATCCTTCGTTGTGAAGTTAAAACCGAACTCAGAACTTTGACAAGTAGCTCATGGATTGTCTTCTAGCGAAGACACTTCGTCGTGAAGCTGAAACTTGACCTGAAGACTTCAGTATTGTTGTGTTATAGATGATTCCTTCGTCGTGAAGTTGGGTTAATCTTTTGGTTACGATATCATTCGTAGGAAAATCGGAAAGTGGCTTCTTGTTGCTACTCTTAACCTTGGTCTTCTTCTTGACTTAAAGACCTTGGTTTGACAATTTTGAACGAAAAGTAGTTCATTGCTGCTACCTTGAGGTGAATACGTCCTCGAATTGAATGATATCAAACTCGACAGTGTTTGTTAACAGATAACTCTTCTCGCCTTTGAGTTATGTTGTACTTGACTGGGGAATAAACCCATGTTGTTGCAGATGACCTAAGTCGATCTGTTGGGCACGATATCCTTCATCGTGAAATTGAAATCGTGGATGGCTCCTTCGTTGTGAAGTTGAGCCTTGAATTGATTATTCTTTGTTGTGAAGTTGAAATCCCATCTTATAAATTGATCATTTCGAGTTCAATATCCTTCGCTGTGAAGTTGAATTTGACTCTAGCATGAACCTATAAAATTATGCATATATGCGATGCTATGGATGCAATGCTCTTAGGTGTGCCTAAAATGCATATGCAACATATGTTATTTTGGGTTCTGGAGAGAAATCTCGATCTCCGGTTGCCTGTATTAGTTGCTCTTGATTCTAGAATCTTGAACTTCTGATTCATGATCTTGAATTCTTCAAATGTTTAAATCTGATGTACATATTTTATTTTTTATTCTTGATTTGGGAAATGCTTCTCAATCATCTCAAGTATAGTGCATGAGCCTTGATCGGTTTCCGAGTACCTGTACTTTGCAAAAAATCTTTGTACAATAATATGCAATTATCTTTTACAAAAGTGAACAAATCATTAGGTTTAAATACAACCCAAGATGCTTGAAAGAATATATTTAGAGAAATGGTCGTCTTTATTCATATAGGGAAAAAGAACAAACAATACATGACAAACATTCTGGAAAATGAATATATAAATGAAGTATGAATGGATGTCTTAGATCTCAATAATGCGGGCGCTTCTGAGCTGATAAGCCGTTAGGTGACCTTGAACGTAGCCTTTGTCAAGGGATCTTAAAAAATGCGACAACGTTAAGGAGAGTGCAACATTTCTCTGACTCGTTAATTCTGTAGAATATTCGGATACCGGGATGCTTCGCTGTCTGGATTAGGGACCTTTCTTGAATCAATATCCAAATAGCCCTTTTGGGTTTTCAATTTGGACCCATCCTTGGTTTCAAGATGCCCTTTATGGGTTTTCATCTTGAACCCACCTTATTTTCTTTTCTTTTTTTTCCTTTTTTTCCTTTTTTTCAATTTAGGGTGGTCTTTCGGGTTTTCACCCTAAACGTTCTTTCTTTTTCTTTTTTTCTTTTTTGATTTTTTTCTTTTTCGACTTAAGACGCCCTCTCGGGTTTGCATCCTAAGAGAATTATTTCTTAATTGCATCTGAATTGAAGGGATTTGGCAGTTCCAGCCCGTCTATTTCAGCCAGGATGAGTGCTCCTCCGGAGAAGGCCTTTTTCATAACATATGGTCCCTCCCAGTTTGGCATCCATTTTCCTCTGAAGTCTTTCTGAATTTGCCAAATTCTTTTTAGCACAAGATCTTCTTCACGGAATACTCTTGGGCGCACCTTCTTGTTATGTGCTCGAATCATTCGTTTATGGTATATTTGACCATGATGAATGGATTTCAATCTATTTTCATCTATCAGGTTCAGCTGATCATATCAGGATTGCACCCATTCTGCATCACCCAAATTAACTTCTGACAAGACTCGAAGTGACAAAATTTATACCTCAATGGGAAGCACTGCTTCCATCCCATATGCCAATGAAAACAGAGTTTCCCCAGTCGAAGTTTGAACCGAGGTTCGGTAAGCAAACAAAGCAAAAGGTAATTTCTCGTACCAATCCTTGTATGTCTCAGTTGTTTTCTCCACTACCTTCTTGATGTTTTTATTTGCTGCTTCTACTGCTCCGTTCATCTTTGGTCTATAAGCAGTAGAGTTATGATGCTTTATGTTGAATTGCTCACAAGAAGCATCCATCATTTGTTCAAGTTTGTAGCATTATCGGTAATGATCCTTTCAGGTAAATCGTACCGACATATGATCTCTTTCTTCAAAAACTTGCAAATAGTAGACTGAGTGACACTGTCATATGATGCAACCTCTACCCATTTCATGAAATAGTCAATCGCCATAAGGATGAACTGGTGACCATTTGAAGCCTTCAGATAGATTTGCCTGATAACATTCATGCCCCACATAGAGAAAAGCCATGGTGACATCATTGCATGAAGTGGATGAGGTGTAACATTTATTTTATCTCCGTAAATTTGACATTTATGACATCTTCTAGCATAGTTGATGCAGCCACTTTCCATTGGGGACCAAAAATATCTGCATCTCATTATTTTCCTTGACATCATATGTACATTCGCATGTGTTCCACAAACTCCATCATGCACTTCTTCCACTATCATCTTTGCCTCTTTTGCATCGACACACCTTAACAGGACTTGATCATGACTTTTCTTGTATAGAACTTCCCCGTCAAAGACATCTCCAGCTCACATCCTTCATATGGTTCTTTTGTCAGTTTCAGTGGCTTCCTCTTGATAACTTCGATTCTTGATGTATTACAGAATATTGTTATACCAGGGCTTAGTGTCTTTCACTTCCTCGATTTGGTAACAATGAGCCAGGTACTCATACAATTGCATGTCAATTGGTATCATTTCAGACTCCCCGCCAGTCTTGAATATGGCTGCTAAGGTAGCTAAAGCATCAGCCATTTGATTTTCTTCTCTAGGCATATAGTGGAAGGTGACTTAATCGAATTCTTCGAGCAAATCTAGTATTAGTTTTTGGTACTCCACCAGCTTTACATTATTGGTTTCTCATTCTCTATGGAGCTGATAGATTACTAAGGCTGAATCTCCATATACTCGTAAGGTCTTAATATTTTGCCTCATTGCAGCTCGAATCCCCAAAACACAAGCTTTATATTCAACCATGTTGTTGGTGCAATCGAAATTTAGTCTGCTAGTGAATGGGTAATGATTCCCTTATGGGGAGACCAATATGGCCCCGATGTCATGTCCTAATGCATTTTACGCACCATCAAAATGCATTTTCCAGGCACTGTCCGTGGAAGTACTTGCTTCTTCTAAGGATATGGCCATCAAGTCTTCGTTTAGGAAGTCAAAGTCCAACGGCTCATAATTTTCATCAGTTCTGAGAAATCCGATATTACACTTCCCTTTATAGCTTTTTGGCTCACATACTCGATGTCAAATTCAGACAATAGCATCTGTTATCGGGCTAACCTTCCGAAGAGAGCAGACACACCCCTCATGTACTTTAGTGGATCTAACTTGGAAATCAGCCAAGTGGTGTGATACAACATGTATTGTCTGAGTCTTCGTGTAGCCCAAACTAAAGCACAATAAACCTTTTTGATGGGAGGATATCTGACCTCGCAATCGGTGAACTTCTTGCTTAAGTAGTAGATGACTCTTTCCTTCTTTTCAGACTCATCATGTCGACCCAAGACACACCCCATTGAATTCTTGAATATTGATAGATACAAGAATAGAGGTTTACCCGGGATGGGGGACATCATGATAGGAGTGCAAGACAAATACTCATTTATCTTCTCAAATGCAGATTGATAATTCTCATCTCAAGCTACAGGGTTGTTCTTTCAGAGAAGACGAAAGATTGGGTCATATTTGTCGGTTAATTGAGATATGAACCATGATATGTAATTCAATCTGCCCAGAATACCTCGGACCTCTTTTTGTGTTCGTGGGGGAGGTAGATTCTAGATAGCCTTAACTTTATCGAGATCGACCTCGATGCCTTTCCTGGTGACCATGAAGCTAACAGCTTCCCAGATGTTACCCCGAAGGTGCATTTACTAGGGTTCAGTCTTAACTGGAACTTTATTAGTCTCTGGAAGAGCTTTCTTAGATTCTTGACATGTTCATTCTCGGTTTGTTCCTTAATAATCATGTCGTCGACATAAACCTCAATTTTTTGTGCATCATATCATAGAACAAGGTCACCATAGCTATCTGATATGTTGCCCTAGCGTTCTTCAATCCAAAGGGCATTACTTTGTAGCAGAAAGTTTCCACATTGTGATGAACGTGGTCTTTTCCATGTCTTAAGGATGCATCTTAATCTAGTTATATTCTGAAAATTCGTCTATGAATGAAAAGAAAGCGTTCCTGGTTGTATTGTCCACCAAAGTGTTAATGTACGGCAGAGGAAAGTTGTCTTTGGGGCTTTCCTTCTTAAGGTCCCGATAATCAACACACATGTGCATCTTCCCATCTTTCTTCAGAATGGGCACTATGTTGGCCACCCACTCCGGATAATTAGCCACTTGAAGAAAACCAATATCGAATTGCTTCTTTACTTCTTCTTTAATCTTAAGGAGCATTTTTGGTCGCATTCTCCTCAGCTTTTGTTGCACGGGTTTGCATTCTAGTTTGATAGGTAGTTTATGGACTACCATATCTGTATCTAGTCCCGGTATGTCTTGATACGACCATTCAAACACATCTTTGTATTCTTGAAGTAAGACTATCAAGTTTTGTCTTACTTCAGCTGACAGAGTTGTGCCGATTTTAACCTTCTTTCTCTCCTCTTTGGTGCCTAGATTCAAGATTTCAATCTTTTCCTCATGTGGCAGTATTTTTTTGTCTTTTCTTTCTACCATTCTCAATAATTCAATAGGTAAGTTGCACTCCCCTTTATTATCGCATTCATAAACTTCCCCGATACAAATGGCTAATTCAAAATCTACATCCGGATCAGGATCATCAGTGTCTGCATTATCG
Source organism: Hibiscus syriacus (assembly GCF_006381635.1). Taxonomy (NCBI): domain Eukaryota; kingdom Viridiplantae; phylum Streptophyta; class Magnoliopsida; order Malvales; family Malvaceae; genus Hibiscus; species Hibiscus syriacus. Next base: position 724,866 of record NW_024062636.1, read on the forward strand.
TTATCTGGGGACCTGAAGGAAGAAAGATAATGTGTATACGTGAGAGGAAAATATCCCACACGGAACAGCTGAAAATTAAATTCGAAAGAGAATAAAATGGAGTAATGAAATGAAGAAGATATAAGGATGAATTCAAAAGAAATAAGATAAGAAAATTGTTTGCCATGAAAGAAACTTGCATCTTTTATTGAATAAAATTTTTTATTCACCCTTACAAAAGATCACCTATTGCCCCGGGTATAGGCAAATAGGGATAGTTTGACTATTACTCTGAAAGACATTTGAAAATCACAAGCAGTTCTTCCGCTGACCAGTTGCTAAGCACAAACCAATGTGGTAGTAGTCGGATTCTTGATCTATCCGCATCTCCAGCATTTTTTGTGATTACAGCGTTGATACTCAGATCTTTCAGAGCCGCTTCCAAATATGATGAGGTGGTCTCAAACACATAACTATCTATCTTAAAGGTGACGTAAAGAGGTGGGAATATCATGGGTTTCCATTGGAATTCATTTCCAGTTAACTTGGCTATTCTTCTTTCCCGGTTCTTCTGAATTTCCTTCATCTTTTCTTGGTGACTGGGCTGAAAACCAATCCCAAACTGATCGAGTTTTGATATAGGAAGGACTGGACTAATCTTTCCTTGCAGTAGCTTTCCAAACCCTCTTCCTGTCTTGGCACCTCATCCCAAAGTCTGCTTGATCTCCATCTTGGTGCACTCGGAGAGCCGGGGTTTGGAAATCTTCATTTCTTCTGCCACAAATGTGGCATTCATAAATTCCAAGAAGTGGAATGAACATTCTACCACCTCCTCATCTACCTCAATGTATGGAGCATCCGTGGTCATACTTGCCACGATATCTTCCTCAGCGTTAATAATCACCAGGGCTCTATCGATAACAAAATTAATTTTTTGATGCAGCGTGGATAGTACTGTACCAGCTTGATAAATCCAAGGCCTTCCCAAAAGACAGTTGTAAGAAGGCATGATATCCATCACTAAGAACTCAACATTGTAGGTGGTCGGTCTGATTGTTAATGCCACCTCAATCTTGCCAATTTTCTCCCTCTTGGTCCCATCAAATACTCGGACCACATTTTGACATGCTCTCATATGAGAGGTATCCATTTGTAGCCTTTTCAATGTGACTAAAGGCATCATGTTTAGGGCTGAACCGTTGTTGATTAATAAACTCGGTAAGGTGTGCCACTTACAGTGGGTGGTGATATGTAATTCCTTAGTTCAGCCTCTCCCTCCAGATGAAATCTCATCATCTGAAAATGAGATGAAATAATCAGCTTGAATATTGTTTATCAGTCGATCCATCTTGCTTACTGGTATGCTTTGTGGTACGAACGTTTGATTCAAAACTTTCAACAGTGCCTCCTGGTGTGCCTCTGAGTTCAATAGCATTGCCAGCATTGAGGTGCGTGTTGGCAGGCTATGTAATTTCTCTATAATATTATATTCGTTGTGCTTAAAAATTTTGAGGAACTCTCTAGCTTCTTCCTCCTTTATGGGCTCATTGATTGACAGCACATATTCCTTGAAGGGTTCAAGTGGCCTCTGCCCCACTTTGCTATCATATTCTCTTAAAGTGCTCACCTGACATTCATACTTCCATGGAACTTTTCGACTGTCCTTGTAGTGAAAAGGTCATGGTGCTGTGATCACCACCTTTGCTTGTATCGTTGCTGCTGTCTTTACTTTAGGGGTAATTATCAAAGGGCTACCCCTACCGTATTTCCTTTCTGATGACTCTATGGTAGCGTAAACATCTACTTTCGGAGAATCTTGAACTTCTTCATAAAACTCCAGCTCCTTCCTATCCATCATGACCTAGACTAAAGCTTTGAATTCTGGGTAATTCTGCACCTCATACCCCTCTTTATTGTGGTAACAACAGTGATTACGATCTCCATTCCTTATTGTATCCGACTGTGGTACGAGAAGCCCTACCTTCACCATTTGGCTCTATACCCAAGCCAAAGGAGATTTTATTTCTGAAACACCAGTCTTGACTCTCTTACCCTTCTCGGTATTTACTGTGTTAATCCCAGTCTCCTGATGATTAGGAAAGGGATTTTGTGCAATGTTTGGTGCTCCAGAGTTAAAGTGGATCCAGTTCTTGTTACACATTCTTTGTCTAATCCTCTTGAATGTGAGCCAGTTTTCGATCGTGTGCCCCGGCACACTACCATGGTATTCACTATGAGCGTTCTTGTCATACCATCTGGGGTAAGGGGCTTTATTGGTTCCACAGGGTAAGGCGACACCACATGTGTTTCAAAAAGTTATAGGTATAGTTCCTTTTATGATATGGGAATAGGATCGAATTGTTCATTATCTCTTTCTTTCCTAGGTTCCCTCTGATTTTGTTTAGAAGTACCTTACGGCTGTATTTGTTTTTGTACCAAAGATCGTAACACCTTTATAGGTACTGTAGGTGTTAACGTTGTTGATCTCTCTATCTTTTCTCTTCATGGGAGTTTTCTTTCTCGATTCTCCTCCATCTATTTTGCCTTATTTTATGGCCAGCTCAATCATCTCTCTAGCCATAACTAAATCTTAAAAGCTTCTTGATGTGATTGCAATCAGGTGCCCGAAATAAGGAGTTCTCAGAGTCTGCACAAAGAGCTTCCTAGTTTCCTTTTCATCCAAGGGTGGATGAACTTGCACAGCCAAATCCCTCAATCTCTGTGCATACTATCAGAAAATTTCTTTATGCTTCTTCTCCAAGCTTTGTAGCATAACTCGGTCTGGTCTCATATCGTTAATGTGCTTGTACTGCTCCAAGTCTTTCTATGTCTTGATATGATATCGATTCAGCTGATTGTACCACCGAATAGCTGAACCAGACAGGCTCTCCTGGAAGTAGTGAATCAGGAGTTGATCATTTCCCATATAGCATGTCATTTTTTGACAGAACATCGTGATGTGGGCTGAAGGGCAACTGTTTCTGTCGAATTTCTCAAATTAAAGAACTTTAAACTTTGGTGAAAACACCAAATCTGGGACAAGGCTAAGTTCTGATGCATCTACTTCTTAATAATCATAGTCCCCTTTGACCACCTTTATTTGGCCTTCCAACATTTTAATTTTTTCTTCCATCTTCTTCGTTTTGTCTTCCTCATCAAAATCCGGGATATGGTAATCATCCGGATTATTGTCAGGGTTGGTTATAGAAGTTTGTATCTTCACAGCAGATGAGGCTTTCCCTTTTGCTGTGGATAAGTCCCCTTGCAGTCCGAGTAATATTCCGGGTGAGATAACCACCTATGAGGTCGGTGGCATAGTTACCCCCTCAGAAGAACCTGCCCCTGGTGCACTCGCTTATTGTAAACCGGATAACTTGGCCACTATTTGATCAACCAAGGATTTCTGGCTCTTCGTGATGGTATCCAGGGTACTTTAACTGTTATGGGATATCTTATCCTCCAACTCTCTCTGTAGTTTCAACATGTTCTCCTCGATTTGAGCGATTCTGGCCTCCATTCGTCTTTTCTTCATTCGGGTGTTATGCGGATGATGCGTGTCTAGAGCTTGTGGAGGTAAACTCGGCGTTTGTTCTTTCTTCTGATGAGACATGTTTTATTAGTTAGTATGAATGTAAAAACATGGAAAATATAAAAATAAACATAGAAAATAAAATGCAAAGTATGAGATGCATGATGTATGAAATTTAGAGGCATTGATCCAGAAATGTGTCTGTTATCATAAATAATATGTATTTAAACAAAAGTGTTTTATCTTTTAAGAGACAAAAATAATCTAAAGGTACATCTGGACTAAATCCTCTAGACCCTGAACAGCTTCTAATAGGTTGACAAGTCTTCTTCCTTCATCTGTCACTAGTTGAATGCCTTGTCGAACCACTCTAACTTCTCTTACTAAACCATGCAAATGACGAGCTGCCTTCTATACTTGCTCCAGGGAATCATGGATGAATGCATCTCTAGCCTTTACGCTTTGCTTAACTTGTTCCCGACGAAAATGCCACTGTAACCCTCCATCAAAGGGAACTATATGAAGCTCGCTTGCTTGTTTCTTGAATCCATCCACAATTGCTTCTAACTCAGCTATGGTTTTGCCGTCCCGTTCTTGCTGTTTTTGAAGAGACTTTTCTAAATCAACCACCTAGATTCTCAAACGTTTATTCAGATGCTGATTGTCTATCAAACACCTCTGAGCAGTCTTTAGCTGTTCTTTCAAAGTCTCTCTTTCATCATGCCCATCAAATTTTCTCTTCAAGCTGCTAGCTTCGCCTTTCTAGTACTCAGAAGTCCTTTTCAGATTAGAGTTAGTCTGGACTTATTTTTGGTACCCTTTTCTCAAGTCCTCAAGCTCAAAATGGATTTTCTTCTATTCCTTCTCTAGCTTGTCGGTCCGATCCTTCTGAGTATCGACATCTAACTTCCATTGGTATCTTTCAGCTTCAAGCTCCCTTACCCTTTGTTTCAGTTCATTCTGCACAGGTTCAAATTCTTCCCTTGCTATCTCTAGTTCGGAGGGAACAGGCTTAAGATGTTCCTCCATAGTCCGGGTGTCCTCATGATCTGGCACTGGGATATTGTCATTTTCCCTTAATCTTTTCCACTCCAAATAATCCAGAGTAAGCATGTCCTTGGCAGCCACTACATCCATTCTAAATACATTCTTCTATAACTCAGCTACTTCCTTGACCCTTTTCTTGTAGTTATCACCATGGTATACAAACTCTGATCTAGATAGTCTGTATGTTACTGAGACAAACTGACGTGCCCCATACTGTCGAAGTGCCAAAAGTAGAGAATAACCAACTCATCCCCATAGTCCAAGTAGTTCCATAATGTATGAATCCCCACATCGGAAGAGAATGTCACTGTGGGTCAACCAAGGAGCTCTCCAGACAATATCCCGGTCCTGAAGATGTGAAGACTTTCATCCATTTTTCTTTTGAGGCTTCTTCATGCCATTTCAGAGTGATAAACTCCCCCAAAGGTGAATAAGTGGTGCTGAATCGGCGGTAGGTAATCCCGTTAGTCTTCTAGAAATGGTTGTGAATCCAGACTTAGAGAAGCTGAGCACACCCTATGAACCTTCCTCCGCCAGTCTTTATGCAGTGTTTGAGAGAGCGGAAGGTCTCAGCTAAGATTGCCGGTACTGGATTTACTCACCTCGGGAGTTATTCAAACAGTTCCATCGCAGCTGCATCGATGCACCCCAAAGTTTTTGGGAAGATAACCAAACCATAAAGTCCTAGTGCAAAAATATCTATTGTTTTCCACTCATCAAGGTGATTCTTCATCAGTTGCTTGATTCCAGACCAAGGAAATCATTCCCCGCTACCTCTGCGCTGAGTTTGGTCAGTTACCCATTTCTCGTCTACTCCCGCAGCTTTTGCCAACCCATTTTTGAAGACTGACTTTTGATGTGCTTGATATAGACTCGCTCCAATATGGTGCTTTCGCAATGTAACACTGTAATATACTCTTCAATCGTGGGCACTATGTCCTCCTGGTTAAAGGTGAAGCAATTGTACCCCGGATTCTTCCAGAATTGAATCAAGGCTCTGATTAAGGGCTCATCTATCTTGACATAGAGTAGGAGTGCGATATAACCATACCGCTGGCTGAACTTCTGCTTCCGGTCACCTTTCCAACTGTCTGAAATGCTCTGTAGCTCTTGGACATCATTCTACTTTAGGCTAGCAGGGATGTAACTAACCTGTTCTGACACATAGCTTCATTGAAGATTGTCTCCCTTATCTTTCCCAGTCTTTTCAGACTATAATCGTTCCTCGGTGTTTTTTACCTCTTGCATTACAACCCCTTTATCCATTAATGCAGATTATTTGTGTATAACTAACATCTTTTTATGAATCAATAGCCTCTTTTTATGATGCAAATGCTAAAAGACAAACATAAAAGAAAAGTGTTAGAAAGATAAGAGTAATAATAATGAAAGTAAAAAAGTAGAAAGAAAAACAAACTGCATGGTTAAGGTAAAAACATCCTAGGTTTTGAAATGAAGTTTTGGGGTAGGCACTAATTCCCTGCAGTCTCCCGGTTTAGGTTATAAAGAAGGTACCCGAGTTCTCCTTACCGGTGCCCCTTGGGCTTGCCAGACCTTAGTATTAAGCCTATTACAAGCTTATGTGGAATAAGTTAAACTCGAGATGATACATTCCCTTATGCACATACAGAGAATAAATTCACACGAAGACATAAGGTATATGAATCTCGAAGGTTACTTGCTAGGCCCATACGGAGAATAAATTCTCACGAGAGCGTCGCTTTCACCCCCACTTAAAAACGGGTTTGGAGCTCGGGTATAGAGCCTTAGATGAAAAACAAGGTTGATAAGCTGAAACCACTGAAAGAAATCATCAGTACAACTATTTATTTGAAAAGATAATTAAAAGTAAGTAATAAAAATCAAAAGTTACCTTAAAATTTAAACTTACCATTTTCATAAAAAAGACAACTGGAAATTAACCTTAGCCTGACTCACTTACATGTGTCCCCAGCGGAGTCGCCAAGCTGTCGGAACCGTCTTTCGGGTGGGCCTGGAATTGGGTTTCGACTTGAATAAAATGATTAGAGATGTCACCGATCATTTTAAAAACAATATTTAGGCTGATCGAACACCGTCTTACCTGATCTTCACCTTACCAAAGATATGTCGGATTCGGGAGTCGATTACAGTCAAGGAAGGATTAGCACCCTTGAACTGCCCTTTCAGTACTAATTAATTTCCAGTTGTCTTAATTAAGAAAATTGTAATTTAAATTGAAAGATAAAAGTTCGATCCAAATTACTCACCTTTAATGGATTTAAAAGTATACCTTTAAAAAAGTCAGAAAAAATGTTAGATAAAGTAAAATGCAGAATAAAAAAGACAATATGTATAAAACTGTCCCAAAAATAAAAAAATAAAAAAAAACCAAATAAGTTAACTAAATTAGGGAAACAAATCAAATAAAATTAAAAAAAATAAAAGAAAAAAAAACAATAAATAAAAAACAAAAACATGAAGAAAAAAATGAAAAAAATAAAAAATATATATATATAACTGTTAGGTAAAAAAATAATAATAAAAAAAAGGAGAGAGAAAATAATATAATAATAATAATAATAATAATAATAATAATAATAATAATAATAATAATAATAATAATAATATAATAATAAACCACCTACCCAAACACTACCCACCTAATTACCTACTACTATCATTTCACAAAAAAGAAGAGGGAGAATTCGGGCCACAAAGAGAGAGGAAAGGAAGAAAAATGGGGGGCTAGGAGATAATAATAATATATCTTAGGTAAAATATATGCATATAAAATATATTTTTTAATAAAATGAGTTAAAAACAATAATAAGATAAAAACAATATTAAGTAAAAACAAATAAAAAAGAATAAAGTAAATATATATATATATATATACATAAACATTAAGAAAGAAATAGTAAAAAATAAAAAATAAATAAAATAAATAAATATATAATAATAATCATAATCATAAGAAAAATAAAAATAATATATATATATATACTAATAATAATAAGGATAGAGAACAAAGAATAAAAATATAATAAAAGAATGAAATATATATATATATATATAAATGTAAATGTTAAATTAAATAAATATAAAAAAAATAATTAAAATGTAAATTAAGTAAAAGGACTAAATTGAAATAAAAATAAATTGGGTGGCCAAATTAAAAAACAATCGATGTAAAAATTGAATTTAGGGATAAAAACGAAAGCTTTAAAAATTGGGGGACCAAAATTATAATCCCCCCTTTGTTTTCAAAAACACGCGAATCCTTCTTGGGTCTGATCGAGTCATAGGTTGGGTCAGTGGGTACTATAAAATCCATTTTCCACAAACATAAATCATTTCTCCCCTAGCCAAATGGATCAAAACCAACACCAAAAAATCCTCTGAAATGTTCTTGAGTGTTCTTCATTAGTGAAGAACACCGCCGCCCCAACCTAGATTGAAAAATAGCCTCGAGGAGGGCTAGCTCTGAGTTTGAAACTTTCGGTCTCTTTCCCCCTGATCATCGACGGGTTGTTTTTTTAATGGAAAATAGAGAAAGAGAAGCATGTAAGCAAACTGGACGAACAAGGTAAAAAATACCTTTTTTCTTTACTTTTTCTTTCGAAAATAACAAAGATTTCATCTCTTTCACGTTCGTATTTTTGTGTAATTTTTGAGTGTTTTTTGTGTCATTTTTAGTATGAGTTTATATCAATTTATAATAGCAAAAATCCTATTTTTAGGTTCGGTTTTAGTGTTTGATCTTGACTAAAATACTTGTTTGTTGGTTGTCCTTGTTCCATACGTATACGTCGCTGGGAAAATCGGGTGGTTGACCGAGGAAAGTGGTCGGTTGGTGCGGCGCTGAGGAGAGGCGGCTGAAGCGAAGTGATGGTTAGGATTTTAAAACCCTAAGTGCTTTAGGGGCTGGTTCAAGTCTGAACCAGCCCCTAAAGTTGGGTATTAGGTCACCCACTGTTTGGGCCACTATTGTAATGGTTTTGGGCCTAAAAAGAATAAAGAAAAAAACATCTATTATTTTAAGTAAAATATAAAATATATATATATATGGATGAAAATTAATGTCCACACCAAGCTTGAAAAATCATAATCTTCTCCACCATTTTTCTTGGTGTTCCTCCATTGGTGAAGCTCGAGGAAGTGATGTAAGCATTCGAGAGGAGCTCATGCTATAGCCATTCATGGTGGTTTGAGGAAGCGTCGGTCGTGCACACCGAGTGTTTTCTTCTCCAACCTTTTCTCATTTGTTAATTATTGAAAACTTATTTGGGTTGTTTGGTTGAATGAATGATTGGATATTCTCCATGGTTTATTCGAACCCCACCATGTACTAAGATATATTTGGTGGGGTTCATTTGATTGATGCTTGAAAACTTTGTTTTAATGGTTGATTAATGTTTATCTTTTTAGTTTACTTGTTTTGTTTATGTGTGCTTTATCTTCTAAGATTGTAGGAGGCATGAGAGTGTCCATTTCTTATATGAAGACTATATTTTCAAGAGAAATCTAGCCATTAATTCTTAAGTGTTCGAGAGAAACTTGAGTAAGATTAACATAAACAATGGGATATAGTTAGTCAATATAGCCTAATCCCTTAGTACTTAAGATAGACTAAGCTAGGATTTCAACGACTAAGAGGGGTAGTGCGACATCAATAGTGTAGGCTACCATAGTTGAGACTGAGAGGAGATGTCGTGGCATTCTATTCTGTTAGGTTCTTATGACTAGAGATAGTGAGAACACTTTTACCAAACTCCGTCGAGCAAGTAAGGTAGTAGTAGACTAAATCAGCTAGAGAGATAAGTTTTCAGCTCTTTAAGTTTCTTCTCACCAATCATTTTTGAAGTAGTTTCCCGTGTAAGAATTATTAAGTTATTCCATTTATTTGCTATTTTTACCATTTTACATTGCCCTGACATTTTCATTTTTACTCATTATAAATTGTTTTCTTGCCACAACAAAATTTATCTGCTTCATTCACTTCACACTTTTCTTACCTCGGCAAATTATTTTCATCTATTCATACCATTTGCCACTGTATATTTTCCTTGTTTATATCATTAGACTTGGATACTTAGGATTAGTTAGTGACACCTATTCCTAACTGTAGCAAATATTTAAAAGCCCTTCAATCCCTGTGGAGACTATACTCACTAATCACTTTATTACTTATTGCGATTGTGTATAGTTGCAGAACATTTGTGTATAATTTATAGTACTCACAACACGCAACAGTCATAGAAGGCTATCAGATACGGATGACATGGTTGGAGTCTGAATTTCAAGTGAAGGGTGACTCTACCGAGGAGGAGGTTATTTTCGCATCCCGAACATATCTTTTCCAACTGATTAGAGGGGTATTATTACTATATGAATCTAGTAATTTGGCACACACTTAGTATCTGCCAATATTAAGTAACTTCTCTCAGAGTCGTAATACCAGTTGGGGCTCAGTAATTTTAGCCTTTTTGTACTGGGAGTTTTGCAAGGCTGCAATTGTCGAGCGAGGTCGAAAAAACGATGTAGTAGGTTGTCTAATATTGCTACAATCTTGGGTTTTGTACTGGTTCCCATTTTTTATGCTAATTACAATAGTCTCGATTGTGTTTCCTCTGGCTGGAAGTTAATTTTTTAACTTCAGTTTTTAACTAATTTTTTAATATATTTTTATATAATTTTTTAATCTTTTTTTTAATCTTTTTTATTTTAAAATATTTTAAATGGAAGCATAAAATAACCGAGACGAAGTTTTCGGGTGCCACTTCAAAAGATATATGGATAAGGATTAACATCGGCGGTCGATATGAGGTATATATTAGTTCTTTTATTTTTTTGACATTGTTTAACTTTATAT